>NC_136392.1:41557273-42157273 GCF_965140285.1 Lepidochelys kempii
AACTCTCAATTTAGTCCTGAGCAGAGCACAGCATCTGGTCCAAGAGGTAATTATAACAGGACCGCTTGGAAAAACTGACCATCATATAATAACATTTAACATTCCTGTGGTGGGAAGAACACCTCAACAGCCCAAGACTGTGACATTTAATTTCAGAAAGGGGAACTATGCAAAAATGAGGCAGTTAGTTAAACAGAAATTAAAAGGTACAGTGACTAGAGGGAAATCCCTGCAAGCTGCATGGACCATTTTCAAAGACAGCATAATACAGGCTCAACTTAAATGTATACCCCAAATTAAAAAACACAGTAAAAGAACTAAAAAAGAACCACTGTGGCTTTACAACCATGTAAAAGAAGCAGTGAGAGATAAAAAGGCATCTTTTAAAAAGTGGAAGTCAAATCCTAGTGAGGTAAGTAGAAAGGAGCATAAACACTGCCAAATTAAATTTTAAAATGTAATAAGAAAATCCAAAAAGGAGTTTGAAGAACAGCTAGCCAAAAACTCAGAAGGTAATAACAAAAGGTTTTTTTTAAGTACATCAGAAGCAGGAAGTCTGCTAAACAACCAGTGGGGCCCCTGGACGATCGAGATACAAAAGGAGCACTTAAAGATGATAAAGTCATCATGAAGAAACGAAATGAATTCTTTGCTTCAGTCTTCACAGCTGAGGATGTTAGGATGATTCCCAAACCTGAGCCATCTTTTGTAGGTGACAAATCTGAGGAATTGTCACAGATTGAAGTGTAGAGGAGGTTTTGGAATTAATTGAGAAACTTAACAGTAACAGGTCACCAGGACCAGATGGCATTCACCCAAGAGTTCTGAAAGAACTCAAATGTGAAATTGTGGAACTATTAACTATGGTTTGTAACCTGTCCTTTAAATCAGCTACTGTACCCAATGATTGGAAGATAGCTAATGTAACGCCAATGTTTAAGAAAGGCTCTAGAGGTGATCCTGGCAATTACAGACCGGCAAGTCTTACATCAGTACCAGGCAAATTAGTTGAAACAATAGTAAAGAATAAAATTGTCAGACACCTACAAGAACATAAATTGATACACAAAAGTCAACATGGTTTCTGTGAAGGGAGATCATGTCTTACTAAACTAATAGAGTTCTTTGAGGGGGTCAACAAACATATGGACAAAGGGGATCCAGTGGACATAGCGTACTTAGATTTCCAGAAAGCATTTGACAAGGTCCCTCACCAAAGGCTCTTATATAAATTAAGTTCTCATGGGATAAGAGAGAAGATCCTTTCATGGACTGAGAACTGGTTAAAAGACAGGGAAAAAAGGGTAGGAATAAATGGTCAATTTTCAGAATGGAGAGGGGTAACTAGTGGTGTTCCCCAAGGGTCAGTCCTAGGACCAATCCTATTCAACCTATTCATAAATGATCTGCAGAAAGGGGTAAACAGTGAGGTGGCAAAGTTTGCAGATGATACTAAACTGCTCAAGATAATTAAGACCAAAGCAGACTGTGAAGAACTTCAGAAAGATCTCACAAAAATAAGTGACTGGGCAACAAAATGGCAAATGAAATTTAATGTGGATAAATGTAAAGTAATGCATACAATATGCATGGAGGCTAATTTAGGAGAAAGATCTTGGAGTCATCATGGATAGTTCTCTGAAGACATCCATGCAGTGTGCAGCGACAGTCAAAAAAGCAAACAGGATGTTAGGAATCATTGAAACAGGGACAGAGAATAAGACAGAGAATATCTTATTACCCTTATATAAATCCAGGGTATGCCCACATCTTGAATACAGCATAAGCAATACTGGCTGTCCCCTCATCTCCAAAATGATATACTGGCATTAGAAAAGGTTCAGAAAAGGGCAACTAAAATGATTAGGGGTTTGGAACAGATCCCATATGAGGAGAGATTACAGAGGGTAGGACTTTTCAGTTTGGAAAAGAGGAGACTAAGGGGGGACATGATTGAGGTATATAAAATCATGTGTGGTGTGGAGAAAGTGAATAAGGAAACGTTATTTACTTGTTCCCATAATATAAGAACTAGGGACCACCAAATGAAATTAATGGGTAGCAGGTTTAAAACAAATAAAAGGAAGTTCTTCTTCACTCAGCACACTGTCAACCTGTGGAACTCCTTGCCTGAGGAGGTTGTGAAGTCTAGGATTATAACAGGGTTTAAAAGAGAACTGGATAAATTCATGGAAGTTAAGTCCATTAATGGCTATTAGCCAGGATGGGTAAGGAATGGTGTCCCTAGCCTCTATTAGTCAGAGGCTGGAGATGAATGGCACGAGAGAGATCACTTGATTATTACGTGTTAGGTTCACTCCCTCTGGGGCACCTGGCATTGGCCAAAGTTAGTAGACAGGATACTGCTCTGGGTGGACCTCTGGTCTGACCCAGTATGGCCATTCTTTTGTTCTTACATTCTCTCCTAAGAGGATTTTTCTTAGACCTGGCTGTCTCACTGTGTCTTCCACAGCACAGTAATACACCGCCACATCTGCCAGCCTCATCATGTGTAAGACCAGGGTGCTGGATTTTCTGTCTACGGGGATGTGCAAAGCTCCCTCGGGCTTGGGGCTATTAATGATTTCCTGGTACCCAGAAGCTATGTATTGTGGTCCTCGGTTCAGGAACTGCTGGTACCAAAACACGTTGTCATTCGTCTTGATTGAGGCATGAGAGCAGGTGAGGTTCAGTTCGGCAGAGTTGTAGCCAGAGATCACAGCTCAAGGGGCAGCTCCAGGGTTCTGATAGTACCAAATAATTTTCTTTGGTAGCCTGCTACACTGTGGTTACAGGAGAGGTCAGCCCCGCCCCACACCAGGAAAGACAGCGCAGCAGGCTGAGAAACCTTTGCATCCACCACTACGCCTGGGAATAAAATAAAAACAGAGCATGAAAATCCTCCAGACATAGACAGGGAAACTATCAGCAGCAGCAGCAGCGTGAAGTGTCATCAAGAAGGACACCCGGACACAGGTGAAAATTAATAAATACCTGGCAGGGGAGGGGGGGATAATGCCCAGCAATACCACATGGGAATCTGAGGGTTTGGCTACTCTTACGAGTTACAGTGCAATAAAGGGGCACACTAGCTCACTACCTGTCCACACTGGCAAGGCATGCAGAGCGCTCTGACTCTGATGCTGCTGGTACTCCACCTCGGCGACTGGAATAATGGTTGCTATGCCCCAGCTGGAGCGCCATGGAGCCAGTGTGAACGAGGTGTTGCATTGCTGCTCTCTGATCAGCCTCCGGCAAAGTCCCATAATCCCCTTAAGCCAAGTGGCCACTCTTGTCATTGTTTTTGAATCACTGCAGGAATGTGGATGTGCCCTTTGAAAGCTCTGTTTCTGACAGCCAGCTGCTTATCTGCTCCAAGACAAAGCAAGCCACTAGCATGGACTGCTGTGTGTGAGACAGAGAGGTGGGGGGAGGGGAGTCTGCTGCTGTGTGAGCTTACAATACAGCATGCTGACATGCTCTCAGCCCCCCAAAAACCTACTTTCTCTCCCCCCAACCCACTCTCCCCCCCCCACATACACACAACACACTCCCTGTCACACTCCACCCCACGCCCCCCATTTGAAAAGCATGTTTCAGTCACTTGCATGCTGGGATAGCTACCCATAATGCACCACCCCCAATGCTGCAGGTGCAGCAAATGTGGCCTGGCCAGTGCACTGGAAGCTGTTGGTGTGGACAGACTGCAGCGCTTTCCCTACGTGCTCTCCAAAGGCTGGTTTAACTCAAAGTGCTCTACATCTGGAAGTGTAGCCATGCCCTGACTCACTGGAAACAAGGAGCAGCACAATCCTGGAGACCAAGATTTTAAGCATCCTCTCAATGAAGATTCGGTGTCTCTGCGCTTTTGCAGGGAGCGTCGCCTTTTTCTTTCCACTCAGGCACCCCCACCCCCGCCCGCCAGCAATGTCATAAGAAACTAATTAGGCCATTTCCTCGCAGAGGGAAGCCGACCTCTGTCTTCTGAGGGCTGAAAGAATCCGGAAACGCTGCGTCCGCTCCGAATTAAATCGTGACTCTTGGCGTCAAGCATCAAATCTCTCCGAGCTTGGTTGGTAGCTGCCTTTGCGCTGAGCTGCTAGAAAGTCTCGCAGGGTCCGGGGGGGGGCGGCTGGGGGGGCGGCGGGGGGGGAGCGGGGGGGGGGGAGAACTAGACGTCCAGAAACACCAGGGAGCGCGCTGGTTTCTGGAGCTCTCTGGTCGGCACAGCAGCGCCCTCTGCCGGGCTCTTGTCTGAACTGCAGGGCGCTACGGGGGAGTAGAAAACTTTGTTCCGACTTTCCTAGATGAGTCGCTGTTTCTGAAGGAAGGAGAGTGGGGGGACGGGCTAGGTTAGTTTTGTTTGTTTATTGTTGCTATTGAAACGCGGATGATTTTACAGCTTTCACGCAAAGGAAATTTTGTATTCGGTTCCTGTAAAGGAAGATGGGTTTCAGAGTAGCAGCCCTGTTAGTCTGTATCCGCAAAAAGAACAGGAGGACTTGTGGCGCCTTAGACACTAACCAATTTATTTGAGCATGAGCTTTCGTGAGCTACAGCTCACAGGAAGATGGTTTCTCTCTAGTTATGTTTAGTAATAAACTTTGCTGTAGAAAGTGGAGGAAAAAAAGGAAAGAAAATGATTTTTTTTATTTGTTGTGATCTAGTCACCACAATGAACACATGTGGAGTGACACCAGATTTAGGCTGATCTTCACACAGCTGTCCCAGGATCTGCAACCTCGGTGCCAATCCCCGTGTCCTTATGATATGGCCCATTGACTCCAATGGAGCTCTGCCCATTTATAACAGCTGAGCATCTGTCCCCTTGGCTGCCATGGAATTACGCTGCTTTTAACCACCTGGGGATCTGCCCCGCACCTCGTCCGCCAAGCTGCCTGTCAGAGGCTGAGGGTTTTTGCCCTGAGCCCAGCTCTGCCTGTGTCACTGTGCATCCACCGCGCAGAGGTAGCTGCCTGAGTCCCCCAACTGGGAGTCGGTGATGTGCAGAGAGCTGCGTTTCCCGTTTTCCAGGCGCTCGCCTATGAACCTCCCCACAGTGACATTGTCATTAGACCTCGCGGTCAGCAGGTGGGTCGGCCCTTGCCCAGGCAGCTGCTGGTACCAGTAAAAGGTTTGGTAAGCGCTGGTGAAAGAGCAGGACATGGTGGAGACCTTCCCGTCCCCTGTAACCGGCCACTCGGGGCTCTGAACCACTTGGGCTTCGCAGCAGGAGACTGGAGGGAAACAAAATAATAGCAGTTAACATGAAGAGCATGCGAGTTGCCTGTTTATCTGTGGATGTATCTATCCAGCCTTCCTTCTTCAGCCTCCACCCATCCTTCTATTGTTCCATCCCCAGTATCTATATCTACACGTGGATATATCGATACAGATAGGTATACAGATATAGATCCTTCCATCAACATCTGTTTATTTTTCTCTGTACTCTCCCCGAATCTTAAAAAAAGCAGGACAAGAAATGTTAACAAATAACTCCAAATAAATATTACTGTTTAAATAGAACAGAGGCTGAGATATTTGCAGACCCCTCTCTCCTTAGGGGTGCATTAGCCCTTAGAGAGATAGAGAGATATCCATTTAAGAGGTCTTGCCCCCCACTGACGTCTAAGAGTCTGCATCTTTTTACCCTTTAAAATGAGAAAATATTTGTTTCACTCACAGAGAAAAGCAAAGGTGAGGAGAAGGCTCCACAGAGCAGTTGCACTCCCTGAGGCCATGGTGAGCTCCGTTTCTTCTCTCCCTTGCAGAGGAATATACCGAGGCAGAGTCAATCCGTGGAAGGTTTTCAGGAGCCCAGTGGAAATGAGAATTCTCCCTCCCCTCAGGTTTCAGCCTTCTCAAGGGGAAGGATTCTCCGCCTACAGAGGCTGCCGTTTCATTGTGTGCCCCGGGGAGGAACAGCAGCTCTGTGAACTGGGCTGGGCTGGGGACATTGAGGACAGCCCGGACCTCAGGCTGTGGGAATTAACCAGGGTCTGCAGGGGAGGAGGGTGAGCCCTCTAGCGCCATCTGCTGTCCGGTTAGAGAAGCGGGGGGGAAGAGGGGGAGGGGGCATTATTTGCTGCAGGGGAATCCCAACTAAACGTTCATGGGAATGATACAGAGCCGTCCACACACAGCTGCACCCCTTTACTCCAGTGGAGTTACAGCTGATTTACTCCCCTGAGGACCTGCCCCATTAGCTCCAATTGAGAGCGTCTGAGTCGCACCAGATGAGGATCTGGTCCAGTGATGTAAATGAAGATATTGCTGATTTGCACAAGCTGGGGGGTCTGATTCAGTGACTCCAGTGGAGCAACAGCCACTTTACACCAGCTGCGGATCCGTCCCTGCAGCTCCTCGGCCCAGCTGCCTGTCAGAAGATGAGGGTTTTTGCCCTGAGCCCCGCTCTGCCTGTGTCACTGTGCTCTCACTGCACAGAGGTAGCTGCCTGAGTCCCCCACCTGGGAGTTGGTGTTAGGATATAGATATTCAGGCCTGTCTGCAAAGGCCTGTACTCTAAGAATTTAGGTGTATTCTTATCACTTGGCTAGTGATAGAGGTATAAAAGAAAGAATCAAGATCACTGTCTGCTGGTGTAAGGGCCTTCTCTTACTGTGACAGTCTGAGGCCCTGTTCTTAGGCTAAGGCCTTTGGCTAAGCAGCAGAGGCAGCCATAAGCTGGGAAGCGAACGGTCACATCCTCACATTCCAAACTAGTCACATTGAAATAAGGTGCTATTGGGCTGTTAGGCACTATCAGGACAGGATTGTATTCCTATCACCTCCAGAGAAAGGGAAGTGCCTAGAAAATGTAAAAGGAAACTTAGTTTGATAGCATCCTGTCTGGCAAGAACTCACTTATCAATAGCTGGGATGTGAAATCCTCACTTCTGTATTGTTTTGTCATTATAGTTCCCACTTTGCTGTTGTTTGTCTGTATAATCTCTGTCTGGTTCTGTGATTGTTCCTGTCTGCTGTATAATTAATTTTGCTGGGTGTAAACTAATTGAGGTGGTGGGATATAATTGGTTACATAATCATGTTACAATATGTTAGGATTGGTTAGTTAAATTTCAGGAAAATGATTGGTTAAGGTATAGCTAAGCAGAACTCAAGTTTTACTATATAATCTGTAGTCAACGAGGAAGTGAGTGGGTGGGGGTGGGGGTGGGGGTGGGGGTGTGAGATGGGAACAGGGAATGGGGGTAAGAAAATTGGAATCATGTTTTGCTAAAGGGGGAGATGGGAACAGGGAACGGGAGTAAGGAAGTTGGAATCGTTTTGCTAAAGGGGGAGATGGGAACAGGGAATGGGGGTAAGAAAATTGGAATCATGTTTTACTAAAGGGGGAAATGGGAACAGGGAATGGGAGTAAGGAAGTTGGAATCATGTTTGGCTAAGGGCAGGAATGGGAACAGGGACACAGGTGTAAGGCTTTGTGGTGTCAGAGCTGGGAAGGAGGATACTAAGGAAGGAAACTGGAATCATGCTTGCTGGAAGTTCACCCCAATAAACATCGAATTGTTTGCACCTTTGGACTTCGGGTATTGTTGCTCTCTGTTCATGCGAGAAGGACCAGGGAAGTAAGTGGGTGAAGGAATAAGCCCCCTAACATCTTGGTGCCGGTGACTCGGATGCATCGCATTGGATAGGTGAGTGGCAGCCTGTAAGTCCCCCTCCCCAACAGTCCGCGCAGCTGCTTGGAGGGGGTATCGCGAACTCTCGTGATGGTAGTTGCGGGTTCTGGCAAGCCAGAGTAAAGGATTTTTTGGATAAATGGATAAGGGAGGACCAGGGCCCATACCAGGTACAGGGGTCAACCTGGGATAAGATTAAAAAGGAAATGGAGGAAGTGTTAGGGGACCCAGAGGTATGGGGGGTGGCTGAGGAGCCCACCCTCCTTGGTATATGGGTAGGGGAAGAAGGTCCCTGCCCATCGGGACTGAATGCCTCCCAGGGAAAAGAGGCACTTCAGTCTGCTTGAGAGGTTTGAAGTAAGGGCAGCATTATGGGAAGCTGCCAGTAATCTTTCAAGTTTGGTGCTGCTTCAGCAAGGGCTGCTGAAGGGTTGTAAATTAGTTAGGGATAGTGAAAGATGATTTGGCACAAAAGGGTTTAAGGTCAAAAGCAGAGTTAACAAACCACCTTTAGAGACTGGATCTGAGACTTGGTCCTAGGGGAGTGGAGGAAAAAAAAAATAGAAGTTTCAAAGTGCAACCTGCCTTTCCACACTCTTTTGTTTTTCTGAAGTTTTAATGGAGGGTACTTTGGATACTTATGTGAGATGTCAAGAAGGAAGTTTTTGTTTAATGATAAAACCCAGTTATATACATGTAACTGTATGTGCAACTCTGTGCAGTTACATTGGATGGAAGCTTGGTAATTAAATTATCCAAGGGGGTCAGGTAGAGTGGCTACTACCACCACTATGCTTCTGTCCCCAGAAGCCTTTATAGCTATTCTGAGGGAAAATGGGCCCTTTTCCCACAGAAATGGTCTATAAGGGACTGCTGCAGGCAGCAGGCAGAGAGAGAATCCGAGCAAAATTATTTGACTATTGGGTAATGTAATCAAAATCACTAAAGGATGGAAGAGGTTTCTTTTGGAACTTAACTTGGCTGCCCCTGGTTGTGTCTAGTTGTACAAGATGGAAGTGTAATCGGGGTACAGTTATGTAAAAAGAGTAATTACAGTGCAAGGGATGTTAGGCAAAACAGAATTTTGTGTGTATGTGTGCACAGGTAAAAGAAAAGGAAAAGGGGAGGAATGATGGGAACACTGAGCCTTGGGATGGCTCTGGGGGATCAGATTGTTGCTTTGGTGGGTTCTGCATGAAAACTCTGTAGGCATGGGGGAGGCAGTTATACCTTGTGTAAAATTAATTTGGCTAATATGATGTTATGGAGGTTAAACTATATGGAAGGAATTTGCATTTTCCCAGGACTTGTGCAGTGTATATTGGAAAAGGAGTAAAAGAAATGCAAATAAAACATGGTACTTCATTAAAATCCTAATAGGGCTCCAAAAGGAGCCACAATAGGTTGTGCTTTCTTTTCCAGATCGCTGTGTTTTGGAGCAGGAGATTAAAGTGGAAAGTAATCAGAACTCTGGTGGAAGTAAAATGCTTCCCTTTTAAGACAGTGTCTGAGCTGCTAACAGCTTTGGATCCAAAAGCAAGCTAGTAAGCCTCTGTGTGTAAATGCAAATTACCTAGCTGATGGGCACAAAGGAGCTGCAAATAATGAATACATCCAGTCAGCAAACAAGCTACTAGAAGACTCAGATTATGGCCCTTCAGGAAAGGGAGGTGAAAAAAACAAGTCAAGCCTGAAAATAAGGGGGACAGGTTAACCTTAAGGGGTGTGTGTGTGTGTGTGTGTACAGTGCTAAAATCTGAAGCTGTGTCTCAGCTATTACCTGAGAATAAACTTAAAGCTTGGTACAGCAGAGAAACTATTGCAAACTTGGTCTGTTGTACAAGAGGGGAAACTGAGGTACACCATCTCATGAATTTCATAAATGACCAGTGAGTGAGGTAATTCACTAGCCTGACTATAGAACAAAATAAGGACAGTCTGGAGGTAATTCTTCTGTTTTTCCTGCAAGTAGCAAGGACATTTGTAAAAGAAAGTGGTGTTATTATTAAGCAATAATCTGTCCCCACCATGGGGAAGGAAATTGTTTCTTTTGTTTTTCAGACACTCTACAAGCAAGCTGGCGCCAGCGGAAAAATAACCCAGAATACCATGGATCTATGTTTTGTGTTGTTTGTCTGTGGTGTTTGTCTTGTTGCTAGCATTGTTGTGTTTTAATGAACAGAAAACCTCATGATGTGGGTGGGGGATGGCTTCCAAAGGCTGGCCTTGGGGGGAGAAGATGTGTATGGGAATGCAAATTCTCAACTAGGAGGCCAGCACCTGTTTAATAGCTACCGTGGTACCTGGAAATGGAATGGCAACTAAGGTGGCCCCCACAAGCCCTATGGAAATAATGAAAAGGGGAGGAGCTCACTGGGAAATCAATGGGGGTGTGTGTAAAATAGTGTAAATTAATAGAAGATGTTTGGATGTGCCCCTCTCTTATGACTATAGAGGAGCGGGATCAATGGCCTATGCAAGGGGTGGACAATTGGGTGTACTGTGTATAAGGTGTTTTGCTGGGAATGTACATATTACTGGGGGCACAATTACACCAGCCCATAACCAAACTATACCCATCTACATGCTGCTATATGGACTTTGGTGCACAAATGGATCTGTGAATCTTATTGTGTGAATAAGCCAGGGCTTACTGCCTGATTCCATACCAAGTGGTCAAGCTGGTTTGGACAATATCCCATTTCTCTGTGAACATTCAATGGACTTGTGATATGGACAAAAGCATACAAAACTTGAAGGAGCAGCTTGTTGCAACTGCCAGCAACTGGACACAAGATCGTGATCCCATCGAAGGAGGAGAGGCAGTATTTTGGGGGTGTCTCGGATGTTGGACCGTACTGCAGTGGTCAGGACTCGGTGTTGCTGTGGATTTTGTATTGTTAACTGTACTTGTGTTACGTTGCATAGGGAGATAACCTATTAGGAATGTAATAAGCCCTCCAAACCCTGCAGTGTACTAGACAACCCGGACCCAACCTTCTCAGGCCCACTCTAATGGGAAGTCTGGAACACTAATTGGAATAGGTGTGGTATGCCTGTATGAGAGAAGGTGCAGGGCACTATACTACACAAGGGGCAGTGGGACAAATGGAATATCGACACCTTCCACCTTGATGCCTGGCCCTATCAGGAAATGTGTCGCCATATGTCCTATGCTTTTCCAGGGATACCTGGACAGGAGGATCCCAAAAGAAAAAGGAAAAAAAAAAAGGGGTGGAGTGTTAGGATATAGATAGTCAGGCCTGTCTGTAAAGGCCTATACTCTAAGAATTTAGGTGTATTCTTATCACTTGGCTAGTGATAGAGGTATAAAAGAAAGAATCAAGATCACTGTCTGCTGGTGTAAGGGCCTTCTCTTACTGTGACAGTCTGAGGCCCTGTTCTTAGGCTAAGGCCTTTGGCTAAGCAGCAGAGGCAGCCATAAGCTGGGAAGCGAACGGTCACATCCTCACATTCCAAACTAGTCACATTGAAATAAGGTGCTATTGGGCTGTTAGGCACTATCAGGACAGGATTGTATTCCTATCACCTCCAGAGAAAGGGAAGTGCCTAGAAAATGTAAAAGGAAACTTAGTTTGATAGCATCCTGTCTGGCAAGAACTCACTTATCAATAGCTGGGATGTGAAATCCTCACTTCTGTATTGTTTTGTCATTATAGTTCCCACTTTGCTGTTGTTTGTCTGTATAATCTCTGTCTGGTTCTGTGATTGTTCCTGTCTGCTGTATAATTAATTTTGCTGGGTGTAAACTAATTGAGGTGGTGGGATATAATTGGTTACATAATCATGTTACAATATGTTAGGATTGGTTAGTTAAATTTCAGGAAAATGATTGGTTAAGGTATAGCTAAGCAGAACTCAAGTTTTACTATATAATCTGTAGTCAATGAGGAAGTGACGGGGTGTGGGTGGGGGTGGGCATGTGGGGGTGTGAGATGGGAACAGGGAATGGGGGTAAGAAAATTGGAATCATGTTTTGCTAAAGGGGGAGATGGGAACAGGGAATGGGAGTAAGGAAGTTGGAATCATTTTTGGCTAAGGGCAGGAATGGGAACAGGGACACAGGTGTAAGGCTTTGTGGTGTCAGAGCTGGGAAGGAGGATACTAAGGAAGGAAACTGGAATCATGCTTGCTGGAAGTTCACCCCAATAAACATCGAATTGTTTGCACCTTTGGACTTCGGGTATTGTTGCTCTCTGTTCATGCGAGAAGGACCAGGGAAGTAAGTGGGTGAAGGAATAAGCCCCCTAACAGTCGGTGATGTGCAGAGGGCTGCGTTTCCCATCTTCCAGGGGCTGCCCCACGAACCGCTGCTCGGTAGCGTTGTCCTGAGGGCTCATGGCCAGCGGGTAGGTCAGGCCTCGCCCAGGGAGCGGCTGGTACCAGTGGAAGGTTTGGTACTTGGTGGTGAACGCGCAGGACAGGGTGGAGACCCCCCCCTCCCCAGTAACCAGCGACTGGGGGCTCCGATCCACTTGGGCTTCCCATCAGGAGACTGAAGGGAAACAAAAGAACAGTTGAAATGTAGCATTCAAGTGTAGGTGAGAGTGTGTTACTTTGCCTGTCTACCTATCTGACCATTCTTCCCTATGTGCTATCTCCCTATCCTTCCCTCTGAAGCACCTTTCCGTCCATCCATTGACCCATGCACCCTATCTCTCTCCACCTAGAATCTTCCCCAGTCTGAAAAGAGGCAAGAAATGCTAACAAAGAACCCCGGGACAAGATGACTCTGTAAATAGATCAGGCACGGAGTGTGTCCCATTGGCAGCCCCCTCTTTCCCATGTATAGGTGGTGTAACTCTGAATCAAACAGAGCAGGGAACTGAATCAAATACGTCTCCACTCATTTCTGCCTCAATGTCCGACAAGCGAAGCAGCTGCCGTGGAGGAGCCCAGAGTGTTCTGAGCAGAAACTTACAGTGCAAAGGAAGAAAGACCCAGGGGCTTTGCAGCCTCTTGATTCCCAGGGCGGTGAGGTGAATTTCTGGCACCGGTAGCAGCCGGGCACTGGGGTGCAATGGTGCCTGGCTCATCCCGGCCTGATTTTCCTTTTCTCCTCAGACACAGCATGTGACACCCCCAGCCTAGGGTCCTGTGACAGCCTCAGCTTGCTGCTGCACAAGCTCAGCTGCCCTCCCACAGCTGTACACCCCCAGCGCGGACAAAGGCACCCAGCACGAGGGGCTTCCTTGGGAATATCTCAACAGCACCCGCTGCGAGGAGGCAGGAGGGTCCAGGGGCTCTAATGTTAGCCAAGGCCTGGGTTCGAGTCCTTCCTCCACCCCAAGCATTCTGGGGGCTTTGGGAATTGGGAAAGTCACTCAGGGCCATGTTTTTAAAGGAATGGCTAGTGGGGTTTTCAGACACACCCAGGAACCCTAACCCCCACTGATTTCAAAGGGTGTTTGGCACCGAGGCACTTCTGAAAAATCCCACTAGGTACCTAAAGACCTTTAAAAAATCTGCCCTTCTCTTCCTCAGATCCCCAGCCATAAAATGGGGGTAACAGCACTTTCCCACCTTGCAGGGGTGTTGTGTGGACCAATAAAGTGAAGATTGTGAGGTGGGTAGACACTATGGGCCAGAGAAATACCTAATTCAGACAGTTTTAGCCTGGAATGGTCAAAGATTTCTGAGGAAGTTAGTAGCCCAATTTCCCTTGAATCCCACTGTGAGTTGAGCACCTAATTCCCTTGGGCTCATTTGAAAATATTTTAAAAGGTGCTTTTGTCTCTTTCTCTCTCTCCCCCAATCCAAGTCCTGCAGTATCTCAGCACCCCACAGACATGAATGGATTTAGCCTGGGATGTTCAAAGGACCCAAGGGAGTTAGGAACCCATGTCCTGTTGAATTTCAGTGAAGTTTGGCTACCTAGATCCTATAGCTGTCTTTGGCAATCCCAACCTTGAATTCAACAGAACATGGGTTCATAACCTGCTGGCCTCAGGAGAATGTTACCGAACAGCGGTTAGTGGGGCAGCCCCTGGAAGATGGGAAATGCAGCCCTCTGCACATCATGGACTCCCAGCTGGGGGACTCAAGCAGCTACCTCTGTGAGTGAGAGCAGAGTGAGGTGAGTTTGTTATATCTGAGATTTTAAGAGTGTGCATTTGTGTCTGATCTGCATGTGAGTGATTTTGGTATATGTGCTAGTTTGTGTGTGAGTGAGTGTGTCATTTTGTGAGTGTGGCAATGAGAGAATTTGGACGTGTGTGAGTGACTGTGGGTGTTTGATGTACGAAAGAGCAACTTTGGTATATATGTGATTATGGGTGTGAGTGGCTTTGTTTGCGTGAATTGTGAGTTCACATATGTATGAATTTGTGTATGTAAGAGAGAGGGAAAGAGAGAGCCTTTGTGAGTTTGTTTGTGTGACAGATTTTGTGTGTGTCTGTGAAACACATAAGTAGTTGTGTGTCTAAACAACATTTCAATGCCCAGACTGAAATGAGGATGTGCCTTTATATTTAATAGTAAAACAGTGGGGAAAACTCCTGCACCATATTCCATTAATTCCTGCAGCTGTCAAATTGGAACGAAATGGCCGCCAGATGATCTGGCATGATCACAAGCCTGTTGTTTGCTTTCAGCCCGGGGTTTGCCCCATTTTTAATCACAATTTCCTTTCAGATCAATCCAGCATGGCCTGAGGAAGCTCTGTTTTTAGGTAAAGGGGAACCGTCCACTTTCAATGCAGTTTATATTTCCTTGTGACTTGAAAAGGCAGGCTGAGATTTTGAAATCAGCCTACAGGAATTAGATGTCTGATTCCCATTAAAATTAATGCAGACTGAGCATCTACGTTGTGATTTCCAAAATAGCCCAAGGGATTTATACGCCCAAATCCTCTCTTGAATTTTAATGGAATACGATAATCTAAATCCTCGAGGCCCTTTTGAAAATGCCAGCCGCAATATAAATCTGGGAACTCTCTTTCCAGGAATGACTCAGCTCTTCTGCCCATATGGTGATGTTTTTCCCTATGCAGAGGGGCCAGTGCGAGCCCCAGGTCCCAATTAAGTCCATACACTGAAAGCTCAAGTGCGGGTTAAGTGTCAACCCCGGATGGAATTTCAGCTGCATTTCCAAAGCAGCCTAGGGGATTTAGATGCCAAGCATACATTGATTTTAATTAGAATTGGGGTCCCTAACGCCAGAAGGAATCCATCCCAGCCTTCCCCCCCACCCCCGTGAGATATTAATACATTGCTTGATGCATGGATCCTAAAGTGAGAAGAGACCTTTGTGATCATGTAGTCTGACCTCCTGCGTTAACAAAGGCCAGAGAATTATACTTGTGATTCTTGTACCCAGCCCATATCTTGTGGTTGACTAGAGGAGAGACACCCAGTCTCGATTTCAAGATTTCAAAAGATGGAGAATCCACCGTGTCCCCTGGTAAGTTGTTTCAGTGTTTAATTACCCTCACTGTTAAAAATGTGCACTTTCTTTCTAATCTAAATTTGTCTCTCTCCGGCTTCCAGCCATGGGATCTTATTCTGCTTTTGTCTTGTTCCATCTCCTCTTTGTGGCGAATTTCTGAGTACCATTGTGGTGCCGCCTTTTCCCAGAAATCAGGAAGACGTTTTCATCTCCAGGAACCCAGCTGTGGCAGGTCTTACCCCACTTCATAGCCCTCCCCCGACCCCCACCCCCTCACCCCTTTCCTGCCCGTGCTCGCCTCCTAACTTCACCTGCAGGAGTCAGTTTCTTACAGTAGCGGAGAGGTGTCAGGTTTTTGTTCAGGGCTCCGTATGAATTTCAACACAGTGTCTCTCCTGAAAGCGCAGAAGTACATGGCCGCATCCCCCAACTCCAGAGCTGTGATTCTCAAACTGACGGAGCTTTTGGACTTCTCCAAATTAACAGAGAATCTCTCCCCGGCCTCATTCCTCTTTGTTCCTCCAGAATGTTGCCAAGAAAGGAAAAGAAGGCTTTCCCCAGGGGGCTGTTTGTACCAATACAAATAATAACTGCTAGCAGCTGTTTCATAAGTGCAGTCCAGGGAAACGGACTCGCGCTCCACCCCTGACACTGAAGGCTGGGTCTGAGTTACAGCATCTTCCATGCTGGAGCCTGGCACAAGGAGAGGGGGAAAGAGAGGTTAGTCGGAGGATGCTGTCACTGAGGGGAGTTCTTTGTTCAAGGGGTTTTTAAGGATCTGCAGGGATTTCATGGAATCATAGAAATGTCAGGCTGACCTCAAGAGATCCTGCAGTGCTCCTCCCTGGCCATGAGACCACCCCTGACAGGTGTTTGTCTAATCTGATCTTCAAACCTCCAGCGATGGGGATCCCACAGCCTCCCTACTTAATCTGTCTGGAGCTCCACTCTCCTTATAGTTAGAAAGGTTTTCCTAACATCTAATCTAAATCTCCCTTCCTGCAAACTAAGCCAGTTATTTCTTGTCCCACACTCTGTGGACAAGGAGAACAACAGATCACCCTCCCCTTTATTTAGACTCCCAGAATCCATTGAAATTCAATTCCAGTGGTATTTGGGCACCTAAATCCCTGCCTGAGAGCATCCCTTATTGCAGAAGAGGAGGAGGAGGAGGAAGGTCTGTTTAATCTCTCAGCGCCAGTAATGAAGGGGGAGGCATGTGGAGAATCTTTCAGAAACGGGATTTGGAATTGTACTCACTGAAAAGCCAAATCAGCACAATGGCTGAGCCCGGAATCGTGACCATCCCCCCAGCGTCTCGGCTCTTCTGCATGGCGCCGCCGCTTTTCTCTCCAGCCAGCCTGGGAGAGAGTCACCCAGGCGGCAGCTCTTCTCCTCCACCCGCAGCCCTGGGCCGAGGGAGGCGAGAGAGCCGGTGTCTGAATGGTGAAGGTCAGACATCAGGCAGTGATGTCACAGCTGGAGGTGGGGCCAAGCATGAGCCTCCCCTCCCCTCAATACCTGCCCTGCCGCTGAGCCCACAGGTGCTGGAACTAAGGGTGCTGGGGGGAGAGCGGGGGCTGCTGCGCCCCCTGGCTTGAAGCGGTTTCCATCAGATCCAGGGTTTACAGTTTGGTTCAGTGGTTCTCAGCACCCCACTGTACACATTGTTCCAGAGCCCCTGGCTGAGCCCCCACATGCCTCACCGCGTATGAGGGGCTGGCAGGAGAACTCGGCCAGGGACACCAGAGGCTGGAATAAACTGGTGCGCCCTGTCTATGGAGAGCCACGCTGACTGTGCTGCGGTGCCGTCTGGAGGAGAACAGCCCGAACCGCAGCCGGACCCAGGGCCAGCCGGAAACTGACCTATCATCTCTGTCCTAAGGGAGCTGCGCTTCCCAAAAGCTGGGGGCGTTTTTCCCTTCGCTGCCGGTGGATTCTTCCATTGCTGAAAACGGTGGATGATGCCATGTGGTCCAGAGAAGGGACTTTTCCCTGTAAAATTCCATTTCCTAAAGAAAAGTTCCCCTCCAGGATTAACCCGTTGCTTTTAATGTGTGTGGCCATAGGTTTTAAGGAGTGTCAAGCGGGAAAGAACAGCACGAGGACTCCCAGCCCTATATCTGGTTACTCAGTGAATGTAAACCCACAGTGGTGCCAATAAAGTCAGTGCATTTGATAAGCAGTGTGGTCTGGTGGATAACCAGCTGGAATGGGGTTCAGGGCTGCTGGTTCTATCCCCGTCTGTATAACCTTGGGAAACCCCCTTCCCCTCCCTTTGACTCTCTTTCCACTTTCTCTCTCTAGCCCCTATAGCTTGTGAGATCTTGGGGGCAGGGACTTTCTCTGTGTCTTTATACACCAGCTGGGGATCTGGCCCATTGACTCCAGCTGAGCTATGATGCATTCACACCAGCTGGGGACCTCTGCACCTGCATCTCCCCCACCAAGCTGCCTTGCAGAGAATGAGGGTTTTTACACTTAGCCCATCTTGGGTCACTGTGCCTCCACCCCACACAAGTAGGGGCCTGAGTCCCCCAGCTGGGAGTCTGAGCTGTGCCGAGAGCTGCTTTTCAAATCCTCCAGGTGCTCGCCCATGAACCACCCATCAGTGGCTTCCTCTCTACCATTGACAGTCAACGGTGGGAGAGCCCTCTCCGGGGAAGCAGCTGGTACCAGTGGAAGGTTTGGTAAGCGCTGGTGTAAGTCCAGGTCACGGTGGAGATGTCGCCTTCCTAAACAACCAGTGACTCAGGTCTCTGAACCAACTGGGCCTCACAGCAGGAGACTGCAGGGAAATAAAACGATAGCAACTAAAATAATGTATATGGGGGTGGGGGGGATGTGAGAACCTGGATTTATGCAGGAAATAGCCCAGCTTGATTGTCATGCACATTGTGTAAAGAGTTGTCACTTTGGATGGGCTATCACCAGCAGGAGAGTGAATTTGTGTAGGGGGTGGAGGGTGAGAAAACCTGGATTTGTGCTGGAAATCACTTTAGATAAGCTATTACCAGCAGGACAGTGGGGTGGGAATAGGTATTGTTTCATATTCTCTGTGTATATATAAAGCCTGCTGCAGTTTCCACGATATGCATCTGATGAAGTGAGCTGTAGCTCACGAAAGCTTATGCTCTAATAAATTGGTTAGTCTCTAAGGTGCCACAAGTACTCCTTTTCTTTTTGCGAATACAGACTAACACGGCTGTCACTCTGAAACCTGTATATTAGAGTGTTACAGTACCTGTTTAACCTAATGTCTGTCTATCCACCAGACGCTGGGAATGGGTGACAGGGGATGGGTCACTGGATGATTCCCTGTTCTGTGCATTCCCTCTGGGGCACCTGGCACTGGCCACTGTCAGAAGATAGGACACTGGGCTAGATGGACCTTTGCTCTGACCCAGTATGGCCGCTCTTATGTTGTTCTGTCTCTCTCCCTGTCTATCTGTGCATCTGTTTACCTTTCTTTCTGCTGTTGCCTCTCTCTAATTTCTGAATGCTCCTATCTATCCACGTCTATCTGTCCTGCCATGTGTATCATCTATCCATACATCAATCTGTTGTAAAATACACAGTTTCCAATAACAGCTAGCGTCAGTTTCGTAAGCGCAGTCCAAGGTCACAGACCCACTCTCCACGCCCGACGCCGCCGGCTGGGTCTGCGTTACCGCATCTTCCATGCTGGAGCCTGTTACACAGAGTGGGTGAGGGAGAGGTCAGTCGTAGAATGTTGCCCCTGACTTGATTTATGGAGCGCATCCCTCATTGATTATCCTGACGATGATAATAATCTTCTTCATCATCGTCATCTTGGATCAGGAACTGACACTTATTTTCCTTGCACAGCAACTACCCCGAGGTGGAAATCATTGGCTGTTGCTGCTGATTAATTATTGGTAAATATTTATTAATTATTATTATTATATCCTATTATTATTTATTACTATTCCAACCCCACCATCAGTTTTACTCAGATTCCCAGTAATTTCCATTGGAACATTTTACCCATGGGAAGAATGGCCCAAGGACTGGGCAGCATTGTGATATTTTCCCATTACATAAGAACATAAGAACGGCCAGACTGGGTCAGACCAAAGGTCCATTTAGCCCAGTGTCCTGTCTTCCGACAGGAGCCAGTGCCAGGTGCCCCAGAAGAAATGAACAGAATAGGTTATCATCAAGTGATCCACCCTCTTCATCCAAGGTTTACCAAACTTTCAGGCTGAAATTTTTCAAAGGAGCAGAAGAGAACTAGGTACCCAAAACCTCCCTTTGAAAATCCCTGCTCAGTTCACCGAGTCTCCCCAACCTTTACTTCTAGTCGAGTCTATTCTGGCTCTGAGTTAAGAAGATTCCAACTGTAGAGTCTCTATTTACCAAGTAATACCAAAGCGGTCACAGCCCAGTGTAGGTTTTGTTCCTTCATAATGAAAAGATTTTCCTCCTGCCTCAGTATCACACTTCTCTCTTCTTCTGCACCAGAAGTCGTGTTAGCTCTCAGGCTGCTGCATGGCCCTCGACATGACAACTGACGTGTCTGTGACTTCTCTGCTGCAGAAAAGCAAAGAGTGTTTCCTGATTGATTGTAGATTGGCAGCAGAGCCAAACTTCCTGGCAGAGTTAACCACTGATTGAGTGACGCCACCACCCCACTGGCAGATTGCAATCAGAACTGGCTAAAAGGGGGGCCCTCCCGCCTGAGCTCCTCCACCTGCCCCCGGCAGAACAGCGCCCCCTAGTGTCACACTGGGGTGAGCACTAGCTCTCAGGGAAGAGAGCCCCATAAAGAGCCCCCACCCTGCTGCCTGCAACACAGCGCCCCCTACCACCCTGCTGGGGCACTGAGGCCAGCCCTGAGTCACCCACACCATCCCATGAATTATCAGGTGTCCCATCCAAATCCGATATAAAGACTTCAAGGGGTGGAGAATCCCTCACACCCCTTGTCAGGTTGTTCCTATGATGAACTATCCTCACTGTTAAAAAATGTTTGCCTTTGATCTGGCCTTTGGTCACATAGCATATATGAAACCGAATTACACATTCAGAGCTGCTGTCGGTATCATTTACTGTCTTTTGATATTATAATAGCACCTGGAAGCCCAACTGAGAACAGAGCCTTCTTTTGCTGGGCACTGCACGGATATACAGAGACAGTCCCTGCTCTAAGAAACTTACACTCTAAATAGAAAAGACAGACAGAGAAAGTATTATTCGCCACCTCCATTATACCGATGGGGAATTGAAACCCAGGGAGATTAGGGTTGGATTTTTTCCAAGGTGCCTATGGGAGATAAGCATCTAATTCCTATAAAATGCTCTGACAATCTTGGCTCTGGCCTCCTACGTGACCTTGCACGAGTCGCTTCTTTGTACGGCGCCTAGCACCACCAGACCCAATTTATCAATAATAAGAAAGTTTCAAAGGGGATTGGGCAGCGTCATAGGCTGGCCGGCCCTTTGCAGCAAGCTAGCTTCAGCTCCCAGCTCTCTCATGAGCAGGCAACATAAGGGCTCATTAGTGACCTAATGGGGGTTAATTAGAAAGGCTGACCCGCCCCCGCCCCAAGCCCCAGTTGTGGTGGTGAAGCAGGCAGAGCACTATTTAAATAGGGCAGGGCGCTCATTAATGGAGAGACGGTCCTGGAGAGAGGTGTGAGGGGAGGCCCTCTGTGGGAAGAGCATGTGGTTGTCAGGTTGAGTTACCCATAGACTGTAGGGTAGGTTCCTGTGGGGAGGGGGGGTCCCTGAGATAGGGCCTGCAACAGGAGACAGAGACCCAGGCTGCTCCTGAGGGGGATCCCTGAGATTGGGCCCGAAAGAAGCGAGGAGTTCCTCGGAGCTTAACTGCTGGAGTCGCTGGCGAAGGGAAGCAGCAGGGCATTATGCTGGGCAAGAAAAGAGAGAAGAGGAAGCAGGGCCAAGAAGCAGAGGACTTCAGTGGGCCCAGGCAGGGGCAGAAAAGCTGTTTGGACAGTTGCTGAGGACATTAAGTTGCCCCATTTGTTAGCCCAGAAAGGGGAGTGAACTGCTGAATGACTTGGCTGGAGCCTGGAGCCCAGAGAAAACACAGCCAGGAATGGACACGGCAGCCAACGAAGTAGCCAGGCGAAGTCCCCTGCCACGTCAGACCCGGACACGAGAGGTGACGTCTCGGGCATAGAAGCATTGACCGCTCCCTGGGGCTCCTGGGGAAATGCTGCCTTCATGGCCAAGGTCAAAGCGCCTCCGGTAGAGCTGGGAGCCGAAACCACGTTTCCTCGGTCCCCTCCCCCCACCGCCCTAACCAGGGAGCCTCCCCCTCAGCAGGGCTATAAACTCCTGTCCCCGTCTGCCCACGGGGCTCTGTCCCACACCTCCTGGCGTGCCCCCAGCGCCCCGCAGCCCCCTCCCGGGTCACACCCACAGTTACTGTACAGGCTACGCTGCCCCCTGTGTCACTGGGTCTCCACGGCGCAGAGGTAGCGGGCGGTGTCCCCCAGCCGGCAGCTGCGGATGTGCAGGGAGCTCCGCTTCTGCCCCGGATCGTGATCCGCAGTGAAATTCGGTTCTTGTGTCTGGTTCCCCTTGCCGAACAGCATCAGCAGGAAAAGGGGCCGCTCCCCGGGAGCCTGCCGGAACCAGTGTAAACTTTGGATAGCGCTGGAGTAAGTGCAGGTCACGGTGCCATTCCGCCTCTCGGAGACATCCAGCCACTCCGGGCTCTGCTCCACAGAGAGCTGCCCGCTGGCCACTGGGAATAACGGAGACAAGGGGGAAGCAAGTCAGAAGCTGCCATGAGCCACTTGCCCCCGAGAACCGCGGAGTGGGGTGGGAAGAGAGACAGGCTGCGGGGGGGACAGACCGACCGATCTCTCCATTTCACTCCCTTCTTCCCCACCACACAGTCAATGAAATCCAGCCCCGGCTCCCTGCTAGTGACCAGCGGTTCTGTCTCCCCAGCCCTTACCCCACAGGTGCATTAGCTGGATCACCCACGACAGCCCCTGCGGCCTCCCCATCCCTGCGCTGCCTGACAGCCCAGGGCACAGGGACGCTGCTGGGTTCTCCCTGGGGCTGGCAGGTGTGTTGGGGTCTCCTCTGCTGTAGGGATCGGACACGTCCTTCTCCCCCCTCGTGTGCCCAGCCAATCAGCAACCAGCCCCTTCTCTCCCATCACAGCCGTGCGTCCCTGCGGAGAACTCCTTCGCTCAGGGCCCTTCACCTTGTGAGGGCTGTCCCCTTGTGGCCAAGTGCATAAGTGGGTGCAGAAATATTTAGTTCTTTTCAAAGGGGAGTCAGGTGCCCAACTCCCATTGACCTCTACCAGAACTGGATGTCCAAATCCCTTAGGCAGCCTCCATGAAGAAATGACTCCTCTCAATTATCAAACTAAAGATGTAGAGAGAGATTTATCCAAAGTACATAGGGGATTCAGGAGCACAAGTCCCATTAATAATACTGTCCAATTGATTCTTATTCATAGAGTTTAAGTCCACAAGAGTACTTTAGTCTGTCCTCCTGTGTAGCTATATCAAAGGCTGTTAAATTTCATCCAGTTACCCATGTTTTTGCCCAAAACTTGTGTTTGCCTAAAGTATCTTCAAAGGATCACAGAATCATAGAGGGGCTGGAATGGACCTCAAGAATTCATCTAGTTCTCCCCCTGTGCTGAGGCAGGACTGAGTAAACCTAGACCATCCCTGACAGGTGTTCCTTCAACTTGTCCTTCTAGACCTCCAATGATGGGGATTCCACAATCTCCCTGGAAAGCCTATTCCAGATCTTAACTACCCTTTATAGTTGGAAAGGTTTTCCTAATATGCAACCTAAATCTCCCTGCCTGCAGATTTAGGCTATCACTTCTTCCCAGCTTCCATGGACATGGACAACAATGATCACCGTCGACTTTATAACAGCCCCTAACATGTTTAAAGATTGTTAAATCCATCCTCATCCCCCTCAATCTTCTTTTCTTCAGATTAACCAGACCCATTTTTTAAAAAAAATTCCTCATTAATCAGGTTTTCTAAACCTTTTATCATTTTTGCTGCTTTCATCTGGACTCACTCCCGTTTGTCTACATCTTTCTAAAAATGAAGCACCCAGAACTGGACACAGGACTCCAGCTGAGGCCTCACCAGTGACAACTAAAATAGGACAATAACCTCCTGTGTCTTACATATGACACTGCTACTAATACATCATAGAACTGGAAGGGACCTCGAGAGGTCACCTAGTCCAGTCCCCTGCACTCATGGCAGGACTATTATAGAACACAGGGGGAAATCAAATCAGTATCTTAGAAGTTTGTACACTAATGTGAGAAGTATGGGGAATAAGCAGGAAGAATGTGAAATGCTGTTAATAAACAGAACTATGACATAGTTGGCATCAGGGAGACTTGGTGGGGTAATACACATGACTGAATATTGGTATAGAAGGATAAGTTTGTTCAGGAAGGACAGGCAGGGAAGAAAGGGAGGAGTTGGTTTATATATCAAAAATGTACACACGTGGACTGAGGTTGAGATGGAAATAGGAGACAGACTTGTTGAAAGTCTCCGGGTAAGGATAAAAATGGTAAAAAACAAGGGTGATGTCATGGTAGGGGTCTACTACCGACTACCTAAACAGGAAGAAGAGGTGGATGAGGCCTTTTTTAAACAACTAACAAAATCATCCAAAGCACCGGACTTGGTGGTGATGGGGGACTTCAACTCCCCAGACACCTGTTGGGAAGAATCATATTAGCCTTTTTCACAACTGCATCCCTTTATTGACTCACATTCAATTTGTGATCCCCTATAAACCCCAAGCTCTTTCTCAGCATTACAACCACCTAGCCAGATATTCCTCATTCTTTAGTTGTGCTTTTGATTCTCCCCCCCCCCCCTTCCTAAGTGAAGTACTTTTCACTGGTCTTTATTGACTTTAGTCTTGTTGATTTCAGACCAGTCTCTGTCACGGTCATTCACAGGCGCCAACTTTCGTTGGATCCTGGCCCCGCACTGACTCCGCCCCCTCTCTGCCCCTATTGGACCCTTCCGCAAATACCCACCCCGGCCCCACCCCTTCCCCGAGTGCGCTCCCTTCCTCTTCTTCCTCCCCCGTCCCAGTTCTTGCAGCGCAAAACAGCTGTTTCATGGCGCAAGCGCTGGGGGGGATGGGAGAGAAGCAGGACACAGCCGCAGACTCAGGGGTGGAGGCAGAGGTGAGCTGGGGCAGAGGGGTGGGAAGCTGCCCATGGGTGCTGAGCACCCACCAATTTTTCCAGGCCTGGAGCACCCATGGGATCTGCACTATGAGGTCATTTTGAATTCTAATCCTGTCCTCCAAACTGCTTGCAAACTCTTGGTGGCATCTGCAAATTTCATAAGCACACTCTCCATTCCATTAGCCAAGTCATAAATGAAATATTATATTATTAGACCCGGGACTGACCCTTGTGGGACCCCACTAGATATGCCCTCCTAGTCTGACAAAGAACTACTCCCAGAAGTCACCTACTACAGGACAGGCCTAACAAAGAAAATAACAGAACGCCACTAGCCGTCACCTTCAGCCCCCAACTAAAACCCCTCCAAAGCATTATTAAGGATCTACAACCTATTCTGAAGGATGACCCAACACTCTTACATATCTTGGGAGACAGGCCAGTCCTTGCCTACAGACAGCCCCCCAACCTGAAGCAAATACTCACCAGCAACCACATACCACACAACAGAACCACTAACCCAGGAATCTATCCTTGCAACAAAGCCCGTTGCCAACTGTGGCCACGTATCTATTCAGGGGACACCATCATAGGGCCTAATCACATCAGCCACACTATCAGAGGCTCGTTCACCTGCACATCCACCAATGTGATCTATGCCATCATGTGCCAGCAATGCCCCTCTGCCATGTACATTGGTCAAACTGGACAGTCTCTACGTAAAAGAATCAATGGACACAAATCAGATGTCAAGAATTATAACATTCATAACACTTCAATCTCTCTGGTCACATGATTACAGACATCAAAGTTGCGTTATTACAACAGAAAAACTTCAAATCCAGACTCCAGGGAGAGACTGTTGAATTGGAATTCATTTGCAAATTGGATACAATTAACTTAGGCTTGAATAGAGACTGGGAGTGGCTAAGTCATTATGCAAGGTAGCCTATTTCCCCTTGTTTTTTCCTACCCCCCCACCCCCAGACGTTCTTGTTAAACCCTGGATTTGTGCTGGAAATGGTCCATCTTGATTATCATACACATTGTAAGGAGAGTGATCAATTTAGATAAGCTGTTACCAGCAGGAGAGTCGGGTGGGGGGAGAGAAGACCTTTTGTAGTGGTAAACACCCATTTTTTCATGGTTTGTGTGTATAAAAAGATCCTCTGTACTTTCTACAGTATGCATCCTATGAAGTGATCTGTAGCTCACGAAAGCTTATGCTCAAATAAATTGGTTAGTCTCTAAGGTGCCACAAGTACTCCTTTTCTTTTGAGTATTGTTTTTCAACCAGTTTTGCACCCACCTTATAATGGTTTCATGTAGAAAATGGTTCCCTAGTTTGCTTTTAAGAATGACATGTGGGATTGTCTCAAACACCTTTCTAAAATCAAGGTATATCATGTCTGCAACTTCTCCCTATCCACTACGCCAGTAACCCTGTCAAAGAAAGGCTGCCAATCTTGGTTTGAAGAATCAAGAGATAGAGCTGTTTTTTTAAATGCTTAATTTGAATTTGGCTGGCTTCAACTTCCAGACATATTGGTTCTTGCTGTGCCTTTCTCCACTAGATTAAACAGCCCATTTAGAACCAGGAATTTTCTCCCCAGGAAGGTATTTATACACCATGAACAAGTCATCACTTGATCTTTTTGATTAAACTCAACAGATTGAGCTGATTGAGGTTGTCTCTCACTGTTAGGCATTTTCTCCAGCTTTTGAATAATTTTTTGTGGCTCTTTTCAGCACTCTCTCCAATTTGTCTACACTACAAAATTAGGTCGAATTTATTAAAGTCAACATGTAGCCTCTGATTTTACAAACTCATAGAATACCAGGGTTGGAAGGGACCTCAGGAGGTCATCTAGTCCAACTCCCTGCTCAAAGCCGGACCAATCCCCAATTTTTGGCACAGATCCCTAAATGGCCCCCTCAAGGATTGAACTCACAACCCTGGGTTTAGCAGGCCAATGCTCAAACCACTGAGCTATCCCTCCCCCGTCGATGGTGTATGTCCCACTATCTACATTCCATAAGCGGAGCACATCCCCACTACCATGGGTAGCATCGACTAACGGAGCGATGTACTGTGAGCAGCTGTACCACAGTTCCTGCTCCCAATTGGAATTCTGGGTTAGGCTCCCAATGCCTGATGGGACAAAAACATTTTTGTGAGGTACATGTTTTGGGTACATATCGTCAGCCTCCCATGATGCACTTGGCTCCTCCCTCCCTCCCTCCCTGAAAGCAATGGCAAACAATCATTTTCAGGCCTAAGCCTGGGTTACTCATGCAGATGCCATAGCACAGCAAGCATGGATCCCACTCAGCTGTACGCTGTTGCTATGAGTGTCACAAACACCCCACACATTGTCCTGCGGTATTTGCAGAGCCTAGCCAGGAGTGGCCATGTGGAAGAATGTGAAGCCACACAAACAGCTGTGCTGGAAGCCATGGAACGGAGCAATTCGCCCATACTGGCAGTGGCAGCCAGGCTTGTTGACAAGGTGGGATGCTGCTTCTGGGCCAGGGAAACAAGCACAGACTGATGGGACCTCATCATGATGCGGGTATGGGATGAGGAGCAGTGGCTGCATAACTTTCAAATGCGTAAGGACACCTTCATGGAACTTTGCAAATTGTTTTCCCCAGCCATGAAGCACAGAAATACCAAAATGAGACTCACTTCTCTGACAGTTGAGAAGTGAGTAGTGATAGGCCTGTGGAAGCTTGCAAAGCCAGATTGGTGCTGGTCAGTCAGGAATCAGTTCGGAGTGGGTAAAACTACCAAGGGGGTGCTGTGATCCAAATAGCCAGGGCAATCAATACCCTGCTACTAAGAAGGGTAGAGACTCTGGGAAATGTGCATGACATAGTGGATGGCTTTGCCACAATGGGTTTCCCTAACTGTGGTGGGGTGATAGACGGAACGCACATTACTATCTTGGCACCAGACCACCTTGCCAAAGAGTACATAAACCTCAGGGGTACTTCTCGATGGTGTTGCAAGTGCTAGTGGATCACAGGAGCCATTTCACCAACATCAAGGTGGGAAGGTCCGGAAAGGTACATGATGCATGCATCTTTAGGAGTTCCAGTATCTTCAGAAAGCTGCAAGAAGGTCTTCCCAGACCAGAAAATTACCATTGGTGACATGGAAATGCCAATAGTTATCCTTGGAGACCCAGCCTACCCCTTGATCCCCTGGCTCTTGAAGCCGTAGATGGGCAGCCTGGACAGTAGTCAGGAGCAGTGGAACCATAGGCTGAGCAAGTGCAGAATGGTGGTAGCATGTGCCTTTGGGCATTTAAAGGGGCGCTGGTGCTGTTTACCCATTTGGTTAGATCTCAGCGAAAGCAATATTCCCGTTGTTGTTGCTGCTTGCTGTGTGCTCCACAATATCTGTGAACGTAAGGGGGAAAGTTTCTGGTGGGGTGGGGGGTTGAGGCTGATTGCCTGGCTGCCCATTATGAGCATCCAGACATGAGGGCAATAAGAAGAGCACATTGAGGCACACTGCATCTCAGAGAGGCTTTGAAAACCAGTTTCATCAATGATCCAGCACTGATGTGACAGTTCTGTGTGTTGTTCCTTAGCAACCTTCCCCCTTTTTCACATGTACTGCCCTGTAAACTAAATCCCCACCAACCACAGTGTGCACAGTGAATAAAGAGCCTCTTGTCCTCAATTCATGCATTTTTATTATGCTAACAAACACTGAACAGAGACAGCAGTGAATAGCAATTATAACCCAGGTCTAAGGGCCGGATAACACAGGGAAGGAGGGGCAAGGACACATAGCTTATTACACTGCATTGTCTAGTAATCAAAGCTGTAGGAATTAGAGCTTTCTGCTCCATGAACCATCCCCTGGAGTTGAGTTCAAGGGATAAAGGAACTTTCCCCCCGACACCCCACCCCCGCATTCTAGGCTGTATGGGAGAAGAGGATATGGAATTTGGTGAGGAGGGCATCATTGGGTGCAGTGGGACTCTAAGGACTATCAGCCTTTCCTGCACCTCAACCAGACACCTCAACATGTCTGTTTGCTCCCCCATAAGCCACAACATCTCCTCTTGCGTGTTACGCTCTTGTTCCCTGCTTGCTTTCTTGCCCTCTTGTCGATGCTCATGCTCTCTGAGAGTGTGAGCCTCCATGCATGGAACTGGGCCCTATCAGCCTCGGAGGAACACATCAAATAACAGAACATGTCTTCCCTTCTCTGCTTTTTTCGCCTTCTAATCTGGGACAGCTTTTGTGCTGGAGTGGAGGAAGCACCCAGAGAAAATGTTGCAGCTGCAAGGAAAAGCATACCTTGTTGAAAATGAAAATGTTTGAAAATGAAAGGTTAACTGCTGCAATGAATGAAACAATTCACAGCAGTAAATACATTCCCTGAGGTACTTGGCCAAATTTTTTGTTTTAAAAGAAGAGCCTGCCAGTAAGGTACAACACATGGCAGAGTGCTGGGCAGCAGATTTTGGTTTTCAGGCAAGCATGGTAAGCACACACCAAAGGATAGGTCATGTCAGGGCACATCCGGCACACCCAGGGACATTTTTTAGTGTGGAAACTCTTGGCACATAAACAGGCTTTTCCAGGGAGCACCCTTTGCATAGCTGCACTGGCCACCACTGTAACCCAATAGTTTACCTCAAATTAAAGAGTAATCACAATTGCATTTAACCCCGTAGTGTGATTACAAGTGTGCACTCACCAAAGGTGCCTTCCTCACCATCACAGTCCCGCACCAGTGGGTCCTGGGAGGGGACTGGCCACAGAGTTAGGAAAAGGTCCGGACTGTCGGGGAGAATGGATCCTCCTCTTGCCTGCTGCACATTCTCCTCCTCCTCCTCTTCCTCATCAACAATGTCCTCCTCATTGTTGCCCATGGCCGCCTGGGTCCCCTGGGAGGTATCCACAGAGGGTGTTGGGGTACTTGTGGGGTCCCTGCCTAGATTCCCATGCAGCTGCTCATAGAAGCAGCATGTCTGTGGCACAGCACCAGAAAAACTATTTGCCTCCCTTGTCTTCTGGTATGTTTGCCTGAGCTCCTTTATTTTCACACAGCGCTGCTGTGTGTCCCTCCCTGGTGTAACATTTTACCCCCTTGCCCTGTGCGATTTTGGCATAGATGTCAGCATTTCTTCTGCTGGTTCGGAGCTCTGCCTGCACAGACTCTTCTCTCCACACAGCAATCAGATCCAGTGTCTCCTGTATGCTCCACGCCAGAGCGCATTTGCGTACCTGGGCAGGCATGGTCAGCTGGGCTGGTGACTGAAGTCAACGTACTTAGATCTACTTACCGTGGTGTCTTCACTGCTGTTAGCCAACAGCTGATGCTCTCCCATTGACTCTGCTTGCGCTTCTCATTCTGGTGGAGTACCCGAGTCCACAGGAGAGTGCTCAGCTGTCGATTTATTGCATCTATACGAGACATGATAAATCGACCCCCACTGGATCGATCATTGCCCGCCAATCCAGCAGGTAGTGTAGACAAGGCCTCAGTGTCTGGTTTCACTAGTACCACCCGGGCTCACGGGGTACATAGCTGTTCTCATTGCTGGTAGTGATCTGCTGCGGTTCAGCAGAGAAACTGGACAGTGAGTTTCCAAGAATTAATGGTCCCACAACAGAAAGTTCAAGGCTTCAAACCAAGACCTGCAAAGATTTTACTTCCCAATCTTCCTGAGATCAGAGGAAAGCCCAGGGTGCAATCTATCCACTGCTTCTGAATTTAGGGTAACATTTTCAAAAGCACCTAGGTAATTTAGCATCCTAAATCCCTTTGACTATCAGAGGCTTAGGTAAGGGACAGTTTTTTAAAGGTATTTAGGTAGCTAAAGACGCAGATCAGCATTGAGTGGGATATTCAAAAGCATGTAGGAGCCTTATTAATGGGAATTAGTCACCTAAGCACTTTTGAAAATCCCACTAGGCATATATCTCCTTCTGTAAGCACCTAAATACCTTTACAGACATGCCCCTAAGCCCTTTCTGAAAAGGGGCTCCTAACCCACTTAGGCACCTTTGAAAAATGTACTCTTTGGTCCTTCTGCTGGGATTTTCAAAGGCCCCAAGGAGTTAGGTGCACAACTCTCATTGAATTTCAATGGGGTTGGGGTTCCTAACCCCCTTAGGCACCTTTGAAAATACCAGCCTACAGCTTTTGCACAGGCTGGGGTGCCCTTTGTGCCACTGTGTCTCCACTGCGCAGAGATAGGTGGCTGCGTCTTGCAGCTGCGCCTGGGTGATGTTCAGGTAGCTGTGCTTCTCTGTGGTACGGAGCTCAGCTCTGAGATTCAGCCCCCACGTGGCTTGCTCAACCTTGTACAAAATCCCCAGGAGGGCAGGGCTTTCCGCCGGTGCCTGGCGGTACGGTACCACTTCTTGCCGAGCTGGAGTAACTGCAGGGTAGGCTGAAGTCCTGTCCTTCAGAGCCACTCAAAGACAGCAGGCTCTGCTCCACATTAACCTGGCAACTTACACCCAGTGGGAAAGGGAATTTAGATTTATAAACAGAATGATCAACGAATCAGGTCCCTCCATCATCCCTAATCCCCAGGAGAACAGAAGAATGCATCATGTTCATGTTGTTCTGGTAGTCATCACCTCCACTGGGTTAAGATTTACAGAAGTGACTTGTGATTCTTGGGTGCCCAACTTGCGACACCGTAAAGAGTCTGATTATCAGAGGCAGTATCCCTAACTGGCCAGAAAAGAGCTACAGGAATGATTTGAGGTGACTTTAAGACCGATCACAAGAATGACTTACGCATGGGATTCCAGTGTGTTCTGTAGTCTAGGCTAATTAGACAGTAAAGTCTCTGAGCAAGGGAATCTCCTGTCCTGTGTTTGGACAGTGCCTTGTTCAGTGTGGTCCTGTTTTCAGAGTAACAGGCGTGTTAGTCTGTATTCGCAAAAAGAAAAGGAGTACTTGTGGCACTTTAGAGACTAACCAATTTATTTGAGCATAAGCTTTCGTGAGCTACAGATCACTTCATCGGATGCATACTGTTGAAAATACAAAAGATGTTCTTATACATACAAACCATGAAAAAAATGGGTGTTTACCACTACAAAAGGTTTTCTCTCCCCCCACCCCACTCTCCTGCTGGTAATAGCTTATCTAAAGTGATCACTCACCTGACAATGTGTATAATAATCAAGGTGGGCCATTTCCAGCACAAATCCAGGGTTTAACAAGAACGTCTGAGGAACCGGGGGGGGGGGGGGGCGGGGTGGTAGGAACAAACAAGGGGAAATAGGTTACCTTGCATAATGACTTAGCCACTCCCAGTCTCTATTCAAGCCTAAGTTAATTGTATCCAATTTGTTGAATTCCAATTCAACAGTCTCTCGCTGGAGTCTGGTTTTGAAGTTTTTCTCTTGTAATATCGCAACTTTCATGTCTGTAATCGCATGACCAGAGAGATTGAAGTGTTCTCCGACTGGTTTATGAATGTTATAATTCTTGACATCTGATTTGTGTCCATTGATTCTTTTACGTAGAGACTGTCCAGTTTGACCAATGTAAATGGCAGAGGGGCATTGCTGGCACATGATGGCATATATCACATTGGTGGATGTGCAGGTGAACGAGCCTCTGATAGTGTGGCTGATGTTATTAGGCCCTGTGATGTTGTCCCCTGAATAGACATGTGGGCACAGTTGGCAACGGGCTTTGTTGCAAGGATAGGTTCCTGGGTTAGTGGTTCTGTTGTGTGGTATATGGTTGCTGGTGAGTATTTGCTTCAGGTTGGGGGGCTGTCTGCAGGAAAGGACTGGCCTGTCTCCCAAGATTTGTGAGAGTGATGGGTCATCCTTCAGGATAGGTTGTAGATCCTTGATGATGCGTTGGAGAGGTTTTAGTTGGGGGCTGAAGGTGACGGCTAGTGGCGTTCTGTTATTTTCTGTTAGGCCTGTCCTGTAGTAGGTGACTTCTGGGAACTCTTCTGGCTCTATCAATCTGTTTCTTCACTTCCGCAGGTGGGTATTGTAGTTGTAAGAATGCTTGATAGAGATCTTGTAGTTGTTTGTCTCTGTCTGAGGGGTTGGAGCAAATGCGGTTGTATCACAGAACTTGGCTGTAGACGATGGATCGTGTGGTGTGGTTAGGTTGAAAGTTGGAGGCATGTAGGTAGGAATAGCAGTCAGTAGGTTTCAGGTATAGGGTGGTGTTTATGTGGTCCTGGTTCATGACTCGGACTCCTGGGCAATACAAATACTAGTGACATCTGATTTCAGCTCAGGAACATCAGTTATAGGGCAATGCTCTAGTGTGCGACTACAAGAATGATTTAAGCCAGTCTTGTAATAATTCTTAAAAGGTAACTTTATCCCTGTCTCTCTGCATCTATGTGGGAAGGAGATTTTTGAGTAACTGGCTCTTGAATCTACTGGACAAAGCATGACAAGAGCCAATAGAGGGAGCTGAAGCTAGAGAAATTCAGGCTAGAGATAAGGTGACACCTCTGTAATGGTGATTAGCCATTGGAGCAACTTTATTAAGGAGGTGGGTGGATTCTCCAGCTTGGAATCTTTAAATCAAGACTGGATGTCTTCCTCCAGATCCACACAGAGCATGGGCCCAATGCAGCAATCACTGGGGAAGTTGTCTGGGGCGCAGGGTGTCAGACTAAATGATCACAATGTTCCCTTCTGCCTTAAAATCTATGAAACCAAGGCACCCAGAATCACTCATCACTTCTGAGAATCTTGGCTCCCGTTATTATCAAGGGGTTTAAACAGCCACAGGACTTACGGTAAAGAGGAATGACCAGGATCACTAGTAAGGCCCCAGGACACCTCTTCCTTGTGCTGCCCCTCATTTTTGTTCACCGTGAGCTGGAAGGGTTCCTGGCTCCTTGTGTATTTATCACCTGCAGGCTTCTCCATCCTCTCCTGGAGCTTTTTAAACCTACTTGCATTTCTCCTCCTTGAGAGGCAAGACACGTCCTTTCTCACCCTATCAGCAAGAAGGGCCGTCCCTCCCACACAAAATACAGACTTACTGCAGAGACCTATGCAATTACCTTCCTCTAGACTTCTTTCAAGGCGCAACACTGCCCCCAGCAGTTAAAGTTTTTGTACAGGAGGGTGGCCACTTTGCTTCACTGGGTCTCCACAGCGCAGAAATAGGCGGCTGAGTCAGCGAGCTGAGAACCGTCAATGTGTACATGGCTCCGTCTCTCCCTTTTCAAGAGCTCGGCTATGAAAGCTGGACCCTGGGTAACGTTCCCATCCTCATACAGGCTCAGCAGCAAGGCAGGACTTTCCCCAGGCAACTGTCTGTACCACTGTACGCAGGACACTGTGCACGAGTAGCTGCAGGTCAGAGTGGAGATCTCCCCTTCAGATCTGGTCAGAGATGGAGGACTCTGATCCACTTTAATTTGGCAGCTCACCCTTGTAGACAAAGGCAAATGGAGAAGCAACAGATGAGCTTCTTTGGTTCTCATCAGCCCCTCAACTTCCCCAGCAGTTGCTCCTTATAACCGTTTCTTCTTCAGCCAAAATAATATTCTGGACAATGGTGTAAACCTGTGTGGCTCCATCAAAGTCAGTGCACCTCCCCTGATAAGCACCAGCTGAGTGCCTGCTCTGTTCTTGTGATATTCAACCCAGCATCTCCTGGAGAATGCAGAGGCCTCTTGGGTCATCAGGGACTAGAACTGCTCTGGGGAACTGAGGCACCGAGAGACCAGGGAGGGGGTTTCCAAAGGAGCCAGGCACTCAAGGCATATTGCAGTTTCAAAGGGATTCAGGCGCCTGACACTGTTGGTGTCCTTCCAAAATCCAAGCCTAAATCACTTGCCTAAGGCCACAAAGTCTGTGGCAGAGCCGGGAAATGAGTTCACGTCTCCTGAGTCCAGTCCAGTGGCTAAAGCACCAGACCTTCCTCGTCCCCACATTATTATTATCTCAGTACTGGAGTAACTCAGTGCAACTCTGTGGCCTGTTCATTGCCCAGGAGAACAGGCTAGATCCTTACAGGCATTAAACTCGATGAATTATTATTATAGCACCTGGAGACCCAGCCAAGATCAGAGCCCCTTGTGCCAGGCACTGTAGAGACAAAGAGTAAAAGACAATTCCTGCCCCTCAGAGCTCAACAGACAAAACCTCCACAAACATAGAACAGAACTGAACTGAGCTGGGGGGTGGGGCATTGTGCCGGATGCTGCAGAGACCCCCAGGAACTGAGATCCCTGTTATACAGGGCACTGCACAGGAAAAGGCCCCACCCTGATGAGCTCACAGCCTAGACAGACAAACTCCCCCTAGACCTACAGTAGAACTGAATGGACAGTATCACTGACAAGGATGCCAGCTGCCTTTCCATTACTGCTCCGGGTTACCCCTCAGCACACTGAGGCCAGGGGATGGAGCTTTCTCCCTGCCTCCAGGACAGAGATGCAAAATCTGTCTGCAGCCCTCTTTGCTGGAGGAATCACACACGTTATTCTCACACTGTGAGCCCAGCCAATCAGGGACAAGCCCCTAGTCTCACTAAAATAGAACCATGCCCTGGAGTAACCCTTTGCCTCTGGTGTCTTAGGGGAAAAGCTGCTTTCTGCCGGGCAAAGAGACAAGAGAGGGGTGCAACTTGATTAACCTCAATCTCCTTCCTCTTCTTTAGAAATGCTGCCCCCTCCTGGCCAGAGACACACACATTGAAGTGAATCCCCCTGTGGTTTCAGAGTAGCAGCGGTCTTAGTCTGTACCTGCAAAAAGCACAGGAGTACTTGTGGCACCTTAGAGACTAACAAATTTATTTGAGTATAAGCTTTTGCGAGCTACAGTTCACTTAATCAGATTCATACAGTGGAAAATACAGCGGGGAGATTTTATGTACACAGAGAACATGAAACAGTGGGTGTTACCATACACACTGTAACCAGAGTGATCGGGAAAGGTGAGCTATTACCAGCAGGAGAGCGGGGGTGTGTGGGGCGGAACCTTTTGTAGTGATAATCAAGGTGGGCCATTTCCAGCAGTTGACAAGAACAGTGTGTGTGTGTGGGGGGGGAGGAAATAAACAAGGGGAAATAGTTTTACTTTGTGTAATGAGACATCCACTCCCAGTCTTTATTCAAGCCTAAATTAATTGTATCCAGTTTGCAAATTAATTCCAATTCAGCAGTCTCTCGTTGGAGTCTGTTTCTGAAGTTTTTTTGTTGAAGAATTGCAACTTTTAGGTCTGTAATCGAGTGACCAAAGAGATTGAACTGTTCTCCGACTGGTTTTTGAATGTTATAATTCTTGACGTCAGATTTGTGTCCATTTATTCTTTTACGTAGAGACTGTCCAGTTTGCCCAATGTACATGGCAGAGGGGCATTGCTGGCACATGATGGCATCTATCACATTGGTGGATGTGCAGGTGAATGAGTCTGTCAATGTTCCTTCCCCACTCTGAACTCTAGGGTACAGATGTGGAGACCTGCATGAAAACCTCCTAAGCTTACTTTTACCAGCTTAGGTTAAAACTTCCCCAAGGTAGAATTTAATTTTACCCTTTGCCCTTGGAATTTCCACTGCCACCACCAAACTTTAACTGGGTTTACTGGGAAACGTAGTTTGGACACGTCTTTCCCCCCCAAAATCCTCCCAACCCTTGCACCCCACTTCCTGGGGAAGGTTTGGTAAAAATCCTCACCAATTGGCATAGGTGAACACAGACCCAAACCCTTGGATCTGAGAACAATGAAAAAGCATTCAATTTTCTTACAAGAAGACTTTTAATAGAAGTAAAGGAATCACCTCTGTAAAATCAGGATGGTAGGTACCTTACAGGGTAATTAGATCCAAAACATAGAGAATCCCTCTAGGCAAAACCTTAAGTTACAAAAAAGACACACAGATAGGGATAGTCATTCTATTCAGCACAGTTCTTTTCTCAGCCATTTAAAGAAATCATAATCTAACACATACCTAGCTAGATTACTTACTAAAAGTTCTAAGAATCCATTCCTGTTCTGTCCCCGGCAAAAGCAGCATACAGACAGCCACAGACCCTTTGTTTCTCTCCCTCCTCCCAGCTTTTGAAAGTATCTTGTCTCCTCATTGGTCATTTTGGTCAGGTGCCAGCGAGGTTACCTTTAGCTTCTTAACCCTTTACAGGTGAGAGGATTTTTCCTCTGGCCAGGAGGGATTTTAAAGGGGTTTACCCTTCCCTTTATATTTATGAAAGAGCCTCTGATAGTGTGGCTGATGTGATTAGGCCCTATAATGGTGTCCCCTGAATAGATATGTGGACACAGTTGGCAACGGGCTTTGTTGCAAGGATAGGTTCCTGGGTTAGTGGTTCTGTTGTGTGGTGTGTGGTTGCTGGTGAGTATTTGCTTCAGGTTTGGGGGCTGTCTGTAAGCAAGAAGTGGCCTGTCTCCCAAGATCTGTGAGAGTGATGGGTCGTCCTTCAGGATAGGTTGTAGATCCTTGATGATGCGTTGGAGAGGTTTTAGTTGGGGTCTGAAGGTGATGGCTAGTGACGACTCCAAGAAGAGACTGCTGAATTGGAATTAATTTGAAAACTGGATACAATTAACTTAGGCTTGAACAGAGACTGGGGGTGGATGTGTCATGACACAAAGTAAAACTATTTCCCCTTGTTTATTTCTCCCCCTACTGTTCTTGTCAACTGTTGGAAATGGCCCACCTTGATTATCACTACAAAAGGTTCCCCCCTCCTGTCCCCCGCTCTCCTGCTGGTAATAGCTCACCTTTCCTGATCACTCTTGTTACAGTCGGTATGGTAACACCCATTGTTTCCTGTGTATATATAATCTCCCCGTTGTATTTTCCACTGAATGCATCCGATGAAGTGAGCTGTAGCTCATGAAAGCTTATGCTCAAATAAATTGGTTAGTCTCTAAGGTGCCACAAGTACTCCTTCCCCCGTGGTTGTCACTGTTGGTATGTTTTGTGTGTGTGTTAAATAGTTCCCTTTCCCCTGGGTTTAATGCTCTGACTTGCCTCCCCCTGGACAAAGGGGGGATCCCCAGAGCTGGGCTTCATGGGAATGGGCAGAGCCAGTTCTGCACAAACACTCTGCCGCTGTCTCAGCCTTGTGCTGTAGGGCGCAGCCTGTGGCAACCGGAGATCAGCCTGGGTTTAATCCTCAGTGTCTAAGGCTCCCCCAAGGAAGGGGGCTATTTTGTGTCACTGGTGTATCTTGTGTATCTCCATTTCTGTTTCTTATGCCTGGCTGTCTGTCCCTCTCCCTGTCGATGTATCTATAAACCCACGCAACTCTTTTTTCTTTTCCCTTTTTTTCTCCCTGTTCATTTGTTTTTATATTTTATCTTTTAATTTCCTTCCTCCCTCCAAACCTCCAGGCTCCTTAGATCAGTGGTTCTCAACCCCTGGGGGTACACAGAGATCTTCCAGGGGGTGCATCAGCTCATCTAGAGATTTGCCTAGTTTTACAACAGGCTACAGAAAAAGCACTGTGGAAGTCAGTACAAACTAACATTTCATACAGACAATGACTTGTTTATACTGCTCTATATACTATACACTGAAAAGTAAGGAGAGTCGTTATATTTCAATTGATTTATTTTATAATTATATGGTACACAGGAGAAAGTCCACAATTGTTCAGTAACAGTGTTGCTGGGACACTTCTGTATTTTAGGTCTGATTTTGTAAGCAAATAGTTTTTAAGTGAGGAGAAACTTGGGGGTATGCCAGACAAATGCGACTCCTGAAAGGGGAACACTTAGTCTGGAAAGGTTTCAGAGTAACAGCCATGTTAGTCTGTATTCGCAAAAAGAAAAGGAGTACTTGTGGCACCTTAGAGACTAACCAATTTATCTGAGCATGAGCTTTCGTGAGCTACAGCTCACTTCATCGGATGCATACCGTGGAAACTGCAGCAGACTTTATATATACACAGAGAATATGAAACAATACCCCCTCCCACCCCACTGTCCTGCTGGTAATAGCTTATCTAAAGTGATCATCAGGTGGGCCATTTCCAGCACAAATCCAGGTTTTCTCACCTCACAAACCTGGATTTGTGCTGGAAATGGCCCACCTGATGATCACTTTAGATAAGCTATTACCAGCAGGACAGTGGGGTGGGAGGGGGTATTGTTTCATATTCTCTGTGTATATATAAAGTCTGCTGCAGTTTCCACGGTATGCATCCGATGAAGTGAGCTGTAGCGAAAGCTCATGCTCAAATAAATTGGTTAGTCTCTAAGGTGCCACAAGTACTCCTTTTCTTTCTGGAAAGGTTGAGAGCCGCTTCCTTGGGGGTCTTTCCCTAGGAGGTATTCCTCAAGTGCATTCCCTCCTCAGCCTCTCTGTCTCAGCTCCCTACCTGTGCGACGGGGATCCTTGCACAGCCCTGCCTCACCAGGGGGGTGGGGGGCTGACCGTGTTAAGGAAGGTGATGCACGCTCAGAGATGCACTGTGTAAGAAGTAGGTGGTGGTGTTGTACCGCCAGCCAGCCTGACAGTTACCCTCCAGCTGGGGAGTTTTTGCACAGGCTGCCTGTTCTCCTGTGTCACTGTGTGTCCACGGCGCAGAAGTAGGTGGCTGCATCTCCCAGCTGTGATTCTCTGATGTGCAGGGAGCTCAGCTGCTTCCCCTTGTCGAGCTCCGCCGTGAGGTTGGGCTCCTTGGTTTGTTTCCCATCGGACACCAGAATCAGCAGGGAGACAGGCTGGCCTCCGGGAAGCTGCCTGAACCACCGCAAACTCCTGAAATCGCTCGTCGTGTAGTGGCAAGAGATGCTGCCGTTCTGCCCTTCCCGAGTGACCGCAGACAGGTTCTGGTGCACCTCGGCCTGGCAGCTCCCCCCTGTGGGCAGAAGGCAAAAGACACACCCCATAGATGACAGGGCACCTCTGCCCAGTTCACACACTGGCCGGATGCAAAGCCCGGTGGAGTTTCTCTTCATTTCCAGGGGCCTTGCATCTGGCCCACGACTGCTCTTTTCCTAGATTGCTGTATTCCTAGATTGCTCTCATCTAGGGTTAGGGATTGGGGTTAGGGGGTTAGCCCTATATTATTGCTGCCTGTGAGATTCCCAAAGGCACAATAATAAGAGACAGCCCTTGCCCCAAAGAGTTTACAGATTAAATAGCCAAGCAAAGGGTGGGAGGGGAAACTGAGGCACACAAAAGGGAAGGAACTCCAGCAGGCCAGAGCTGGGGATTGAACCCAGGCGCCCTGGATTCTCATCCACTCCATTACAGAGAACGGTGCCTGGCTTGCAAACCGAAGGGGAGAGCCAGGGAATTAATCCTTGTGCTCTTAAATCCACCATCACGTTCAGCATCTTCTGTAGCCTTTCCTGCCCCCAGACTTACAGGGAATGTTCACCAGCAGTAGCAGCAGCCGTGGGAACAGCCAGGGTCTCTCCATTGTCCCTCAGCAAACAAGCTTTATAGCCGGGTGTTCCCCGTTCAGTACAGAAGGTTCCTCCCCCTCACAGGTAGATTTACTTCTCCCCCTGGGGCAAATTTACCATCTCCTCCTCCTGAAGTAGGAGCCTCTTTGGTGCCCGCAGAAGCTACGGGGTAGCCTAAGACAGCGAGGAAATGAGTCCCAGGGAGTCACTTCGCAGAACTGCTCTGAGCAAGTGGGTGTTGTGAGTGGGCGGAGCCTGGCTTCTCGGCACAGGTGAGTTGTGGGGAAGAGCGAGGGCCACTTTCAACTTCGCATCCTTGCTGGGGCTACGCCGCTTTACAGGGCTGTGAATGGCCCCCAGGACTACGGACAGACACGGCCACATTGCTTATTCTATTGATGCCACAAATTGCTGAAGATGATCCTTCTCCCTCCCCTGAAATGTAACCCTCGTGAAAGTATGGTCATGACGCGGGCGACAGGGGATGGGTCACTGGATGATTCCCTGTTCTGTTCACTCCCTCTGGGGTTCCTGGCATTGGCCACTGTCAGGAGACAGGATACGGGGCAGAATGGACCTTTGGTCTGACCCAGTCTGGCCGCTCTTATGTTCTTAAGTAGATTTCTGGGGCCTAGAGGAATAATCCGCCAGTATAAGAGTCACAGGCTACTAATACACAAGGCAGTGATGTTTCCTGCTGCGTCGGGAATGACAGCGATTGCTTGAAAACGAGCTTATGTCTGAGTGTTTGGTTATTAGAATATGGAGGAAGGAAAAAATGTCTCTTCTCATTCTCCGCAGTCTTCATTATCGAGCTCCCTCGCTTTCCTGATCCAGTACCTAGATAGCTAGCTCGATTCAGGACCGGCTCTAGGCACCACCAAAGCAAGCACCTGCTTGGGCGGCACAATTCCAGGGGCGGCATTCCGGCCCCCCCCTTTTTTCTTTCTTTTTTTTTTTTTTTGCTTGGGCAATTGCGCTCTAGGAGCTTGGGGCGGCAAAAAACCTAGAACCAGCTCTGGCTAGATTTCCTGCTGCACTTTGGTCTCGGCATCCATTTAGCCACCCAGCCCGCTGCTTTGTCCATCGCTCCCTCTTGCTGCAATATCTGTCTATGCTGACACGCATCTCCGTGGTATGTGAGGGCTGAGAGTAAAATCATTCCCCACACAGGCCCGAGGGCTCTACAAGTCTTTGCATGCACATACCCACCTCCCTGACAGGCTGCCGTGGATTTTTTCCTCAAAGCACACGAGTTCACAGCTGAGGGCCCAGGCTGGCTGCTGGGGAAGCTGAGCGAGCTGCACCGGTTGGTGGTTTCCAAGGACCTGGTGAAGGAATCTCCCTGTTCCCAGCCACCTGTGATCCTTAATATCACGAACGGCAGGGAACCGCCCGGGACCTGCTGGCAGCAAGGGATGCTCCGCTCTCCCCGCCGGTAACTGCAGCTGAGCTGTGCGGACTGTCCCTCGCTGGAGACAGCGGATTTGTCCTGAGTGACGGCGTATGGGCCGCGGGCCCCTGTGGGGAAAACGGGGTGAGGGAGGCCAAAGGAGGTCAGGCCCAGGGAGGGGCGGGTGTTTGGCTGGAAGTCCCCTTGCAGTGGAGGGCTAGAGATGAGCCACCAGGAGACAGACGGAGTTTTACAAACTGCAGGTGTCTCTGTTGTGCTCAGTAGAGCTGACCACAAAGAGACGGGATTGGCTTAAATGCAGTTATAAAATACCAAGTGACGCCAAGCTCTTAAATCCTGCATGAGTGTGAGAGGGAAGATATGTTAGTGTGTGTGAGAGAGAGAGAATAACAAAGCACAGAGAACGAAAGGGTGTAATACCTCGCAGCAGTGCAATGAGCAGAAGGAAGTTCATGGGTGCTGTGGTGTCTGTCAGACCTTGCAATGAAGGGCAGGACTGGGTCCCTTTGCCTAGAGATCTGAGTCTGACACAGGAAATTCTCTGGGTGTGGGCTGCATTCTGGGGGCCAGTCTGTTTATCTAGGAGTGTGCCGTGTTGTTGTATCTGTGTGGGGCCCACGCTATTGGAGGGATAAGGTGGGTGAGGTCATATGTTTTATTGGACCAACGTCTGCTGGTGAGAGAGACCGGCTTCCCAGCAGAGGAAGAGCTCTGTGTAGTTGGAAAAATTGTCTCCCCAACAGAAGTTGGTCCAATCGAGGATATTATCATCTTGGAGTGTGCATGGATCTCTTTGCCGCTGAGATTAAGTCTGTGTGTGTGTGTGTGTGTGTGTGCGCACACACTTAGATATCTATATTTCGAAGTGTGTATGAAGAGGGATAGATGTCAGAGATTGTTCCTGTGTGTGTGTGATTTCAGTGTGTAGGTTTCTGGCTGTGTGTTTGAATCTGTATATTTGTGTGTGTGAGTCTAGGTGAGGGAGTGTGTTTGTGTGGTTGTATGTGAGAATTCTTATGTGAGTGTGTATGTCTGTGCAAGAGTGTGTGTGTGTGTGAGAGAGAGAGAGAGAGAGAGACTGCTTGTGTGAGTGTGCCCTGTGTGTGACTCTGTGTGAGAATGTCTGTGTGCATGTTTCCAGTCTGAAACTGTCTGACCTGAAGAACAGGGAAAATCACATGGGAATTACTGAGTTACCAGATTGTCTCCCCAGAGAATGCTTCCCCATCTGCTAGTGTTGTGGGGCAAGGAAGCTATTTGTGATATAAAACCACCCGATCCAGGCAACTGGGGAAGGCGAAAAGGTGAAAATGTGACTGTCTATAATTTTCCAGGTGTTTCTTCAAGGTTCTTCCTTAAATTACTGACTTCTCTCCCCTTTGTTCTATTCACATAGCTTCTGTTCCGGTCCATTCCAATGTATTCTGTTCTGTTCCATTCTGTTCTTATTGCCTCTCACCTACTCTGTTCTACTTCCCTTTCCTCTCTTCTGTGCTCATATCCTCTGTTCTATTCTAACTTCCTCTTGTCTCCTCTCTTCGGTCCTTGTGGCCTGCCCCACCCAGGGTTTTGTGACGGGCTGCCTGTGTTCATCTCGCACGGTGCTCCAGCGCGCACAGATACACCGCGGCGTCTTCCAGGCAGCTGCTGTTCAGGTACAAGAAGCTGCTTTTGGTTTTGGTGTCCAGGCTCATGGTGAAATTCTCTCGGGTGTCTCTGCCGCTAGAGGACAGGGAGGCCACGAACCGCGGCTGGCGCCCCTGGGGCTGGCGGTACCAATGCACGCTGTACTCGGTGCCCGTGTAGGAGCAGTTGAGCTGGATGGGTTCTCCTTCATGGGCAGGGGCCTGGGACCGGTCCTGGGTCACCGTGTATTGGGCCAAAGTACCTGGGGAGAGGAGGTTGGTTTTAGTTCAGGTTTTCTTGCTCAGCAATGACAGAAAAATACATGCACCTCTGTGTAGACAAGGGAGAAAACAAGCAAACGGAAATACACCCTTCCCTCTGTACCCTCTGTCCATCCATCCATCCACCTTCCTTTTGCGCTGTCTGCCTGTCCATCCATCCACCCTTCCCTCTTTGCTGTCTTTCCATTTGTCTCTCTATCACTCTGCACCTGCTGTCCATCCTTCCCTCTGTGCTGTCTGTCTGTCCATCCATTCACCCTTCCCTCTGCTCTGCCCATCCTTCCCTCTGCACTATCCGGCTGTCTACCTATGAGCGTCCATCCCCATGGTATCGGAGTGCCTTTCTTTCAGAAAAGCCTGGAAATCCCAACCCGTGGCGCCGTGCTCAGAGCAGAGCCTTGAATACCTGGAGCCAGCACCAGCAGCAAAGCGGGCAGGCTCATTGTCAGGGACCCAGCTGCAGAGCGAAGTGGCTGGAGAGGTGAAGCTCTGACACCGCTCAGCCTCCAGGGGTGGCCTTCAGGCTGGAAGGAAATCGGTACATTTACCCTGCTCAGGTGGGTGGGGGAGGGAAAGGGTTTTGCTTCTGAGTGCCCTGGGCCTGATCCTCCACTGGTGCAGATTAACTGGGTTCCATCAGAGTCACTGGGCCGGTTCCCCAGCTGGAGCAAACTGGCCATAGCTCCGCTGGAGACCATGGGCAGATACATGGCTGATGTAAATCACTGGAGCTGCATTTAAATCGGGGGCAGCTGGTCCCGTTTCTGACAGTTAAGGCTCTGTCCCTATAATTCATGGATTTCCCTCTCTGTTGTGCTTTCCTGGGTTAAACAATATTTATGTAGCGCGCACACACCACTATCAAGGAAGCAAAAAAAATGGTTAAAAGCCACTGGCCGAAGAGGGTAACAAGGCGAAGGGCCAGCCTGTCTCCCTATCAGGCACCGAAAATTGTATCGGGAATTAAAAAAAAAAAAAAAGATGAGGGGAAGCGAGTGAAAACAGGATGTCAATGAAAAGCGGAAGGATGCCGCTGAAGGTGGGTGGAGCGGAATGGCCACTAGGGGGCAGCAGAGGGTACGGCACGTGGGGCACTGGCCTGGTTCTACCCTCAGGTGTATCCCGGGAATGGCTGGGCCGATCCGTTTGGCCTGGTGTCCCATCTCCAAAACAGGCTGGTGCCGCACTGTAATTATTTCAGCAAGAGCCTAGGGCCCCTCCCCTGAGATTTTTCCAAGGAGCAAGGAGAGCTAGACATCTCACTCTCTCTTAGTCTCCTCTGAATGTTTCGGACAACATTCTAGAAATGATTTCCCTTTGTTTGGCCTATTCTTCTACAGCCATTGTTGTCCCCCCTCGCTTGACATTAAAGGAAGAGAAAGTACAGGGATTCCAAATGACAACAAGTTTTCATACTCTACAGAGTACATGCAGCTGCTTTCACAGCCCTTCTCACAATATCCCTGGAAGACATGGTTTTAATCCTGCACATTCTTGAAAAGAAATGCCTGTGAGGTGCCTAACATCACCTGCCGCTGGGAAGGGAGGGTTTTTGTACGGCTCCCCCATGCGGCTGTCACCGTGCCCAGTGCAGGGCGCAGTAATACAGGGCTCTGTCCGCCGGCTCCAGGGCCGTGATGTTCAGCGGTTTGGCTGCGGCCACTGTAGGACTTCGCTCCTCTATAGAGAATGGACTGTGGGGCTTGGTTCGGATGCTGTCGGTACCAATGGAGATAGACATAGGTATCGCTGGAAGTGTAAGAACCGCTGAGTGTCACAGATTCGCCAACTGATCCAGACACTTCGGATTCGTTGGCTTGAGCCGAGTCTCCCCGCGCGTCACCTGCAACAAGACAAACACATTCAAGGGCAACATTTAACCTGCAGTTGAGCCGTGGAAATGATTCCACCTGCATTGCAGTTTCAGGGAATTTCAAAGAAGTCTAAGGGATTTAGGCACCGAACTCCATTGGCATTAACGCCATGAGCAGGAGAAAGGTTGGGGGTTTAACGTTAGGATTAAGGAGAGGATGTGAATAAGGGTTTAGGGTTATGGTGAGGGTCAGGTTGTATCATTCGAATTTTGGTTACAGTAAAGAGTAAGGGTGAATTTTCGGGTTAGGTTTATGGTGCAATGGGAATTGAGTGTCTAGTTCCCTTAGGCTTATTTGAAATCCCAGCCCAGTTACCTAGGAGATTGAATATCCAAATGCTGAGACTACAACACGCCTCCATAGTATCTTCTCTAGCGATCAAATTTCAAATGTTCAGATACTGTTACTGCCTTAGAGGTGTATAAATTTCACGTCTCTAAGGGCAGCTACAACTGTGGGAAATTCATTAGAAACCAGCGGAGAGGAAGAGGGAGGAGCTCCAGGAAACGCAGCGGCTTCAGGTCAGCCTGCAGCTGATGTTTTAGTGTTGTTAAGGGGAGAGGGATGAGTTTGTAGACAAGGGTCTACTCTGGGACTCAGAGACCTGCTGTGCCACAGACTCTGTATGTGACGATGGGAAATCCTATATGCCTCAGTTTCCCCAGCTGCATAAAAGAGAGGGGCTTCTTCTAAGCACTATAGGGATTGTTCAGATTTCTTGACGCACCAGGGTATCATTGGGATCGGGCATGAACATTTTTACCAGCAATAATGTCCGGGGCTATCACAAGAAAAATGTAGCGGGATGAGTTGCCCAACTCTGTTGACCTCCTTTGAAACGCCCGGCCAGAACTCCTGAAATAATTGTTTTAAATTATTTTCGTCTTTCCTCTGCTGCCTTTGCCGACAGCCCGAGTTAAAGGGAAAATCTATAGAGAGTGGAAGGGTTTCCAATGACAACCTGAGCTTATATTTCCCAGCTGCTGATGGCAATGCTTTGTTACGTTACCCTTTTCGGCTCTCAACACATATTCTTGGGGAAAGTGACTTGCAATTAAATAGTTCCCGAACAAATCAACCCAAAATGCAAATGTCTCTACAACAGGAGTATTGATGTGACTCTGGGAGAGTTGGTACCTGCAGCTTTACCCCACCACTCAAAACCGGGTATTTCTAACTATCTCCCCCCTATTTTAACTCGCGTATTTTACCCCCCTTTCACCATAAATGAGCAATTTACCAGTACATTGTCCATGTGAAAAGGGATTTTTTTCATTCGCATTTAATCTCAATTTGTATTTTCAACAATAGTTCACTTCATCTACATTTGTACTCACCTTTAGCACTTATTTTACTGCAAATGAGTTTTCCTCCACACTACATCGATACAGGTCGTCTCGTAAGCTAAGAAAAGCGGCATTAATAGTTTCCTAATTAAAGATCATGCCCATAGCCAAGGGTGATGTTTAAATTAGCTCTTTAAATAAACCAGTAACTGACAAGGGGAGCTGTATCGTTAAGCAGCGTCAGGACTCCGTCTGTTTCAAGCCGCTGCTGCCCCTTTTAATGTCTGTACCTTCCCCTGTAGCAGGGCTGGGCGGGAGGAGCAGGGTTTGCACAGTTCTGCTGGGTGGCTCTGTCACTGGGCCAGGCTCAGGGCGCAGAGATACACCGCCGTGTCTGCCGGCTCCAGGGCTGCGATGTTCAGAACTGTGGCGCTGTTATCGGCCTGGGAAGAAAACCTCTGCTGGGCGAAACCTGCGGTATGGCAGCTACTCTTCCCTTTTGCTCCTCTCAGGAGGAAGTACTGCGGGGCTCGGTTCGGATACTGACGGTACCAGTAGAGACAGACACCAGCAGGTTTCATAAGAACAGCTGAGGATCATGGTGTCTCCTTCTGACCTGGACACCAAGGGTTCATTGGACCGGACCGAGCCACCCAGCACCGCATCTGCAAAAAAACACTCACGTTCAAGGACAGCCAGGTGCATTGGCAGGTCTAGGCTGTGACATTTAAAAAAGCCCAAGGGGTTTATCCGCCTAATTTCAAACAAATTAAGGCTAGCGTAAGAATTAAGGTGAGGGTTAGCAGTGGCGTGAGGAGCTGGGTTGGGATCAGGGTTCGGGTTCTGGGTAGAACGGAAGTTGGGATCCTGATTCCATAAAAGTTCTTCCAAAAAACAGCACCCGGTTACCTACTTGGTTAAAGGCGCAAAGGCTGAGAATGAAAGGTGTCTCCATGGTGCCTCAGACAGCGGCAGCCGGACAAGCTGAGAGGTCTCTGCGAAGAATCTTAAAGGCAACTTCTCGGAACAAGGACTCGGAGAGGTTAATGCGAGACCAGCCGAGCAGAAGAGAGAGGGCTTCGGGAAATGCGTAACAGACACAGGAAACGTGCTGTGTTTTGCAACTGAAGCGCCAGTGAGAACTCCTGGGACAAATTCCTCCCACTGAACTTCCTGCAAGATCGGTTTCTGACTTTCTGTCATTTTTTCTTATTCATTTTCCTTTTTATTGTCCTTCTTGTTGCTACTTGGTGAGAACTGAATTAAAGACATCGTGGAAGACTTAAAAGCTCTGTGTTGTGTGTGCTGGTTTTGTGGGTGTGGGTGTCTTTCTGTCTGTCTCTATGTTTGTGTTTGCACGTGCGTGTGTGTCTGCGTGCTTCTGTGTGTTGTGCCTTTGTGTATCTATCCCACTGGCCCCATGCTGGTTTACTCTAGATGGGGAATGGGAGTACAGCCGATTGACACCTGTGGTGGACCTGGCCCAGTTGACTCCCTTTGACCCACAGTGATTCACCGCAACTGGGAGCAGACCCACTGTGGGTAAACTGGCATTAATCTGAGGTAAATCAATCGTGAATGAGACCCATAAGTCTTCACAGGTGTCAGGTCGTGTGGTTTATACCAGCCCCATCACCTTGTTTAACCATCTGTCTGTGGCCTGGGGATACTCCTCTACAGTTGTGTTTCTCATGATAGGAAAGCCAAGGGGGTGGGTTTTTGTACAGGTCTCCCTATTAAACGCCTCACAGTGTCTTCCACGAGAGCACAGAAATACATCGCCGTGTCGGTCGGCTCTAGCTCTTTAATGGTTAAACTGAAGAATTTTGAGGATTTCCTGAAATGTGCAGAAAATCTTCTCCCGGCTCCATTCTCTTCATCGTTATTGTCATCTATTCGGAAGAGGAAATCCATTGTCCCTGATCGCTGCTGTCTGTACCAAAATAAGTAGTAATACTGGCTTGCAGTGGAGAAAGTACACTCCAGGGTGACAGTCTGACCCCCCAACTTTTCCAGCTGCCCTTGTGTTTGGGTGACACTGCCTTGTCCCTGGCTGAAACCTGCAGGGAAGGAAACAGAAAAAGTTCTCCCTAATTAAGCATGTAAAACTATTGCACATCGACAGCCACTCTCGTGTGAGGAGAACGGAGGCCTTTTAGGACCTCGGGGGAGGGGCCGGGGGCTAGCCTCCCAGCCGGGAGCTCAAGGGCTGGGCAGCATGGTCCCGCGGGCCGTAGTTTGCCCACCTCTACGCTAGACCCCTGCTCTCCTCCCTGGGCTATGAACAGAACCCAGGAATCCTGGCTTCTAATTCCACCCCCTGCTCAAATCCAATAGGTGACAGAAGGTCTAACGTTCGTTTCCCCTTTTAGCGGACACTTACTCCAAGAGAGGAACGCTGTTGCTGCCCAAAGCAGGATTTCTGGAGCGCTCATGGTTAAATGTATTGTTCCCAGACCTTCAAGGGCTCCAGCCACCACAACGATGGGTGCGATAGAGGAACCAGGATAGAGTACTCTCTTATGGTGAAGTTTCTCTCACAGACTCAAACCAGAGAAATTAAATCTGTGGCAAAACCATTTAGTCCTCTCCTATAGACCCCCCTTGAAGCCTGTTTCCCTCACCATGGAACAGAACTAATACCCTCCGGTAGCGTTTACCCCACCCGCTGTGGCTTTGGCTGGTTCCTGTCACGTGGTACTTTTCTAACCTCCAGATCTCTTTCGCAGCTCAGTAGGAGCAACTTAGCTCTGTCTCATCTTCGGAGACAAGAGCTCAGCAAGAATCACAAGGTCGAACAGGGTTTTTACTTTTCTCTGAGGCTAAAACACACACACACACACACGGGACTGCACAAGGATCCCATTGCCACAGATCTGGGCAGGGCCCTCCCTGCTCACAGTCCAGAGAAAAAAATTGCCTAGGGTTCTTTCTCCAGCGTGAAGCAAAATTAAGCCCGTTGACTCACGACCTGGGGATCTGGGCCATTGAAGCCAATGGAGCAACCTTTATTTACACCAGCTGAGACTTTGGCCCGTTTACACTAATGGAGCGAGGTCTCATTCCTACCTGCTGGGGTCTGGCCCCAAAAGCAGACGGAGCTCTTCATGGGAATTGTGGTGTGACAGGTACTGACATCTGGCTCATGAGGTTCTGGGTATTTTGGGGGAGGTGGGGGGACGGTTCCTGGAAAAGGGTGACATTTCCACAGTTAGTGCCCGTGCGGTTTCCGTCACACCCTGCACCGTTTGATTCAAACCCCTGTTTATGGCTTGTTGTGTCTCTTTCTGCTGATTTCTAACTGCGCCAGTTTTGTCTCCGAGTCAAGAGAAAACTGATCACTGGATTTTTGTAAAGGTGCCTCTGTTAACCCACCCGCAGTGGTAACCTAAGGCCCCCTCAGCTATAGCACAGAAAAACATCGCCGAATCGGTCAGTTCTAACTCTGCAATTCTCAGACCACGTATTTTTCGGGATTCCTGAAGTTCAGTGAGAACCGGCTCCCAGCCCCGTTGTGCTCGCTTCCGGCAGAGTTTCGGAAGAGGCACTTCGTCTGGCCGCTGCTGTCCGGTTCGTGCCAGTATGTGTCAGAACCTGCATCTTCAGTCGAGAAAGTACAGTCCAGTGTGACAGATTCACTTTGTACCCCGGTCAGCTGTCCTTGTCTTTGGGTGACACTGTTCATCTCGGTACTTAGTTCTGCCAATAACAGTAGATGCAAATGAACTATAAAAATTAGCACCGCTGTGTCTGCTGTCCACTGAGGATCTCAAAGGGTTTTCCAATAGATGTGATCTATGCCCATACACCCTATCTATCTATCTATCTATCTATCTATCTATCTATCTATCTATCTATCTATCTATCTATCTATCTATCTATCTATCTATCTATCCCTCCCTGTTCTGAAATATATAATTATTTGTCTCTCTATGGGTCTGTATTTTTTCTCATTCATTTTTAGAAAGCCTCAAGTGGAGATATTCAAAGCTGCCCACGAGATGCAGATGTCTTAAAATTAATGGGATCTGGCTGTCCAAATCCAATAGGCAGCTGTGTAAATCCCAGCCCTAATACACAATGGCATTTTTCTTAATATTAAACGGTGTGTCCACACATTTCCATAAATTGATAATTTATAATATTTTAATCTGTATAAATTGATATAACATTTTAGTCCCTTTTTAGTACAAATTTGTTTGTTTGTTTCTTTAAACTCATCAAATCCCTATATGGCCGTTGGAAGCTGATTTAAAATGATTACTTGTCTAGCCTAACTGCTTTCTTTAACGGGAATAGAAGTATTGTGGATGGGGGGAAGTGGTAGACGTGGTATATCTTGACTTTAGTAAGGCTTTGGCTACTGTCTTGCAAGACCTTCTTGTTAACAAAGGAAAGCAATGGAGCATAGATGGAGCTACTATAAGGTGGGTGTGTAACTGGTTGGAAAACCGTTCCCAGAGAGTAGTTATCAGTGGTTCACAGTCATGCTGGAGGGGCCTAACCAGTGGGGTCCCTGACGGATCAGTTCTGGGTCCTGTTCTTTTCAATGTCTTCATCAATGATTTAGATAATGACACAGGTCAGTGCTCTTCATTATTTTTGAAGTGGTGGGCACTTTGGCAAAAATAACTTCAATCTGAGAGGCAATGTTTGGGATGCGGGGTGTGAGGGCTGCAGGATGGGGCAAGGGATGAGGAGTTTGGGGTGCAGGCAGCCTGCCCTGGGGCTGGGGCTGGAGGACTCCCCCCAGCCCTCTCCCTGCCAGCTGCATGGATCTCTCCTTCCATGGGAGAGGGTCTCTCCAGGGAAAGGGTCTCCAGCTCCAGGGAAACGGTCTCTCTCTTCCCCTGCTGGCAGGCAGCAGGGAGTTCTGGGGGAGGGGCCCTCTCTCCTACAGGGAACTTAGGGAGCCACACTGAGGGCAGATGGTAGCCACCACTGGCTTGAGGGCCTTGCAAGGAAGAACACTGGCATAGAGGTCACACTTATAAAGTTTGTGGATGACACCAAGCTCAGAGGGGTTGCGAGTGCTTTGGAGAATAAGATTCAAATTCAAAATGATCTGGGCAAACTGGGGAAATGGTCTGAAGTAAATAGGGTGAAATTCAATAAGGACAACTGCAAAGTACTCCACTTAGGAAGGAACAACCTTCAAAATGGGAAGTGACTGTCCAGGAAGGATGTGGTAAATGAGGGGTGGGAGGAGCACCCTTTTATGGACACCTAGCCACTCAGTTAGCTATAAAAGTCCTTCTTAGTAGTGGTATTCTACTTGCCTTACCTTTCAAGGGTTAAGAAGTCTCCCTGAAATACTTAGGTAAGAGGAAGTGAGTTGGCACCTGGCCAGAAAAGCCAATGGGCAGACTAGAAACTTTCATATTGGAAAAAAAAATCCCCTCTGTGGTCTGTTTGTTTTTGCTCTCTCCGCTGGAGAGCCAGAGCCAGCAGCTATGCTGTAAGAAGCTTGGACCCTGTATGAAAATTCCTCAGCATTCATACCTAGAATTACTCATTTGGAACTACAGATATGTAAGTAGGACAGGAAATGTTTAGTTAGACATGATCAGGTTCATCTCTTTATTTTGGGCTTGTGGATTCCCCTGTGCTAAACACAGGTGCTTTTGTTTTCTTTTGTAACCTTTAAGCTGGACCCCAGGGAAGCCATTCCTGGTGTTTAATCCTCTTCAGTATCTCTTCTAATATCTAGCAACAGCCTGATTTTCCACATGCGTTTTCTAGGATTGCTGTGTCTTAGGAGGTGAAGAGGTCTGTGCACATGTTATTCAGTTAGCTACTAAGAGGAACAAAGGGTTCCAGGTTCAGCTGGTGGCAACAGCTGATTTCTTTTTCTCTTTTCTTTCATTGGCTCTTCCCCGGGAGGAGGGTTGAAAGAGCTTGAGGGTACCCCACAGGAAGGAATTCCCTAGTGTGTCTTCCTGGGCTCTCAAGGGGGTTCTGAATTTGGGTGGTGGCAGATATTAGACCCAAAGCCAGGGGATCTGTAACTTTGGGAGTTTAATACAAGCCTGGAGTAGCAAGTATTTTTTAAGGTATTTGCAGGCCCCCATCTTCTGTACTCAAAGTGCCAGAGTGGGGAATCAGCCTTGACAAAGGAGGACTGCAGAAAGGGACCTATGGGTCATAATGGACCACAGGCTAAAGCTATGAGTCAAGAGTGTAATACTGTTGGGAAGAAAAGAAAAAAAAACAGGTCTCAACTGGAGTATTGTGTCCAGTTCTGGGCACCACATTTCAGGAAGGATGTGGACAATTTGAAGAAAGTCCAGAGAAGAACAACAAAAATGATTAAAGGTCTAAAAAACATGACCTATGAGGCAAGATTGAAAAATGTGGGTTTGTTTAGTCAGGAGAAGAGAAGACCGAGGGGAGACATGAGAACAGTTTTCAAGTACTAGAAAGGCTGCTGTAAGGAGGAAGGTGAAAAATCGTTCCAATGATCCTCTGAGGATAGGACAAGAAAGCAACTGGCTCAAATTGCAGCAAGATTGCAGTTTACGTTCAACATATAAGGGAAAAGTCCCTGTCAGGGTCAGTAAGCACTGGAATAAATTGCCTGGGGAGGTTGTGGAATCTCCCTCATTGGAGGTTTTTAAGGGAGGTTGGGCAAACAACTGTCAGAGATGGTCTAGAAGATAACACAGGGCCTTCCAGTCCTACAATTCTGTGTTTCTCTAGGGATGTCGTTTTAATGGAGCTGCTTTAACAACTTAATCATGCCAAAATCGCTGTTTTTAGTGATCACTCTCCTCAGGAGCGCTGCTGGGCAGCTTCAATGTCTGCAACCTCCAGCGCTGTAGGGAAGGGTTAGGGTTTTGTGCAGGTCTCCTGTGTGGCTCTGTCACTGTGCTCTCTGCAGGGCGCAGTAATGCACCGCTGTGTCTGCCAGCTGCAGGGCTCTGATGTTCAGAACTGTGGAGCTGTCATCCGCCTGGGAAGAAAACCTCTCCTGGGCGAAATCTACAGTACCACTGAAACCTTGAGCACGCTTCGCTCCTGTCACCAGAATACACTACAGTGCTTGATTCGGATACACACGGCACCAATTCAGATAGACAGAAGCGGTATAGTTGTTATGACAAGAACAGCGGAAGGTCACAGAGTCTCCTTCTAGTCCAGAGACTTGGGGTTCTTTGGACTCCACCCAGTCACCCGGCACAGCACCTGGAACAAGACAATCGCCTTCCAGGACGTCCTCTCAGTTGGGCCCATGGACGCAGCTCACGAAGAACTCTAAAAGATTTAGGTGCTCAACAGGAATTGAATCAGGGTGACGGTGAGGGTTATACGTAGGATCAATGTGAGGGTTTGGCTTAGGGATACCATTCGGATTAGGGTTAGAGTTGGGGTTAATGTTCCATGGAATTTCGGAGCCTTAAACGCTCTCAAACTTCTTCGAAACCCCCCCGTGTAATCACCTAGACGAGTAAATACCCAAAGAGTTAGAAGAAAACACATCTCGATGGCGTCCCCTAGACGGGACCCGGTCTGACACCCTCCCCTGCTGCTTCTGCGAAGAGGAATCTAAATGTCATGGATAGATTTCCAATGATAAAATGTATTCATATTTCCCGCCAGTAGGTAGCACTGCTCGCTTATTGATTTTCCACAACATACAAAGAGACCCTGACTGTACTCATGTTTTCAAACTCATACAAGTTTTCTAATATTCAATCACAAATATAATTTTATTTGATGTTCCGATACAGATTGGACTCTGGTCCATTGGAAACCGGTAGCTAAACAACGCTTTACCCAACCACAAATAGGATAGTTTTTTACTGCCATAGTGTTATCCCACATATGTCAATAAACGGAGGTTTTCACAATTAGGATTTCTCAGAAGCGGGGCCCAGTTTATAATAAGAAAATATTCCTACGATGTTTCCTGCCTGACAAAGCCCATGCACTGTGTATTCTGCAAGGCCGGGGAATGATTTAAGGGAGCTGTTTGAATAAGGATTTGAGGTTTGGGGGCAGTATCTTGAAACCAACATTCAGTATGTTTTTAACAGCGCTTTCAAGTCCCCTGCAGGACGCTGATTCTCGCCTCGGTTTCTCTTAACGTCTCTTTGCAGCAAGGGAAGGGAGGGGTTTTGTACAGCTGTGCTGTGAGGCTCTGCCACGTTGCCCTCTACAGGGCGCAGTAAGACACCGCTGTGTCTGCCAGCTCCAGGGCTGTGATGTTCAGAATTGTGGAGCTGTCATCGGCCTGGGAAGAAAACCTCCCCCGGGCGAAATCTGCGGTATTACTCCAAGTGTATCCCCTCGCTCCTCTGCGGAGAACGTACTGCAGGGCTTGGTTGGGATAATGGCCGTACCAGTAAAGACAGATAGGGGTATCGCTGGTATTGTAAGAACAACTGAGAGTCACAGAGGCGTTTCCTTCTCTTCGAGACAGGTAGAGTTCCCTAGCCTGGACCCAGTCTCCCAGCACTGCGCCTGCAACAAGACAATCACATCCAAGGACATCACCTCAGCTGCACTTGGTACACATGTAAATGACTCCAAGTTCATTACACTTGAAGGCTGGGGATTGCAAAGAAGTCGAGGAGATTTGGATGCCTTGCTCCAAAGAAATTAAGTTGGCATTAAGGTTAATTTTAGGATTAGGGTCAAGATAACTCCAATTATTGGGGTTAGGATTAGAGATGGGAGGTGGGTGTTAAGCAGGGCTAGGGTGAGGTTTACAATGTATTGGGAGCTGGTCGCCTAAATCTCTTCAGATCCTTTAAACATCTCAACCTGTTTACCTAAGAGATTGAACATCCAAATGCTGAAAATGAAAGAGTTCTCCATGATTTCTTTTATAGCAGCCAGGTTTGACTCGTCCCAGATGTTGCTGCGAAAAGAATCTGCAGTTACAACTGGGGACCACAGATGAGAAACCAGGCTGGGGGAAAAGGGAGGAGTTTGGGTGGGGAAATAGATCGGGTTCAGCTTAGTCTGCAGCTGACGTTAGTGGTGATGAGAGGGAGGGAAGAAGGATGGGGTTGTGGTGAAGAAGGCTGAGTTCTGGGAAACCAGAGGTCTCAGTTTCCCATTTCTGCCACAGACTCGCTTAGCGAATCTGGGTAATTGACTGAGTTTCTCTGTGCCTTAGCTCCCCCTCTGTACAGAGGAGTGATAATATTTCTCTACCTGACCATGGGTATTCTGGGGATAAATCCTTTTCCGTCACTCAGATATTAAAGTGATGGGGATCATGTCGTATTGACTAGTAATATAGACTGGGATTTAGTCGGGCTCCTAACACGCCTCCTAACTCTCCCCGGCTTTCATGAAAATCCCAGGAGAGATTCGTGGGAGGAATTGTTTTAAATTATTAGTGTGTTTCTTCCACAGCCTTTACTGGCATTCCGGCTGCAATGGGAGAACATTCAAATTCTGTAGAACAGTGAAAGGGGTTTCGACTCGCAACACGTATTTATTCCATTCACCAGCACATGGCGCTGCTTTGCCATTAGTTCGCCACACCCCACTCCTAGGAAGCATCACTGTTACCGGGTGGGAATTGTGCTTTTTAAAAAACAGTAATACAAAGGCATGTCAGTTACCGAACCAATCAGCCCATCCTATGAGTGTTTCTTCCCTTTGAATACTCAGGTCCCTTTGGCGGCGTGGTGCGCTGTAGCTTCCCCCCATCACACGCAGCCCAACATATGGAAAAACAGCGAGGAGTCCGGTAGCACCTTAAGACTAACCGACTTATTTGGGCATAAACTTTCGTTGTTTTTGTGCATACAGACTAACATGGCTAGCCCTCTGATACTGGCCAGCATACTTATTTTCACTTAATTTTTAAAAATATTTCACCCACATTTTTCCACAAATGGGATTTTAAACAGTATTTTTTTCATATTTGACTCACTCATTTGCACCCTCATTTTACGAGAAATAAGGATTTCTATTTTATTTGTTATCTGGATTTTTATCCGCACATTTGCACGCCGCAGTTTAGTACAAATGAGCTTCTTCTTTCTTTCTTTCTTTCTTTCTTTCTTTCTTTCTTTCTTTCTTTCTTTCTTTCTTTCTTTCTTTCTTTCTTTCTTTCTTTCTTTCTTTCTTTCTTTTTTTTTTTTTTTTGTCCCACACTACACACGGAGAGGCCCGCTGGAGAACTGTGGAGGAAAATGTCTAAGATTATTCATGATTTAAGCTGGTGCCCTTTACATTCTCCAAGTGTGACAGTTGAATGTAGCTCTTTAAATACTTAACTCTTGGAGGGAGCTAGAACAAATAAATTGAGGTCCCCTCGTCATCCCAAAATATGCGGTTGTACAGAGTGGAAGGAGTCCCCTCCGGAGATCTGCAAACAGGATTAATCTCTGAAAATCTAGTGCAGCAGGGGTGGGAGGGTTTTTGTGCGGCTCTCCTATGTGACTCTGTCACCGTGCCACATCCAGGGCGCAGAGATACAGCGCCGTGTCTGCCGGCTCCAGGGCTGCGATGCTCAGAACTGTGGAGCTGTCATCGGCCTGGGAAGAAAACCTCTTCTTGGCGAAATCTGCGGTATCACTGTCACCTCTGGCCTGCTTCACTCCTCTCCAGAGAATGTACTGCGGGGCCTGGTTGGGAAACTGGCGGTACCAGAAGAGATAGACGTAGCCGGTAGAGCTGGTCTCATAAGAACAAGAGAGGGTCACAGCGTCTCCTTCTCTTCCAGAGAGGTGGGGTTCCCTGGACAGGACCGAGTCCCCCAGAGCAGCACCTGCAACAAAACAATCGAATTTAAGGGCATCAGTTCACCTGTACCTGACCCGCAGAGGTGCGTTGCGGTGTAAGACTGGCCATTTCGAAGAATCCTAAGGGGTTTATGCGCCCGATGGCGTTTAAAATAAGGTTAGGGCTAGAGTAAAGGCAGGTATTTAGCACTGCCGTTCGATGTCGGGTTCGGTTTAGGGTTTAAGGGTCGGGGGAGAGCCAGGTTCCAGATAAGGTTGAAGGGTAAGTCGGACTTGTAACTTCCTTCGACTATCTCAGAAACCCCAGCCTGTTTACCTAGGTGATTAAATAGCCAAATGCTGAATATATAATACGTCTCCATGATTTTTTTCCTATTTTGACGAAGTGGGACGCTCCAGATACCGCAGCTAAGAGGAATCTAAACTTCACGGCTCTTCAGGCAGCTACAACTGACTGGGTGGCGGGCGAGGTTCATGAGAAACCTGCCTAGTGGAGGCGGGAGGGTTTTGAGGGGAAACTCTTAACAGACACAGGAAACACCGTGAGTTGTGCTCAGTCTGCAGCTGACAAAGGGGTGACAGTGGGGTAAGAAGAGTGAGCTGGTGGCTAAAGCTCTGGGCTGGGATAGAGGAATCCTGGCTTCGATTCCCAGCTCTGCTACAGAGCCCCGTCTCTGACCTTGGGCAAGCCAGATGAGATCTTTCTGCTGCTCCCTTTCCCTACCTGTACAAGACAGGAATAGGACCATCTTTCCCTCACGACTCCATCGTGAGGCTGGATAATTTGAGGCGCTCAGATATCATTCAGAAGCCCATTCAAGAAAATAGATTTTTTTAGCAAGGAAGTCTGGAATGTTCAAAGAGAAATTAAGAGTTAGGTGCCTAATTCACCTGGGTTCCTTTGAACATCCTCGCCGTATTTTTAGAACAATTATTTTAATGCTTGTCTCTTTCTATAGCTCTGTGTGTGTGCGTGTGTGTGTCCTCCTGGTTAAAATATTTTTTGCCCTAGATTATCAAACCTCTGTTTGCCCCCAACATACATACCAGCATTGCTTTAATCTAGGTTATTATTTAAAAGTAGTGCAAGGAAACACTAGTACTCTAACAAACCACGCTAACATACACGTTTTCTTTTATGTTACCCAGCAAAACTAAGGCTGACAGAGGATGGGCGAGGATGGTGTCCCTGGAGCCTGTTGGTCAGACGCTGGAAATGGGCAACAGGGGATGGATCACTGGATGATTACCTGTTCTGTTTATTCCCTCTGGAGCACCTGGCATTGGCCACTGTCGGATACGGGCTAGAAGGACCATTGGTCTGACCCAGTATAGCCCTTCTTATGTCTGTACAGGAATTTGCTTGTGGGAGGAATCGGAAGATACACCTTGACACCACCAAAACTGCTCCAAATGCTGAATTTCATCACAGTATAGCAAATCTGCCAAGGGCCCCTGCCTCCAGCCTCAATGTGCCTAACCGCAGCTGCAATAAGTTTGGAAGGGGTTTTGTACAGCTCTGCCATAGGGCTCTGTCACTGTGCCCTCTGCAGGGCGCAGTAATACACCGCTGTATCTGTCGGCTCCAGGACTGGGATGTTCAGAAGGGTGGAGCTGTCATCAGCCTGGGAAGAAAACCTCTGCTGGGCGAAATCTGCAGTATGATCATACGTGTTTCCCTTGGCGCCTCTCTGCTCAATGTACTGCGGGGCTCGGTTGGGATACTGGCGGTACCAGTAGAGAGAGAGGGAACCGGGATAGCTGGTACTGTAGGAGCAACTGAGGGCCACATGCTCTCCTTCTGTTCCAGACATTTGGGGGTCCTTGGACTGGACCGAGTCACCCAGCACCACACCTGCAACACAAGGATTAACCTAATGGCACCAATTCCATTGCATTTGGCCCACGGAAAGAGTTTCGGGTGTTTCACTTTAGGCGGGCACTTCAAACGCGTTTAAGGGGTTTAGGCGACCGACACCACGTGAATTGAGGATAGGGTGAGGGGTAGAGCTGTGGGTTAGCGTAGAGGTTTAGAGTTAGCGTTTGGGTTTGGGTTAGGAAAAGCTCTAGAATTAGAGTTGGGTGAGCTTTGGGCGCCTGGTTTCCTTAGGATGCTCTAAAGAGCCCTAGACACCTTACCCAGGTGGATAAACAGCCAAATGCTGATAATAAAACGTGCCTCCATAGTTTGTCTTCTAGCGACCGAACCTGAGGTTCTCAGCTGTTGCTGCTCACAGGAAAATTAACTTCACGCCTCTTAAAGCAGTTGTAGAAGGTTCACCAGAAACCATCCCAAAGGAAGAGGGAGTTGTTCGGGACTTGAAACACGCTGGGTTCAGGTTGGTCTGTAGCTGACAGCCAGCTAGCGAGGGAAGGTTGGGTTTGTGGTTAGAACCCTGCTTGGAGATCTGGTTTCCAGCTACACCACAGAGTCTCTGCATGACTTTAGACAAGTCTCTCAATAGCTCTGTGCTTCATTTTCCCTGCAAGGTGATCGTCATATTTCTCTAGCTTATTTTGGCATTGTGAGTATAAATATCTCGAGTCACTCCAGTCCTATTGTAATTGGGGGTCACATTCGCACACGTAGATCTAGTAGGAATGAAGTCTGGGGTTCTCAAAGGAGAAATTTAATGGGATTTTCGTGCCTTACTCCCTTAGCCTCCTTTGAGATTCTCGGCCAAAATTCTTGGAAGAATTGTTTTAAATTGCTTTTGTTGACTTCCGATTTAAAACTGAAAATAAGGGTGTCTGGAAGGATTTCACATTACAATGAGTATTTATACTTCTCACCGCTAGATGGCGGAGAGACAGAAGCTCGCCTTAGTTATATTTTTCAACACTGAGGGCAATTAGCCAGTGGAACAATTTACAAAGTGTTGCAACTTTTCAATCATGGTTGGATTCCCCCGCGTCCCAAAAGATGCGTTGTTAAACAGACAGGAATTAATTCATGGAGGTACCATGGCCTGTGTTGTGACAGATATGGTGAATTCTTTCAATACCCTTGAAAAATATTACTGAATTCAGTTTAAGTATCTTCGGGGGTCCAATGTATTAAATGCAAATTTCACGAATTATTGTGGACGAGGGTTGTATGTAACCTCTCTAGGGGAGAGATGTGATGTGGGAACCGAGTGTTCAAAGGTCTCTATGGAACAAAATGCCAGACCAAAAAGGACTTTGGGAACAAAAAATGTCGAGTGTTTGCCTGGGAAACATCTAAGGGGAGGTGAATGCAAATTCCCCAGCAGACACCCAGCCTCTTGAAGGTCTGGCCTGAGGAGTCGGCCTGTGTCTGATGAGCTATGAGCCAAACTGGGCAGGGATGGTGTCCCGAGCCGCTGTTGGCCAGAAGCTGGGAATGAGGCCACAGGGGATGGGTCAATTGCTGATTCCCTGTTCTGTTCATTCCGTCTGGGGCACCAAGCATTGGTCAATGTTGGCAGACAGGACACTGGGCTAGAAGCACCTTTGTTCTGACCCAGTCTGGCCGTTCTTATATTCTCATTACATGCGGGTAAGATTAATGGCCCAAGCTATATAAAGGAAAGAGTAAATTATTTGTTCTGGAACTGTGGCAGTTATGACCTATCTGGAAAAACCCAGTGGTTGTGGGTTTAGAAGGACCGACATTTAGGCTGGAATCAGGGGCTGCTCGTGAGAAGCCTTTTAGCATGTGGGTGGGTTGTTTGTTCTAATGTTTCGTTGTTGTTTTTTCCTGTAATGCTTTCACCCTAGAAATACGTCTGCTGTTTTAGAACAGCTGCCTGGTCACTTGTAATTGTGGCAATTACGCTGCTCGTTACCTCTGGGGTACAGGAGACTGGCCTCTTGGGCTGTCTGGCTTGCTGGGGGTAACACGGTCTAGGCAGGGAACTGAACCACTCGATCAGGCAGAGAAGAGAGAGGCGGATCTAGGTGATCAGTGTGGACCCTTCTGGCTTTATAATCTATGGTTTAGGATTTCTGTTTGCGGGTTCTATGGAAGGAATCACACGAACCAACACAATCGTCCCCCTCCTCAAAGAAGTCTGCTGAAACGGGGTGACGTCCTGAGGGCAGCTGCTTTGCGCTTCAGGGGCGCCTAACCTCCATTGCGGCTGCGCCTGGGGAAGGTTAGTCAGAAACCCGCCGAGTGGGAGAGGGAGGAGTTTGGGGGCCTCTTAACAGACACAGGAAACAAGCTGTGTTCGGGTGAGTGTGCAGCTGAAATCGCGGGTGGTGCAGGGAAGAAAACTGGGTTTGTAATAAGTCGGTTTCTCCTCGGGGACTGAAAATACTAGGGTTCCTTTCTTAACTCTTTACCAGCGACTTCCAGTTTGCTCTGGGACAAGCCAGGAAATGGTTCTGTGCCTCAATTTTCTTATATGTGAAATAGAGATTGTAACATTTCTCCTTCTGCCAGGTGATATAGGAGCATAAATAGGTTGGGGCGCTCAGTAGTGACTGGGAAGGGGGTTACATAGCTAAAGAGGTTGTTTTTAATTGACTGAAAGCTGAAATTGTCCAAGGAGCGGTGCGAGCAGCTAAAGTCTCCTTTCAACGGTTCAGACTAAATTCTTGAAATAATTATTTTCCTTTGTTTGGCCTGTTCTTCTACAACCGTTGTTGTCTCCCTCGCTAGACATTAAAAGGAAGAGTAGCTAGAAGGATTTCAGATGATAATAAGCCTTCATAATTTCTCAGCAATCCATGCAGCTGCGTTCACAGTCCTTTTCCCCCATACACTTGGAAGGCATCGTGTTAATCCCATAGGGACTCCTGAAATTTTTCGGGGCACCCATGTGTCGTTGGGATGGGGCATGAGCATCTTTATCAGCAATCAATGTCTGGGGCTATCATAAAAAATGTAATGGGATGAGGAGCCCAACTCCGTTACCCTCCTTTGAAAAGCCCGGCCAGAACTCCTGAAAGAATTATTGCAAATTATTTTCTTCTTTCATCTGCTGCCATTGCTCTCAGCCTCAGTTAAAGTGGAGATCTATAGAGCAGGGAACCAAGTATCAGAGGAGTAGGCTAGTGTTAGTCTGTGTCTATGATTGTGTAGACCTCTATCATATCCCCCTTAGTCTTCTCTTTTCCAAGCTGAAAAGTCCCAGTCTTATTCATCTCTCCTCGTACGGAAGCCACTGTTTTAATGCAGCTGTTAGAATAAGAATTTGGCGCTTTGGAGATCTTAGGAAGGATTAATCTGATAGCACCACGTCCGAGCCAGAATGTGTGTTTTTAACAGTGCAGCGGAACTCCGGAGGGGCTCCGCTTCCAACTCCAATGTGCAAAGCATTATCTGCAGCTGGGAAGGGAGGGTTTTTGTTCGGCTCTCCTACGTGGATGTGTCACTGTGCTCTCTGCAGGGCGCAGTGATACACCGCGCTGTCCGCCAGCTCCAGGGCTGTGATATTCAGAACTGTGGAGCTGTCATCAGCCTGGGAAGAAAACCTCTTCTTGGCAAAATCTGCTGTATCACTGAACTGGCTGGCGGACTTCGCTCCTCTCCAGAGAATGTACTGCGGGGCCTGGTTCGGATACTGACGGTACCAGTAGAGATAGGCATCGCTACCGCTGGTGGCGTAAGAACAGCTGAGTGTCACAGAACCTCCAGCTGATCCAGACACTTCGGGTTCCTTGGACTGGACCGAGTCGCCCAGCGCAGCACCTGCAAGAAGACGAACACATTCGAGGTAATTTCACCTGTAGTTGAGCCGTGGAAAGGATTCCACCTGCATTGCAGTTTAAGGGAATTTCAAAAGCGACTAAGGGATTTAGGCGCCTAACTCTCTAGGAATTAATGTTATTAGCAGGAGAAGGGTTAGGGTTTAAGGTTAGATTTAAGGTCAGGGAATGAATGAGGGTTTGTTTGGGTTTAGGGTTATAGTGTGAGTGAACTGTTAAATTGTAGTAGTCGCGTTTTAACCCTAGGGTAAGGGTTAAGTATGGGGTTAGGTTTACGGTTCAATGGGAATTGGGTCTACTTCCCTTAGGGTTCTTTGAAATCCCAGCCCAGTTACCTAGGAGGTTGAATATCCAAATGCTGAGAATAAAACACGTAGCCATAGTAACTTCTGTCTGTACCGACCCAGTTTCAAACGCTCAGCTATTGCCGCTGCCTGAGAGGAATATAAACGTCACGTCTGTGAGGGCAGCTACACAACTATGGAAAATTTATTAGAAACCGACAGAGAGGAAGAGGGAGGAGTTTGGGGAGCTCATCGCAGATCTTGTGGGTTCAAGTCAGCTGCAGCTGACCTATCAGTGTGCTTAAGGGGAGGGGGACGGGCTTGTGGCTTCCTCTGAGACACAGAGACCTGCTCTGCCACAGACTCTGTGTGACGATGAGGAATCCTCTGTGCCTCAGTTTCCCTAGCTGTGAAAATGAGAGGGTTTTTTTTCCCAATTCACATAGGGACTGTTCCTATTTCTTGGTTCACTCAGGTATTATAGGGATTGGTCATGAATATGTTTACCAACAGAAATATCCGGGGTTATCCCTAGAAAAATGTAATGAGATGAGGCGCCCAACTCTGTTAGCCTCCTTTGAAACGGCCGACCAAACTCTTGAAAGAATTATTTTTAAATTATGTTCATTTTTCCCTCTGCTGCCTTTGCCGTCAGCCTGAGTTAAACCGAAAATCTACTCTAAAAGGATTTCAAATGACAGGCTGAGCTTATACTTTTCACCAGCAGGGGGGCGATACTTTGTCAGGAATCACAGAATATCAGGGTTGGAAGGGACCTCAGGAGATCATCTAGTCCAACCCCCTGCTCAAAGCAGGACCAATCCCCAATTTTTGCGCCAGATCCCTAAATGGCCCCCTCAAGGATTGAACTCACAACCCTGGGTTTAGCAGGCCAATGCTCAAACCACTGTGCTATCCCTCCCCCCCATGTTGCACTTCTCGGCTCTCAACATATATTCCTGGGGAAAGGGTCTTGCAATTAGTTTCCAAACAAATCTACCTAAAATGTAAATGTCTCGACAACAGGAGTATTGATTTGACTCTGGGAGAGTTAGTAACTGCAGCTTTACCCCACCACTCAAAGCCGGGTATTTCCAACAAATTTCCCCTTATTTTAACTCGCGTATTTTACTCCCATTTCACCCTACATTAGTAATTAAACAGCCTATTCTCAGTTTTAAAGGACATGTAAATTCCCATTTTATCTCAATTTTATTTGCAACAGTAATGTCTATATATAGTCATTTTGCTTATATTTTACCCAAAATTTTAACCCTTATTTTTACTATAAATGTCCCCACCCCCCGATACAGGTCAGCTCCTAAGCTAGGAAAAGCGGTATGAATAGCTTTCTAACTAAAGATAATGCCCATTATCTTATAAAAGGGTGACGTTTATATTAGCTCTTTAAATAAGTATTTAAATGGTCAGGGGAGATGTATTTTTAAGCAGCGTCAGCACTCTCAAGGCGCTGCTGCCCGTTTTAATGCCTGTACCATCCCCTGCAGAAGGGCTGGGAGGGTTTTTGTGCAGCTCTCCTATGTGGCTCTGTCACTGTGCCAGAGGTAGGGCGCAGAGATACAACTCTGTGTCTGCCGGCTCCAGGGAGGCGATGTTCAGAGCTGTGGAGCTGTCATTAGCCTGCGAAGAAAACCTCTCCTGGGCGAAACCTGCGGTATCGCTGGCAGAGCTGACTTCCTTCGTTCCTCTCAGGAGGATGTACTGCGGGGCTTGGTTCCGACACTGACGGTACGAGTAGAGATAGACACCAGCAGTGTAGCTGGTTTCATGAGGGCCATGGTCTCTCCTTCTGACTCGGACACCTCTTGTTCATGGGACCGGATCGAGTCACCCAGCCCCAGCACCGCACCTGTAACAAGACAATCACATGCAAGGACAACCAGGTGCATTCGCAGGTCTAGGCTGGGAATTTTGAAAGAGCCCAAGGGGGTTATCTGCCTAATTTCGAACAAATTAAGGTTAGCGCAAAACTTAAGGTTAAGGATAGCCGGGGCGTTCGGATCTGGGTCAGGGTTAGAATCAGGGTTCGGGTTCTGGGTAGAACGGGAGTTGGGAGCCTAATTCTATGACGCTTCTTCCAAAAACCCAAAGCCCGGGTACCTAGTTGGTTAAAGACCCAAAGTCTGAGAATGAAACGCGTCTCCATGGTGGCTCAGAGAGCGGCAGCCGGACAAGCTGAGAGGTCTCTGGAAAAATCTGAAAGGCAACTTCTCGGAACAAGGGCTGGGAGCGGTTACTACGGGACCAGCCAAGCAGAAGAGGGCGGAGTTCGGGAAATGCGTAACAGACACAGGAAACGTGCTGGGTTCAGATTAGTCGGCAATTGAAGCGCAGGTGAGAATCCGTGGGACAAATTCCTTCCACTGCACTTCCTGGAAGATCGGTTTCTGACTTTCTGTCTTTTTTTCTTATTCATTTTCATTTTTATTGTCCTTCTTGTTGCTACTTGGTGAGAACTGAATTAAAGACATTGTGAAAGACTTAAAATCTCTGTGTTGCGTCTCCTGGTTTTGTGGGTGTGGGTGTCTTTCTATCTGTCTCTATTTTGTGCTTGCACGTGGGTGCGTGTCTGCATGCTTCTGTTTGTGGTGCCTTTGTGTGTCTGTCCCATTGGCCCCATGCTGGTTTACTCCAGCGTGGGTAATCCAGCCCCAATGGGAGTACAGCTGATTGATACCTGTGGTGGATCTGGCCCAGGTGACTCCATCTGGCCCACAGTGATTCACCTCAGTTGAGGAGCAGACCCACTGTGGGTAAACTGAGGTTAATCTGGGGTAACCCAATGGTGAATGAGGCCCAGAAGGCTTCATAACTGTCAGGCCCTGTGATTCATACCAGACCCACAATCTGGTTTAACCATCTGTCTGGGCCAGGGGATTCTACTCTGCAGTTGTGTTTCTCATGGTGAGAAAGCCAAGGAGGTGGGTTTTTGTACAGGGCTTCCTATTAAATGTCTCACAGTCTCTTCCACGAGAGCACAGAAATACTTCGCTGAGTCCGTTGGCTTTAGCTCTTTAATGGTTAAACTGAAGAATTTTGAGGATTTTCTGAATTGTGCAGAAAATCGTCTCCCGGCTCCATTCTTTTCAGCATTACTCTCATCTATTCAGAAGAGGAAATCCATTCTCCCTGATCGTTGCTGTCTGTACCAAAATAGGTAGTAATTCTGGTATCCAGTGGGGAAAGTACACACCAGGGTGATAGTCTGTCCTCCCAACTTTTCCAGCTGACCTTGTGTTTGCATGACATTGCCTTGTCCCTGGCTGAAACCTGCAGGGAAGGAAAGAGATGCAGGAAAGGTTTGCTCTAAGGAAGCATGTAAACCTGTCGCACATCTACAGCCATTCTCGTGTGAGGAGAACAGAGGCCTTTTAGAACTCAGGGCCTCCCAGAAATGGAAAGATTGTTTTTAGGTATTTTGTACAGAGAGAATGATGCAGGCACAGAATGCGGGATGGGTTTTCTCAGCTTCTAGTAAGGCAGGAGTGAAGTTGGGAATAGAACCCAGGAATTCTGAGTCCTAATCATCCATGCTCTACCCACTGCAGCATGATCCCCAGTCAGCGCTGGGCTTAGGACCCAGGAGTCCTGATTCTCAGTCTAACTGCTCTCAGTCACTAGACTCTCCTCCTCTGTCAGAAGTGGGACTAGAAACCAGGAGGCCAGACCCCCTCCTTTAACGCACTAGACCCCTGCTCTCCTCCCTGAGCTGTGAGAAGAACCCAGGGATCTTGGCTTCTAATTCCACCCCCTGCTCAAACCCATTAGGTAACAAAAACTTTAATATTCATTTTTCCCTTTTAGTGGACACTTACTCAAAGATAGAAATGCTGTTACTGTCCAAAGAAGAATTTCTGAAGCACTCATGCTTAAATATATTGTTTCCAGATCTCCAGGGGGCCCAAGCCACCACAATGATGGGTGCAATACAGGTACCTGGACAGAATAGAATCTTATGGTGAAGTTTCTCTCACAGAAGCAAATCAGAGACATTAAATCAGTGGCAAGACCATTTAGTCCTCTCCTATAGACCCCAGTTGAAGGCTTTTCCCACACCATGTAACAGCTAATACCCTCCGGTAGAGTTTACTCTACCCGCTATGGCTTTGGCTTGTTCCTGTCACGTGGCATCGTTGTTCTGGTTGGTCTCTTTAGCAGCTCAGTAGGAGCAACTTAGTTCTTTTCCATCTTAGGAGCCAATAGTTCAGCAAGCAACACAAGGCTGAGCGGGTTTCAAAGGCTATTCAAAGACCCTCCCTGCTGACAGAACAGAAAAAAAATTCTGCCCGGGGTTATTTCTCCAAAGTGAAGCAAATTTAAGCCCATTGACTCACGACCTGGGGATCTGTCCCATTGACTCCAATGGAGCTAGGGTGATTTACTCCACCTGGGGTCTGGCCCATTGAATCCAATGTGGAAACCCTGATATACACCAGGTGATATACACTTTGGCCAGTTTACACTAGTGGAGCATAGCCTGATTCCTACTTGCTGGAGTCTGTCCCCAAAAAAGCAGGCGGAGCTATTCATCGGAATTGTGGTGTGACAGGTACACCTGTCAATACATCTGGCTCATGAGGTTCTGGGTATTTTGGGGGAGGTGGGGGGACGGTTCCTGGAAGAGGGTGACATTTCCACACAGTTAGGGACCGTGCGGTTTCAGTCACACCTGCACTGCTTGATTCAAACCCTGCTTGTGACTTGTTGTGTCTTTTTACACTGATTTCTTTTTGTGCCATTTTTGTCTCAGAGTCAAGAGAAAACTGATCACTGGATTTTGTAAAGGCCCCTCTATTAACCCACCCACAGTGGTAACATAAGGCCCTCTCAGCTATAGCACAGAAATACATCACCGAATCGCTCGGTTCTAACTCAGCAATTTTCAGACCGACCTATATTTCGCCTCGTCAGAAGTCCAGTGAGAACCGATTCCCAGCCCCATTGTGCTCACTTCCGGCAGACCTTCAGAAGAGGTACTTCGTCTGCCCGCTGCTGCACAGTTTATCCACTATATGTCATAACCTGTATCTTCAGTCGAGAAAATACAGTCCAGTGTGACAGATTCATTTTGTACCCAGGTTAGCTGTCCTTGTCTTTGGGTGACACTGTTGTCTCTGTGTCTGTCAGCTGAGGATATCTAAGAGTTTTCCAATAAATGTGATCTATCTATCCATCCCCATACATCCCCCTCTCTGTCTATCTCTGTATTTTTCTCATTTTTTTTAGAAAGGCTCCAGCTGAGATCTTCAAAGGTGCCCAAGAGATGCAGATACTTTAAAATTGATGGGAACTGGCTGCCCAGATCCGTTGGCAGCTCTGCAAATCCCAGCCTGAATACAGAATGATGTCTTTTCTTAATTTTAAACAGTGTGTGTCTTTGTAAAAGGAGAATAAGTTTCTCCCCTAAACACCATACAATTTTCAATGTCACAGTTCATTGATTTTCTTTTTCGCCTGGAATATGTTAACAGAGGGAGCTCCCTGGCCCTTAGAAACACTTTTTGACTTTCACACTTTTGCACATTCATAATGAACATCACAAAAATTGACCTCACCTGTCAAGGTTCCTTCCCCACTCTGAACTCTAGGGTACAGATGTGGGGACCTGCATGAAAACCTCCTGAGCTTACTTTTACCAGCTTAGGTCAAAACTTCCCCAAGGTACAAACTATTTTACCTTTTGCCCTTGGACTTTCACTGCCACCACCAAACGTCTAACCAGTTTTATTTTATTAGGAAAGAGCCCGTTTGGAAACGTCTTTCCCCCAAAAATCCTCACCAAAACCTTGCACCCCCCTTCCTGGGGAAGGTTTGATAAAAATCCTCACCAACTTGCATAGGTGACCACAGACACAAACCCTTGGATTTAAGAACAATGAATACGCATTCAGTTTCTTACAAGAAGAATTTTAATACAAGTAAAAGTAAAAAGAATCACCTCTGTAAAATCAGGATGGTAAATACCTTACAGGGTAATTAGATTCAAAACATAGAGAATCCCTCTAAGCAAAACCTTAAGTTACAAAAAGACACAAAGACAGGAATATCCATTCCATTCAGCACAGCTTATTTTCTCAGCCATTGAAACAAACAGAATCTAATGCATCTCTAGCTAGATTACTTACTCAGTTCGAAGACTCCATTCCTGGTCTGTCCCTAGCAAAAGCATCACACAGACAGACCCAGACCCTTTGTTTCTCCCCCCTCCAGCTTTGAAAGTATCTTGTCTCCTCACTGGTCATTGTGGTCAGGTGCCAGCAAGGTTATCCTAGCTCCTTAACCCTTTACAGGTGAAAGGGTTTTCCCTCTGACCAGGAGGGATTTTAAAGGTGTTTACCCTTCCCTTTATATTTATGACATCACCTGACAACAACAGTAGAATATAGAGCTGTACTAGTAGACACCGCGTGCTCCCTGCAGCTTCAATTAACCTCGAGCTCACTTGGTGTCTGCAATGAGCAAGACAAGATTTCTCCCACTTCTGTTAATTTATTTGTTGTTTCTTTTATCTATTTTGAATGATTGTGCATGATGTAAAAAGGAGCCCTGCTTTTTCTGTAAGCCCCACTTCAATTTTCTTCCCGCCTTGTGACGTTAAAGCTGTTGTACTGCACATAGCAACAAACTACAAAGTCAAAGGTGGTTAATATGCAGGTCTGCAGCGCCCCCTAGTAGACCTGTGCCTCACCCCAGCTGTCCATCACGATGTGATCCCACCACTCAGTGCTTCTTTCCCAAGCCCAAAAGCGGGGTTCCATGGTAGTGAGCATGTCCCTGAACGCCACAAGCAATCTCATGTCAACGCTACACATGTGGCGAGATCAACATGGCACTCCTCTTGCCTTTGTAGTTTAAAGAATAACTCCACGGCCACTTGTGAAGTGTTGGTTAGTACAAGCAGCATCCTGGTCAACAGCTCGGGATCCATTCCTGCAGCCAGAAAGAAGCAGGGCCTGCAGCACACAAACCGTTGAAAGATGGCACCAAATGGGGAGGGAAGCACAGGGATTGATGGGATGTGAAGCAATACACCACGGGGCATTGGGACAGGACCCAGGATGTCCCGCGGACCCCTCCGCCTTCCCACAAGTCTTAGCAGCAAAAGAGAAAGAGGTGCTCTGTGGGACAGCTGCCCAGAGTGCACCGCTCTGAAAAGCGCTGCGAATGCTGCCAGTGTGAACACGATGTCGTGCAGGCAGCTGTGGGTGTGAACACACCACTGCAGTTTTCCTTTTGCACTCTCTGAGCGGCGCTGTAACTTTGCAAGATTCTAGTCCCTGCTCCACCAAAGACTATCTGTGTGACCTTGGGTGGGTGACTTGTTAGTTCTCTGTGCTTCAGGACCTCATTCCCAAGATGAAGATCATGGTGCTGCCTTATATCACGGAAACGATGTGAAAATAAATACATTTTATGGGGCTGTGAGGTGCTCAGTAAAAGGTAAATTTGTCTACATTCATCATTCTGTAGCGCTTTAACTTGCTCTAACCCCTGAAAAATCACCCCCAACCGCCCCCTCCCCCCCCCACACACACCCAGAGCAGCAAGTCTGAGCGCGGGCCACCACACTCACACATCAAAGCGCTGTCACGGGAGCGCTTGCAATTCCGTAGTGCTCCACTGTCAAAAGGCATTTTTGAAAATGTTTTCCTGAAAGCAGGACTTGTGAGATGACATTCTCTGACCTGTGCTATGCAGGAGTCAGAAACGATCAGATCGGTGCCTTCTGGTTTTTAAAATCTGTCAATCTATTATATCCGTCCCTTTTCATTTTTAATGGGAATCTGCTGTTCAAAACCCGAAATCAGATTAAAACGCTGAGACCAAGCATTTCCGAGCACACAGTTGGAAATTGACAGTCATGGTGATGGCACCTGGACAATAAAACTGAGATCTGGGCTGGCCCTGTCAGGCAGGGAGCTGCACAGACACCTAGTGAGAGACAGCCCCTGCTTCAAAGGTTTTTCAAACTCAAAAGCCGAGACAGATGGGGAAGAATGCAAGCGAGGGATGTGGGAGGGTTTTTGTGCAGCTGTCTCCGGGGACTCTCTCACTGTGTCTCATTCAAGGCACAATAATACACAGCTTCGTCCGCCAGCTCCAGGCCTGCGATGGTCAGAACTGTAGCAGTCGCGTTAGCGTCAGCAGTGAACCTCCTCCGGGCAAAATCTGCGTGGTCACTGATGGTGCTTCCCTTCGCGCCTCCCCGGAGAATGTACTGCGGGGCTTGGCTGGGGCTCTGGCGGTACCAGTGGAGAGAGACACCGCTATAGCCGGTGCTGTAGGAGCAGCTGACTGCCACAGCGCCTCCTTCTGTGACAGACACGTCGGGTTCAATGGATTGGATGGAATTGCCCCACGCAGCACCTGCAACAAAACGAAACACTCCCGATAGATGGGGGGAGTGTGGATGGGGCTAGATAGAGGGGATGTGTAGACAGAAATAGGGTGTGTGTGGGGATAGACAGATAGAGAGAGAGGGTGTATGGGGAGGGAGGGATAGATAGATTAGATTAGACAGTCTGAGAGCACTCTTCTGAGAGAGAGAGTGAGACAGACAGACAGACAGACAGACTGAGAAAGGCTGAGTGAGGGAAAGAAAGAGACAGCTGGTAGAAAGATAATTAAGAATGCAACTTGGTATGAGACAGATTCATAAGCAGTGAGGCAAGTTGCCCGAACAAAGCTAAAACAACAATTACCTGGACACCGAGTCGCTAGGAATAGGCTCAGAAGCACACACTTGTTCATTGTTTGAGATAAGAGGCCCCCGGTAGTTCCACTGAGAGGCGTTCAAACCTCCACACTCTGCAGAAAGCGCCTCGAATGTTAAAACCTGACCCAGATTCTGCCTTACCCCTCTCTGGGGCGGATCTGGACACACAGCTTCCCAGGAAGCAAAGGATGGTGAGGTTTGCGGCTGACCTCACTGTAACATCATGTTTACTTCCTTCTCCTAATTCATCTGGGGATCTCCCCCCACATCCCACTTCTAGAAAAAGTCCTCGTTTTTTGTTGTTGTTGTTTGTTTGTTTGTAATTGTCAGGGTATAGGAAAGAGATTGAGATCTCTAGTGACCTCAGGTGCATTTAGTCAGCGCTCTGTTTTCTCGTTAATAGGTAACTGAGAAAGAAAGAAAGAAAGAAAGAAAGAAAGAAAGAAAGAAAGAAAGAAAGAAAGAAAGAAAGAAAGAAAGAAAGAAAGAAAGAAAGAAAGAAAGAAAGAAAGAAAGAAAGAAAGAAAGAGGACTGGTAGCAGATCCAGTGTCTGGGAATCCTAAAGAGCACAGCTGGCCTGCAGTGGACAACAGGCAGCTGGCCTGCCTCGTAGACAACACACCCGGATTGGCTGGAAGAGTCAGCAGACCAGCTTTTAAACCCAGCAACAACAACAGTCCAGAAGTCGCCCAAATCCTTTCCCAGGGCTGCTACTTTAGTTTCTGGGCTGGCTTGTTCCAGCCATGCTCCTACCCTGGCCCTCAGCTCCACGCCTCACTTTGGCTTTGCCCCTTGGCTCTGTCTTCTGGATGCTCACTCCGTCTCTAGCCCCTGGGCTGCCTGCCCACATCCTGCTCACAGACAGACAGACATTGGCTTTGCTAGAACTACAATGCTTTTCACTAGATCAGGATCTGGAGCACTGGAGTTTTCTCAGGCTTCCCTTGCTGTGAAAGAGACCAGAATCTGACCCAGTGGTTTTTGGCAGGTGTTTCCAAATTCAGAACATTTGGTAACCAATTTTTCAAGGAAAATTTTTGCAAAGGCAACAAATATGGTATTAAAACATTACACATTTCTGCATGTAATTACCCTCGTAAATATCACTGAGATAATAAGTAGTCATGCTTGGTCAAGAGGAGCTTGGTGGTATAATATTATACAGGGATAGAGACTGAAAATATTAAATAATCATTTATATCGTCAGCGTTTTAAACTAAAATCCTGACCCAGTGAAGCCCTTAAACACATTTAATTTTTTAAGCAAAGTGTGTGTAGCCCATTTATTTCCGCGAGACTAAAGCAGGTGCCTAGGTGTTTTCCCGGATTGGGTCCAAGAATCTAGGAGCAGACAGAGTAGTAAACAATGAGCAACACATGAAGCGATAGCGGGAAGAAATATGATTGAAAGTGAAAATACAATTGCACCCCCCCCCCTTATAGTACTTAAGGGCTTCAGTCATTCAAATGGCAAAAGTATCTTAATTTAAATAAAAAGCGAACATTTACAGTGCAAATATATAAGATCCAGCCTGGGTGGGAAGCCTGAATGGAACCAAACTTAGACAAAGACGTTGTCAAGCGGAAAAACACAGTGCCTTCCATATTATGTTGCCCTGAGAAACCGTTACCTTTTTGTACAGGTACAGATATTACCCTACTCCACAGTGGGGTCTGATAACACAGTAGTTCACGGAGGAGTCTGGAGAGACACCTCTTCAATTTCCAAGGTCAGACGCATCTTATTAATAAAATAATCGTTATCCTCCAAGTACAAAACTGCTGAGAATTTCCCAGGGGCAAACCTGGTCTCATCAGCAGACCTGAAAGCTGCCAGTACGTGCTGGGGAGGTTGGCTTGGGTACCAAAACAGATAGGGGCTTCTGTCTGTCGTGCAGACGTTACACTGTAATGTTGCATGGTGTCCAGCGGAGTTTCTCAGCTCCGGAGGTGACTGGGACACAGAATAACTTTCAACAATACCTGCAAAGGGGGGAAAGGCTTGAAACACATTTTTATCCATCCTTTTTTTTCTGTAATATCTATCTATCTATCTATCTATCTATCTATCTATCTATCTATCTATCTATCTATCTATCTATCAAGGCACATCTGATGAGCGAAAACTTGATTTTTAATACAATTCTAGTGCTTGCCAAAATAATTACATAAAATCCCATATGTTTTCGGTTTTGGTTTTTTAGAGATTGCATTTTACTGGCTAAACATTACAAAAGCTGAGGTTCTGAAGTATGTATACAGCTGCTTCACAATGAAAATGGCTCTCACCTGACAGCAGGAGAATAAGATGGAGATGTAGAATCAAGCAGGGCATTTTGTAAATTCAGATTATCTTCACCAATTACTTACAAAGGATTTCTGCCTGCTGCTTCTCATTTAACCGTTGGCATTATAAATATGGAACCTGCCCTTTCTGCGACCTCTTTGTGGACGTCCTATCCCTGCCTGGGACTAAAGTAACATTGTAAAACCAAGGAAATACGATGGGATGCGCTGCTCTGGAGCGCCCTCTGTAGAAAAGTGGAGGGGGAGCAAGAAAAGCATTCTCAGCCCACTGATGGAAAAAAATAATTTATTTTCTGCTGGCGTGTCTCATGGATGGTGTCTTCCCAGAGAAGCAGTGCATGCAGGCTAGAGAGGTTTCATGAAAGCCATTTTCAGAGCTAAGGGGCTTGGATGACATTAATAATGCAGCACATCTTAAAACATTTTTCTAGCCATGGTTCACAGTGATCTTGCAAAACCTGCCTGCTGCAAAATCTTGAGTTGGACTGTAGTGCCTAACGCTCTTAGGCCACTTTGTGGGCCCCAGGCTATCCTCCTAAGAGAGGATGGATGGTCCACTGGTCACAGTTCTGGGCAACTGCATCTATATTCCCCCTCCATGTTCCAGGCACCCCTTTCCAGCTTCTGGTTCCACAGAGGTTAGCTTTCTTGGAGAGAAAAGTGTGTGTCTCTCTTTCCTCACCAGGGTATTTCCAGGCGGTGCAGCTCCCTGCCTACACTGTGATGTCCCCAGTTACACAGACTGCCCAAGCAGGCCAGCACCTCTGCTTTGCTTTCTCTTCTAAGGTAATTTCCTGCAGTTTTAAATTACCACACCACTTTTTTTCTAAGCAAGCACACTTTATTCTTAAGGTAAAATCATTGCTGAGAAAATGTATTAACAGTAACTAAGGAGCCTATGCACAAGCTAATAAGTTTACCAGTGATCTCTCTCTCACTCACTCACACACACACACCCACAACCCTACAAGGGCTCTGGCAAGTCATTCTGTCTAATCCTCCCCTAAGGAGTGGTACTCCCCATTGGACAGAAGGGGCCTGTCTGTTTGCTTGATCAGAAAAAAAGGCCCTGAGTCAGTTTTAATCTCAGGATGTTTATTAAAAATCCATTCTCTGTGGGCTGGGGTGTACTGCATCCAGCTTGAACCAGTACCTGAAAGTCTCCCCAGGAAATGGTGCATACTGGCATGTGTTAGAAGCTGAGAGAATTTGCCTCATCACTTCCTCACACCCCCATTGTTCTCACGTCCCAAGGGAGCTGTCGTCTCCCTTCCCCCAGTGAATTGCACACAATCTCTGGCCCTTAGTGAGGCATACATTTAATACAGTAAGATCTCCCAAAAATGCAAAAAAATGGCATATATCTCATAGAGTGCACTAGCCTGGGACAGTGGAAATCTGGGTTAAGTTCCCTGTTCTTCCACAGATTCCCCATTTGACCTCTGATAAGTCATTTAGGGTCAGATTTTCAAAAGCTGGCACCTAAAGATACAACCAGGTTCCTAGTGGGGCTTTTAAAGGTGCCTAACACACATTGCCTTAGGCTCCCTTCAAACATCCTTTCCACAATTATTACAGTTTTTGAGGATCACAATGGCTAGGGACAGGGTCTACTTCTCCATGATGGTTTATAATTTTCTTCCAGGGTCTTCTTCCTTGAGTCTCTTACAAACTTCATCCAAGCTGAGAGATTTTAACTTTCTCACTTCTATGGCATAGACAGATTTCCAAGGTGGATTTCCCAGCATTTCCCTTCCTTACCTGTTCCTAGCTCCTGCTCAGTGAGATATCTCCTGACAGCTCTTCTCTGTAAAACAGTCACACACACACGCACACTGAAGGATTCTATTACTGAGTAGGAGGGTGTGTAGAACCCTTCAGTCATGGACCAACACCCCATGGTGCCAGGCGCTGTACAGGTATAAAACAAAAGAGTCCCTGTCCCAAGATCTCACAATCTGAGTATAAGACAAGAGACAACAGGAGGAGACAGATGGGGGAGAAAGGGGCCCCATTATGTTGGATCATATTAAAGAAGTTCTGTATTAAAATCACAAATGAGTTTGATTCCCCAGAGTTTAAATTCCAGGGTATTACTAATTAAGAGGTCTCTTGGTTTTTGGTACTTTCTCTCCCTCTATGTGTGAAACTTGCAAGCTGCTAATTGTGTTAGTACATTCTAAGACAGAGTCTGTTCTCAAAGCAATTCACAGAGAGAGAGAGACTCAAAGCAATACTCTGTAACAACAGAAACAGCACCCAGAGACTCCCCGCCCTTTTGTTGTATTAACAATTGTGATTAAAATAGAGATAGAGGATGTATGTGGATGGATGCTTGGTGTGGATAATAACTGAATGATCAGGGAGGTGCCAGACTAAGAATCCAGTGTCCATCGGCTGAAGAAGGCGTCAAGTGGAAATAACCAGACGACCCCCCCGGAGGGCAGACTGGAATCCACCCAACAGCCTCAAGGATGGGAGAACCAAAGAACAAGATAACATCTTGGAGCCGTCAGGAATGTGCTATCTGCTGATTGATTCAGCAACAGCATGATGAAGCAATTCCCATAGACTGGCATAGGAAGAAATTCCTATAAAAATAGACTCTAAAAAGTGAGAACTTTGGGGTCTGATTCTGCAAACCAACTTCCAGGAGCATCAGATGAGCATCTGACAAGGCCCTGCTCCCTCCTCATGTCCAGGCCACCTGGCCAGTGGCTTGGCATGAGCAACTCTAAGGCTGGTAACTATTATAACAACCTTGCAGAACCTGTGTGTGTGGGTGTGTATGTGTGTGTGTGTGTGTGTGTGTGTGTGTGTGTGTGTGTGTGTGTTTGTATGAATGAATGTGTGAATAAATATGAGATTGAATGGAATGTTATCGCTATAACTAACTGCTTACTATGATTCTTTCTGTATTCACAATAAATGTGGTATTTTGCCTTTTTCCCTTTAATAAGATGCTGCTGGTTTTTATTTTATTGGTATAACAATTATACCAGGTCCTGTGCAACCACTTAATGCTACCCCTGCCTCAAAGAGTTTGCAGAGGAGAGAGAAAAGATACAGGGGACAATTTAATGTGAGGGAAGGGAGGGTTTTTTGCACAGCTCTGGGATGAGACTCTGTCATTGGGCCCTCTGCAGGGCGCAGTAATACAGCGCCGTGTCTGCCATCTCCAAGGCTGTGATAGTCACAACTGTAGAGGTGTCATCAGCCTGGGGAGTAAATCTCTTCTTGGCAAACTCTGCAAAACCCCGGACAGAGCTGTATGCCTTGGCACCTGTTCGGAGAACGTACTTCGGACCTTGGTCAGGAAACTGATGGTACCAGTAGAGATAGACATCAGAGTAGCTGGTATTGTAAGAACAGCTGAGTGTCACATTGTCCCCTTCTCCTCTAGCCACTTTGGGTTTATTGGACTGGATCGATTCACCCCCCACAGCACCTGCCACAAGAAATATACCCGTTATATACCATCAGAGTGCCCAACCTAAACAGAGAGAGAGAGAGAGAGTATGGAAGGAGAGAATGGTGAGAGACGGAGATAAAAATACAGATACACAGAAAAGGAGAGAGTACTGCAAAGCAAAAGGCAGGGAGGAAGGATAGTTAAATGCAGTGGTTTCTGTTTGAGAGAAAGACCAGAAAGTTTACTTAGCAATGGGACGGGCTGCCTGACCAAAGCCAAAATCACAATTACCTGGGCACAGAGTAACTATAGGAAAGCTTAGAATCAAACAGGGGCCCATGATTCCAGCAAGGCGGACCCTGTTTTGAGATTGACAAGGAGGCAGTGAAAGTACAACAGGAAAGAACAGGATTATTGACTTAACTGTTATAAACTAACCCAGATTCCTCTCTGAAAAGTCAATAGGGGGCGTATCTGACCCCAAGGCCCAAACCCAGAGGAAATGAGGGGTGGAGAGTGGTGTTTGCTAACGATTTGTCTGTGAAACCATCTGTTTCCTGGCTCTTTCATTCACTCCAGTTTTCAAAACGCTTTGTTTGTGGCTGTGAGTATGCCTATGGCTATGCAATAGATACCCGGTTTAGACATGAAGTGGGCTTCTGTGCCTCACAGGGGAACCAGAGAGACACTTGCTTGTATAAGAAGCTGGGCAAACAGGAAGACTGAAGGACAGAAAGAGAGAAATGGGTGGATGGATGATGATTTCAGTGGAGCTGAAACGCTTTACATCGGCTATTTACCTGTCCCGATAGAGTTAAATCAGTTAGATGGGAAGAGAGATCAGAACCTCACCCAGTGTCCTTTACAGATTGCCAGCTGCACGAAATCCGGTTACCAAGTTTGATTTGTTGGTTGGTTTGTTTTACGGACAACAAATATTTTCATTTAAAGGTTGTAAATTCATGAATATACTAATTCACATAAATATAACTGAGATAATAATGCATCGTCGGACCTGGTTTGTACAGCAGTTTGGCTATAATACCGCACATGGATTGAAAAGGAAACTTCCTCCCAGACGTGGGAAGAGCAGAAGGAACTGAATTTATCAGAGAAGTTTCATAAAATAGGGTCGGGTAGAAAAACAGTCTCTGCCACCCTCGTTGTGTGTGAGCCCCTCGCTCACTTCTTTTATTACCGGAGACGCAGCTCTGCCCCAGTGTGGGTCTCAGAGCACAGTGATACACGGCTCTGTTTTGGAGGGACACAGCCTCAATCTTCAAGGGAACCGTCTTATTATACTGTAACAAAACATTTGAGAGTTTTCCAGAGGTGGACGCGCTCTTCTCTTCAGGAGATTTATAGGCTGTCAGGATATGCTGGGGTGCTTGGTTCGGATACTGGTGGTACCAGAAGAGATTCGGGCTGTTAGACATGATGGTGAAATTACACTGTAGTAATACATCGTATCCCTCTGACACTGTCACCTCCAGAGGAGACTGAAGCACAGAATCACCTTGAACAAACCCTCTAAAGGGAATAAAAGGTCATTAAAGAACTTTCTTTTTCCTTTTCCTTTCTACTATATGTCTGTAATTTCAAGAATAGTTTGTATACAGACCGGTTTCCATTGTTGAACCAAACTTTGTATTGCAGGAGGACAAAGGTTTCCCCCAGGGATATTGGGTGAAATTTGTTCTGGTAAAAATATTATTAATAAGTATTGTGTGCCCATAAGGAAGCTGGGTGCCCAACCCTCTTAGACTCTTTTGAAATCCTACCCTGTAATAAAAGGAGTTCTGTAGCTTATAAGTAACATAAATACTAAATTCAGTCAAAGTAAACATTTCTCACCTGAGTAAACAAGCAGAAGATAGAGCGGTAAAGCCAACTAGTAAAGCATTTTGCAGCATAAATTTATCGTCTTCTTTTTTAGGAGTCTTTGGTTAATTATAAAATAATTCTTCCTTTAATTTGTTTAAATGTTAATTCCGGTTTTAAATGTTAGATCGCCTCTTTCTGAGGCCACCTCCTCTCTTCCCCGCCCGTCTTATGATGCTGAAGTCACAAGGGGACTTCTGTCAGTCAGTTTGACTCAGATATTGTTATAGAAGGAAGTATCTAATGTAATGTGAAACGTCACTATGTGTAAGTCATGGGCACCCACTAGTGGCTGTAAGAAACCATGAAAGAAAATATCAAAAGCCAGCAAGAAAGCCACTTCAGAAACATTTCTGAGATCAAAAACGTCTTATTGTTAAATGGAATTTCTCATGCTGCTCCAGTTCAATCACAAAGTACGGGCTGCAAGTAGGAATCGTTGGGTGACAGTCTCTTCCAGGTCTTATGAAGGAGATCAGACTACATGGTCCCAGTGCTCCCTTCTGCCCTTAAAATCTGTATGTTTGTCGATATGGCGCTTAGCTCACACAGAGAGAGCCCCCTTTCCGCTTTAAACTGAGATGATTCCTACCTGCCAGTGCTGATTGACGGGCTTTGGGGAAAAGGTTTGTTTGTAAAGAAGCTATCAACCATCTTCTCACTATTCTTCTCCACATAGAATTTGCCTGCTCTGAGCTCATGATTATGATTGATTATTGACACAACAGCCCTGTCCCAGATCAGGACACCATTATACTAGGCACTGTCCATTAAGTGCATTCTAGGATCCCTGGTCTGAGCGCAAGACTCCTTTACGCCAGGCGCTGTACAAACACAGAATTTTAAAAGGATCACTGCCCTAAAGACCTCTCAGCTGTCTCCATGAATTATTGGTTTTGGCAGGTAATTGTATTCATGATTACATAAGTGCCTGCTGTGAAGTTAATTATCAGTGACCTTTGTTTAGGAAAGCACCATTAGTCACTCCCTGAGACTTAACCAGCGGCTTAGATGAATTCCTGGTTATAGGGCCAGAAGGGATTTTAAGTGTTTGTGATGGCTACTGATATGTTATTGTTGTAGCTGACTATAGCACTTAGGAACTCCAATGGGAAGCCAAGGGGAAGTAGGCATCTAACCTGGCCAGTCACTCTTGAAAGTCCCACAAACGAGAAGAATTGTAGTGATATTTAGATGCCTAAACAAGTATATAGCAACAGTCTGCTCCTTAAAGTGCTGAAACACCTTTAAAAATCTGACCATAGGTGCCTTTAAAAATTCCACCTGGGCAGTGGTTCCCAACCTAGGGTACGCAGAGGTCTTCCAGGGGCTACATCAACTCATCTAGACATTTGCCTAGTTTAAGAACGGGCTACATCAGAAGCACTAGCCACGTCAGTACAAACTAAAACTTCTTATGGACAAAATGAGAGAGAAAACAATTTTGCAGTAATATTGTGGCTGTGGCACGCTTTTCACGAGTACTTTTTAATTGCGGTAAAATCTGGGGAACACAAGGCAATTCAGGCTCCTGAAAGGGGTACAGTAGTCTGGAAAGGTGGAGAGTCACTGCACTAGGGGACAGATCTTAAAGGTATTTAGGCACCTAGTGAGATTTTTCAAAAGCACCTTGGTGTCTAATTCTCATTGATTTCAATGGGTGTTAGGCTCCTTAGGTACGTCTGAAAATCCCAGGAGGCACTTAAATACCTTTTTAAAATCCAGCCCTACGTGCCTCTCTGCATCTTTAAGCAGACTTTAAAATGTATCCCCAAGTCATTTGCCGAAGTCTGTGGGTGAAACAGAATTTAACCGTACTCCTCAGCCCGAAGCCTTCCTGCGAGCGAGACGTGGGGCTGGGACAGAGCAGAGATCTGTCTATCACTGTGACTGGGCGGAGACTGTGAGGCTTTGGGGACCTCTGTCTCTGGTCTCTCTCCAATGCAGGGCCAGTGAATGGGAAGAAAGGGAGGGTTTTTGCACAGCTCTGCTCCCTGCCTCTGTCGCTGTGCCCGCTGCAGGGCGCAGTAATACATCGCTGTGTCCCCCAGCTCCAGGGCTGTGATGTTCAGGATTGTGGAGCTGTCATCGGCCTGGGAAGAAAACCTCTGCTGGGCGAAACCCGCATTTTCGCTGTCAGAAGAGTATAGTTTCGTTCCTCTCCGCAGAATGTACTGCGGGGCTCGGTTAGGAGACTGTCGGTACCAGGAGAGAGAGACGCCCGAAGAATCGGTGGTTTTGTAGGAACAGCTGAATGTTACTGAGCCTCCTTCTACTCCAGACACTTGGGATTCCTTGGACTGGACCGAATCACCCAGCGCAGCACCTGGGACAAGAAATAAGCCAATACAATGCACTATCAGTTACAGACAAGCGGAGTGCCCAACCGAGAGAGGGGAAGAAATTGTGAAAGGGGAGGAATAAAACTGGGTATGTAGGTAGGTAGACTGAAAAGCAGGGAGTGCTGCAACGAAACGGAGACAGCTGGTGGATTGGTTCTTGTTTTGAGAGGAGAAAGAAAGAGTTTAATTAGCAGTGAGCCAGGCTGCATGAACGAAGATAACAGCTCAATTACCTGGACACAGAATGAGTCTAAAGAGGGTTAGAATATACAAAGGTTTAGAACTCATGGCCTTTGTTTAGCGGACTCTGCTCTTACAGTCACAAAGAGAGGGGTGAAAGCATCACAGGAAATGGCTGAATGTTATAGACCGACCCACATTTCTCCCTGAAAAGTCGAGAGGGGCGGATCTGACCCCAATGCCCAAACCCAGAGGAAACTAGGGGAGGGGAGTGGCGTTTGCTAACGATTTCTATGTGAAAATGTTTCTGTTGGCTCTTTCATCCACCCCCAGATTTCAAAAAGGGAGGTTAGTTCGTAGCTGTGACTATCTCTATCTCTTATAGTTGTATAAGAAGCTGAGCGAACAGAAAGGCTGGAGGACAGAAAGAGAGAGCTGGATGGATGGATGCTGATTTTAGGGGAGCTGAAATGCTTCACAGCAACTGGCCAGATAGACATAGACCAGACTTGCAGTGATGGGACGGAGATCAGAACCTCTCCCAGTGTGTCTTATAGCATTTTTGCAGCTGCATGAAATCGTGTTACGATTTTCCCGGGGGGGGAGGGGAGGTTGTTTTACTGACAACAAATATTTTCATTAAAAGGTTGTAAATTCATACATATATTAATTCACATAAATATAACTGCTATAATAACGCCTCGGGCTCGGTTTGCACAGTATGGTGGCTCTAACACTGCACAGGGACAGAAACGGAAAGATCCTCCCAGGCATGGGGAGAGTAGGAGGAACTGAACTTGTGTGACGCTGGGCTAGAAAGGGTTAAGCAATAGGCAGGCTCCATGACCCAAATTCAGCCTTTAAAGACATATTAGTAAAGTATGTAAATGGAAATTAAGGCCGTAAATGACTAACAAAAGCTCGTTAGGTAGTCCAGAGCTTTGAAATGTAAACCTGTACCGTTAGAGAATTAGAAGAAGATAGTGATTGTGGTCGTCTGTGTTTACCTGTATCTTGTTAGTGGTTAACAATTTGACCAGACGGTTCCTGTCAATACTCTATTGATTCAGAGACCAAAAGGGGGATACTAACATGTAGATGGGACTTGGCTGTAATAATATCATTGTCTACATTTCTCTGTGAAGTTTCTAGTAAACGGTCTATAAACTGCTTAAGGGATAATTACCTCATGCTGATTAATGCAACTAGATACCCAGATGCACACATAGGAAATAGGAAGTTTTACTTCAAAGCCACAGTGCTTCTTCACCCAAGGAATACTTGCTGTCAAGAGGCTGCCGGAGAACTACAAAACGACCTCTTGGGCCCTAATCCTGTCATCTCATATCTGCTTAAACTTCGTCAGCCGCAAGACTAAGGTGTCCAGCTCAAGTCTGGATCACCCTGACTTGGATATTGGACTATAACCTATGGAACCAATTCAGAAAGAACACTCTGCAACTCTAAAGCTCACCATCTCTACTCGGAAACTGACCTAAGAATTTTACTCATGTCTGTATGTATAATGATCTTTTGAACCAATACTCTTTTCTTTTTTAAAAACATTTTACTTTAGTTAATAAGAATTGGCAGTAAGTGTGTATTTGGGTAGGATATGAAATATTCCTTGACCTGGTGGGTAATGTGTCCGATCCCAATGTGGGATTGGTAGGACTTTTGACATGATGAAGGAGACTTTCAGAAATCAATCCTCACCATATTTGACTTCGCTGTTTGAGTGGGAGCCCAAGACTGGATTGTATTAAGGGAACTGTGTTTTTGGCTTTGTAGGTATTGTAGACGCTATTTTGTTCCTGGTTTGGTGACTCTAAGAGTTAAAAATGACCTCCAGTTTGGGGGATCATCCACCCCATTCTTTGCAGTTTGCCCCAACTGAGCAATTTCAGCTTGCTCCTTCCCCCCCACCCCCCAAACTTCCGGTCACAACTTGGCAGAGAAGTATCATTAAAAAAGGGTCTGGTAGGAAAACAGCCTCTGACAACATCAGTGTGCTTGAGCACCCAAGATCACTTCTTGTACCGCTGGAGATGCCGCTCTGCCCAGCGTGGGTCTCAGAGCACAGTGATACACGGCTCTGTCTTGGAGGGACACAGCCTCGATCTTCAAGGGAACCGTCTTATTATTGTCGAACAAAACGGTTGAGAACTTTCCAGAGATGAAGGTGTTCTTCTCAGCAGCAGATTTATAGGCTGTCAGGATATGCTGGGGTGCTTGGTCCGGATACTGGCGGTACCAGAAAAGATTCGGGGTGTTAGAAATGGTGGTGAAATTACACTGTAATAATACATCGTCTCCCTCTGACACTGTCACCTCCAGAGGAGACTGAAACACAGAATCACCTTCAACAAATCCTGTAAAAGGAATAAAAGGTCATTAAAGAACTTTCTTTTTCCTTTTCCTTTCTACTGTATGTCTATAATTTGAGTACTAGCATGTATACAAAGTGGTTTCCGTTGTTAAACCAAGCTTTGTTTTCCAAGAGAGGACAAAACCTTCTTCCAGAAAAACTGGACGAAGTTTGTTGTTCTGGTTAAAATATTCTGTGCTGTTAATAAGTATTGTGTACCCATAAGGAAGCTGGGTGCCCAACTCTCTTAGGGTCTTTTGAAAAGCTACCCTGTAATAATAACAGGTTTCAGAGTAGCAGCCCTGTTAGTCTGTATTCGCAAGAAGGAGCCCACGAAAGCTTATGCTCAAATAAATGTGTTAGTCTCTAAGGTGCCACAAGTCCTCCTTTTCTTTTTCCTGTAATAATAGGAATTATGTAGTTTTTAAGTAACATAAATACTAAATTCAGTCAAAGTAAACATTTCTCACCTGAGTAAAAAAGCAGAAGATAGAGCGGTAAAGCCAAGTAGTAAAGCATTTTGCAGCATAAATTTAACTTGTTTTAGGAGTCTTTAGTTAATTATAAAATAATTCTTCCTTTAATTTGTTTAAATGTTAATTCCAGCTTTAAACGTTAGATCTGCTCTTTCTGAGGCCACGTCCTCTCTTCCCCGCCCCTCTTATGATGCTAAAGTCACAATCACAAGGGAACTTCTGTCAGTCAGTTTGATTCACATATTGTTATAGAACGAAGTATCTAATGTAATGTGAAACGTCACTATGTCTAGTCAGGGGCGCCCACCAGTGGCTGTAAGAAACCATGAAAGAAAATATCAAAATCCAGCACGGAAGCCACTTCAGAAACCTTTCTGAGACTAAAAAGTCTTATTGTTAAATGGAATTTCTCATGCTGCTCTAGTTCAACCACAAAGGATGGGCTGCAAGTAGGATCGTTGAGTGACATTCTCTGGCCTGCGTTATACAGGAAATCAGACTACATGATCACAGTGCTCCCTTCTGCCCTTAAAATCTGGACCAGGACCCCATTATGTTAGGCGCTGTACACTAAGAGTATTCCAGGTGCCCCTAGAAGACCTAGTCTTAGACCAGGACTCCATTGCGCTGGGCACTGAGCAAGCACAGAGGGGGGAGGGATAGCTCAGTGGTTTGAGCATTGGCCTGCTAAACCCAGGCTTGTGAGTTCAATCCTTGAGGGGGCCATTTAGGGATCTGGGGCAAAAACTTGTGGATTGGTCCTGCTTTAAGCAGGGGGTTGGACTAGATAACCTCCTGAGGTCCCTTCCAACCCTGATATTCTATGATTCTATGAAAAGGATCATTGCCCTAAAGACTATCAACTGCCTTAATGAGTTATTGCTGCTATGTTTTTGGCAGGTAATTTTAATCATCATTACATAAGTACCTGTTGTGCAGTTAATTATCAGTGACCTTCATGCAGGAAAGCACCATTAGTAACTCCCTACGACTTAAACACCTGCTTTGGCAGATGAAATTTCATGTTGATAAATGCAAAGTAATACACATTGGAAAGCATAATCCCAACTATACATATCAAATGGTGGGGTCTAAATTAGCTGTTTCCACTCAAGAAAGAGATCTTGGAGTCACTGTGGATAGTTCTCTGAAAACCTCCACTCAGTGTGCAGCGGCAGTCCCAAAAGTGAACAGAATGCTGGGAATCATTAAGAAAGGGATAGATAACAGAACAGAAAATGTCATCTTGCCTCTCTGTAAATCCATGGTACGCTCACATCTTGAATACTGCGTGCAGATGTGGTCGCCCCAACTGAAAAAAAGATACATCGGGATTGGAAAAGGTTCAGAAAACAGCAACAAAAACGATTAGGGGTATGCAACAGCTTCTGTATGAGGAGAGATTAATAAGACTGGGACTTTTCAGCTTGGAAAAGAGACGGCTAAGGGGAGATATGACTGAGGTCTTTAAAATCATGACTAGTGTCGAGAAAGTAGATAAGGAAGTGTTGTTTACTACATCTCATAACACAAGAACTAGAGGTCACCACATGAAATTAATAGGCAGCAGGTTTAAAACAAATAAAAGGAAGCATTTCTTCACACAACACACAGTCAACCTGTGTAACTCCTTGCCAGATGTTGTGAAGGCCAAGACCATAACAGGGTTAAAAAAAGAACTAGATAAATTCATGAAGGATTGGTGCATCAATGGCCATTAGCCAGGATGGGCAGGGATGGTGTCCATAGACTCTGTTTTCCAGAAGCTGGGAATGAGTGACAGGGGACGGATCACTTGGTGATTCCCTGTTCTGTTCATTCCCTCTGGGGCACCAGGCACTGGCCACTGAAGACAGGATACTGGGCTAGATGGACCTTTGGTGTGACTCAGTGTGGCTGTTCTTATGTTCTTATACTTATTTGATTTCCTGAGTGTTGGGGGAGAAGAATTTTTTTAAGTGTTTGTGATGGCTGATGATATGGTATTGTTATAACTCACTATAGCATTTAGGCACTCCAAGGGAAACCCAGGGGGAGTTAGGCACCTAACCTGGTCAGTCACTCTTGAAATTCTCACCAAAGAGAAGATTTTAGTGGTGTTTGGATGCCTAAAGACGTCGATAGCAATTGTCTGCCTCAAAAAACGTGCTCAAAAATTTGCCCTAGGTGCTTTCAGACATCTCACACGGGCATTGGTTCTCAACCAGAGGTGCACAGAGATCTTCCAAAGGGTACATCAACTCATCTAGACATTTGTCTAGTTTTAGAACAGGCTACATAAAAAACACTGGCAAAGTCAGTGCAAACTAAAACGTCATACAGAGAAAATGGGACATAAATCATGTTTTTTTCAGTAATAGTCTGGGTGCGCCATTTTTGTATTTTTAAAGCTGGTTTTTTTTTTAAAAAAAGTGAGTAGTTTTTAAGTGAAGTGAAACTTGGGGTGTGGAAGAGGAATCAGAATTCTGAAAGGGATGGAGTAGTCTGGAAAGGTGGCGAGCCACTGCGCTACGAGGCAGATCCCAAAGGCGTTTAGACACCTTGTGAGATTTTGTCAAAAACACGTAGGTGTCTCAATCTCCTTGATTTCAATGGGTGTTAGGTGCCTAGGTACCTTTGAAAATCCCAGTGGGCACTTGAATACCTTTTTAAAATCCGGCCATAGGTGCCTCTCTGCATGTTTAAGCACCTAAATACCTTTAAAATCTCTCCCCTAGTCATTTGCCCAAGTCTCTATGGGTGAAATAGAATTTAACCACATTCCTCAGCCTGAAGCCTTCCAGCGAGCGAGCGGGATGTGGGGCCGGGACAGCTCCTGTTGGTAATTTCCTGTCACCGAGAGCAGAGCCGTCTCTGTCTCTGTCACTGTCGGGAGACCGCTGGGCTTCGGGGACGCCCGTCTCTGGTCTCTCTCCGATGCAGGGCGGGTGAATGGAAAGGAAAGGGAGGGTTTTTGTACAGCTGCGCTGTGTGGCTCTGTCACTGTGCCCGCTGCAGGGCGCAGAGATACACCGCGGTGTCCGCCAGCTCCAGGGCTGCGATGTTCAGAACTGTGGAGCTGTCATCGGCCTGGGAAGAAAACCTCCCCTGGGCGAAATCCGCATTTTCGCTATGAGCAGCGACTGCCTTCGTCCCTCTCCGCAGAATGTACTGCGGGGCTCGGTTAGGAGACTGTCGGTACCAGGAGAGATAGACGCCCGAAAAATCGCTGGTATTGTAGGAACAGCTGAAAGTTACTGAGCCTCCTTCTACTCCAGACACTTGGGATTCCTTGGACTGGACCGAATCACCCAGCGCAGCACCTGGGACAAGAAATAAGTCAATACAATGCACCAGTTACAAACAAGCGGAGTGCCCAACCGAGAGAGGGATTGTGGAAGGGGGAAAAGGGAATAAAACTTGGCAGACAGTGAGGGACATATATAAAACAGCAGATAGACTGAAATGGAGAAAGTGCTGGAAAGGAATGGAGAAAGCTGGTGGATTGGTTCTGGTTTTGGGAGGAGGGGGGGGGGGCAGAGTTTAATTAGCAGTGAACCAGGCTGCATGAGCAAAGCTAACAGCTCAATTACCTGGACATAGAGTGAGTATAAAAAGGCTTAGAACAAAACACATTTCCATTGTTTAGTGGACTCTGCTCTGAGTCACAAAGGGGCGGTGAAAACACAACAGGGAAGCAAGGGGATTGTTGGCTGAATGTTATAAACCGACCCACATGCCTCCTTGAAAAGTCGAGAGGGGCGGATCTGACCCCAATGCCCCAACCCAGAGGAAACTAGGGGAGGGGAGTGGTGTTTGCTAATGATTTCTATGTGAAACCGTCTCTGTTTGGTGGCTCTTCCACCCACTCCACCTTTCAAAAAGGTTTGTCTGTAGCTGTCACTATCTCTATGCAGTAGATAAAATGTTTAGACATGAAGTGGACTTCTTTGCCTCCTCAGGGAACCAGAGAGACTTACTTGTATAAGATGAGCGAACAGAAAGACTGAAGGGCAGAAAGAGAGAGCTGGGGGGGGGGTGGATGTTGATTTCAGTGGAGCTGAAACGCTTCACAGCAACTAAGAACCTGCTGCCCCGATTAGTTAGACCCAGAGTTGCGGTGAGGGAACAGGGATCAGAACCTCGCCCAGTTTCTTTTACAGCTCCAGGAGATCCCGTTACCATTTTCCAAGTTTTGTGGGGTGATTTGTTTTATTGACAACAACTATTTTCATTGAAAGGTTGCAAATTCATACATATATTAATTCACATAAATATAACTGCGATAATAACGCATCGGGCTCGGTTTGCAGAGTTTGGTGGCTCTAACGTGACACAGGGATAGAAATGGAAAGATCCTCCCAGACATGGGAAGAGCAGAAGGAACTGAACTCGGCAGAGAAGTGTGATAAAAAAGGGTCGGGTAGAAAAACAGTCTCTGTCAGCCTCGTCGTGCCTGAGCATCCTCGATCACTTCTTGTAGCGCCGGAGATGAAGCTCTGCCCTACTGCGCACCTCAGAGCACAGTGATACACGGTCCTGTCTTGCAGGGACACAGCCTCGATCTTCAAGGGAACCCTCTTATTATCGTCGAACGAAACTGATGAGAATGTTCCAGAGGTGACCGTGTTCTTCTCAGCAGGAGATTGATGCGCTGCTAATAAATGCTGGGGTGGGTGGTTCGGATACTGACGGAACCGGAAGAGGTTTGGGCTCGTGAAGGCGGCGGTGAAATTACCCTGCAAAGTTGCGTGTTGCCTCTCTGAGATTTGCATTTCTACAGGAGACTGAAACACAGAACTACTTTGAACAAGACCTGTTGAAAGACAAAAAAAGCAGTAATGAAAGTATATTTATCCATTCATAGTTATACACAAAAGTCTCTGATGATCCTATGTAGAAACTGGTTTCCATTTTAAATTAAAGTATCAGGAAAGGAAAGTTGTTTCCATAAAACCATACGGTTTTGTGGTTCCGATAATCTAGTTTCTTTTTTAAAAAATTAAGTAGGATTTTCAAAAGATCGTTAGGAAACTGGGTTCCTAATTCTCCTCGGCCTCTTTGGAAACCTGAGCCTATTATGACAGGACTGCTGTAGCTCTTAAGAAACGCAATAAATTCAATAAAAATGAGCATTTAGCTCACCTGACTTCACAAGTAGAAGAAAGATCTGTAGAGCAAGGCAGAAGACCATTTTGCAGCTTCAAATTCTCCTCCGTTTTACTAGGCTCTTTATGGAGTTATCAATTTTTTTCTCCTCATTTGTGCATTAAAAGAACGTGTATGCTGTAAAAGTGCCCTCTCTGTGACTTCCTCCTCTTCCTTCTCCTCTTTATGACTTCAGAGTCGCGAAAGAAATGTTGTCCGGGGGTTGCCCGATCCAATTACACCTTAAATAAATAAAATACACTGTAAAATGTAATTATCAGAAAGTCAGGAACGTCCCCTAGTGGACATAATAAATCATGCACGCAAATTTGAAAAACAAGCAAGAAAATGTAAGAACGATCTGGCCTCGTATGGCCAATGGCCCATGAAGCCCAGTATCCTGTGGCCAATGCCAGGTTCTTCACAGGGAATGAACAGGACAGGGCAATCATCGAGTGATCCGTCCCCTGTAGTCCAGTCCCAGAGTCTGTCAGTCAGAGGTTTAGGGTCTGACAGGATGCTGACAGGGAGGACAGCACCGTCTGTCTGAGCTGTGGCCCAGCGGTGCATCCCTCACTGGGGGGCGAATGCTGGGTCATGGGGTTCCCTGGGCTGGACCGAGTCACGGTCACCCACCACAGCACCTGCAACAAGAAATGGAGAGAGAAAATATAGCAGTTCTGTTCATTCTGAGTGCTCACGTCTGTACCTTAGTAGACTGAGAGCGAGGACTATGGGGGCAGAGAGAGAGAGAGACACACTGCAAAGGGGGAGAGAGAGGCGTGTGTGCGTGCGTGTGTGTAAAAGAGAAAGAGAGAGATTTGGGAATAATCAGCATAACTCTACGACCAACTACCAGGATATAGAGCACAAATAAAAAGGCCGAACATCAGACGTTTGCGCATTGTGTTAAGCAAAGCGGCTCCGGTTTCAATTCCACCCTGAACCCTTCAGCCCTGGAGAGACAGCCTCCTCAGCTGAATGTGATAAACTCGCCCCATTCCTTCAGCCACTGGCCTACTAAAGGGCGTATGTGGAAGTGAGAGCCCTCCCTAACCCCCAGGAAACGGAGAGAGGTTGGTTCCGCTTCTGAACGGCTTTCTCAGACTTTCTTAAACATGTCGTGATTTGCCGGTAAGTGCGACTTTCTTTGCAGGCATTTACATTAAGTAGGAAACACAGTGATTTGTGGTAAATAGAGTGAATTATATGACGGAGACATCTAGGACTCCCACCTCCCTACAACCAATTTCTCAAGGATTCTTGCTCACCGGTGCACAGTGGGTGTGGAGTCCCACGGATTTTTTTTTCCTAAAAGAATTTGGCTTCAGTGTTTCAGAAATATCGGATATTTCTAGAACACTGAATCCAAATTATTTTAGAAATGTATTATTATGTATATATAATACCCGCAAATATCGCATTTAAATATTCAAGTTGAATACTTCGCAGAAGACCCCCTGGAGGATAAGTTACACCCTGGTGCGCTCATGGACCTCATTGAGGAAAAGTCGGGGTTCATGCACACAGGCTTCGAAGGATTCCCTGAATATCAGAGTATTGAGTTTTGCGGGATCAGACTGGAAAAGGAATTCCCGTTCTGAGAGCTCTTTGCTGAGAACCGGGCACCCACCCCCGAGCTGTGAACTTCTAGGACTGTTAAAAACAGTGGGGTCTGTTTTCAACTGAGATTAGGCACAGACGGGAACAGAGTGATGGGTGGCAGTGGGAAATAGTGCAACCTTTTCCCATTCATTAAAATAATTTAAAGGGCTTCAGCCTTGCTGAGAAAATGTTCCGTTTTCACTTGCTTGGGGCTTTGTCTGTGTTTTTGTTTGGATTGTGTTGCGTTGAATTCGACTGGGTTGGGTTTCTTAGAGTTTGTTTTTTGGGGGACAGGGGTTGGAATGGATTGAGTTGAACTGAGTTTCCATGGGTTTGGATTCGGTTGGTTTGGGCTGTAATCACCCGAGTTGGGTTTGGGATTGAATTTCATTGAGTTAGGTTGCAATACTTTGGGTTGGGCTTGATTGGATTGTGGTGGGATCCGTTCAGCTGGATATAGGGTTCAGCCAGGCTGGTTTGATTTGAGTAAAGTTGGCTTGGATTAAACTGGGCTCAGGTGTATTGGATTTCATGGGCAGGGGGGCGGGGTGTGAATGCTCGATCACTCGTCTTGTTGGGGATGCAAACACGTTTTAGCCTGTGGGTTACACGTTTATTGATTAAAAAGAAAAGAAGGACTTGCGGCACCTTAGAGATTAACAGATTTATTTGAGCATAAGCTTTCATGAGCTACACCTCACTTCATCGGATGAATTCAGTGGAAAATACACTGGGGAGATTTATATACATAGAGAACATGAAACAATGGGTGTTACCATACACACTATAACGAGAGAGAGTGATCACTTAAGGTGATCTATTTCCAGCAGGAGAACGGGGGGGGCTTTTGTAGTGATAATCTAGGTGGGCCATTTCCAGCAGTTGACAAGAACGTCTGAGAAACAGTGGAGGGTGGGGGGGAATAAACATGGGGAAATAGTTTTACTTTGTGTAATGAGACATCCACTCCCAGCCTTTATTCAAGCCTAAATTAATTGTATCCAGTTTGCAAATTAATTCCAATTCAGCAGTCTCTCATTGGAGTCTGTTTTTGAAGGTTTTTTTTTGTTGTTGAAGAATTGTCACTTTTAGGTCTCTAATTGAGTGACCAGAGAGATTGAAATGTTCTCCGACTGGTTTATGAATGTTATAATTCTTGACATCTGATTTGTGTCCATTTATTCTTTTACGTAGAGACTGTCCAGTTTGACCAATGTACATGGCAGAGGGGCATTGCTGGCACATGATGGCATATATCACATTGGTGGATATGCAGGTGAACGAGCCTCTGATAGTGTGGCTGATGTTATTAGGCCCTGTGATGGTGTCCCCTGAATAGATATGTGGGCACAGTTGGCAACGGGCTTTGTTGCAAGGATAGGTTCCTGGGTTAGTGGTTCTGTTGTGTGGTGTGTGGTTGCTGGTGAGTATTTGCTTCAGGTTGGGGGGCTGTCTGTAAGAAAGGACTGCCCTGTCTCCCAAGATTCGTGAGAGTGATGGCTTGTCCTTCAGGATAAGTTTGTAGATCCTTGATGATGCGTTGGAGAGGTTTTAGTTGGGAGCTGAAGGTGATGGCTAGTGGTGTTCTGTTATTTTCTTTGTTGGGCCTGTCCTGTAGTAGGCGACTTCTGGGTACTCTTCTGGCTCTGTCAATCTGTTTCTACCCTACCTTTAGGTAGAGAAAACTCCAGCTCACAAAAGACAATAAGTCTCCCAAGCAGAGACGAAAAAATTCTAACTGCTTTCAGCCTAAAACCTGCTTTCCAGCAGCCCAAAAGAAAAAAAAATTATTTTTAAAATCTGTGCTCCTGGTTCAAAAAATCTCAATTATTTCAAGTTAATCCCACCATTCTGCCACCATGTCAAAGTTCCTTCCCCACTCTGAACTCTAGGGCACACATGTGGGGACCTGCATGAGAAAACCCCTAAGCTTATTTTTACCAGCTTAGGTTAAAACTTCCCCAAGGTACAAACTATTTTACCTTTTGTCCCTGGACTTTATTGCTGCCACCACCAAGCATCTAACACTTTTTTATAACAGGGAAAGAGCCTGCTTGGAAACGTCTTCCCCCCCCAAAAATCCCCCCAAGCCCTACACCCCCTTTCCTGGGGAAGGCTTGATAAAAAAAATCCTCACCAATTTGCATAGGTGACCACAGACCCAAACCCTTGGATCTTAAGAACAAGGAAAATGTAATCAGGTTCTTAAAAGAAGAATTTTAATTGAAGAAAAAGTAAAAGAATCACCTCTGTAAAATCAGGATGGTAAATACCTTACAGGGTAATTAGATTCAAAACATAGAGAATCCCTCTTGACAAAACCTTAAGTTACAAAAAGACACAAAAACTGGAATAAACATTCCATTCAGCACAACTTATTTTATCAGCCAGTTAAACAAAACAGAATCTAACTAGATTGCTTATTAACTCTTTACAGGAGTTCTGATCTGCATTCCTGCTCTGGTCCCTGCAAAAGAAACAGACAGAGAGAACCCTTTGTCCCCCACCCCACCTTCTGAAAGGATCTTGTCTCCTCATTGGTCATTTTGGTCAGGTGCCAGCGAGGTTATCCTAGCTTCTTAACCCTTTACAGGTGACAGGGTTTTTCCTCTGGCCAGGAGGGATTTAAAGGTGATGACCAGAGTGGCTAGAACAGGCATGGTGGGACGCTTCCTGGAGGCCGATCGGAGAGCAGTAATAGAGCAGGGTGTCCGCATTGCCACCACAGTGCTCCAGCTGGGGCTCAGAAAGCTTTGTGTTTCTCATGGATGTGGATGATCAGGGGTGCTCCAGCTGCAGAGTCTGGGCACTCTGTGCCTTGCCAGTGTGGACACCTCAGGAATTAGGGTGCCTGGGGAGGATTTAATGGGCTCCAACTTACAAGTGTAGACAAGGCCTGTCTTTCGGTACCTCAGGTCACTTTTCTTCTCTCTCCAGATACTCTGTATAGACCTACAGAGTAGGTCTGGGGTGGAATGAGACCTTTGGTACGGAGAGAGGAGGGGCTACATTAGCCTGTTTCAGGGTGAATGAAGGCATAAGGAGCACCTGGGTGGCTGGGGAGGCTTTTGTGCATCCTGGAATGCCCCATGGCTCAGTGTGAGGCTCATGGCACAGTAGTACACAGCAGAGTCACTGAGCTGGGTGGAGTTTTTGCACAGAGGGTAGGAGTTTTTCTTGTTTGGCTTTGAATCCTCTCCCCTCTCCCTCCTCAGTGTCTCTCAGGAAGAGCTGGTGCCCCTCTGTGGCATATTGGATGTACCAGAAGGTACAAGCAGGCTCAGAGCTCTCATACATGCAGTCCAGAAGCAAAGATGCCCCTTCAGAGAGAGGGATGCTGCCTTTCACCTGTGTCACCAATTGTGTGTCTCCCCTGGGTGGAAAAATAAATGAGTAAGTGTTGTGATAATTATGGTAGGCAGATGGAAAGAAAATGGTAAATTCCTAATTTCTCTGAATCGCTGAGTGAAACACATAATCTAGATGCTGAAGGCATCACATTAGTTTGGATGATAAGATTTTTTTTTCCCAAAAGTTACACAAGGTAGAGCCATGAACATAAACCATGGAAAGGTTTACTTAATGCAAGGAAGGAAAATTATCTTCCTCCCTGGCCTTCCTCTTCTCCATCTTCTCTAATTTTTCTATGGGGGATTACCCTGCTCTGGGTCACCATCCTGAAAGCAATGAACAATAGAGACACTTAAAGTGAATCACAACATTTTATACACTCTGGGCATTTGGGGATATTTTATCTCCGCTCCAGGAAAGGAAAAAGGAACAATGCAGTGCTCAAAATCCAAAAGGCTGGGCTTCCCCCCCCCCAAAAAAAAAAACCTATGAGGCACTAATAATTTCCACCCAGGACAAAATAAAAATTGTATTTCCGCGAGAATATTCCCAAGTGGCTAGTATGCCTCATTGCATGGTTTGAAGGCTTCCTTGATCAAAAAGATAAGTAGCTATTTTTAACAAAACTGAAATATGGTTCTGTAGTTCCTTGTTAAATGAAAGAAGGAAAAATATTGGAAGCCCCGATAAAATGGTTAACTTTATCATCTGCTCTTGGAATTCCCAAACTGGATCAGATCAGAAGACCACCCAGTGTCTAGCTGTGGCCAGAACAAGTTGCTTCAAAGGAAGACAGATGCCAAACACCCTGAAAAAGCCAGTTTTGGTTGAAACTTCCCTCAGTTAGATCTCTCTTTCTACAAGAAGAAAAGGAGTACTTGTGGCACCTTAGAGACTAACCAATTTATTTGAGCATGAGCTTTCATGAGCTACAGCTCACTTCATCGGATGCATACCGTGGAAACTACAGCAGACTTTATATATAAACAGAGAATATGAAACAATACCTCCTCCCACCCCTCTGTCCTGCTGGTAATAGCTTATCTAAAGTGATCATCAGGTGGGCCATTTCCAGCACAAATCCAGGTTTTCTCACCCTCCACCCCCGCACACAAATTCACTCTCCTGCTGGTGATAGCCCATCCGAAGTGACAACTCTTTACACAATGTGCATGATAATCAAGTTGGGCTCTCTCACATCCCCCCCACCCCCATACACACACAAACTCACTCTCCTGCTGGTAATAGCTCATCCAAACTGACCACTCTCCAAGTTTAAATCCAAGTTAAACCAGAACATCCGGGGGGGGGTAGGAAAAAACAAGAGGAAACAGGCTACCTTGTATAATGACTTAGCCACTCCCAGTCTCTATTTAAGCCTAAATTAATAGTATCCAATTTGCAAATGAATTCCAATTCAGCAGTTTCTCGCTGGAGTCTGGATTTGAAGTTTTTTTTGTTTTAAGATAGCGACCTTCATGTCTCTGATTGCGTGACCAGAGAGATTGAAGTGTTCTCCGACTGGTTTATGAATGTTATAAATGTTTATGAATGTTATAACATTCATAAACCAGTCGGAGAACACTTCAATCTCTCTGGTCACGCAATCACAAACATGAAGGTCGCTATCTTAAAACAAAAAAAACTTCAAATCCAGACTCCAGCGAGAAACTGCTGAATTGGAATTCATTTGCAAATTGGATACTATTAATTTAGGCTTAAATAGAGACCGGGAGTGGCTAAGTCATTATGCAAGGTAGCCTGTTTCCTCTTGTTTTTTCCTACCCCCCCCCCCAGATGTTCTGGTTTAACTTGGATTTAAACTTGGAGAGTGGTCAGTTTGGATGAGCTATTACCAGCAGGAGAGTGAGTTTGTGTCGGGGGGTGGAGGGTGAGAACCTGGATTTGTGCTGGAAATGGCCCACCTGATGATCACTTTAGATAAGCTATTACCAGCAGGACAGTGGGGTGGGAGGAGGTATTGTTTCATATTCTCTGTGTATATATAAAGTCTGCTGCAGTTTCCACGGTATGCATCCGATGAAGTGAGCTGTAGCTCATGAAAGCTCATGCTCAAATAAATTGGTTAGTCTCTAAGGTGCCACAAGTACTCCTTTTCTTTTTGCGAATACAGACTAACAGGGCTGTTACTCTGAAATCTTTCTACAAGGTATTTTATAGCTCAATCAGAAATTCTGGGAGTCTTGCAGGAAAGACTGGTGAAATTCTCTGGCCTTTATTACATAGGTGGTCAGACTAGATGATAGTGGTCCCTCCTGTATAAAAATCTAAATCTATTAATCAGTTTGAGGTAGGTTTATGCCCCGAAGCAGGGGTATTTCTGACCCTTCCAAACTTCCACCATCTATGTTAAGTTAGAGGGATAAAAAGAAATTGGGTTCAAATTCTCAGTTGGTGGAACCTGATTTAACTCGACTGAAGTCTGAGAATCTGGCCCAATAGTTCTGACACATTTGAGTTCATACGCACCGAGAATGGAAAGGATCACAGTAACTAAGATCCAGGTGATGAGAACATAGTCCTGCTACCAACTGGGAGAGAACCTTCTTCCCAACACCCACGAGTGAATCTTCCTCCTTTTTCTTTCCCCACAGATGAAGAGGGGATGGGAAGAGAGGTCTTATTCTGAGCAATGCCTTATATATATATATACAGCTTCAGTGGTGAGAAACTCTGATCTGTAGAATGACAGTGTTTCTGATCTCACCCTTGAATGAGACTGCCTGGCTTCTCCACAGGGTCTGAGAGCGGGGGTGGGGGGGATTGTGGGGGTAAGGGAGACCACATTAAACACCAGGCTCTGAAATGACAGCCCGGCCTGAAAGGTGAGTTGTTAATAAAACCTCTCCCCCATGTGTTAAAGAGGAAGAAGTTATTTTTCCAAAGCAGCTTACTGTTTCTCTTTTAACTAAAAAGAAAAGGAGGACTTGTGGCACCTTAGAGACTAACCAATTTATTTGAGCATAAGCTTTCGTGAGCTACAGCTCACTTCATCGGATGCATTCAAAATGCATCCGAAAGTTTATGCTCAAATAAATTGGTTAGTCTCTAAGGTGCCACAAGTCCTCCTTTTCTCTTTGCGAATACAGACTAACACGGCTGCTACTCTGAAACCTCTCTTTTAACTATTCCCACGTGTAATAGCTGCAAAACCTGACTCATGTTATGGAAAGGGAATTATGCTGCCAGTTCTTCGGCCAGTGGCCTCTGTTGTTAAATGCTACAATTTTCCCCCTCTAAGTGGTGTTCAAAAGAGGAGTTATTTTGTCCAGCTCCTTTTACATGTTCCTCCATGCATGCTCCAGCTTCCTTCTTCACTCATGTCCTAGATATTTCCATCTTTTCTGGATATCTTGGGAGATAAGAACTTGTTCAGCTTCCTTACAAATCTCACTGTTTGTTATAAATCGTTCCATTTTGCACCCAGTAACTCCCCGAGGAATAGCCTTTTGAAGGCATTTAGATGTCTAACTGTGGTGGATTTTCAGCTTTCACGTTGACATGTTAAGGTGGAAATAACATTTGAGTAGAAAGTTCATAGTTTGGTCCTTAAATTGTGGATTTCCAATGAACAAATCCTTGCTTAAACTGGTGAATGGTTCATGGAAATTCATGATCACGTTAGCCAATGACCCTTTGGAACTCATTGGTACAAGACTATATATGTGATGTCAACAGTTTACCAGGATTTTTTTGTAAGGATGATTATAAGGCTAAACAAATCCCAGCGTGTCCCTGATGAGAGCTCTACAACTGGAAGGTGGATGACACTTTACGATCTCAAACTGACATTTGTCCAGGATTAGGGGAGAAACTCCCCTCTCAGAGATTATCCCATAACTACCCAGTGCAAGGTGTCGTCTCCTGCCCTTTCCTCTGAAGCAGCTGGGAGTAGATACAGTTAGAGAGTAAACACTGAACTGGATGATCCTCTGTTCTGATCCAGTCTGATCAGTCCAATGTTCCTGTCGTCCCAATGTCTTTCATTCCATTTCTGAAACCTTCAAGCAAGGGACACCAGGGGAGTTACAGGAGGAACGAACTGGGGAAAAAATCATAACAGGATTTGCATTTTTAGGTATCCTGTTGGGGAAAAAGTAACACGTTGAGTTTTTAGTTTCACAATGCCATATACATTTAATGGTCAGTCTTTGTCCTGTTTGGATTTATATTTAAAGCCATATATAATATACATATACATAAACATATCAAGTCTGACATCATGATGAGCCGGATTAGGCAGCTGTTGTGTTGAGACCGCAACCTGTGGTGTCACCCAATGTCTTTTCCTTGTTTTCTTGTATTCCTCCCTCTGTTTATCTGCCCCCACATGTGGTCTCCTCTTCCACTTGGATTGGAAGTGGATTCAATGAAGAAACCAGACAGTGCCTAGCACAACAGGGGCTCCTGTTATCATCATCACAGCTGGACCATGGGTCCCCTGCAGAATTGCCACGTTTATGAGCTAAATCCTCAGCTAATGTGAATTGTTGCAGATCCCTTGACTCTACCATGCAGCCATGCTCATTTAAGCCAGCAGAAGAACCTGCTCCCATTCCCTACATTTATTTAAAATGTGTGGGTTTTGTAACGTTAAACATCATATTAAAACCCAGAGAAAAGCCTGCTTTAAAGCAGGCAGAAGGAAGAACTAATCAGAAATATGCAATATAAGGATTTGTATTTAATGTACCATAAATCTGAATGGTCTAAAGAGCCATACTTCATTTAGATAAATGGATCCACACAGATTTCCACCAGCTGAGGTTTCGTCCTCTTCCATATTATAGAAGTCTATGAAATTATGAACAGTGTGAGTAAGGAATTGCTTTAAGCCCTTCACATAACTCAAGAACCTGGGGTCACCCACTGAAATTAACAGAAGTACTTATTCACACAATGCACAGTCAACTTTTGCAACTCTTTGTCAGGGGATATTGTGAGGGCCAAAAGTATAACTCAGTTCAAAAAAGAACTAGATACGTTCATGGAGGACAGGTCCATAAGCTGCTATTAGCCAAGATGATCAGATTCACAACCCTATACTCCCTAAATCTCTGACTGCCAGAAGTTGGGGTGGATGATGGGATGGAGCACTCAATAAATTGCCAGGTTCTGTTCACTCTCATTGAAGCATCTGGCACAGGCCAATGTAGGAAGACAGGACACTGGTCTAGATGGATCATTGGTCTGACAGAGTATGACCATTCTTATGATTTTGAGAATCATAGCTTCTAACCCCTGAATGGGTGAGTAGATTATCTCGTCTGACTTCCTGTGTAACACAAGCTATAAGAATGTCACCCAGTTACTCCTGCATTGAGCCCATCAACCAGTGTTTGACAAAAGCATACATTCCAGAAAAGCCAAGCGTCTTGATTTTTAAGACGCCAAGAGATGAAGTCATCCCTTCTCCTCTGTTTTTTTCTTTTCTTTTGTTCTCCTCTCTGTTTTTTTCTTTTCTTTTTTTTTAAATACGCCTTATTTCTCACTTGAATTGGTCTTGGCTTATCTTCCAGCCATTGGTTCTCTTCATTCCTCGCTCCACTACATTGCAGCTCTTTCCTCTGCCTTCCCTGGAGGTACTTTATATACCATAATGAAGTCAAGTTATGGAAATGTAACATGTTGGATTTTGTTTTCAGAGACCGAAGTCTAGACTTTCTGTGCTTCATCCTCCCTCAGTCGATTCTTGTTCAGCTCCCCTGACGGTTGCAATCACTGTGTCTCTCAAGGAGCAGTAGTAGACCGCAGAATCGTTCACTTAGCTGGAGCTTTTCTTCAAATGGAAGGATTTCTGAGCTTGGATATGGTTAGCAAAGAAGCCCTGCTTGTCCCCTTCATCTTGGCCACCCCCTGATGTTTTATCTTCCAGCCATAACTTCGGTGCTCCATTGGGTTGTTGAATATACCAGCGGAGATAAGGGAATAGGATAGACTCATAGGTACACTCAATAATCAAAGGTGCTCCTTCTTTGACAAGAATGGTGCCTTCAGTTAGTGTGACCGAGTCTCCGAAGGTCTCTTGTGGGGAAAGGACAAATATTTATTCTAAACATTATAATCTTAGGCAACTTTAAATATTCTCACCCTAAGTGATTTCGATGCCTATACCCCATTATTTAGGGTAACCTTAACCTAAATTGCATACAACCCCTTTTAATATTTAACCCTTCCAAACCTAGGTGTTTTAAGAGTGATTGGGTTTTGCAAAATGGCAATAGAAAGTTTCTCAAGCTGAACAAATGAAAATGCTACTCACTTGAAATTGCAACCAGCAAAATAATTGACCCTGAGGTGAAGAACATGGTGGGAAGTCACCGGTTCTTAATCCAAACTGCTCTTAGCGCGCGCACACACACGCCGCCCAAAACCCAATTATCAGGAAGGTATCTGCCTTTTTATTTCTCACAGCTACCAGAAAATTGTCTGTTTCAGAGTAAAGCCAAAATCGTGGTTTGGTTCTTCGCTTTTCCTGTTCAGCTGTCTGTGTGGGTGCTAACAGCCTCCTGAGTGGGTGGGTCCTTCACATCTGACACTTCCCTTGACCTGCAGTGACAGCATTTTAAACAGGGCTCACACAGAAAGAGGAGGAGTTGGACTGCAAACGGCTCAGAGCTCATCCAATACCAGAGGATAGAAAGATTTCAGAGTAACAGCCGTGTTAGTCTGTATTCGCAAAAAGAAAAGGAGTACTTGTGGCACCTTAGAGACTAACCAATTTATTTGAGCATGAGCTTTCATGAGCTACAGCTCACTTCATCAGAAAGCTCATGCTCAAATAAATTGGTTAGTCTCTAAGGTGCCACAAGTACTCCTTTTCTTATTGTGAAGATGAAACACAGGCTCCTTGTGGTCCAAGGCATCTACTGAACTGGGGTGTCATGATGGAAAATAGGGGTTTATTGTTGGGATGGGGGGAGATATTTATGGGAATGGGGTATATTGATCATAAATGGAGTATATTTGTGGGAACTGAGTCTACTGATAGGGAATACAGTATTTCGGGGGAGGGGAAGGCATTGATGAGATGGCGATACATTGATTGGATATAGAGTGTATTGATGGGAAATGGGAGTATATTTGTGGGAAACGTGAGGATACTGATGACAAATAGGAGATCCTGTTGAGAAATAGGACAAATCGATGGGCATTAGGGGTACACTGGTATATTGAGGGGAAATAGTGTTATGGTGATATGAAATAGGGTGTGTTGATGGGAAATGGGCAGATTTGTGGGGAATGGGGTATACAATATATCTTAGTGTGGTGATTGTGTTGCATAGACACCTTTAGTGTCTTCACACCCCTCCATTGGTTTAACTAAATCTCTAAAAAATGACTATAAAAAATGATTATGCAAGGCACTGCATTTAGCCGTATGGAGTGGAAATCTATCAACTGCGATGCATCTGAGGAAGTGAGCTGTAGCTCACGAAAGCTTATGCTCTAATAAATTGGTTAGTCTCTAAGGTGCCACAAGTCCTCCTTTTCTTTTTGCGAATACAGAGTAACACGGCTGCTACTCTAAAAAATGACTGTGATTAAACTAATGAAACTTCCTCATGTTAATACAGTCTCAGTGTACTGTACCCATCAGGATAAGTGAACATAAGAATGGCCCTACTGAGTCAGACCAAAGGTCCATCTAGCCCAGTGTCCTGTCTTCTGACAGTGGCCAGTGCCAGGTGGCCCAGAGGGAATGAACAGAACAGGGAATCACCCAGTGATCCCTCCCCTGTCCCCTATTCCCAGCTTCTGGCAAACAGACTAGGGACACCATTCCTGCCCATCCTATTGATGAACCTATCCTCCATGAATTTATCCCGTTCTTTTTTGTATCCTGCTATGGTTTTGACCTACACAACATCCTCTGGCAAAGAGTTCCAGAGATTGACTGACATTGTGTTGTGTGAAGAAATACTTTCCTTTATTTGTTTTAAACCTGCTACCTACTAATTTCATTTGGTGACCCCTAGGTTTTCTGTTATGAGAAGGTGTGAATAACACTTCATTTACTTTCTCCACACCAGTCATGAATTTATAGACCTCTATCATATCCTCCCTTGGTCATCTCTTTTCCAAGCAAAAGTCCCAGTTTTATTAATCTCTCTTCATATGGAAGTTGTTCCATACCCTCAATCGTTTTATTGCCCCTTTCTGAACTTTTCCAATTCCAATATATCTCTTTTGAGATGGGGTGACCACATCTGCATGCAGTATTTGAGATGTGGCTGTACCATGGATTCATATAGAGGTTATATGATATTTTCTGTCTTATTATCTGTCCCTTTCCTAATGATGCCCAACATTGTTAGCTTTTGACTGCCACTGCTCATTGAGTGGATGTTTCCAGAGAACTACCCACGACTCCAAGATTTCTTTTGTGAGTGGTAAAAGCTAATGTAGACCCCATCTTTTTATATGCATAGTTGGTATTGTTTCCCAATGTGCATTACTTGGCATTTATCAACAGAGGGGACTTCAGTCAGCAGGGCTGAAGATTTGACACCATGACTCAGCAATGGACTGATGGGGCAGGTGGGGGTGTTGTATCTATATGTAGATTTTTGTAAGTGTTCTTCTGTTCCTTAAATGCTGGAGTCAGTTCACCTGTGTCACTGGGATCCCTCTGCCCCTTTCCTGGCGCTCCCCGCTGCGCAGCCCTGGAGTGTTATACTTGTTGCATGGGGGCTGCCCTGGCTTTCACACTGTCACTCAGAGCACAGTAATACACCGCTGCGTCTGCCAGCCACGCCCTGCTCAGGGCCAGGCTGCTGGATTTTCTGTCCTCAAAGATGTGCCAAGCTCCCTCTGGCTCGGTGCTCAGACTTGTTTTGCTGTATCCCTTAGCTACAAAGTGAGGTCCCTGCCTAGGGAACTGCCGGTACCAGAAAATCCATTCATCTGTAACTGAGGGGTGAGTGCAAGTCAGGTTCAGGTCTCGTCCCTCAGACGTTTCTGTAGTGACTGGCTGCTTGATGTCAGTTCTGCCCAGGGCACCTAGGAAAGGAGACAAGGCAGAGAATGCATTTCATGGGGGCATGTAATGTATAATGGGTCTGAGGACCAACACCCCAGTCCCTTCTCTTCACCTTTTCTGTAGCTCTCATTAACAAAGTTACAAAGCTCTCTACTAAGCAGTTTAACAGAGATAATAATTTCAGACAGTTTATTCTGTAGTCATGGGTCCTGTCAAGGTTCCTCCCCCACTCTGAACTCTAGGGTACAGATGTGGGGACCTGCATGAAAAACTTCCTAAGCTTATCTTTACCAGCTTAGGTCAAAACTTCCCCAAGGTACAAAATATTCCACCCTTTGTCCTTGGATTGGCCGCTACCACCACCAAACTAATACTGGTTATTGGGGAAGAGCTGTTTGGACGCATCTTTGCCCCCAAAAAATACTTCCCAAAACCTTGCACCCCACTTCCTGGACAAAGTTTGGTAAAAAGCCTCACCAATTTGCCTAGGTGACTACAGACCCAGACCCTTGGATTTTAAGAACAATGAACAATCCTCCCAACACTTGTACCCTCCCCCCTTTCCTGGGAAATGTTGGATAAAAAGCCTCACCAATTTGCATTGGTGACCACAGACCCAAACCCTTGGATCTGAGAACAATGAAAAAGCATTCGGTTTCTTACAAGAAGACTTTTAATAAAAATAGAAGTAAATAGAAATAAAGAAATCCCCCCTGTAAAATCAGGATGGTAGATATCTTACAGGGTAATTAGATTCAAAAACCTAGAGAACCCCTCTAGGCAAAACCTTAAGTTACAAAAAAGATACACAGACAGAAATAGTTATTCTATTCAGCACAATTCTTTTCTCAGCCATTTAAAGAAATCATAATCTAACACATACCTAGCTAGATTACTTACTAAAAGTTCTAAGACTCCATTCCTGGTCTATCCCTGGCAGAAACCAGCATAAGACAGACACACAGACCCTTTGTTTCTCTCCCTCCTCCCAGCTTTTGAAAGTATCTTGTCTCCTCATTGGTCATTTTGGTCAGGTGCCAGCGAGATTACCTTTAGCTTCTTAACCCTTTACAGGTGAGAGGAGCTTTCCCCTGGCCAGGAGGGATTTCAAAGGGGTTTACCCTTCCCTTTATATTTATGACAGGTCGTGTTTCCAGGTTCACACTATGGCATGAGAACATAGGAGAATCTATCATAGAATCCCAGAACTGGAAGGGACCAGGCTGGAGCGGCTTTCTCGTCCAGCCCTCTGCACTCATGGAAAGACTAAGTATTATCTTCTAGATCCTCCCTGACAGGTGTTTGTCTAACCTGCTCTTAAAGATCTCCAAGGATGGTGATTCCACAACCTCCCTATCCACCTGTGTGTGTGTCCACCTTGGATGTGGAAGGTGAAATTTAACATACCCTGCCTGACTTTGATTTGAGCTTGCTAGCTAGCAACCTCCTCTTTAGTTCTTTACAGCACTCGCCCAACCCCAGCCTGTATTAATATCACTTTCACTCCAAGTGAACATAACTCTCCCTTTGGTCCAGCACACCGTACACAACCCAGCTGAGCGAGGTAAGAGGCAACTCTCCATGGTCTGATCCCACCATCTCTCTTCCAAATTCCTACCGGGTTCGAATTCAGATACTCACATAATGTCAGCAACAAAGTCACTCCCCTGAGGAGAGACAAAGAGACTGTGACCCCGCTCTCAAGGCCTTTAGTATCAGCTTAGTGAGAACTGACAGAGGGAGCCCGAGACACTGAAATCACAAGAGACAAGCTCATGAATGAAAAGCGAGAGCAGGCACCCACCTGGAGGGCTGAGGTTTGTCCGAGAGTTGATTGGGCCACTCCCTCGGTTGGTGTATATTGCCAACACTCCATTGGAGTCATTCTGGTACATTTGTGTGCATTATATCGTGACAAAGGGGATGGGACACAATCCTAGGAAGTCCTCAATATTTTCCTCTCCCATATTAAAATTAAAAGCAAGAAGGGTCATCTTCTGCTTATGGTCCTGGGCTTAAACTCATGAGACCTAGGCGGTCAGTTCCTGGCTTTAACACAGTGTCTCTGTGAGATCTTGGACAAGTCTTTAGTCTGGGAATCAAATTGGCTTAAGAGTCAAATTTTCAGAAGCCGCCTTAGTTACTTAAGAACCTAGGTCCCATTTTAAAGAGTAATTGAGTGCTGGATGGACGGAGGGACTGATTGGTCATGCCTCACTTAATGCACTGGACAATAAGAAAAGGAAATTTTAAAATATACCTAGATCTGGCTCTGTGTCCTGCTAGTTCCTAATGGTAGGGTTTGGATGTCCAAGCCCCATTAAACAGTCAATGAGGAGTAAGCATCCAAATCCTTCAGCCAGCTTTGAGAAATCCCAGCTTTAATGTGAGATTAAACTATCTGGAGAAAGGTGTGTGCGCCTTTTTCTATTCTATTCAGGCTCCTCTCACACTCCTCACTGTAAACCCTCAGCAATTACATCTTTCCAAATTGGTGTTTTTAGGCACCCTGAAAGCACTTTAGCTCTGTGGGGGCAGGGACAAAATATCTCTCTGTAAAAGTAAAGTTACCTGACGTCTATGTAATTTCAGTTTTGCTTATATCACTCATGCCTTCCTTCTATGAACCTGTATGTCTTGATCTAAAATCAGTACCTTCATGCTTTCTATCATTCCGTCCCTCCCTCTTGGGAGGAGATCTCCACAAATACATCCACAAACTGCCTAATTGTTGTCTTTCAAACCCCTCCTTCAAACTCTGCTGTTCTGCGCTGCCTACATAAAATTCTGCGGAGACCACTGCTTATCATGCTGACCAATATGTGTCTCTCGTGTTGTGGCTCTGGGCTGGAGCTCCCAGGGGGCTGAATAGCACTGAACGGACTGGCCCTTGTTTATACAGGCTGGCTGCTGCTGTCAGAGACAGGAGACTTGGGGCGGGGGTGTGAAGGCAGCACAAAACAGGGCTCGTAGACATGCAAATACTCTGTCGAGATTGTATTATATATTCAGGGAAAACCTCTCCACCTGGGGGCTATGGATAGGCACTGGGTTGAAAAAAAATTGTAGTAAGTCAGGTGCTGATAACTTACTTCGGTGGTTCACGACCAGGGAATGCAGAGATCTCCCAGGGGGTACATCAACTCATCTGATCGATCCATAGTTTTACAACAGGCTACATAAAAAGCACTAGAGAATTCAGTACAGACTAAAAATTCATACAAACAACTTGTTTATACTGCTCCTGATACACGGAAATGTCAGTACAATATTTATATTCCAATTAATTTATTTTATTATTATACGGTAACAATGAGAAAGTCAGCCATTTTTCGGTAACACTGATCTGTGACACGTTTGTGTTTTTAGGTCTGATTTTTGTAAGCAAGTAGATTTCAAGTGAAGTGAAACTTGAGGGTAGTCAAAGCAAATCAGGCTCCTGGAAGGGGTTCAAGTAGCCTGGAATGGGGAGAGCCACAGCTTCGGGGGGCAGATCTTAAAGATATTTAGGCACCTAGTGGGACTTCCCCAAAGCAAATAGGTGTCTACATCTCATTGATTTCAAAGGGTGTCAGGGCCCCTGGGTACTTCTGTTTTGTGTTGGGGAGACATATATATATGTATATGTTTCCTTGTTTGTTTTAATAGAATCTCTCTCGTGTTCATGCCTTTTCAGAGTTTAGCTTAAATTCTGTTTCAAGACATTCATGGCAAGTTTTGAATTCAAAAGAGTTTGGCGTGCAGAAACGAGAGAGAATCTGGCCCCAGGCTGGGGGCCGGAGGGAGAGAGAATTTATTTAGGTGGATAGGAAATTAACCCTTTAGTTCCCATGTGGCTCCCAACCCTGAGCCCGCACCTGCTCGGTTTTTGCTCAGCTCCGTCGCTGCTTCGTGTCTCTGGTGATCCCTCGCAATGCAGTAATAGGTCCCGGAATCGCTCAGTTCGCTGGACTGTTTCCACATGGGGAAGGTTTTTCTCTTTTCATCGTGTGTAGCGTTGAACCCTTTCGCTAGGATCCCACCAATCAGTGCTTGTTTCCCTAGCCCAGAAGTGACAGTCTACCGTATGCAGCTGCTCTGTGAATGCCACTGGTAAGTCGCTGCTGTCCATATCACACTCGGGTGTCTGCGATTCATCCTCTGTCAGTACCTTTGCTGCCATGTGCTATGTCCTCACCACAGCTAACAGCGCATAGGACAGAAGTGTGGGATCCATCCTCTCTCACTGCAGATGCTGGTGCACGCTACAAAGACTGACAGTTGGGAAAATGGTGCAAAAGGAAGCTGGAAACCCTTGGGGGGGCTGGGACACAAAGCGGTGCATGATGGGACATTTTGCATGTCCCAGGATGCACTGTGCTCCCTTCCGCTTTCCCACAACACCTAGCAACAGATGGTGTCACTAGGCACTGTGGGATTCATACCCACATTGCACTGCTCACGCTGCGGACAATGGTGCCCTGAATGTGGACATGATCTGTCGACAGAGGGAGCAAAGGCAGATTGGCTTTGGAGACTTTGTTTTTGTTTCTTTTTTTCGTGCCGGCATTAGTTTCATGGACAAAACTTGGTAGCATAGACAAGCCCTGAGACAGAGAACGTTACTCAATATACCTGTGACTATAACAGCAGAGAGCCAAGTTGGAGCCATCCTTGGATTGAAGGGTTCTTTGACTAAACAGAGCTAATTTCCCAGTCCCGCAAGAATGGGTTTATCTCCTTGGCTAGTAGCTCCAGTTTAGGGAAAGCAAAAATTCTGTCCAATAAAAGGTGCCTTAAAATGAACGTTGTGCCTCTGAGTAGCAGCTCTCGGAACAGCATGAACCCAGCTTCACAGGAGTGATTCCCTCCGCACTGTAAATCCTCCTCACTGGTGCTGCCAGAAACGCGAGAGTCTGAAGGGCGAAGGGGGCCAGGTTGGTGTCAGGAGCGGGCAGAGAGCAGGGGATAGAAGAACGGGCTGTTACTTGTAGTATTTATTGAGCAGCACACCGCCACCGAGCGGCACAATGTGTTCACACATCGAAGAAGGTGAAGGAGATTTCCTTACACCTCTGCCAGTAAACCAAACTCCAGCTCCCAATACAGACACAGAGTGAGTATTGGTCTGATGCAAGAGGTGAGGAAGGCCTTCTGAAGACTCTGTCTGTCTGTGCCGGGCAGGGGAAGACTCCTGGACTGGGCAGTGCCAGTTCTTCTCCTCTAATATGTGGCCTTTTCCACCGCCATCATGGTAGCGCTCCTGTGTTCCTTTGTTCAGGTTCAGTGATATTGGACTGTGTGGTTGCACCTCCCTTAAATAGCAGGGCTGGGGGAAGCTCTCACCAGAGTTGCTCATGGGGGTGGGGATTCATGTGTTCCGGTCTTTCCTGAGTTCACCTTACTTCGTGATTCATGACAGTCACCATCCTTTAAGAAATGGCACCACTCCGGGTTGCGGAAAAAAAGACAAAAGACAGACCTAAAGAGGTAGGGGGTTGTGTGAGTGTGTGAGAGAGAATTTATAGATCGTTTCCAATCTCAGTGTTTTCAAACTTCTCCCCTTTTGCCCCCCGCGCCGACGCCAGTGCCCGCCTCCCCCCTGCTCCGCACAGACCCTGCGCGGTTTTTGCTCCGCTCCCCCGCCGGTCCGTGTCACTGTGTCACTGGCGGCGCAGTAATAGGTCGCGGAGTCGCTCACTTCGCCGGACGGTTTCCACAGCTGGAAGGATTTGTGCTTTTTATCATGGGTGGCATTGAACCCATTTCTGATCCCTTCATCCGAGTCCTCGCTTCCCGGGTCCCTAAGGAAGAGCCTGGGGGGCTGGTTGGAGCCCTGAACATACCAGAAGAGGTAAGGAAACCCAGAAATCTGATATGTGCAGTTAAGAAGCACTGGGTCCCCTTGGGAGATGTAAACGCTGCCGTCAGTTTGGGTCACTGAGTCTGCTCCATAGATGCCTTCTGTGGAAGAACAGAGCAGAACAGACACACTCAGATATAATAGAATCTGAGATGATACACTCCGAGATAACATACATGTAACCGATACAAACAATGCAGCAAAACACGATGAACGTACATACAATAAAAACGTGGCAGATTAACAGAGGTAATAGAAACAAAGTCTGCACTGAGAGACCATGCAAGCATAAAGGGATGCAATCAGCATCATAATATTTAGACTCGGATATAATAGAGAATATTGACACTCAGAGATAATAAATACACAATATAAGCAATTTGATATAAAAGGGGTGTGTGTGTATATATAATCGTTATACTCGGATAATAGAAAGAGAGCAATGACCCTTATAGACAATACAAACATAGATACAACCGTATGTAATATAAGCACTTCGTGATCATGGGCATTGAAACAAATTTAAATGATGGAGTCAGGAACAACACATGGTTCGACAGAATGTAATAAAGCTGAGAACTAGAATCTTACTCAGAATAGCTATGACGATAAGAGCGGAGAGCCAAATTGAAGCCATCCTTGAGTTGAACGAGGTTTTGACTAAAGAGAGTTAATTTCTTAATCCGGCAAGAATTGATTTGTCTTCTTGGCTAGTAGCCCTAACTTAGAAAAGGCAAGAATTTTGTCCTATCAAAGTTGCCTTACAATGAACGTTCTAGGAGCTGTCAGTTGTCGGAGTAGCTTGAACCCATCTTCACAAGAGTGATTCTCTCTGCTCTATAAACCTTTCTCAATGTTACCGTCAGAAATTGGACAGTCTGAAGGGCAAAGGAGTTCAGGGTGCTGCCAGGGGCGGGCAGAGAGCAGGGGACAGAAGAACGGGCTGTTACTTGTATTATTTACCTAGGACCACACCGCCCCCGCGTGGTAAAATGTGATCACAAATGGGAAATGGTTGCAGCCTATGTTCTTACACCTTTGCCAGTAAAGCCGCGTTTCTCACAGAGATAGTGAGTATTTTTCTGATGCAAGAGGTGAGGATGGTCTTTTAAAGACTGTCTATGTATATGAGAAAGTAAGCAGTATTTAAGTAATTGCATGCTGTAACACTTTTGTATTTTTATGTCTGATTTTGTAAGCAAGTGGTTTTTAAGTGAGGTGAAACTTCGGGTATGCAAGACAAATCAGACTCCTGTAATGGGTACAGTAGTCTGGAAAGGTGGAGAGCCACTGTCCTGTAGACTATGAACTTCTTCACTGCCATCATGCTCGAGTTCGAATGTTTATTGGTTTAGTTTTAGTGATATTGAACTCTCTGGTTGCACTTTCCTTCAAGAATGGGGCTGGGGAAGCTTTCACCAGAGTTGCTCATGAGAGGGTGGATGTGTTCTGGTCTTCACTGATTTTAACTTACTTGGTGATTCATGACATTCACCATCATTTCTGAGATAGTAACACTCCGGATTAGGGAAAAGACCTAGAGCACAAGTGAGTGCGTCCTGTGTGTGTGTGAGGCAGATGTCTGTTCCAAGTTCAGTGTTTTCAAACTTCCCGCCTGCTGCCCCTAAATCACCCCCAGCCCCCAGTCCCCGCATCCCTGCTGCTCTGCACAGATCCTGCCCGGTTTTTGCTCAGCAGTGTCAGGTCGATGTCAATGTGTGGCTCGCGGCGCAGTAATGGGTCAGAGTCTCTCAGTTCTCTGGACGGTTTCCAGAGGTGGAAGGATTTGAGCTTTTTATCGTGGGTGGCATCGAACGCTTTTCTGATCCCTTCATCCGAGTCCTCCCGTCCCAGATCCCCCAGGAAGAGCCTGGGGGGCTGGCTGGGGGACTGCACGTACCAGAAGGGATAAGGAGACCCAGAAATCTGGTAGGCACAATTCAGATGCACAGGTTCCCTTTGGGAGATGGTAACGCTGCCTGCAGTTTGGGTCACTGAGTCTGCTTCATAGGTGCCTTCTGTGGGAAGAACAGCGCAGAATAGATACACTCCGAGACAACATCCATGTATCAGCTCTGATTCTGTAATAAATGAGTGTAACAGATACGAACAGTGCAGCAAAAACATGATAAACACAGATACAGTAGAAACGTGGTGGTTTCACTAAGACACAACAGAAACAGTCTGCACTGAGAGACCATGCAAGCAAAAAGGGTGCAATCAGATACAACAGCGACTTAATATATAGACTCGGATATAAACAGAGAATATTGACAGTCAGGGGCAATACAGACAGCGTATGCAATCAGATATAATCCAAATATAATATTTATGATGACATATAATAGAAATAAATCATTCACACTCTATAGACAGTATAAGCATAATTGATACAATTGGATATAATATAAGAACTTCGTGATTTTCGGCCTTGAAACAAACTAAATTGTGAAGGCAGGGCGAAGGCATGGTTCCATAGAATGTAACAAAGCTGAGACGTAGAATGTGACTCGGAGCAGCTGTGACTGTAACAGCGGGGAGCCAAAATGGAGCCATCCTTGGGTTGATGATTCTTTCACTAAACAGAGCTAATTTCCTAATCCCGCAAGAATTGATTTGTCTTCTGGGCTAGTAGTTCCAAATTAGGGAAGGCAAAAAATCTGTCCTATACAGGGAACCTTAAAATCTATGTTGTGTCTCTGAGCAGGAGCTTCAGGAACAGCTTGACCCAAATTCCCAGGAGTGATTCTCTCTGCTCTGTAAATCCTTCTCAGTGCTACTGTCAGAAATGGGAACGTCTGAAGGGCAAAAAGTCCAGACTGGTCCCAGAGGAGTGCAGAGAACATGTAACAAACATTCTTCTGTCCCAGTACTTGTTGTATTGATCTTCTAACACCAAGTGGCAAAGTGTGTTCACAAATGGGAAATGGGTGCTGCAGAGATTCTTACACCTGAGCCTCCTTAGGCTGATTTTACTGGCATTCTCTCAGAGAGAGTGAGCATAAGACAGTGACTCACTCTCTATCTATTCATCCATGTATCCTGGGCAGGGGAAGATTCCTCAGCTGCTCAGATGCAGTTTTCCCACAGAACCTGACTTTCTCCACTGTGATCATGGTAGAGTTTGTGTGTTTTTATTTGTTTAGTCTTTGTGATATTGAACTGTCTGGTGTCACTTTCCTTGAAGAACAGGACTGGCCCAGTGGCAGCTTTCACTAGAGTTGCTCATGAGAGGGAGGACATCATGGGATAAGAGGGAAGGTTCTCTCATGGATTGGTAACTAGTTAAAAGATAGGAAACAAAGGGTAGGGATAAATGGTCAGTTCTCAGAATGGAGAGAGGTAAATAGTGGTGTCCCCCAGGGATCTGTACTGGGCCCAGTCCTATTCAATGTATTCATAAATGATCAGGAAAAAGGGGTAAAGAGTGAGGTGGCAAAATTTGCAGATGATACAAAACTACTCAAGATAGTTAAGTCCTAGGCAGACTGCAAAGAGCTACAAAAGGATTTCACAAAATTGGGTGACTGGACAACAAAAAGGCAAATTAAATTTCGTGTTGATAAATGCAAAGTAATGCACATTGGAAAACATAATCCTAACTGTACATATACAATGATGGGGTCTAAATTATCTGTTACCACTCAAGAAAGAGATCTTGGAGTCATTGTGGATAGTTCTCTGAAATCATCCACCCAATGTGCAGCGGAAGGCAAAAAAGCGAACAGAATGTGGCAAATCATCAAGAAAGGGACAGATAATAAGACAGAAAATATCATATTGCCTCTATATCAATACATGGTACACCCACACCTTGAATACTGCAGGCAGATGTGGTCGCCCCATCTCAAAAAACATCTATTGGAATTGGAAAAGGTTTAGAAAAGGGCAACAAAAATTATTAGGGGTATAGAACGGCTTCCGTATGAGGAGAGATTAATAAGACTGGGACTTTTCAGCTTGGAAAAGAAGAGACTAAGGGGGTATAGGATAGAGGTCTATAAATTCATGAGTGGTATAGAGAAATAAGAAAGTGTTATTTACTCCTTCTCATAACACAAGAACAAGGGGCCACGAAAGGAAATTAATTGGTATCAGGTTTAAAACAAACAAGAGAGAGTATTTATTTCATGCAATGCACTGTCAACCTCTGGAACGCCTTGCCAGAGGGTGTTGTGAAGGCCAGGACTATAATGGGGTTCAAAAGGGAGCTAGATAGACTCGTGGAAGATAGGTCCATCAATGGCTATTAGCCAGGATAGGCAGGAATGGAGCCCCTAGCCTCTGTTTGGCAGAAGCTGGGATTGGGTGACAGGGCATGGATCACTTGATGATAACCTGTCTGTTCATTCTCTTTGGGGCACCTGCCATTAGCCACTGTCAGAGGACAAGATAGTGGGCTTGATGGACCTTTGGTCTGACCCAGTATGCCCGTTCTTATATTCCTATGATGTGTCCTGGTCTTTCCTAATTGTACCTTACTTGGTGATTCATGATATTTGACATTCACCATAATTTCTGACATGGGAACACTCCAGATTAGGGCAAAGAAGGAAACAGAGCTAAAGCGTGTGTGATTTCTGTTCCAAATTCTGCCCCCCCCCCAGGCCCCAGTGCCCGCCTCCCTGCTGTTCCGCACAGACTCTGCGTGGTTTTTGTTCAGCTCCCCTGCCGGTCCCTGTCACTGTGTCTCTCACGGCGCAGTAATAGGTCCCGGAGTCGCTCAGTTCGCTGGCTGCTTTCCACAGGTGGAAGGATTTGTGCTTTTTCTCGTGGGTGGCATCGAACTCTTTTCTGATCCCTTCATCCGAGTCCTCCCTTCCCAGGTCCCTCAGGAAGAGCCTGGGGGGCTGGCTGGGGGACTGCAGGTACCAGAAGGGATCAACATTAGTAGAGAGAGAAAATTGATAGGTACAATTCAGACGCACCGGGTGCCCTTGAGGGATGATAACGCTGCCTTCAGTCTGGATCACTGAGTCTGCCTCATGGGTGCCTTCTGTGGGAGGGACAGAGCGGAACAAACACACTCAGATACACTCCCAGACAGTGTTGCTGGAACAGTTTTTCATAGTGTGGGTGTTGAAGGCGGAAGCCATGTATTTGGGTTGTTATGAGTACTTCCAGCCGTGGGATGCGGCAGAACCCCTAATTCCAGCATCTGTGCTCCCAGATAACAACATGCACTTCTAACAGATTGAAACAGCGCAACATTACATGATAGATATACAAATACAAACGTAGTAGATTCCCTTAGTTATAATAGAAACCTAAGGAAAGCACAGAGAGACAATATAAACATATTAGACACACTAGCAACATAATTTAATTCGGATATAGCAGAAACAGAACACTGACACTCAGTCAATACAAACACAGATACAATCAGATATCATAGAAACAATATTTAAACTCGGATATAATAGAGAACAAATGACTTCAGAGATAATACAAACAATAGATATAATTAGACATAATTCAAGCATTATATATTATAAGCATTGAAACAAATTGAATGGTAAAGACAGGATAAAGACAGGGGGTCATAAAATGTGAGAAATCTGAGGAATACAATCTTACTCACTTAGAACAGACACGATTATCACAGCTGAGAGCCAAGGTAGAGTCATGCTTGGACCGAAAGATTCTTCGAGGAAACAGAGCGAATTCCGAAACCAATATCTATTTATTCGGGTCTTGTTACTTCAATTTAGGGAAGGCGAGAATTTTATACTCTAGAAGGTGCCTTAGAAATGTACCCGGTATCTCTGTGCTGGAGCTGCCATTTAGCTGATTAACATGGACCTAACTTCACAGGAGTGAGTCTGCTCTGTAAATGCTTCTGGATGGTGTAGTCAGGAGATGGGAGCGGTTGAGGGGCAGAGTTTGGGGGAGGGGGTTGCTGGCAGGAGACTACTCAGGGGAGGAACAGAATCGGATCATCTCATTGGTGTGTTTTTCCAGATCAACTCTGCCTCCGCATGGCAAAACGCCTAAACTAGTAGGAGACAAGGTGGGTGAGGTAACACCTTGTATTGTACCGACTTCTGTGGATGAAAGAGACAAGCTTTCGAGACCTGCTGTCTCACCCACAGAAGTTGGTCCAGTAGAATATATTTACCTCACCCATCTAGTCTCTCTGATATCCTGGGACTGACAGGGCTACAGCTACTCTGCATAAACCAGTGAGAAATATTTTAGCAGAATCGGATTTCCTGATAGTTTGCTGTCAGAATCTCCGGAGGAACAATGGTGGTTATAACTGGCGCAAGGCAATGCCTGGTGTTACATAGACAGACAAATGCTTTATATCTATGTAGTATATTAACTCACCCACATTTGTCTCTGTGTATATGTCCTTTTCACTGTAACATCCCCACACACACACACACACACACACACACACACCCTTTGCTCTTTAGATGCTTACCTGCCTTTTCTGCATAGTACATTTTTCCTCCCAGAACACAGGCGTCCCCAGCTTTTATCAGAGTGAATGGGAGTTTTGTGCTTCGGATTGTTTCATACTTTGCAGTGAAAGCTGTGTTTCATTGCGTTCCCCATAATTGTCTAGCAGGAAAAATCCTGGATTAGAGCAAACAATGGAATCGTAGATCCCAGCGGATACACCTATATGGTCTCCTGTATGGAGTAACCACTCTAGCCCCCGACTTCTTTACGAATAAAGTCCCCTCCGGCTCAGTGCTGGAAGCCGGGACTTTAAGTCCTTCAAAGATGAAGTCGGGCCCCTGGCTGGGGAGTTGCCGGCACCAGAATATCCACTCACTTCTCATGGAGAGGTGAGAGCAGGTGAGGTTCCACCTAGCTCCCTCCGAAGCTCCTGCAGGGACTGGCTGCCAGATTTCTGTGCTGCCCGGGGCCACTTGGGAAAGAGAAGTTGGCACCGAATTCACCCACATACAACCCTTAGGGGCCAATCACTCAATTGCATTCTCCCTCCCCCGCCCCAACCGCATTGTAAGGAGACAAGATTCTAATCCGGATTAGTGAATTGGGACCGGGCTGGAGAGGAAACCTCACTCACTTAGAGCAAACACCGTTAAGGCAGTTGCTATCCAGCGTGACAGCATGGTGAGGTTTTCAGGGAGGCTGGAACACCACTGGGCTGGGCCCCAGACCCAGCTAGGGCGAACAGGACTGTGTCTCTATCCCGCAGCTCCAGAGAACAGAAAATTATTTAAAGAAAAAACCCTTGTGTCTTTTGTTTTGAAGCTGCCACCCGCCGGGATCACCCGCAGAATGGACTGCACAGCCGTGAGTGTCTCTTCTCTGTAGGAGGCTGCCCGAGGGTGGTCTGGTGTGAAGGGCAGAGACTGGGGTGGGTGGCTGTCAGAGATGAAAGTAAGCCAGTAGGTCTGGTAGGGCTTACCAGCAAGAGCTGGTATGCCCTGCTGTACTGGACCGGCTTCCCCAGGCCAGCGATTTAAAGGGCCTGGGGGGCTCCGCGCAGCAGCCGGAGCCCCGGGCCCTTTAAAATGCCACCAGAGCCAGGCTGCCAGAGCCCCTTTAAATGGCCCTTTAAATCACCGCTGGAGGCCCCAGCTACCACTGCTACCCCGGAGGCGATTTACAGGGCCTGGGGCTCCAGCCGCTGCGGGGAGTCCCGGGCCCTTTAAATCGCCACTGGAGCCTGGGCAGCTCGGGGGTTCCCAGGCACCTCTGCAGCTGGTAGCTCCGGGGGGGTGATTTAAAGGGCAGGGGGCTCCCAGCCGCCACCACAGCCCGAGTCCCCCTGGCCCTTTAAATCTTGATTTAAAGGGCCTGGGGATTTAAAGGCCGCACCTCTTCTGGTTGAGGCCCAGCCCCTGCTCAGGACTTCGGGGCATACCCTGAAATCCTTTAAATTACTTTCACCCTGGTGGCTGTTCAAGGGAAGGCAGAGCGCCAGAGGCAGAAGAATACGGTCCGTTCTATTATTTTTCTAACGCAACACCCCCCCCCCCCACGTGGCAAAGTGAGTGCACAGACGGTAAATATTAGTGTGTCTATGTTATACCCCTCCCCCGCGCTGTGTCTGTCTTGCTTGTTTCGACCAGCGGCTCTCAACCCCCCTCCCAACCTGGGATGGGGGGAGTTATTATTTTTCATTTCCTAGGCAGATTACGCAGCTCCGTTCATTTTTCCCCTTTTTCCTGAGCTGATGGTGAATTTTGCTCTGACATGTCCTAAAATCCTGGGCCGGAGCAGAAAGAGGCGATTTCGTGCTGGTTTCCTGAGAGACAGTCAAGTGCAGGTTTCAGAGTAGCAGCCTGTTAGTCTGTATCCGCAAAAAGAAAAGGAGGACTTGTAGCACATTAGAAACTAACAAATTTATTTGAGCATAAGCTTTCCTGAGCTACAGAATTCCTCCTCCCTCCACCCCCAGTCGCTCCTAGGAGCCTGGGATTCCTGCCACAGCCCCTGGGAGGTTTTTGCTCAACTCCCCTGCCGGTCCGTGTCACTGTGTCGCTCAGGGCGCAGTAATAGGTCCCGGAGTCGCTCAGTTCGCTGGACGGTTTCCACAGGTGGAAGGATTTGTGCTTTTTGTCATGGGTGGCATTGAACCCTTTGGTGATCCCTTCATCCGAGTCCTCCCTTCCCAGGTCCTTCAGGAAGAGCCTGGGGGGCTGGTTGGGGAACTGCACGTACCAGAAGAGATAGGGAGAAACAGCCTCATAGGTGCAGTTAACAACCACAGATTCTCCTCGGGAGATCAGGACGCTGCCTTTGGTTTGGGTGACTGAGTCTCCATTGGTCTGTCCTGCGCGGGGAAAATAGCGTATTGTGTGCACTTAATGTAATAGCAACAAAATAGATACACAGACACAATAAAAACAGAATAATATAAACACTCGGAGTAGAAGTACGGTATATACGGAGAGACATAACAGCAGCTTAATGATACACAAGTTAATATACATGTAACAGACACATCATGGAAACACGCTGAATATATAGAGATATAATAATATAATAGTTACACTGAGATGTAATAGAAACACAGTAAATAGGAATAAGAACATTGTAGATGTTCAGAGATAATAGAAAGACAACAGACACAGATATAATATAAACGTATTAGGCACATTCAGATATAACAGTAACATGTTGAAAGAAGGTAACATAACAGAAATAGTACATAGAAACAGATTAGATACAGGGAGGCACAATAAATACATAATAGGTGCGCTCAGATAAAATAAATACCATTGGAGAGAGACGTGATACAAACATACTGTACATACATTCAGATATAACAGAAACGTAACAGATCTGAGAAGACATAATAGGAATATACTGGTTCAACTCCTTTCTAATAGACATACGGTAGATACAGAGATCATGTAGACATCACAAATGCACTGAGATATAATGGAAATACAATGCATGCATAACACAGACCTACTGTATAAGCACAGATATAGTGCGTTGTATTTCCATGCATAATACAGACATATAAACACACACAAGATTTTAGACACTGTTAACATCGTGAAGTATGCGGATAAGGTTATCCACTGGAAGAATACAATGGGAACAGGCTGAGGGATGGAATCTCACCCACTTAGAACAGACAGCATCAGCACAGCAGCGACCCAAGCTAAAGGCATCCTTGGGTCTTCCTGGAATGTGGGACCGAGAGAGGGAGGGAGGGAGAGCTGGTGCCACCGACAGCAAGAACTGGTTTATCTTTTGATCGTGGTTTCTGTAGAGGAGCGAAGGGAAGAATGTTGCCCTTTAGATGATGGTTTAGAAGAACCGATTGTGTCTCTTTGGTGGAGCGCCTCTCGTTTGAATAGCCGCACAGGAGTGGCTGTCTCTACTCTCTAAAGTGCTTCAGAAATGGTACTTCTGGAGATGGAAGCTGTTTGAGGATTACAAGGGGCGATGGTGGGAGGGACCGTGGTAAGAGAGAAGCGAACTCCCCGGCCAGGAAAATACGGTGTAGTCTGTTCTGTTGTCCGGGGCAACATCGCCCTCACGTGGCAAATATAATTTCACTGTTGAGAAATTTTACTAGCAGAAGCGAAGTTTCTCATATCTTTGCAGCCAGTAAAGCAGCCTTTTCTAGGGTGTCAGGGGGTATTTTCTCAGGCATGGTAAGGGTGGGTTTATGCAAAATCTATCTAATTATGAGATTACTCTGTGAGTGTGTGTATATACACTGTATAAACTAAAAAGCCCATGCATGTATAATGTGTGGCTGTGTTTGTGTATCTATTATGCGTACCACAGGGGGACCTTCTGTTTAGATATGTTCCTGCTTTTAAGTTAAATTGTGTTGCGTCTTATTCCCCATAATGCCAGAAATCGTACACCCACTTTAAGGGAAATCACAGGGCCGACTATGAGCAGAGACGGAGAGAAATATTATTCTTAATCCTTTTATAGAAAATACCCCCAGTCCCCATGACTTCCCAATCGCTCTCAGATCCCAGCCCGCAGGTTCCTGTGCGCGGTTTTTGCTCCGTTGCTCCCCTGATCTGTTTCTCTGTGTCTCCCACAGCGCAGTAATAGGTAGCGGGTCGCTGGCTTCATTGGAGGGTTTCCCGAAAGGGAAGGATTTTTGCTTCTCATCCTGTGTAACGCTGAACCCTCTCCTGATCCCTTCATCCGGGTCCTCCCTTGCAATGTGCCTCGGGAGCAGCCCAGAGGGCTGGCTGGGGAACTGCGCCTACCAGAAGGGATAGGAAGAAAAAGACTTGTAGGTGGCGTCTGAGAAACATACTGTCTTCTTACGAGATTATAACGCTGCCTTGTTTGAGTCACTGGGTCTTCATAGGTCCCTTCTGTGCGGGGAACGAAGCAACACAGACTGAGCGTAGTGTCAAGGGCAGCAAAATAGACATTCGGAGATAACAAAATAGATGGACACAGAGCAAATAGAATCATAATAGGTAGACAAAGATAGAATAGAAACATAATAGATATACTTAGACATAATATACAGATAATAGATACATAACACCTTCACTCAGAAACAATAGAAACATCATAGATACTCTCAGATATGAGATACATAATATTTGCATTCCAATATACTATAAACTTGATACTCATATAACAGATATATAGTACAGACACAGCTACTAGAAACAAAATCGATACATACATAGGTAATGGAAACATGAAATAGATAATGATATAATAGAAACATAGCCATTATACTCACATAATAAACACATAATAGATATATTCAGGTGTAACGCACACATAGTAGATACAAATATATTCGATACATAATAGAACAGGAGGACTTGCGGCACCATAAAGACTAACAAATTTATTTGAGCATAAGCTTTCATGGGCTACAGCCACTTCAACGGATGCATAGAATGGAACCTAGAGTACGAATATATATATATATATATATATATATATAATCTTATATACATACAGAGAAGGTGGAAGTAGCCATACAAACTGTAATTAGCCTCTTACAGTTTGTATGGTTACTTCCACCTTCTCTGTATGTATATAAGATATATATCTTCTTACTCTAGGTTCCATTCTATGCATCCGATGAAGTGAGCTGTAGCTCACAAAAGCTCATGCTCAAATAAATTGGTTAGTCTCTAAGGTGCCACAAGTCCTCCTGTTCTTTTTGCGGATACAGACTAACATGGCTGCTACTCTGCAACCATACATAATAGAGACACTCAGATTTCACAGAAACTTAATAGATACACTCAGGTGCAACCTACATATAATGGATACACACATAAATATTCGAAACATAATAGAGACACTAATATCATTGAAATATAATAGATACAGACTTAAATATTAGAAACATTCTAGATAGACACAAATAAAAACACAATACGTATACTCAGAGACAATATGAACATAACATATATATGCAGATATATTACACACATCCTGGATGCATACAGAAATATTGGACACAGGATAGATAAACTCAGAGATAATGACCACAGACCAGAATTTAGGCTTTGAGACAAATGCAGTGATAGAGACAGGGTTATCTCATTGAAGAAAATACTTTTTTCTCAGGTTTCAGAGTAACAGCCGTGTTAGTCTGTATTCGCAAAAAGAAAAGGAGTACTTGTGGCACCTTAGAGACTAACCAATTTATTTGAGCATGAGCTTTCGTGAGCTACAGCTCACTTCATCGGATGCATACCATGGAAACTGCAGCAGACTTTATATATACACAGAGAATATGAAACAATACCTCCTCCCACCCCACTGTCCTGCTGGTAATAGCTTATCTAAAGTGATCATCGGGTTGGGCCATTTCCAGCACAAATCCAGGTTTTCTCACCCTCCACCCCCCCACACAAATTCACTCTCCTGCTGGTGATAGCCCATCCAAAGTGACAACTCTTTACACAATGTGCATGATAATCAAGTTGGGCCATTTCCTGCACAAATCCAGGTTCTCTCACCCCCCCTCCCAAAAACCACACACACAAACTCACTCTCCTGCTGGTAATAGCTCATCCAAACTGACCACTCTCCAAGTTTAAATCCAAGTTAAACCAGAACATCTGGGGGGGGAGGGGGAGTTGGAGAAAACAAGAGGAAATACGCTACCTTGCATAATGACTTAGCCACTCCCAGTCTCTATTTAAGCCTAAATTAATAGTATCCAATTTGCAAATGAATTCCAATTCAGCAGTTTCTCACTGGAGTCTGGATTTGAAGTTTTTTTGTTTTAAGATAGTGACCTTCATGTCTGTGATTGCGTGACCAGAGAGATTGAAGTGTTCTCCGACTGGTTTATGAATGTTATAATTCTTGACATCTGATTTGTGTCCATTTATTCTTTTACGTAGAGACTGTCCAGTTTGACCAATGTACATGGCAGAGGGGCATTGCTGGCACATGATGGCATCTATCACATTGGTGGATGTGCAGGTGAACGAGCCTCTGATAGTGTGGCTGATGTGATTAGGCCCTGTGATGGTGTCCCCTGAATAGATATGTGGGCACAATTGGCAACGGGCTTTGTTGCAAGGATAAGTTCCTGGGTTAGTGGTTCTGTTGTGTGGTATGTGGTTGTTGGTGAGTATTTGCTTCAGGTTGCGGGGCTGTCTGTAGGCAAGGACTGGCCTGTCTCCCAAGATTTGTGAGAGTGTTGGGTCATCCTTTAGGATAGGTTGTAGATCCTTAATAATGCGTTGGAGGGGTTTTAGTTGGGGGCTGAAGGTGACGGCTAGTGGTGTTCTGTTATTTTCTTTGTTAGGCCTGGCCTGTAGTAGGTGACTTCTGGGAACTCTTCTGGCTCTATCAATCTGTTTCTTTACTTCTGCAGGTGGGTATTGTAGTTGTAAGAAAGCTTGACAGAGATCTTGTAGGTGTTTGTCTCTGTCTGAGGGGTTAGAGCAAATGCGGCTGTATCGCAGAGCTTGGCTGTAGATGATGGATTGTGTGGTGTGGTCAGGGTGAAATCTGGAGGCATGCAGGTAGGAATAGTGGTCAGTAGGTTTCCGGTATAGGGTGGTGTTTATGTGACCATTGTTTGTTAGCACTGTAGTGTCCAGGAAGTGGATCTCTTGTGTGGACTGGACCAGGCTGAGGTTGGTGGTGGGATGGAAATTGTTGAAATCATGGTGGAATTCCTCAAGGGCTTCTTTTCCATGGGTCCAGATGATGAAGATGTCATCAATATAGCTCAAGTAGAGTAGGGGCTTTAGGGGACGAGAGCTGAGGAAGCGTTGTTCTAAATCAGCCATAAAAATGTTGGCATACTGTGGGGCCATGCGGGTACCCATAGCAGTGCCGCTGATCTGAAGGTATACATTGTCCCCAAATGTGAAATAGTTATGGGTAAGGACAAAGTCACAAAGTTCAGCCACCAGCAGGACAGTGAGGTGGGAGGAGGTATTGTTTCATATTCTCTGTGTATATATAAAAGAAGCCCTTGAGGAATTCCACCATGATTTCAACAATTTCCATCCCACCACCAACCTCAGCCTGGTCCAGTCCACACAAGAGATCCACTTCCTGGACACTACAGTGCTAACAAACAATGGTCACATAAACACCACCCTATACCGGAAACCTACTGACCGCTATTCCTACCTGCATGCCTCCAGATTTCACCCTGACCACACCACATGATCCATCATCTACAGCCAAGCTCTGCGATACAACCGCAATTGCTCCAACCCCTCAGACAGAGACAAACACCTACAAGATCTCTGTCAAGCTTTCTTACAACTACAATACCCACCTGCAGAAGTAAAGAAACAGATTGATAGAGCCAGAAGAATTCCCAGAAGTTACCTACTACAGGACAGGCCTAACAAAGAAAATAACAGAACGCCACTAGCCGTCACCTTCAGCCCCCAACTAAAACCCCTCCAACGCATTATTAAGGATCTACAACCTATCCTAAAGGATGACCCAACACTCTCACAAATCTTGGGAGACAGGCCAGTCCTTGCCTACAGACAGCCCCGCAACCTGAAGCAAATACTCACCAACAACCACATACCACACAACAGAACCACTAACCCAGGAACTTATCCTTGCAACAAAGCCCGTTGCCAATTGTGCCCACATATCTATTCAGGGGACACCATCACAGGGCCTAATCACATCAGCCACACTATCAGAGGCTCGTTCACCTGCACATCCACCAATGTGATAGATGCCATCATGTGCCAGCAATGCCCCTCTGCCATGTACATTGGTCAAACTGGACAGTCTCTACGTAAAAGAATAAATGGACACAAATCAGATGTCAAGAATTATAACATTCATAAACCAGTCGGAGAACACTTCAATCTCTCTGGTCACGCAATCACAGACATGAAGGTCACTATCTTAAAACAAAAAACTTCAAATCCAGACTCCAGTGAGAAACTGCTGAATTGGAATTCATTTGCAAATTGGATACTATTAATTTAGGCTTAAATAGAGACTGGGAGTGGCTAAGTCATTATGCAAGGTAGCCTATTTCCTCTTGTTTTTTCCAACTCCTCCCCCCCCCCGATGTTCTGGTTTAACTTGGATTTAAACTTGGAGAGTGGTCAGTTTGGATGAGCTATTACCAGCAGGAGAGTGAGTTTGTGTGGGGGGGTGGAGGGTGAGAAAACCTGGATTTGTGCTGGAAATGGCCCAACCCGATGATCACTTTAGATAAGCTATTACCAGCAGGACAGTGGGGTGGGAGGAGGTATTGTTTCATATTCTCTGTGTATATATAAAGTCTGCTGCAGTTTCCACGGTATGCATCCAATGAAGTGAGCTGTAGCTCACGAAAGCTCATGCTCAAATTGGTTAGTCTCTAAGGTGCCACAAGTACTCCTTTACTTTTTTCTCAGGTTGTCTAATGGAATCTTACTCTGCACAAACAGGATCAGAATAGCCAAGACTGAAACCACTGTGCTAAGTCCTCACACCAAAAAAAGAACTGATCTGCCTCTGTATCCAGCAGTCTCTGTGCAGGGAAGAGAACGGTTTCAAACCACAGGAAAAGCCTCACAAAGGTTTATGCAGTCTCTGAACTAGGGACCCCACCTCCACGAATCCCATACAGCTGACTACATACAAGTGACTTTCTCTGCTCTGCAAATGCTTCTGGTTGGTGCTGCCACAGATGCTTGAGCTTGAGGGCTTAGGGGCAGGTAGGTAGGTGGCAGAAGAGAACAGAACCCGTGGGGTGGGAAAATATTGTCATTTGTATTATTTCTTAGACTCCGCTGTGCCCCCTAGGAACAAAGCGTCTGCAGGGGAGGAAAATCATGTTATCAAAGGGGGGGTTCTGATAACTTTGCGGGTCAGGCAACTTTCTGTACACACCTCTATCCCAACACAGAGAGGACTTTCCCCTCATCTATCTATCCCTGGGCAGGCAGTGCAGAGTTGTGTTGCTGTAGCAACACAGTGATTGTCTTATAAATAATCTGGTTGTATTCTTTCTTTCTTTTTTCCTTTTCACATGCCAATAATAGTCACATTCAAATAATACAACAGAGGTGCTGATCTCATAGGAAAAGTTGGTTTATATTCATGGATTTTTTTTAACCTCATATTGTGCCTCATGGTTCCCTCTGAAGGGGATTTTCCTAGAACTTTTTCTGAAGGATCAAATCTCACTTGTCACCTAGGTAAACAATTAGTCACACAGAGACCTTTGTAAATTTGGCCCCAAACGGTTTAGTCATCTCTTTTCTTCCCTGATCTCCCCTCTCCTCTCCACAACATGGAAGCACACCCCATATCCCCCTGCCCCATTGCCTACACACATAGCCTGGAGTGTAGTATTTATTGTATGGGGCTAGTCTCTAAGGTGCCACAAGGACTCCTCATTGTTTTTCCTGATACAGACTAACATGGCTACCACTCTGAAACCTGTCACCATGCAAGGCACTGAATTTAGCCATATGAAGTGGAAATCCATCAACTTCATGAAAAAAATCGTGCAGATACAGACACATCATCTTCTTTTCCAAATGCAAACAGATGGACATAATACCAAGAGGACTGAAGGTAAAAAAATCCATTACAATCAACATACCACTCAGACTATGGTGAGAGATTGTGCCACACACTCTCAAAGATACTGCAGAACCACCTGATCAACATCCTCTACAGCAAACAGGAGAAGATCAAGAATGAGGTCTCAAAACTGGAGACTCTCATAAAAAACCCCAAACTTCCTCGTGGCTGGACTTTACAAAAACTAGACAAACATTTATAACACACACTTTGCTTCTCTACAGAGGAAAAAGGACACAAAACTATCTAAACTCCCACGTTCCACAAGGGGCCATAACAGTGGTACCCTTAACTCACCCAGCAATATTGTTAATCTATCCAGCTAGACTCTTAGCTCAACAGAAGAGTCTGTACTATCTCTTTGCCTCCGTTTGCCCCACCAGACCCAAGAACATGGTACATTTCCACCACACCACTGAACAGCACACTAACCCTCAGCTCTCATCCCCTAGTGTCCCTCCTCTTATGCTACATTGATGACATCTTCATCATATGGACCTATGGTAAAGAAGCCTTTGAAGAATTCCACCTGGATTTCAACAATTTCCACCCCACCATCAACCTCAGCCTGGACCAGTCCACACAAGAGATCCACTTTCTGGACACTACAGTGGAAATAAGTGATGGTCACATAAATACCACCCTATACTAGAAACCTACTGGCCACTGTACTTACCTATATGCCTCCAGCTTTCATCCAGACCACATCACATGATCCATTGTCTACAGCCAAGCTCTAAGATACAACCACATGTACTCCAATGCCTCAGACAGAGACACACTTACAGTTTCTCTATCAAGTGTTCTTACAACTACAATATCCACCTGCTGAAGTGAAGAAACATATTGACAGAGCCAGAAGGGTACCCAGAAGTCACCTACTACAGGACAGGCCCAACAAGGGAAATAACAGAACACCACTGACATCACATACAGACCACAGCTGAAATCTCTCCCGCACATCAGTGATCTACAGCCTATCCTGGAAAATTATCCCTCACTCTCCCAGACCTTGGGAGACAGGCCAGTCCTCACTCACAGACAGCCCCCCAACCTGAAGCAAATACTCACCAGCAATTACACACCACACAACAGAACCACTAACCCAGGAACCTATCCTTGCAACAAAGCCCGTTGCCAAATCTGTCCAGGTATCTTTTCAAGAGACACCATCATAGGAACTAACCAGATCAGCCACACTTTCAGGGGCTCATTCACCTGCACATCTACCAATGTGATATATGCCATCATGTACCAGCAATGCCCCTCCGCCATGTATATTGGCCAAACCAGACAGTCTCTACGCAAAATGTCCACAAATCAGACATCAAGAATTGTAACATTCAAAAAACAGTAGGAGAACACTTCAATCTCCCTGGACACTAAATAACAGACTTAAAAGTCACCATTCTTCAACAACAAAAATTTCAGAAAAAGACTTCAAGGAGAAATTGCAGAACTGGAATTAATTTGCAAACTTGACACCATCAAATTAGGCCTGAATAAAGACTGGGAGTGGATGGTTCATTACAAAAAGTAATTTTCCCTCTGTTAATACTCACACCTTCTTGTCAACTGTTGGGAATGGGCCACATCCACCCTGAAATGAATGGGCCTCATTAGCACTGACCCCTCACTTGGTCAGGCAACTCCCATCTTTTCATGTGCTCAATATTTATACCTGCCTACTGTATTTGTCACTCCATGCATCTAATGAAGTGGGTTTTAGCCCATGAAAGCTTTTGCCCAAATAAATTTGTTAGTCTCTAAGGTGCAACAGGACTCCTTGTTGTTTTTGCTGATATAGACTAACATGGCTACTCCTCTGAAACCTTTCCCAAAAGAGTTAATCCCTACTGTACATTTAATTATCAATTGCAAAAGACTGGTGTTACCAGGCGGTGAAGTGAAATCTTATTTATTTAGACTCAATACTCGCTAAATGGGGGGAGTTTCGTTTCGCAGAAGGTGATATGCTACATTTGTGAATCATTTTTTTTTCTAGCACTATCTATGGTCACTTCACAATTTTATCTGTCTGTCCATCTATCGATCCCTCATCACATAAACATCAAAGTATCTGGGAATATTGTAGTTTTTGGTAGAGTCATAGAAGTGGAAGGGTCCTCAAGAGGTCATCTTGTCCAGTCCCTTGCACTCATAGCAGGACCAGCACCATCTAGACCATCCCTGACAGGTGTTTGTCCAACCTGCTTTTAAAAATCTCCAATGATGGAGATTCCACAACCCCCCTAGGCAATTTATTCCAGTGCCTAACCACCATGAAAGTTAGGATTTTTTTCATAAACCTCCCTTGCTGCAATTTAAGCCCATTGCTTCTTGTCCTATCCTCAGAGGTTAAGGAGAACAATTTTTCTCCCTCCTCCTTGTAAGAAACTTTTAGATATTTGAAAACTGTTATCATGTCCCCTATCAGTCTTCTCTTTTTCAGACTAAACAAACCCATTTATTTCTATCTTCCCTCATAGGTCATGTTTTCTAGACCTTTAATCATTTGTGTCACTCTTCTCTGGACTTCCTCCAATTTGTCCACATCTTTCCTGAAATGTGGTGGCCAGAACTGGACACAGTCATAGAATCATAGAATATCTGGGTTGGAAGGGACCTCAGGAGGTCATCTAGTCCAACCCCCTGCTCAAAAGCAGGACCCATCCCCAATTAAATCACCCCAGCCAGGGCTTTGTCAAGCCTGACCTTAAAAACTTCTAAGGAAGGAGATTCCACCACCTCCCTAGGCAACGCATTCCAGTGTTTCACCACCCTCCTAGTGAAAAAGTTTTTCCTAATATCCAACCTGAACCTCCCCCACTGCAACTTGAGACCATTACTCCTTGTCCTGTCCTCTTCCACCACTGAGAATAGTCTAGAACCATCCTCTCTGGAACTACCTCTCAGGTAGTTGAAAGCAGCTATCAAATCCCCCCTCATTCTTCTCTTCTGCAGACTAAACAATCCCAGTTCCCTCAGCCTCTCCTCATAACTCATGTGTTCCAGACCTCTAATCATTTTTGTTGCCCTTCGCTGGACTCTCTCCAATTTATCCACATCCTTCTTGTAGTGTGGGGCCCAAAACTGGACACAGTACTTCAGATGAGGCCTCACCAATGTTGAATAGATGGGGACGATCACGTCCCTCGATCTGCTCGCTATGCCCCTACTTATATATCCCAAAATGCCATTGGCCTTCTTGGCAACAAGGGCACACTGCTGGCTCATATCCAGCTTCTCGTCCACTGTCACCCCATGTCCTTTTCCGCAGAACTGCTGCCTAGCCATTCGGTCCCTAGTCTGTAGCGGTGCATTGGGTTCTTCCATCCTAAGTGCAGGACCCTGCACTTATCCTTATTGAACCTCATCAGATTTCTTTTGGCCCAATCCTCCAATTTGTCTAGGTCCCTCTGTATCTTATCCCTGCCCTCCAGTATATCTACCACTCCTCCCAGTTTAGTATCATCCACAAATTTGCTGAGAGTGCAATCCACACCATCCTCCAGATCATTTACGAAGATATTGAACAAAACCGGCCCCAGGACCAACCCCTGAGGCACTCCACTTGACACCGGCTGCCAACTAGACATGGAGCCATTGATCACTACCCGTTGAGCCCGACAATCTAGCCAACTTTCTACCCACCTTATGGTGCATTCATCCAGCCCATACTTCCTTAACTTGCTGACAAGAATACTGTGGGAGACCATGTCAAAAGCTTTGCTCAAGTCAAGATACAATACATCAACTGCTTTCCCTTCATCCACAGAACCAGTAATCTCATCCTAGAAGGCGATTAGATTAGTGAGGCATGACCTTCCCTTGGTGAATCCATGCTAACTGTTCCTGATCACTTTCCTCTCATGTAAGTGCTTCAGGATTGATTCTTTGAGGACCTGCTCCATGATTTTTCCGGGGACTGAAGTGAGGCTGACTGGCCTGTAGTTCCCAGGATCTTCCTTCTTCCCTTTTTTAAAGATTGGCACTACATTAGCCTTTTTCCAGTCATCCGGGACTTCCCCGGTTCACCACGAGTTTTCAAAGATAATGGCCAATGGCTCTGCAGTCACAGCCACCAGTTCCTTTAGCACTCTCGGATGCAACTCATCCAGCCCCATGGACTTGTGCACGTCCAGTTTTTCTAAATAGTCCCTAACCACCTCTTTCTCCACAGAGGGCTGGCCATCTATTCCCCATGTTGTGATGCCCAGCACAGCAGTCTGGGAGCTGACCTTGTTCGTGAAGACAGAGGCAAAAAAAGCATTGAGTACATTAGCTTTTTCCACATCCTCCGTCACTAGGTTGCCTCCCTCATTCATTAAGGGGCCCACACATTCCTTGGCTTTCTTCTTGTTGCCAACATACCTGAAGAAACCCTTCTTGTTACTCTTAACATCTCTCACTAGCTGCAGCTCCAGGTGTGATTTGGCCCTCCTAATTTCATTCCTACATGCCCAAGCAATATTTTTATACTCTTCCCAGGTCATATGTTACAAATTACACCTGGTAGAACACGCACACCAGTGCTGCGAATTACACCTCGTAGGACACACACAGTTTGAATCTAGGCTGAGGCACAGAAACAAAGTCCATAACTGCAGAGTTCCCAAAAGACACTAAGTTTATTATGCTCGAGCATGGTGCCCCCCTGCTAGCCAGGAGGGGACCCTGAATGCAGATTATACAAAGGTTATATACCTTTTAGCAAAGCATGTTGCCCTCATGCATCGGAAACCTTAGCCAATAAACAAACCCTTGTCTTATCTACCACCTATCCCTGCTTGGTGCATTCCTCGTGCTATACCAGTATGTTAATTACACAGCATGGTCCTAAAGCTATGCATCAGTAACTTTTATTATCAGGATGGGAGGCCTCACATCAAGGCCAAGAGACAGGGAGTTAGAGACCGACAAAAACCAGATATTGGGAGTCAAGGCAGGCTGGAGACAAGGAGGAGGATTTTCACAGGGATTCAATATCTAAGGATTACTCCTCCTGGTGTATGATGTGCTGGCATTTAAACAATGGTGGGCCCCAAACCAAAATGGAGTCACATGTGCAAACTTTTCCTTAACACATATGCCCAACCTTCCACTTCTTGTAAGCTTCTTTTTTTATGTTTAAGATCTGCTAGGATTTCACCGTTAAGCCAAGCTGGTCGCCTGCCATATTTACTATTCTTTTGACACATCGGGATGGTTTGTCCCTGTAACCTCAACAGGGATTCCTTGAAATACAGCCAGCTCTCCTGGGCTCCTTTCCCCTTCATGTTAGTCCCCCAGGGGATCCTACCCATCCGTTCCCTGAGGGAGTCGAAGTCTGTTTTCCTGAAGTCCAGGGTCCGTATCCTGCTGCTTACCTTTCTTCCCTGTGTCAGGATCCTGAACTCATCCAACTCATGGTCACTGCCTCCCAGATTCCCATCCACTTTTGCTTCCCCTACTAATTCTTCCCGGTTTGTGAGCAGCAGGTCAAGAAAAGCTCCCCCCCCTAGTTGGCTCCTCTAGCACTTGCACCAGGAAATTGTCCCCTACGCTTTCCAAAAACTTCCTGGATTGTCTATGCACTGCTGTACTGCTCTCCCAGCAGATACCAGGAAAATTGAAGTCACCCATGAGAACCAGGGCGTGCGATCTAGTAGCTTCCGTGAGCTGCCGGAAGAAAGCCTCATTCACCTCATCCCCCTGGTCCGGTGGTCTATAGCAGACTCCCACCACTACATCACTCCTGTTGCTCACACTTCTAAACTTACTGCAGAAAAACCTGAGTGTCTCTGGATTATCGTACTGGAGCTCTGAGCAGTCATACTGCTCCCTTACATACAGTGCTACTCCCCCACCTTTTCTGCCCTGCCTGTCCTTCCTGAACAGTTTATAACCATCCATGACAGTACTCCAGTCATGTGAGTTATCCCACCAAGTCTCTGTTATTCCAATCACGTCATAATTCCTTGACATCACCAGGACCTCCAGTTCTCCCTGTTTGTTTCCAAGGCTTTGTGCATTCGTATATAAGCACTTGAGAGAGCCTGCTGATCGCCCCTCATTCTCAATATGAGGCAGGAGCCCTCTTCTCACAGACATTCCTGCCTGTGCTTCCTCCCGGTATCCCGCTTTCCCACTTACCTCAGGGCTTTGGTTTCCTTCCCCCGGTGAACCTAGTTTAAAGCCCTCCTCACTAAGTTAGCTAGCCTGCTCACAAAGATGCTCTTCCCTCTCTTCGTAAGGTGGAGCCCGTCTCTGCCCAGCACTCCTCCTTCATGGAACACCATCCCATGGTCAAAGAATCCAAAGCCTTCTCTCAGACACCACCTGCATAGCCATTCGTTGACTTCCACTATTCGGCGGTCCCTACCCAGGCCTTTTCCTTCCACGGGGAGGATGGATGAGAACACCACCTGCGCCTCAAACTCTTTATCCTTCTTCCCAGAGCCACGTAGTCCGCAGTGATCCGCTCAAGGTCATTCTTGGCAGTATCATTTGGTGCCCACGTGGAGAAGCAGGAAGGGGTAGCGATCCGAGGGCTTGATGAGTCTCGGCAGTCTCTCCGTCACATCGCGAATCTTAGCCCCCGGCAAGCAGCAGACTTCTCGGTTTTCCCGGTCAGGGCGGCAGATAGATGACTCAGTCCCCCTGAGGAGAGAGTCCCCGACCACCACCACCCACCTCCTTCTCTTGGGAGTGGTGGTCATGGAACCCCCCATCTCAGGACAGCGCATCTCATGCCTTCCAACCAGCGGAGTCTCCTTCTGCTTTCTCGTCCCAGACGTATCATCTGGTCCCCTCCCTGCAACGGTACCTGTGGAGAGAACATGAAAGCAGTTAGTTACCTGTGTCTGCGTTGCTGGAACCCGGACATTCCCCCTTCTTCTGGAGGTCACATGTTGCCAAGCTTCTTCTCTGGCCTCTTGGCTCCAATGTGCAACCTGCTCTAAATCTTTAGAGCTTTGTCCCCGTAGAAGCATATCCTGACTTTTGTCCAGAAAATCCTTCCTTTCTCGTATGCAACACAGGGTCGTTATCTGTTGCTCTAGACCTTCAATCTTCTCTTCCAGTATGGAGACTAGCTTGCACTTTGTACACACAAAGTCGCTTCTGTCCTGTGGAAGAAAGACAAACATGGCACATCCAGTGCAGGTCACAATAGCTGAACCCCTCCCTTCCATACCACCTTCTTACTATGAGCTTCCTCAGAGAAGTTGGCAAGATGTAAGCCTCACTGGGCTCACTCCAGGCGAACTCCCAGGCAAACTCCTGCTGTGTGCTGCTCTGTTGTCCCCTGCTGCTCAGCTGGTTGGGAAGCTCTGGCTATTTTTAAACAGCCAGGCTTCCCTGAAACAAACAGACAGCCCCACTGCCCGCCCCCTGCAGGCTACCAGCCAATCAGACACTCGCTCAGGCTCTCACACTGCCCTCCCAGCAAACACACGCTGGGATACTTACTCAGCAAACAGGCACTGCACTCCGATACTCACCAATCCCAGGCAAACTCCTGCTGTGTGCTGCTCTGCTGTCCCCCCCTGCTCAGCTGGTTCGACAATACTCCAGTTGAGGTCTAATCAGTGCAGAGTAAAGTGGAAGAACTACTTCTCTGTCTTGCTTACAACACTCGTCCTAATACATCCCAGCATGATGTTTGCTTTTTTGCAACAGTGTTGCACTGTGGACTCATATTTAGCCTGTGATTCACTCTGACCCCTAGATCCCTTTCCGCAGTACCCCTTCCTAGGCAGTCATTTCCCACCCTGCATTTGTCCTTATTGAATTTCATCCTATTTACCTCAGCCCATTTCTCCAGTTTTTCCAGATCATTTTGAATTTTCATCCTATCCTTCAAAGTACTCACAACCCCTCCCAGCTTGGTATCATCTGTAAACTTAATAAGCGTACTCTCTATGCTACTATATAAATCATTGATGAAGACATTGAAAAGAACCAGACCCAGAACTGATCCCTGCAGAACCCCACTCGTTAGGCCCTTCCACTCGAACTGTGAACCATTGAGAACTACTCTCTGGGAGCCGTTTTCTAACCAGTTATGCACCCGCCTTATAGTAGCTCCATCTAGGTCGTATTTCCCTATATTTTCTTAATAAGAAGGTCATGCGAGACTGTATCAAAAGCCATTCTAAAGTCTAGATATACCACATATGCTGCATCCCCCCCCCCCCCCATCCACAAGGCTTGTTATATCTATGGTCACTTCACAAATGCAGTGGAGGCTGGTGCTATAAGGTTTATCTGTCTGTCCATCTATTGACCCCTAATCACACAAACATCGAAGCATCTGGGAATATTGTGGTTACTTTCCTGGTTTCACCTTTAAACCTGCTTCATTTTTTTTTCTTTTCTGAATTTGGTTACCTTATAATACTGCCTAAGAGTCCAACTTTCTCACGTTGAAGGAACAGCCAATCCCTGGGTGGTGTGGTAAGGCAAGAGAGATTAGTAGTTTCTTATTTTAAAAGAGGAGGCTATTTTACATGGTTTGCCTACAGGCCATAGTTGCTAAAACATTAAGGTGATGGGGAACATTATAAAAATGATGATAGATGGGTGGGTGGATGGATGGATAGATAACGGGCCGGGTCGGATAAACCAGGGGAGGTTCCACTTGAGAGGGAAACTCACAGCGTGACCCAAAACACATTGACCTCAACATGAGTCTGTCCTCAGGCCCTAAATTCGGATATTCTAAGGAGCCTGGGGGCGTTAGGCGCATTGGCGCCGACTCTGTGGTTGCTCCGGGGCTGGAGCACCCATGGAAAAAAATTAGTGGGTGCTGGAAGATCCGCTGTTGGCAACGGCCAATCAGCGCTTGAGCATGCGCAGCGGCCCGCATCAGCTCTTTGGCTGGCTGCGGCCAATCAGCTGTTTGGCGCCAAGTCCCCGCCTGTCAGCTGTTTCCCCTGCAGCTGCTGAAGCTCCCAGGGGCCTCTCACCGCAGGCAGATGTGAGGCCTTTTAATTTCCAGGGCACGGCAGCTTCTGGGGTAACAGCAGAGGGGTGGGGGAGTTGGGGGCAGCCCCTCGGCAGGGGGCTGGGGGGAGATGGGCGGGCAGCTTCTCAGCTGGCCCCAGGAGGCTGCTGGGGAGAGTACGGGCCGGGGGGTTTCTCAAGGACGGAGCCAGCCATTCTCAGCCCACCCTGGTGTCTCCCCCAGGATCTGTGCCCCGCTCCAGCCAGGAGAAACCAGCTGTGGACCCCCTTAGTGCTGGGCAAGGGGACAAACCAAAAGACATGGCTCCTTTAAGAAAAGTTTGCACTTGTGTCTGATGAGTGAGCTTAGGCTGGGGCCAGTAGCTCACCCCCTCCCCGGGCTCCATCCAGCCAGTCGGGTGCGCCCAGCCATGGCCAAAGGTGAGAGGGGCTTCACTGCAGCCCCAGGTGCAAATGAGCAGCCTCCCACAGCCCGGACCCGGCCTGTGCCCGGCTCTGGGGGATCCCAACCCCTATGGTTCTGACCAGGTCCCGGGGCTCCGCATCCCTTCCCCCGTGCGTGGGGGGACAGGAGGGGGCAACACACCACCGGTACTTCTAGCCGCATCCTCCCCGCGGGCTCTTCTCCAGGGCCGGCTCTCACGCCTGGCAAAGTAACTCTTGCCTAGCGCAAAGCTGTCTCCCCCGCCCCCAAGCCCAGATCAAGCCTGCCTGAGGGGCTTTTCCTCCCAGAGAGGAAGATTATCCCCTCCCCAGCCAATCAGCTTCCCCTCCTCCCCGCGTCAGGAAGGATTGATTCCCTTCCCCTGGAGCCATTCCTGCCCTCGCCCCCCCGCAGCTCCCGGGGATTCCTTCCCTTGCATCCACACCCCTGTACCAGCGACATGTCAGGAGCCGCTGCCTCGCTCCACCTTGGGACACCTGAGCTGCAGCCGGTGGAGGAAGCAACCGTCCCCCCCCCCCATTCCTCCGCCTTTGGCCATGCCCCCCCCAGGGGCTCCCCTCCCACAGAGGTTGCAGAGTGTGTGAGGGAGTCGGGGGTGGGCTGCAGCCCCGGGGACTGGGAGGAGCTGGAGCGACACAGCCTCGCCACACAGCAGGATGAAGAAACGGGTCGTTTCCGTGCTGGGCTGTTGAATTAAATGTCTCTCTGGCTCGGGGTGGGCACCTTCTGGGCTGGCCGCAGGGGGCGGGGCTGGGGCTGGGGGGGAGACAGAGCTGCTTTGAGTGCGTGGCTGGGAGCGGGTGCTAAACAGAGCCACCAGGAGGTGGGCAGCAGAGAGAGAGAGAGATGGGAAAAGGGACACCGGTGGAGAGCAAGAACTGGGAAACATCAGGAAGGGGTTTCAGAGTAGCAGCCGTGTTAGTCTGTATTCCCAAAAAGAAAAGGAGGACTTGTGGCACCTTAGAGACTAACAAATTTATTTGAGCATAAGCTTTCCTGAGCATCCGATGAAGTGAGCTGTAGCTCACGAAAGCTTATGCTCAAATAAATTTGTTAGTCTCTAAGGTTAGACAAGTCCTCCTGTTCTTTTCACCTATGGTTAGGCGCCCTAATGCCGCTGAAGGACGTCTTTTTCTAGACTTCTTTAGAACCCCCTCTAAAATGTTCAATTCCTCCTTTCTGGCTTCTTACCTTCTCCTCTCCCCACCCCGCTTGTCTCCCTCCCCACCTACACACACAAATACCCAGTAGGGGATTTGTTGTACGGGGCCGCCCCTGGCTGTCACACTGTGTCTCTCCGAGCACAGTAATACACGGCTGCGTCTGCCAGCCTCAGCCTGCGCAGGGCGAAGGTGCTGTTTTCTTTATCTTTGGAGATATGCAAGGTTCCCTCTGGGTCGGGGCTATGAGCGGTTCCACTGAATCCAGTCACTATAAATTCGGGTCCTCGGTTCGGAAACTGCCGGTACCAGAATATATTATCACGGCTGGCTGAGGGATGAGAGCAGGTGAGGTTCAGTTCAGCTCCCTCCAAAGCTTCTGCTGAGACCGGCTGCTGGATTTCGGCTCTGCCCCTGGCGCCTCGGCAAGAAAACCAGACAGAGAATTAAATTAGTGAAAATTAAATTTCTAAGGAACTTTCGGGTAAATTCCCCCTCCCCAATCCCCATCCTTCCTGGGACTGTCATGCCTGCTTAAACCTCTAGGAAGAGAGAATGAAGGAGGGAAGGGGGAGATAGAGGGGGTGTATTGGGTTAGATGGATGGATGGATATCGGAAACACGAAATCTTACTCAAAACAAGAACCAGCACAATCGCTGAGCCCCTGATAGTTCCCATCATCAGAAAAAAATCTGGGTGTCTCTGCTCTTCTGCAGGGGTCAGCCCCTTGTCTCTCTCTCCAGCCCCGAGGACAGGCACTGTAGGGGTTACCGGTGCACACTCGAGGGAGAGAGACTCACGCAGTGATGCTGCTGTTTTATTCTGGGATGTGTCTCTCTGTGTCTCCGCTTGGTAAGTGCCCTGTGTCTGCCAGGAGGCGGGCTCAGAGGGATGACATGGGAGCTCGACGGCACGAAAAAGCCAAGGCGTGGAATAGACCCGCGGGTCATCGCGTCTACACGGAGCGCTTCTGCTTGGACTGCGGCGCCCTCTGCCGGACAACTGTAGAAGTGTTCAACAGAACCCTTCCCCCCCCCGCCCCATAACTTTCCCAAGGGAGTACGTCTCTGCAGCACACAGGGATGGTTTGCAAAGGGCCGGTGTTGTCAGGCAGTCCCAGCGCAGTACTAATTTACCCGGAATTCCCGCTAAATCGTGAGAGATTATTAAAGCAGAATGGGATTGACTAATTAATTGCGCAATAATTGGAGTTTCCTCCCAGGTAATATTTTTGGCCAGGTGGAAGAAAACGAGAATGTTGCAACGTGTTGCTATATAAGATATTGTCCTTGCAGCTGGAATGAGACGGGTTTTTGGTTGTTTTGGGCCATGGTTTTACCTTTTACTGGGCTTCCGATTTCTCTCCGAAGAGGATTTTCTTTTCCAAAGTATCAGATCTCACCAGTCGCCTAGGTTCCTAATTAGGCGCACAGAGACGTTTGTAGATTTGGTCCTAACTGTTTTATTAATTTATTTTTTTCTTCTCTGATCACCCTTGCTCCCCCCCCCCCGCATTCCTCCCCCCCACCCCGGAGTGAGATACTTATTGTACGGGGCAGCTCCTAGCTCTCACACTGTGTCTCTCAGAGCGCAGTAATACACCGCTGAGTCTGCCAGCCGCACTCTACGCAGGGCCAATGTGCTGGATTTTCTGTCTTGATGGATGTATAAAGCTCCCTCTGGGTCCATGCTGTTAACGATTTCCTGGTAGCCAGAGACTATAAACTGGGGTCCTCGGTTCGGGAGCTGCCTGTACCAAGCTATAGTTTCAGTGGTGATGGAACCGTGAGAGCAGGTGAAGTTCAGTTCCGCTCCCTCCAAGGCTTCCGCGGAGCCCGGCTGCCGGATCTCGGCTCTGCCCGGGGCGCCTAGGGGAGAGAACGCCGCAGAGAATTAATCTAGTGGGCACGAAACTTCTAGAGGTGTTATGTCGCCAAACCCCATCCTTTCCCTGTGACTGCCAGGTGTGGTTAGAAGAGCTCAGAAGGGAGAACGCGCAAGGGGAGAGAGAGACTGGAAAATTTGTAATCTTACTCACTTGAAACAAAAATCAGCACAAGCACTGAGCCCAGCATTGGTACCATGGTCACAGGGGAATCTCGGTGTCTCTGCTCCTCCCCAGGGATCAGCCCCTGGTCTCGCTGCCTTGTCCCTGTGGAAATGGGCAAGGGGAAGAGTTGCCCGTTTTCTACAGAGGTGACGACTAAATAACAGGCAAAGATGCTCCTGCCGGAGCTGGAGGTGTGAGTGAGGGGGGAGGGCATAAACACGTTTCTCCCTCCCTCCCTCTCTCTCTCTCTCTTTGAGCTGCTTTTCATCTGAGCCTCCAAAGCTGCGTCTCTCAGGAGGCAGGCGCGGGCTCGGAATGGGGGCAGGGGAACTCGGTCGACTTCGTGAAAAGCCAGGCCAAGTAGTAGACACAGGTGTCATTATGTCTATATAGGGACCATTTTTTGCTTCTACTGCAGGGACGCCTGGCTGTGATAGATGGATGGAGAGATAGATCTGGGATGGATAGATAAGAATGGCCCTACTGGGTCAGACCGAAGGTCCATCTAGCCCAGTATCCTGTCTCCCGACAGTGGCCAATGCCAGGTGCCCCAGAGGGAATGAACAGAACATGGAATCATCAAGTGATCCATCCCCTGTCACCCATTCCCAGTTTCTGGCAAAGAGAGGCTAGGGACACCATTCGGGCTAATAGCCATTGATGGACCTATCCTCCACCCTGTCATGGTCTTGGCCATCACAACATCCTATGGAAAAGGTTGATGGATGCGCTGAGTGAAGTGCTTGCGGAGGTCTTGGAAGGGTTTATTTACTTCCATGGTTTTACCCTTCCCTTTACTGTTCTTCTTAATTCCCTCTGAAAGAGACTTTCTTAGAAGTTTTCCAAAGTACCACCTCTCATCAGTCACATGGGTAAATAATTAGGTGCACAGAGATGTTTTTGTAAATTTGGCCCTACATATTTTATTCCTCTCTTTTCGTTCTCCCTGGTCGCCCCTCTCCCAGGCACCCACTGAAGCGTTCCCCACCTTCTGCTTACACCAGAAGGTTTATTAAAGGGGGGCAGCCCCTGGCTGTCCCACTGTGTCCCTCCGAGCACAGAAATACACCACAGCGTCTCCCAGGCTCACACGATGCAGGGCCAGGGTGCTGGACAGTCTCTGTTGTCGGAGATGTGCGGGGCTCCCACTAGCTTGGGGCTCTTAGTGGTTTCCTTGTATCTGCTAACTACAAACTGAGGTCCCGGGTTCGGGAGCTGCCAGTACCAGACTGTGCTGTCACTCGCCTTAGTGGTGGGGCGAGAATCCCTCAACTGAACAGTGTCAGTTTTCCTATAGAATATGGATCTCTCACCCGTGATCAAACTCGAGTTCATGTGTTTTAAGATTCAGTGACATTGAACTGTCTGGTTGCACTTTCCTTCGAGAACAGGGCTAGGGGCAGCTTTCACCAGAGTTGCTCATGAGAGGGTTGATGTGTTCTGCTCTTTCCTGATTTTTACCTTACTTGATGATTCATGACATTCACCATCATTGCTGAAATGGTAACACTCCAGATTAGGGCACAGATGGAAAACACAGGGAGATAAAGTATCTGAGAGAGGAACAGAAAGAGAGATGTTTCTGTTCCAAGTTTGCAGACTCCCCCCGCCCCTTTCTGCCCCAGAGTCGACCCCGGTGCCCGCCCCCCGACTGCTCTGCAGAGATCCTGCACGGTTTTTGCTCAGCTCCCCTGCTCCCCAGTGTCTCTATGTTGCTCACGGCATAGTAACAGGTTGTGGAATCACTCAATTCGCTAGACGGTTTCCACAGGTGGAAGGATTTGTGCTTTTTATCGTGGGTGGAATGGAACCCTTTTCTGATCCCTTCATTCGAGTCCCCACTGTGACAGGTTGGGTCACAGAAACCCCCTTGGGACAGCCACTTGATGTGCTGGGACTACCTCTGAGTCCATTTTCCCAGGCAGCTTGGGACTTCAGTACCTTGCCTGGTTGTGCCGGACACTCTAGTCTGCTACAAACACAGACCCAGGTCTGAACCACATCCCCCAAAAGCTGCAGGCTTAGCTGAAAACAGCTTAAGAAGTGCTCCTGTCTCCAACACCGAGATAGCCCAGTTCCCAATGGGATCCAAACCCCAAATAAATCCATTTTACTCTGTATAAAGAGTATACAGGGTAAACTCATAAATTGTTAGCCCTCTATAACACTGATAGAGAGATATGCACAGCTGTTTGCTCCCCCAGGTATTAATACTTGCTCTGGGTTAATTCATAAGTAAAAAGTGATTTTATTAAATATAAAAAGTAGGATTTAAGTGGTTCCAAGTAATAACAGACAGAACAAAGTAAATTACCAATCAAAATAAAACAAAAACATGGAAGTCTAAGCCTAATGCAGTAAGAAACTAAATGCAGGTAAATCTCACCCTCAGAGATGTTCCAATAAGCTTCTGTTACAGACTAGATTCCTTCCTAGTCTGGGTCCAGCAATCATTCACACCCCTGTAGTTACGGTCCTTTGTTCCAATTTCTTTCAGGCATCTCTTTGGACAGGCTATCTCTTGAGCCAGCTGCAGACAAAATGGAGGCTTTTCCAGGGGCTTATATAGTCTTTCTCTCTTGTGGGTGGAAACCTCTCTCTCCCCCTGTGTAGAATCACCGCTACAAGGTGGAGTTGAGGAGTCACATGAGCAAGACATATGTCCATGCATGACTCAGCTCTCTACAGGCCAACTCCATTGCCCACATGTTAGTTTGAACATTCCCAGGAAAGCTCGGATGTGGGTTGGCCCCTTTCAATGTTCATTGTTAGCCAAGTACTCCCAATTATTTGAATAACCCCTTCAGACTACGTTGACCAAATGAGTTTTATGTGCTTCCTCCAGCAAACACTTTAAATACAAGCATAGAGCCAACGCTCATAACTTGAGATATAAAAATGATGCATGCATACAAATAGGATGAAAACACTCAGTAGATCATAACCTTTGCAAAGATAAGTTACTTGGCATATGTAGCTGTCAAGGTTCCTTCCCCACTCCGAACTCCAGGGTACAGATGTGGGGACCTGCATGAAAAAACCCCTAAGCTTACTTTCACCAGCTTAGGTTAAAACTTCCCCAAGGTACAAACTATTTTACCTTTTGCCCTTGGACTTATCGCTGCCACCACAGAACATCTAACAGAGATATAATTTGGAAAGAGTCGGTTTGGAAACATCTTTCCCCCCAAAAAATCCTCCCAGACGTTACACCCCCTTTCCTGGGGAAGGTTTGATAAAAATCCTCACCAATTTGCATAGGTGACCACAGACCCAAACCCTTGGATCTTAAGAACAATGAAAAAGCATTCCGTTCTTAAAAGAAGAATTTTAATAGAAGAAAAAGTAAAAAGAATCACCTCTGTAAAATCAGGATGGTAAATACCTTACAGGGTAATCAGATTCAAAACATAGAGAATCCCTCTAGGCAAAACCTTAAGTTACCAAAAGACACAAAAACAGGACTATCCATTCCATTCATCACAGCTTATTTTCTCAGCCATTTAAAGAAATCATAATCTAACGCATATCTAGCTAGATTACTTACTAAGTTCTAAGACTCCTTTCCTTTTCTGTCCCTGGCAAAAGCATCACACAGACAGAGAGAGAGAGAGGCTTTGTTTCTGCCTCCTCCCAGCTTCTGAAAGTATCTTGTCTCCTCAATGGTCATTTTGATCAGGTGCCAGGGAGGTTATCCTAGCTTCTTAGCCCTTTACAGGTGAAAGGGTTTTTCCTCTGGCCAGGAGGGATTTTAAAGGTGTTTACCCTTCCCTTTATATTTATGACAGTAGCATAGAACATATTCTAGTTATGTCATATTTACATTCATAAGCATATTTCTATAAAGCATTATAGGGTGCAATGTCACACTCCCTTCTCAGGTCCCTCAAGAAGAGTATGGGGGTGGAGGGGGGTTGTGGTACTGCACGTACCAGAATGCATAAGGAGGAGCATAGGAAATTGATAGGTACAATTCAGAAGCACAGGTTCCCCTTGGTAGATGATAACGCTTCCTTCAGTTTGGGTCACTGAGTCTGCTCCATAGGTGCCTTCTGTGGGAGGAAAAGAGCAAAACAGATACACTGAGATATAACAGAACCAGCGATTAGACACTCCTAGACAACTTCCATGTAACAGATACAAACAATTCAGCACAAAAATGATAGATAAACACAGATACAATAGAAATGTGGCAGATTCACTAGGACATAATAGCAACACAAAGTCTGCACTGAGAGACCGTGAACACATAAATGGATACAATCAGATACAACGGCAATATAATAGACTCGAATATACAGTCATAGAGAATATTGACACTCAGACTCACCAGACACACAATACATGCAATCAGGTAAAACAGAAACATAATATGAGCGGATTTAATACAAAGAGAGCATTGACGCACATAGACAATACAAACATAAAAGATACAATAGAATATAATATAAGCACTTCGTGATCTTAAGCTTTGAAACAAACTAAATTATGAAGACAGGATAAAGACATGGTTGGACAAAATATAACCCAGCTGAGAAATGGAAAGTTATTACTTAGAATCGACATGACTATCACAGTGGAGAGCCAAGTTAGACGCATCCTTCGGTTGGGGAAGGCAAGAATTCTGTCCTTAAAAATGTGCCTTAAAATGAATGTTGTATCTTTGAGCAGCAGATGTCGGAACAGCATGAACCCAACTTCACAGGAGGGATTCTCTCTGCTTTGTAAATGCTTCTCAATGCTACTGTCAACTTCTGAAGGGCAAAGAGGGCTCGGTTGTTGTCAGGGGAAGACAGAGAGCATGGGAGAAGAACGGGCTGTTACTTCTATTGTTATTCATTTAGCGCCACACCGCACCCGAGTGGCAAAATGTGTTCACAGTTGGGCAATGGTTGCAGCAGGTATTCTCACACCTTTGCCTGTAAATCAGCCTTTCCCACAGAGAAGGTATTTTTCTTATGCATGAGGTGGGATGGTAAAGACTCTCTCTCTCTCTCTCTCTCTCTTTATCGGTCCGTGTGCCCTGGGCAGCTGAAGTTCCCTCAACTTATCAGCATCAGTTTTCCTACAGAATATGAACTTCTCCACTGTGATCAAGGCAGAGTTCCGGTGCTTTTATTGGTTTAGTTTCAGTGATATTGGTTGCACTTGTCTTCAAGACCATAGGGTGGCGGCACCTTTCACTGGGGTTGCTCATGAGTGGGTTCATTTGTTCTGGTCTTTCCTGATTTTACTTTAGTTGGTGATTCATGACATTCACCATCGTTTCTGAGATGGTAGCACTCCGGATTAGGGCAAAGAAGGAAAAAACAGAGAGCTAAAATGTGTGTGAGTGAGAAAAAGAGAGAGATTTCTGTTCCGAGTTAAATTCTTGCAGTCTTCCGCCCTTCTGCCCCCGAGTAGCTCCCAGACCCTGGTTCCCGGATCCCCGCTGCTCTGCACTGACCCTCCGCTGTTTTTGCTCAGCTCCCACGCTGGTCCGTGTCACTGTGTCGCTCGCTGCGCAGTAATAGGTGGCGGAGTCGCTCAGTTCGCTGGCCGCTTTCCACAGGTGGAAGGATTTGTGCTTTTTGTCGTGGGTGGCATTGAACCCTTTTCTGATCCCTTCATCCGAGTCCTCCCTTCCCAGGTCCCTCAGGAAGAGCCTGGGGGGCTGGTTGGGGAACTGCACGTACCAGAAGGGGTAAGGAGTAGCAGAGGCAGAAAATTGATAGGTACAATTCAGACGCACTGGATCCACTTGGGAGATGATAACGGTGCCTTCAGTTTGGGTCACTGAGTCTGCTCCATAGGTGTCTTCTGTGGGAGGAACAGAGCAGAAGAGACCCACTCAGATAGAACAGAACCAACCGGAGCTGAGACACTCCGAGATAACATCCATGTAACAGATACCAACAACACAGAGAAAACATGACCGATAAACACAGATCTAGTAGAAACGTGGTAGATTCACTAAAACGTTACAGAAATCCAAAGTCTGCACGGAGAGACCAAGCGAACATAAACGGATACAATCAGATACGACAACAACCATATTTAGACACGGATATAATAGAGAATATTGACACTCGGAGAAAACACAAACACAACACACGCAGTCAGTTATAATAGATATACAATATTTATGCTGAGATATGATAAAGAGAGTACTGATACTATAAACAGTATAAACATAACAGATACAATCTGGCATTGAAAGAAACTGGATGAGGAAGGCAGGATGCAGACGTAGTTCGATCGAATGTAGCAAAACTGAGACAGAGAACGCTGGAGGCATCCTTGGGTTAATGATTCTTCGGCTAAATAGAGCTAATTTCCTAATCCCGCAAGAATTAATTTGTCTCCGTCCGTGTCTACTCTCTCCCGTTTAGGGAAGGCAGGAATTCTACCCTATAAAATGAAAAGGAGTACTTGTGGCACCTTAGAGACTAACCAATTTATTTGAGCATGAGCTTTCGTGAGCTACAGCTCACTTCATCAGATGAAGTGAGCTGTAGCTCACGAAAGCTCATGCTCAAATAAATTGGTTAGTCTCTAAGGTGCCACAAGTACTCCTTTTCTTTTTGCGAATACAGACTAACACGGCTGTTCCTCTGTACCCTATAAAATGTGTCTGAACAATTGATGTTGTATTTCTGAGCAGGAGCTGTCGGAAGAGCGTGAACCTAACTTCACAGGAGTGATTTTCTCTGCTCTGTCAATCCTCCTCACTGGTACTGTCAGAAATGGGAACCTCTGAAAGGCAAAGGGGGCCAGGCTGATGGCAGGGGCGGGCAGAGAGCAGGGGACAGAAACATGCTGCTACTTGTATGATTTATCTAGCACCACACCGCCCCCAAGCGGCAAATTGTGTTCACACATCGGGAATGCGTGCCGCAGATATTCTCGCACCTTTGCCTGCAAATCCGCCTTCCTTGCAGAGAGAGTGAGGGAAGACAGCGAGTCACTCTCTGTCTGTTGAGGATTCCTCAGCTCTTCAGTACCATTTTTTCCCTTCGGAATAGGAACTTCTCCGCCGTGATCCTGGCAGAGTCCGTGTGTTTATTGATTTAGTTTCAGTGACCTTGAACGGTCTGGTTACACTTTCCTTTCGGAACGGGGCGGGGGGAAGCTTTTCCCAGAGTTGCTCTGGATGTCTTGTGGTCTTTCCTGATTTTAACGGCTGATTCATGACATTCACCATCATTTCTGGGACGGTTAAACTCCGGGATAGGGCAAAAATGGAAAACACATAGCCCGAAGGAGAGAGAGAGAGAGTGTGAGAGAGAGAGAGAGAGAAAGATTTCTGTTTTAAGTTCAGTGTTTGAAGAATTCCCCCTTCTGTTCCCGAGTCGCCGCCAGATCCGGGTGCCCGCCTCCCCGCTGCTCCGCACAGACCCTGCGCGGTTTTTGCGCAGCTCCCCTGCCGGCCCGTATCACTGTGTCGCTAGCGGCGCAGTAATAGGTCGCGGAGTCGCTCACTTCGCTGGACGGTTTCCACAGGTGGAAGGATTTGAGCTTTTTATCGTGGGTGGCATTGAACCCTTTTCTGATCCCTTCATCCGAGTCCTCCCTTCCCAGGTCCCTCAGGAAGAGCCTGGGGGGCTGGCTGGGGAACTGCACGTACCAGAAGGGATAAACAACAGTAACACTGGCAGAAAATTGATAGGTACAATTCAGACGCACCCGGTCCCCTTGGGAGATGATAACGGTGCCTTCAGGTTGGGTCACTGAGTCTGCTCCATCGGTGCCCGCTGTGGGAGGAACAGAGCAGAAAACAGACACGCTCAGATAGACCAGAACCGGAGCTGAGACACTCCGAGAGAACATGACAAACAGATATCACAGAAACGCAGAAGTTTCACTAAATAAACAAACAAACAAAAAACCAGAAATCCAAAGTCTGCACGGAGAGACCATGCAAACATAAATGGTAACAATCAGATAACATCAGCAACATCATATTTAGACTGGGATGTAATAGAGAATATTGACACTCAGAGACAACAGAAACACAACACATGCAATCAGATAGAATAGATACATTATAGTTAGGCTCAGATATAATAGAGATCATTGACGTTCTACAGACGGTATAAGCATGTTTTATACAATCAGAGCTGAGCACTTTGTGATCTTAGGCATTCAAACAAAACAAACTATGAAGACAGGATACAGACGTGGTCCGACAGAATGTGATGAAGATGAGAACTAGAACGTTACTCACCTAGAAAAGCTAAGACTGTAACAGCGGAGAGCCAAATTGCAGACATCCTTGGCTTAATCGTTCTTTGACTAAACACAGCTAATTTCCAGGAAGAATTTATTTGTCTTCGTGCCTAGTAGCTCCCGTTTAGGGAAGGCAAAAATTCTGTCCTTAAAAATGTGCCTTAAAATGAATGTTGTGTCTCTGAACAGAAGCTGTGGAAGAGCGTGACCCAAATTCTCTCTGCTCTGTCAATCCTCCTCAGTGGTACTGTCAGAAATGGGAACGTCTGAAAGGCAAAGGAGTCTAGGTTTGTGTCAGGGGAGGGCAGAGAACAGGGGACAGAAGAATGGGCTGTTACTTGTATTATTTATCTAGCACCACACCGCCCCCAAGTGGCAAAATGTGTTCACAAAGGGGCAATGGCTGCTGTAGATATTCTCAAACCTTTGCCAGTAAACGAGCCTTTCTCACAGAGAGAGTATTTTACCGATGCAAGAGATGGGGGTGGCTTTGTAAAGATAGTTTGTGTTTCTTAGAAGTTTTCCAAAGTACCACCTCTCACTAGTCGCACGTGTAAATAATTAGGTGCACAGAGATGTTTCTGTAAATTTGGCCCTAAATGCTTTATTCATCTCTTTTTGTTCTCCCTGGTCACCCCTTTCCCCTGCACCCACTGAAGTGTACCCCATCTTCCGCTCCCAACACACACACACACACACACGTGGGAGTGAGATACTTAGGTAAGAGAATCCAGCACCAACCTGCCATATGAACAAAGTGCTCCCTAGCTACAATGGAAAGGCTCCAGTCTTGCACTATACAAAATATGGTGGCTAGTTTGAGTAGCCACACACTTCTCAAACATATACTCGAGGGGCATATTATATTATAAATAACAACAAGTCCTACCCCATCCCACCCCCTGCAACTGTTTCAATGTCCTTCATGGGCACCTTAGTTAACATTTTGTTCAGGTTTTCCTGTTCCTCATAGGTGGCATTAACAATTTATTCCCTGGAGTCTTTTTAGGCAGGTGTCTATAACCCTTACACAAATACACACACAAAGGGGAGCAAGTATTCCCTGGGATTCTTCTTCCTTGTGATTATCCCAGATAAATGAGGCTAGCAAGAGTGTACATAAGAGGGGTGTGGGCGTTGCTTTCACAAAAGTGCAACACAACTTGCTTGTTTCTCTTTTCCCTTTTTCTTTTTCTCTCAGTGAATGCTACAGCTAAAAGCAAGACATTTATTTTTGCCGGTCTATGTTTTTGTTATACAATTTGGTGTTGATCACTTAAGATGAGCTATTACCAGCAAGAGAGCGGGGAGGAGGGGGAGAAAAACTTTTGTAGTGATAATCAAGGTGGGCCATTTCCAGCAGTTAACAGGAACGTCTGAGGAACAGTGGGAGGTGGGAGGGGGAATAAACATGGGGAAATACTTTTACTTTGTGTAATGACCCATCCACTCCCAGTCTCTATTCAAGCCTAAGTTAATTGTATCCAGTTTGCAAATTAATTCCAATTCAGCAGTCTCTCGTTGGAGTCTGTTTTTGAAGATTTTTTGTTGAATAATTGTCACTTTTAGGTCTCTAATCGAGTGACCAGAGAGATTGAAGTGGAGAGGTTTTAGTTGGGGGCTGAAGGTGATGGCTAGTGGTGTTCAGTTATTTTCTTTGTTGGGCCCAACTAAAAGCTCTCCAACGCATCATCAAGGATCTACAACCTATCCTGAAGGAGGACCCATCACTCTCACAGATCTCGGGAGACAGACCAGTCCTTGCCTACAGACAGCCCCCAAACCTTAAGCAAATACTCACCAGCAACCACACACCACACAACAAAAACACTAACTCAGGAACCTATCCTTGCAACAAAGCCCGTTGCCAACTGTGTCCACATATCTATTCAGGGGACACCATCATAGGGCTGAATCACATCAACCACACTATCAGAGGCTCGTTCACCTGCACATCCACCAATGTGATAGATGCCATCATGGAGCAGGTCCTCAAAGAATCAATCCTGAAGCACTTGCATGAGAGGAAAGTGATCAGGAACAGCCAGCATGGATTCACCAAGGGAAGGTCATGCCTGACTAATCTAATCACCTTTTATGATGAGATTACTGGTTCTGTGGATGAAGGGAAAGCAGTGGATGTATTGTTTCTTGACTTTAGCAAAGCTTTTGACACGGTCTCCCATAGTATTCTTGTCACCAAGTTAAGGAAGTATGGGCTGGATGAATGCACTATAAGGTGGGTAGAAAGCTGGCTAGATTGTCGGGCTCAACGGGTAGTGATCAATGGCTCCATGTCTAGTTGGCAGCCGGTATCAAGTGGAGTGCCCCAAGGGTCGGTCCTGGGGCCGGTTTTATTCAATATCTTCATAAATGATCTGGAGGATGGTGTGGATTGCACTCTCAGCAAATTAGCAGATGATACTAAACTGGGAGGAGTGGTAGATACGCTGGAGGGGAGGGATAGGATACAGAAGGACCTAGACCAATTGGAAGATTGGGCCAAAAGGAATCTGATGAGGTTCAATAAGGATAAGTGCAGGGTCCTGCACTTAGGACGGAAGAACCCAATGCACAGCTACAGACTAGGGACCGAATGGCTAGGCAGCAGTTCTGCGGAAAAGGACCTAGGGGTGACAGTGGACGAGAAGCTGGATATGAGTCAGCAGTGTGCCCTTGTTGCCAAGAAGGCCAATGGCATTTTGGGATGTATAAGTAGGGGCATAGCGAGCAGATCGAGGGACGTGATCGTTCCCCTCTATTCGACATTGGTGAGGCCTCATCTGGAGTACTGTGTCCAGTTTTGGGCCCCACACTTCAAGAAGGATGTGGATAAATTGGAGAGAGTCCAGCGAAGGGCAACAAAAATGATTAGGGGACTGGAACACATGAGTTATGAGGAGAGGCTGAGGGAGCTGGGATTGTTTAGCCTGCAGAAGAGAAGAATGAGGGGGGATTTGATAGCTGCTTTCAACTACCTGAAAGGGGGTTCCAAAGAGGATGGCTCTAGACTGTTCTCAATGGTAGCAGATGACAGAACGAGGAGTAATGGTCTCAAGTTGCAGTGGGGGAGGTTTAGATTGGATATTAGAAAAAACTTTTTCACTAAGAGGGTGGTGAAACACTGGAATGCGTTACCTAGGGAGGTGGTAGAATCTCCTTCCTTAGAGGTTTTTAAGGTCAGGCTTGACAAAGCCCTGGCTGGGATGATTTAACTGGGAATTGGTCCTGCTTTGAGCAGGGGGTTGGACTAGATGACCTTCTGGGGTCCCTTCCAACCCTGATATTCTATGATTCTATGATTCTATGTGCCAGCAATGCCCCTCTGCCGTGTACATTGGTCAAACTGGACAGTCTCTACGTAAAAGAATAAATGGACACAAATCAGACATCAATAATTATAACGTTCAAAAACCAGTCGGAGAACAATTCAATCTCTCTGGTCACTTTATTAGAGACCTAAAAGTGACAATTCTTCAACAAAAAAACCTTCAAATCTAGATTCCAACCAGAGACTGCTGAATTGGAATTAATTTGCAAACTGGATACAATTAACTTAGGCTCGAATAGAGACTGGGAGTGGATGTGTCATTACACAAAGTAAAACTATTTCCCCATGTTTATTTCCCCGCTCCACCCCCCATTGTTCCTCAGACATTCTTGTTAACTGTTGGAAATGGCCCACCTTGATTATCATTACAAAAGTTTTTCTCCCCCTACTCCCCGCTCTCCTGCTGGTAATAGCTCATCTTAAGTGATCACTCTCCTTACAGTGTGTATGGTAACAGCCATTGTTTCATGTTCTCTGTGTATATAAATCTCCCCACTGTATTTTCCACTAAATGTCTCCAATGAAGTGAGTTGTAGCTCACGAAAGCTTATGTTCAAATAAATTGGTTAATCTCTAAGGTGCCACAAGCACTCTTTTTCTTTCTACAGAAGAGTAACACTTCACACAACAGAACCACTAACCCAGGAACCTATCCTTGCAACAAAGTCCCTTGCAAACTGTGCCCACATATCTATTCAGAGGACACCATCACAGGGCCTAATAACATCAGCCACACTGTCAGAGGCTCGTTCACCTGCACATCTAACCAATGTGATCTATGCCATCATGTGCCAGCAATGCCCCTCTGCCATGTACATTGGGCAAACTGGACAGTCTCTATGTAAAAGAATAAATGGACATAAATCAGACATCAAGAATTATAACATTAAAAAACCAGTCGGAGAACACTTCAATCTCTCTGGTCACTCGATTAGAGACCTAAAAGTGACAATTCTTCAACAAAAAAACTTCAAAAACAGACTCCAAGGAGAGACTGCTGAATTGGAATTAATTTGCAAACTGGATACAATTAACTTAGGCTTGAATAGAGACTGGGAATGGTTAATTCATTATAAAAAAGTAACCTATTTCCCCTTGTTTGTTCCTCTCCCCCCCCCCCCGCCCACAGTTCCGCAGACGTTCTTGTTAAACCCTGGATTTGTGCTGGAAATGGCCCACCTTGATTATCATACACATTGTAAGGAGAGTGATCACTTTAGATAAGCTATTAGCAGCAGGAGAGTGGGGTGGGGGGAGAGAAAACCTTATGTAGTGATAAACACCCATTTTTTCATGATCTGTGTGTATAAAAACATCTTCTGTATTTTCCACAGTATGCATCCGATGAAGTGAGCTGTAGCTCACGAAAGCTCATGCTCAAATAAATTGGTTAGTCTCTAAGGTGCCACAAGTACTCCTTTACTTTGTTACTGGTTTCATGTTTAGAAGAAATTGCTTGATGTATGATGGATTTGGAGTGCCCTGTAGTAAGTTATGAATACTGTATCTTGACTGGGTTACTGTAATGTTAGCTGTGTGCATATATAGAGTTAATTCTACTGCAGGATCGTCAGGAAATGCATCCAGACAGAAAGGGGAGGACAATAGCCCAGCGTCTCAGCAAACACTTGACTTGAATGTTGCTCCCAAGTCCTTCTGAGCTTCCTGAACTGGTTTAACCTGTCTCAGAAAGCATAGGAGAACCAAGGACTTTGGATGATTGAGAGGTATTTCCTGAAGGGTAGGGGAGAGATATAAATGGTAATTAAGTGATACAGACAGAGACCCAGACCCCCAGAGGATGGGGATCTGGGATAAGATAGGCCAATTTAGGACTATAGATAAGGCAGACATGTATGTAGATCTTTTATTGTTTTCATATATTTTTTCTCTTAAGTTATGTTTGGTTCCTAAATTTGGTTTGAGAAGGCTGTTATAGGTCACTGATTTCACTGCTGACTGCAAGCTTCTGAAGAACTTCAGGTGTCCAAACCCACTTGGACCTGTTGGGGTAAGCATGGTGGATCCACAAGGCACCATAGGCCAGGACTTGGTCTAAGAGTAGAAGACTCACAGGATAAGGGTTCCACCCTAGGGAGGTAAAGGAAAGAGTCTTCATACCTGAGAGGATGGGCTAAGAGCTGCAGCTAGCCCTGTAACTGTGACTCTGTGGAAAGTGAACATTGATTCAAATCCATGGCAGTTCAGAAGTTGGTACAGCTTCCTAGTGTGCATGTAAGTGTGCTGTGAACTTTCTAACCCAGGTCCTCAGCTGGTGTAAATTGGTGCAGCTCCACTGAAGTGAATGGATTTAGGCTGACTGATACCAATGGAAGATCTGGCCCTTTTTGTGCCTGGGCACAGGCAAAACACCTTTGCACCATCAGTTCTCAAAGTCCCTGTTTAGGCCATGATATGCTGATCTTGCTCAGTAACATTTGCAGTGTTACCAGCTCTGATGTTCAATTTAGATTCCCTGCTCCTGGAGATAAATGATTACAGAAGAATCTCAGGGTTCATTCAATAAATAAATAAAACAAAAGTTTCTAGCCTTCATGCCTGAAGCGACAACCTTGAATATGTAACCTCAATAGTACCTTAAAGGATCAAAAGACGGGGGGGGGGCGGGGGAGGAGGAAGCACCCACCTTGATTATTTTAATATCTGAAGGTTTTTGAGCCCATCTAGGTGGTTTTTGAACATGTGGGCCGGGCAATAACTCATGTGTACAGTCTACTCAGAAGAGAGCAGTGGTAATGTTACAAGTACAGCGGTGACCATGTCAATTAGACCGTCACTGCGAGAGGGACTGTACGGATATAGGTGGTGAGCTTATGAACATGCCCAGTCTGAACTAGAACAGAGGGTCTCAACCTTGTTCTTTCTCAGCCCCCCGTCCCTCCCCCCGCCCACACACACACACACGTATAAAAACTCCACAGCCGACCAGTGCCTCGACAACTCGTTTTCTGTATAAACCCAGGACCTGTGTTATGGGGTAGCAAGCAGGGCACTTTCTTGGGGCCTCAGGATGTCCCATGAAGCTACATTGCTCAGGCTTCAGGTTCAGACCGGGTGGCAGGGCCGGGGCCGGGGCTTCAGCCCCATGCGGTGGGTTTTGGGGTTTCTGCCCTGCATGGGCACCCCCTGAAACTGGCTTGCTCCCTCCCCTCCAGGGGGCCCTGGGCTCCTGGTGGAGAACCAGTGAATGAGAGGTTTCCAGCAGCCTGATCCCTCTGGGCTTGTCCACACCTAAAGGGCTGCAGCGGCGCTGCCGTAGCACTTCACTGAAGACGTGCCCTAAGCTCTCTCCTGTTGGCACAGGTAACCCACCTCCCACGAGGCAGTGGCTATGTGGAAGGGAGAAGCTCTCCCGTTGCCATGTAGTGGGGCCGCCCCTGACTGTCCCACTGTGTCCGTCCCAGCACAGAAATACACCGCAGCGTCTCCCAGCCTCACAGGGCGCAGGGCCAGGGTGCTGGACACTCTCTGTCGGCGGAGATGTGCGGGGCTCCCGCCGGCTCGGGGGTCTTCGTGGTTTCCTTGTATCCGATAACTACAAACTGGGGTCCCGTGTTCGGGAGCTGCCGGTACCAGACTGTGCTGTCAGTCGCCTTGGTGGTGAGGCGAGAACACGTGCGGTCCAGTTCGACTCCCTCCAAAGCTTCTGCGGAGCCCGGCTGCTGAATTTTGGCTCTCCCCGGGGCCACTAGGAGCGAAAACCAGCAAGAGAATTGATTCGGTGGGCGCGAAACTTCCGAGGGACCCTAGGGTTAAATCCCCTTTCGCCAGCCCCCATCCAGTGGCTGCCCCGGGAGTTTCGAAGTGCCAGGGAGGGGGAGAATGCTGGGGGAAGGAGAGAGAGGTGTGGCTGGATCGAAAGAGACAGAAGAAGAAGAGTGTGTATGAGGAGAGATGGGGGGTGCATTTGGTGAGGTGGGGGGGATGTAGGGTGGAGGAGAGAGAGGGGTTGGGGAAGACAGAGGTTGAGGGAAACTGTTATTTTACTCACTGATAACAATCAGCACAGTGGCTAACACGGGGGCTGTTGCAGCCCTCCTGTGTCCGCGATGTGTCTGTGTCGAAATGTAGAAGCCACACTCCACTGCGAAACATTAACAACGGTGCCTGCAGGGAGGGAGCTGCCCTTTTTCTCTCTCACCAGCCCCCGAGACAGTCAGAGAGACGGGAGCTCTGGCCTTTTCCTTTCAGCTACAGCCCCAAGACGCTTTGGCAGGGCGGTAGAAACCAAAGTCGTGCAATGATGCCTTGCCTGTGGCTCGTGGCTCCTCTCTCTGCACTTGGGAACCGCCGGCTGTGACACAGGTTAACTCCCGCCTCGACGGTGCAAATCACCGATTTTTATCAGGCGTTCAGGCCGCTGCAGCGAAATCTCGCTAATTTACTTTCAACTCCCGCCAAACAGTGGGGAGTTATTCAAACGGAATGAGATTGGGATGCTCGGCCAATAAACCAGCTCCCCCCTCAGCATTAGTGCCGGAGAAGGATGTTGCTGTCTGTCTGTCTGTCTATGGGTCGATTTCTCTACTCGAGACTTATATATTCCTCCACCCCAAAGTGCCAGTTTCCCTGTAGACTATGAACTTTCCCCTCATGATCTCGGTAGCGTTGGTGTGTGTGTTTGTTTGTTTGACTTTATTGGTGTTACGCTAATTTTGTTTCATGCTATTCTGTATAATGTCTAAAAAAGGTGAAGCCCTGGATTGGATCAAGCCGGTGAAGCCCAGAGCTAGCCGGTGACCAGAGAGATCTGATCCAAGTTCTGTGGTTGCACCATTCCTCCCTTCCCCTGCCAGACCCTGGTGCCCGCCTCCCCACTGCTCTGCACAGACCCTGCCTGGTTTCTGCTCAGCTTCCTGCCGGTCGGTGTCACTGTGTCGCTCGCGGAGACACTCTGTTTGCTGGATGGCTTCCAGAGGTAGAAGGATTTGTCCTTTTTATCATGGGTGGCATCAAACCCTTTTCTGATCCCCTCATCCGAGTCCTCCTGTCCAACATCCCTCAGGAATAGTGTGAGGGCCTGGCTGGGGAACGTACACGTACCAGAGGGGATAAGGAGTGACAGAAAATTGATAGATACAATTCAGACGCACAGGTTCACCTTGGGAGATGGTAACGGTGCCTTCAGTTTTGGTCACTGAGTCTGCTCCATAGGTGCCCCCTGTGGGAGGAACAGAGCAGAACAGACACACTCAGATATAACAGAACCAGAGACCAGACACTCCGAGACAACTTCCATGTAACAGTTAGAAACAATTCAGCACAAACATCATAGATAAACACAGATACAATAGAAATGTGGCAGATTCACTAGGACATAATAGCAACGCAAAGTCTGCACTGAGAGACCGTGAACACATAAATGGATACAATCAGACACAACAGCAATATAATAGACTCGAATATACAGTCATAGAGAATATTGACACTCAGACACAACGGACACACAATACGTGCAATCAGGTAAAACAGAAACATAATATGAGCGGATTTCATACAAAGAGAGCATTGACTCTCATAGACAATACAAACATAAAAGATACAATAGGATATAATATAAGCACTTCGTGATCTTAAGCTTTGAAACAAACTAAATTATGAAGACAGGATAAAGACATGGTTGGACAAAATATAACCCAGCTGAGAAATGGAAAGTTATTACTTAGAATAGACATGACTATAACAGTGGAGAGCCAAGTTAGAAGCATCCTGCGGTTGGGGAAGGCAAGAATATTGTCCTTAAAAGTGTGCCTTAAAATGAATGTTGTATCTTTGAGCAGCAGCTGTCAGAACAGCATGAACCCAACTTCACAGGAGGGATTCTCTCTGCTTTGTAAATGCTTCTCAATGGTACTGTCAATTTCTGAAGGGCAAAGAGGGCTCGGTTGTTGTCAGGGGAAGACAGAGAGCATGGGAGAAGAACGGGCTGTTACTTCTATTGTTATTCATTTAGCGCCACACCGCACCCGAGTGGCAAAATGTGTTCACAGTTGGGCAATGGTTGCAGCAGGTATTCTCACACCTTTGCCAGTAAATCAGCCTTTTTCACAGAGCAGGTATTTTTCTTATACATGAGGTGGGATGGTCTGGTAAAGACTCACTCTCTCTCTATTTATCTATCTGTGTGCCCTGGGCAGCTGAAGTTTCTTCAACTTCTCAGCATCAGTTTTCCTACAGAATATGAACTTCTCCACTGTGATCAAGGCAGATTTCCGGTGCCTTTATTGGTTTACTTTTAGTGATATTGAACTGTCTGGTTGCACTTGCCTTCAAGAATAGGGCTGGCGGCACCTTTCACTAGGATTGCTCATGAGTGGGTTCATTTGTTCTGGTCTTTCCTGATTTTACTTTAGTTGGTGATTCATGACATTCACCATCGTTTCTGAGATGGTAGCACTCCGGATTAGGGCAAAGAAGGAAAAAACAGAGAGCTAAAATGTGTGTGAGTGAGAAAAAGAGAGAAATTTCTGTTCCGAGTTAAATTTTTGCAGTCTTCCGCCCTTCTGCCCCCGAGTAGCTCCCAGACCCTGGTTCCCGGATCCCCACTGCTCTGCACTGACCCTCCGCTGTTTTTGCTCAGCTCCCACGCTGGTCCGTGTCACTGTGTCGCTCGCTGCGCAGTAATAGGTGGCGGAGTCGCTCAGTTCGCTGGCCGCTTTCCACAGGTGGAAGGATTTGTGCTTTTTGTCGTGGGTGGCATTGAACCCTTTTCTGATCCCTTCATCCGAGTCCTCCCTTCCCAGGTCCCTCAGGAAGAGCCTGGGGGGCTGGTTGGGGAACTGCACGTACCAGAAGGGGTAAGGAGTAGCAGAGGCAGAAAATTGATAGGTACAATTCAGACGCACTGGATCCACTTGGGAGATGATAACGGTGCCTTCAGTTTGGGTCACTGAGTCTGCTCCATAGGTGTCTTCTGTGGGAGGAACAGAGCAGAAGAGACCCACTCAGATAGAACAGAACCAACCGGAGCTGAGACACTCCGAGATAACATCCATGTGACAGATACCAACAACACAGAGAAAACATGACCGATAAACACAGATCTAGTAGAAACGTGGTAGATTCACTAAAACGTTACAGAAATCCAAAGTCTGCACGGAGAGACCAAGCGAACATAAACGGATACAATCAGATACGACAACAACCATATTTAGACACGGATATAATAGAGAATATTGACACTCGGAGAAAACACAAACACAACACACGCAGTCAGTTATAATAGATATACAATATTTATGCCGAGATATGATAAAGAGAGTACTGATACTATAAACAGTATAAACATAACAGATACAATCTGGTATGGCACTTCGAGATATCAGGCATTGAAAGAAACTGGATGAGGAAGGCAGGATGCAGACGTAGTTCGATCGAATGTAGCAAAGCTGAGACAGAGAACGCTGGAGGCATCCTTGGGTTAATGATTCTTCGGCTAAATAGAGCTAATTTCCTAATCCCGCAAGAATTAATTTGTCTCCGTCCGTGTCTACTCTCTCCCGTTTAGGGAAGGCAGGAATTCTACCCTATAAAATGTGTCTGAACAATTGATGTTGTATTTCTGAGCAGGAGCTGTCGGAAGAGCGTGAACCTAACTTCACAGGAGTGATTTTCTCTGCTCTGTCAATCCTCCTCACTGGTACTGTCAGAAATGGGAACCTCTGAAAGGCAAAGGGGGCCAGGCTGATGGCAGGGGCGGGCAGAGAGCAGGGGACAGAAACATGCTGCTACTTGTATGATTTATCTAGCACCACACCGCCCCCAAGCGGCAAATTGTGTTCACACATCGGGAATGCGTGCCGCAGATATTCTCGCACCTTTGCCTGCAAATCCGCCTTCCTTGCAGAGAGAGTGAGGGAAGACAGCGAGTCACTCTCTGTCTGTTGAGGATTCCTCAGCTCTTCAGTACCATTTTTTCCCTTCGGAATAGGAACTTCTCCGCCGTGATCCTGGCAGAGTCCGTGTGTTTATTGATTTAGTTTCAATGACATTGAACGGTCTGGTTACACTTTCCTTTCGGAACGGGGCGGGGGGAAGCTTTTCCCAGAGTTGCTCTGGATGTCTTCTGGTCTTTCCTGATTTTAATGGCTGATTCATGACATTCACCATCATTTCTGAGATGGTTAAACTCCGGAATAGGGCAAAAATGGAAAACACATAGCCAGAAGGAGTGTGTGAATGTGGGGGTGTGTGTGTGAGAGCGAGAGAGAGAGAGAGAGAGAGAGATTTCTGCTTTAAGTTCAGTGTTTGAAGAATTCCCCCTTCTGTTCCCGAGTCGCCGCCAGATCCGGGTGCCCGCCTCCCCGCTGCTCCGCACAGACCCTGCGCGGTTTTTGCGCAGCTCCCCTGCCGGCCCGTATCACTGTGTCGCTCGCGGCGCAGTAATAGGTCGCGGAGTCGCTCACTTCGCTGGACGGTTTCCACAGGTGGAAGGATTTGAGCTTTTTATCGTGGGTGGCATTGAACCCTTTTCTGATCCCTTCATCCGAGTCCTCCCTTCCCAGGTCCCTCAGGAAGAGCCTGGGGGGCTGGCTGGGGAACTGCACGTACCAGAAGGGATCAACAACAGCAACACTGGCAGAAAATTGATAGGTACAATTCAGACGCACCCGGTCCCCTTGGGAGATGATAACGGTGCCTTCAGGTTGGGTCACTGAGTCTGCTCCATCGGTGCCCGCTGTGGGAGGAACAGAGCAGAAAACAGACACGCTCAAATAGACCAGAACCGGAGCTGAGACACTCCGAGAGAACATGACAAACAGATATCACAGAAACGCAGAAGTTTCACTAAATAAACAAACAAACAAAAAACCAGAAATCCAAAGTCTGCACGGAGAGACCATGCAAACATAAATGGTAACAATCAGATAACATCAGCAACATCATATTTAGACTGGGATGTAATAGAGAATATTGACACTCAGAGACAACAGAAACACAACACATGCAATCAGATAGAATAGATACATTATAGTTATGCTCAGATATAATAGAGATCATTGACGTTCTACAGACGGTATAAGCATGTTTTATACAATCAGAGCTGAGCACTTTGTGATCTTAGGCACTCAAACAAAATAAACTATGAAGACAGGATACAGACGTGGTCCGACAGAATGTGATGAAGATGAGAACTAGAACGTTACTCACCTAGAAAAGCTAAGACTGTAACAGCGGAGAGCCAAATTGCAGACATCCTTGGCTTAATCGTTCTTTGACTAAACACAGCTAATTTCCAGGAAGAATGGATTTGTCTTCGTGCCTAGTAGCTCCCGTTTAGGGAAGGCAAAAATTCTGTCCTTAAAAATGTGCCTTAAAATGAATGTTGTGTCTCTGAGCAGAAGCTGTCGGAAGAGCGTGACCCAAATTCTCTCTGCTCTGTCAATCCTCCTCAGTGGTACTGTCAGAAATGGGAAAGTCTGAAAGGCAAAGGGGGCCAGGCTGCCAGGGGCGGCGAGAGAACAGGGGACAGAAGAACGGGCTGTTACTTGTGTTATTTATCTAGCACCACACCGCCCCCAAGTGGCAAAATGTGTTCACAAAGGGGCAATGGCTGCTGTAAATAGTCTCAAACCTTTGCCAGTAAACGAGCCTTTCTCACAGAGAGAGTATTTTACCGATGCAAGAGATGAGGGTGGCCTTCAAAGATAGTTTGTGTTTCTTAGAAGTTTTACAAAGTACCACCTCTCACTAGTCGCACGCGTAAATAATTAGGTGCACAGAGATGTTTCTGTAAATTTGGCCCTAAATGCTTTATTCATCTCTTTTTGTTCACCCTAGTCTCCCCTTTCCCCCGCACCCACTGAAGTGCACCCCATCTTCCGCTCCCAACACACACACACACGCGCGCGCGCGCGCGCGTGAGAGTGAGATACTTAGGTAAGAGAATCCAGCACCAACCTGCCATATGAACAAAGTGCTCCCTAGCTACAATGGAAAGGCTCCAGTCTTGCACTATACAAAATATGGTGGCTAGTTTGAGTAGCCACACACTTCTCAAACATATACTCGAGGGGCATATTATATTATAAATAACAAGTCCTACCCTACCCCACCCCCTTCAACTGTTTCAATGTCCTTCATGGGCACCGTAGGTAACATTTTGTTCAGGTTTTCCTGTTCCTCATAGGTGGCATTAACAATTTATTCCTTGGAGTCTTTTTAGGCAGGTCTCTATAACCCTTACACAAATACACACACAAAGGGGAGCAATTATTCCCTGGGATTCTTCTTCCTTGTGATTATCCCAGATAAATGAGGCTAGCAATCGTGTACATAAGAGGGGTGTGGGCGTTGCTTTCACAAAAGTGGAACACAACTTGCTTGTTTCTCTTTTTTCTTTTTCTGTCAGTGAATGCTACAGCTAAAAGCAAGACATTTATTTTTGCCGGTCTATGTTTTTGTTATGCAATTTGGTGTTGAGCACAGCAAAGACCTTTTGCTGGGGATATATGAAAGCAAAGTGGCTTTTTAAATAAACCTTTCCCCTCCTTTAATGTATCATAAACTCCTCTTTTTGAAAGAACAGAAATACTAGGACAAGGTAGAAAAATGTGAAGGGGAAAAAAAAAAGAAAGGAAAAGACAAACTTGGCTGATGAGCACTTTTAGATATCCAGAATTTTTTTTTTACTAATTTTCACTCTGAATACCCTGTGACATGATTGCAAACCCCTTTTTTCTTCATTCCCCCTTGTATCCATTTCTGAGATCTATATAATTTGATCTATATATTAGTCTCTCTCTCTGTCTGTATGCTTGCATGGCATTTTTAGGCTCAGTTTTTAGTTTGAACTTTCATTAGTCTGCTTTTCTGGTCTGAGTTTATTTCCCTTTTCATTCTTTATGCATCGGTGTTATCTGGATATTCTGTTTTCTGTTTCTGGCCCGCTGCTCCAGCTCTCCACACACCCTGTGACACTCTGATCAGAGACTCAGATGGAGCATGAAGCCACATAATTTGCAAGACCATTTAGACAGGTTTCAGAGGAGCAGCCGTGTTAGTCTGTATTCGCAAAAAGAAAAGGAGGACTAGTGGCACCTTAGAGACTAACCAATTTATTTCAGCATAAGCTTTCGTGAGCTACAGCTCACTTCATCCGATGCATTCAGTGGAAAATACAGTGGGGAGATTTATATACACAGAGAACATGAAACAATGGGTGTTACCATACACACTGTAAGGAGAGTGATCACTTAAGATAAGCTATTACCAGCAGGAGAGCAGGGAGGGGGGAGAGAAAACCTTTTGTAGTGATAATCAAGGTGGGCCATTTCCAGCAGTTAACAGGAACGTCTGAGGAACAGTGGGGGGTGGGAGGGGGAATAAACATGGGGAAATAGTTTTACTTTGTGTAATGACCCATCCACTCCCAGTCTCTATTCAAGCCTAAGTTAATTGTATCCAGTTTGCAAATTAATTCCAATTCAGCAGTCTCTCGTAGGAGTCTGTTTTTGAAGATTTTTTGTTGAAGAATTGTCACTTTTAGGTCTCTAATTGAGTGACCAGAGAGATTGAAGTGGAGAGGTTTTAGTTGGGGGCTGAAGGTGATGGCTAGTGGCGTTCTGTTATTTTCTTTGTTGGGCCCAGCTAAAATCTCTCCAACGCATCATCAAGGATCTACAAGCTATCCTGAAGGACAACCCATCACTCTCACAGATCTTGGGAGACAAACCAGTCCTTTCCTACAGACAGCCCCCCAACTTTAAGCAAATACTCACCAGCAACCACACACCACACAAAAAAAAACACTAAGTCAGGAACCTATTCTTGCAAAAAAGCCCGTTGCCAACTGTGTCCACATATCTATTCAGGGGGACACCATCATAGGGCCTAATCACATCAGCCACACTATCAGAGGCTCGTTCACCTGTACATCTACCAATGTGATATATGCCTTCATGTGCCAGCAATGCCCTTCTGCCATGTACATTGGTCAAACTGGACAGTCTCTACGTAAAAGAATAAATGGACACAAATCAGATGTCAAGATTTATAACATTCAAAAACCAGTCGGAGAACATTTCAATCTCTCTGGTCACTCGATTAGAGACCTAAAAGTGACAATTCTTCAACAAAAAAAACTTCAAAAACAGACTCCAACCAGAGACTGCTGAATTGGAATTAATTTGCAAACTGGATACAATTAATTTAGGCTTGAATACAGACCTTGAGTGGATGTGTCATTACACAAAGTAAAACTATTTCCCCATGTTTATTCCCCCCCACACACCCCACACTGTTCCTCAGACAAAAAGAAAAGGAGTACTTGTGGCACCTTAGAGACTAACCAATTTATTGGAGCATGAGCTTTCGTGAGATTCAGCTCACTTCATCAGATGTATACCGTGGAAACTGCAGCAGACTTTATATATACACAGAGAATATGAAACAATACCTCCTCCCACCCCACTGTCCTGCTGGTAATAGCTTATCTAAAGTGATCATCAAGTTGGGCCATTTCCAGCACAAATCCAGGTTTTCTCACCCTCCACCCCCCCACACACACACAAACTCACTATCCTGCTGGTAATAGCTCATCCAAAGTGACCACTCTCCAAGTTTAAATCCAAGTTTAACCAGAACGTCTGGGGGCGGGGGGGGGGGGTAGGAAAAAACAAGGGGAAATAGGCTACCTTGCATAATGACTTAGCCACTCCCAGTCTCTATTTAAGCCTAAATTAATAGTATCCAATTTGCAAATGAATTCCAATTCAGCAGTTTCTCGCTGGAGTCTGGATTTGAAGTTTTTTTGTTTTAAGATAGCGACCTTCATGTCTGTGATTGCGTGACCAGAGAGATTGAAGTGTTCTCCGACTGGTTTATGAATGTTATAATTCTTGACATCTGATTTGTGTCCATTTATTCTTTTACGTAGAGACTGTCCAGTTTGACCAATGTAAATTGTGCTGGAAATGGCCCAACTTGATGATCACTTTAGATAAGCTATTACCAGCAGGACAGTGGGGTGAGAGGAGGTATTGTTTCATATTCTCTGTGTGTATATAAAGTCTGCTGCAGTTTCCACAGTATGCATCCGATGAAGTGAGCTGTAGCTCACGAAAGCTCATGCTCCAATAAATTGGTTAGTCTCTAAGGTGCCACAAGTACTCCTTTTCTTTTTGCGAATACAGACTAACACGGCTGTTCCTCTGAACTCTGAAACCTGTTCCTCAGACGTTCTTGTTAACTGCTGGAAATGGCCCACCTTGATTATCACTACAAAAGGTTTTCTCTCCCCCCTCCCTGCTCTCCTGCTGGTAATAGCTTATCTTAAGTGATCACTCTCCTTACAGTGTGTATGGTAACACCCATTGTTTCATGTTCTCTGTGTATATAAATCTCCCCACTGTATTTTCCACTGAATGCCTCCGATGAAGTGAGCTGTAGCTCACGAAAGCTTATGCTGAAATAAATTGGTTAGTCTCTAAGGTGCCACAAGCACTCTTTTTCTTTCTACAGAAGAGTAACACTTCACACAACAGAACCACTAACCCAGGAACCTATCCTTGCAAGAAAGCCCCTTGCCAACTGTGCCCACATATCTATTCAGGGGACACCATCACAGGGCGTAATCACATCAGCCACACTATCAGAGGCTCGTTCAACTGCAGAACCAATGTGATATATGCCATCATGTGCCAGCAATGCCCCTCTGCCATTTACATTGGTCAAACTGGACAGTCTCTACGTAAAAGAATAAATGGACACAAATTAGATGTCAAGAATTATAACATTCATAAACTAGTCGGAGAACACTTTAATTCTCTGGTCACTCGATTTCTGATCTCAAAGTGACTATCCTTCAAAAAAAAGCTTCGAAAACAGACTCCAACGAGAGACTGCTGAATTGGAATTAATTTGCAAATTGGATACAATTAACTTAGGCTTGAATAGAGACTGGGAATGGTTGATTCATTATAAAAAGTAACCTATTTCCCCTTGTTTATTCCTTCCCCCCCTCCCCCGCCCCCAGACGTTCTGGTTAAACTTGGATTTAAACTTGGAGAGTGGTCACTTTGGATGAGCTATTACCAGCAGGATAGTGAGTTTGTGTGTGTGTTTTTTGGAGGGGGGTGAGGGGGTGAGAGAACCTGGATTTGTGCATGTGGGCCGGGCAATAACTCATGTGTACAGTCTACTCTGAAGAGAGCAACCTGGGGAGAGGCAAGTAGCGGTAATGTTACAAGTACAGCGGTGACCATGTCAATTAGACCGTCACTGCGAGAGGGACTGTACGGATATAGAAAAGGAGTACTTGTGGCACCTTAGAGACTAACCAATTTATTTGAGCATGAGCTTTCGTGAGCTACAGCTCACTTCATCAGATGTTTACCGTGGAAACTGCAGCAGACTTTATATACACACAGAAATCATGAAACAATACCTCCTCCCACCCCACTGTCCTGCTGGTAATAGCTTATCTAAAGTGATCAACAGGTGGGCCATTTCCAGCACAAATCCAGGTTTTCTCACCCTCCACCCCCCCACACAAATTCACTCTCCTGCTGGTGCTAGCCCATCCAAAGTGACAACTCTTTACATAATCAAGTCGGGCTATTTCCTGCATAGATCAAGGTTTTCTCACATCCCCCCCACCCCCATACACACACAAACTCACTCTCCTGCTGGTAATAGCTCATCTAAACTGACCATTCTCCAGGTTTAAATCCAAGTTAAACCAGAACATCTGGGGGGGGGGTAGGAAAAAACAAGAGGAAACAGGCTACCTTGCATAATGACTTAGCCACTCCCAGTCTCTATTTAAGCCTAAATTAATAGTATCCAATTTGCAAATGAATTCCAATTCAGCAGTTTCTCGCTGGAGTCTGGATTTGAAGTTTTTTTTGTTTTAAGATAGCGACCTTCATGTCTGTGATTGCGTGACCAGAGAGATTGAAGTGTTCTCCGACTGGTTTATGAATGTTATAATTCTTGACATCTGATTTGTGTCCATTTACGGATATAGGCGGTGAGCTTTTGAACATGCCCAGTCTGAACTAGAACAGAGGGTCTCAACCTTGTTCTTTCTCAGCCCCCCGTCCCTCCCCCCGCCCACACACACACGTATAAAAACTCCACAGCCGACCAGTGCCTCGACAACTCGTTTTCTGTATAAACCCAGGACCTGTGTTATGGGGTAGCAAGCAGGGCACTTTCTTGGGGCCTCAGGGTGTCCCATGAAGCTACATTGCTCAGGCTTCAGGTTCAGACCGGGTGGCAGGGCCGGGGCCGGGGCTTCAGCCCCATGCGGTGGGTTTTGGGGTTTCTGCCCTGCATGGGCACCCCCTGAAACTGGCTTGCTCCCTCCCCTCCAGGGGGCCCTGGGCTCCTGGTGGAGAACCAGTGAACGAGAGGTTTCCAGCAGCCTGATCCCTCTGGGCTTGTCCACACCTAAAGGGCTGCAGCGGCGCTGCCGTAGCACTTCACTGAAGACGTGCCCTAAGCTCTCTCCTGTTGGCACAGGTAACCCACCTCCCACGAGGCAGTGGCTATGTGGAAGGGAGAAGCTCTCCCGTTGCCATGTAGTGGGGCCGCCCCTGACTGTCCCACTGTGTCCCTCCGAGCACAGAAATACACCGCAGCGTCTCCCAGCCTCACACGGTGCAGGGCCAGGGTGCTGGACACTCTCTGTCGGCGGAGATGTGCGGGGCTCCCGCCGGCTCGGGGGTCTTCGTGGTTTCCTTGTGTCCGATAACTACAAACTGGGGTCCCGTGTTCGGGAGCTGCCGGTACCAGACTGTGCTGTCAGTCGCCTTGGTGGTGAGGTGAGAACACGTGCGGTCCAGTTCGACTCCCTCCAAAGCTTCTGCGGAGCCCGGCTGCTGAATTTTGGCTCTCCCCGGGGCCACTAGGAGCGAAAACCAGCAAGAGAATTGATTCGGTGGGCGCGAAACTTCCGAGGGACCCTAGGGTTAAATCCCCTTTCGCCAGCCCCCATCCAGTGGCTGCCCCGGGAGTTTCGAAGTGCCCGTGAGGGGGAGAATGCTGGGGGAAGGAGAGAGAGGTGTGGCTGGATCGAGAGACAGAAGAAGAAGAGTGTGTATGAGGAGAGATGGGGGGTGCATTTGGTGAGGTGGGGGGATGTAGGGTGGAGGAGAGAGGGGGGTTGGGGAAGACAGAGGTTGAGGGAAACTGTTATTTTACTCACTGATAACAATCAGCACAGTGGCTAACACGGGGGCTGTTGCAGCCCTCCTGTGTCCGCGATGTGTCTGTGTCGAAATGTAGAAGCCACACTCCACTGCGAAACATTAACAACGGTGCCTGCAGGGAGGGAGCTGCCCTTTTTCTCTCTCACCAGCCCCCGAGACAGTCAGAGAGACGGGAGCTCTGGCCTTTTCCTTTCAGCTACAGCCCCAAGACGCTTTGGCAGGGCGGTAGAAACCAAAGTCGTGCAATGATGCCTTGCCTGTGGCTCGTGGCTCCTCTCTCTGCGCTTGGGAACCGCCGGCTGTGACACAGGTTAACTCCCGCCTCGACGGTGCAAATCACCGATTTTTATCAGGCGTTCAGGCCGCTGCAGCGAAATTTCACTGATTTACTTTCAACTCCCGCCAAACAGTGGGGAGTTATTCAAACGGAATGAGATTGGGGTGCTCGGCCAATAAACCAGCTCCCCCCACAGCATTAGTGCCGGAGAAGGATGTTGCTGTCTGTCTGTCTGTCTATGGGTCGATTTTTCTCTACTCGACACTTATATATTCCTCCACCCCAAAGTGCCAGTTTCCCTGTAGACTATGAACTTTCCCCTCATGATCTCGGTAGCGTTTGTGTGTGTGTTTGTCTGACTTTATTGGTGTTACGCTAATTTTGTTTCATGCTATTCCGTATAATGTCTAAAAAAAGGTGAAGCCCTGGACTGGATCAAGCCGGTGAAGCCCAGAGCTAGCCGGTGACCAGAGAGATCTGATCCAAGTTCTGTGGTTGCACCATTCCTCCCTTTCCCCGCCCTCCCCAGACCTCGGTGCCCTCCTTCCCGCTGCTCAGCACAGACCCTGCGCGGTTTTTGCTCAGCTTCCTGCCGGTCCGTGTCACTGTGTCGCTCGCGGCGCAGTAATAGGTCGCGGAGTCGGGCACTTCACTGGCCGGTTTCCACAGGTGGAAGGATTTGTGCTTTTTCTCATGGGTGGCATTGAAGGATTTTCTGATCCCTTCATCCGAGTCCTCCTTTCCCAGGTCCCTCAGGAGGAGCCGGGGGGGCTGGCTGGGGAATTGCACGTACCAGAAGACGGCATACACTGCGGCATCATCATAGCTACAATTGAGCCTCAAACCTTCTCCCTCGGACACGGTCATGGGGCCTTGCGTCTGCATCACCGACACTCCAGTGGCCCCTTCTGGAGGGGAAAAAATAAACCTCGTTGGCGTGAAGGATGTGACAGCCGAGATTTTTTCAAAGCCACCCAAGGGATTCTGGCGCATCGTGAGTAGATTCAAGTCAGGCGACTTTGAAAATGTTCAGACGCTCACGGAATGTAGGGGATTTAGGACCGTAAAAGGAGAGAGAGAGAGAGGGAAGGAGAGATTGAGGGAGAGAGGTGCTGCTGTGGGAAGGATGCATGGATGGATGGATAGTGGAAAGAGATGTGCGGAGACAGAGAAAAGAGTGAGATTATTTTAGCTGAGAATTATTGTTTATATTTGAAGGACGAGATCATGGGGAGAGACATTCAGAAATGAAATAGGAAATCCAACTCACTGAATACTAAAGTCATCGCAACCAGCGAGAACTGGATTGTTAACATCCTCTCGGGGTCTCTGGTCCTCGTCTGCCGGGAGCTTCCTCGCTCCTCTCTGACCAGTCCCACGAGTTGTCCGCTTTCTCCTTTTCTTGCAGCTGCAAACCAACGCTGGCTCTCCTGAGGGCCGGAGATTTAAAAGTAGGGAAGCCGTGTTTCCGCGGGAGCTGTGGTGGTGAGCGCCTCCCGCTGCCAATTTACCCCCTCCCCCCTTTCTGTTTGGTCGTAGCTGCCTTCAGGATTTCCTCGCCGCCCCTGCGAGGAGGCAGGTGGCCTCACGAATGAAGAGCCAGGGGGGTGAAATAGCTCCGTGTGTCATCATGTCTACACAGGGGACATTCCTGCTGGTTCCGCAGTGCCCTCTGCCGGGCAACCCGGTGAACTGCTGAGAGAGGGGAGCTGAACATTTGCATGGAGTGACTGTAATTAGGGTTTCTTTGTCATTGCTATAAAACGGGCTAATATAATTAATTAGAAAAAAATATTTTTTAAAAAAATCCAGTTTATTAAGAGATAAGGATTTACCATGCTATAACATGGCTATTAAAATATTTTCTCTCTCTCTTTGTTTTTATGGGTTTATCTTGCTTCTGCCCACCGCCTCGTATGGGAATGACTTCCACACCTTATGGATAGCAGCAGCAGCAACGTCCTTAGAGGACGTCAAAGCTCTTACCATGTTAAGTGTAACAGTTCTGCTTGGAGAGCCAGAGGTTTTGGTTGTATTAATATCCTTTCTGTTTGTCTCACGTGCATTTGTTTTAGGGATGCTAACGATTAATAATATAATAGCAGAAGAAGAATTTTGGTTGGGTGGGTGATGGGGCTGGGTAGAAGAGGGTCACTCTTGTGTTCTTGTATCAAGGCCCTTTCTGAGAGCCATACACAGAATAAAGGGGTGAAACTGGGCCCTCGCTCACGTACCTGGAGTAGCTCCAGAGTCACTCCGCCGCAGCAACAGAGCTACTCTGGAATTACATCGCTGCAGGTGCAGCTACACCTTTGGGGCTTGGGGGTAACATTTTCAACAGTGCCTTCATGACTTAAAGTCTAAGTCCCATGTTCTAAAGATGGAACGGCGTCCTTATAAACTGGGAAAAACCTTGTTAGGGGGGTTGAGTTAAACCCTCGTGCAAACTGATATGTGAACGTGCCCTTCAGGTAAGATCGTTTTAAGAAAGGCTTAAGAGACCGCACACCTAAAACAAAACCGAATAGCATCTGCCCAAGGTGGGGGTGGGGTGAGTTCCACTGGGTATTGTAAACAGAGGGGAGTTCAGTGCGGCTCATTTGCGATCGGAGAAGAGGGACCAATTTTCCCCAGAACCTTGGCTTGCCTCCTCCCAGAGTTTCCCTAGGTCTAGGTGCTCCATTTCTCCCCCTCCCCAGTCGTGGCAGGATATACTATAATCACACCGAATGTTCTGTTTGATGACACAGCCCTCCCCACCCTGAATTTCTCTGAAATGATGCCGGGGGAGGGGGGAGGGAACTCTGAGAAACGGGAAACAGACATGAACAGAGAGGAGAGCGAAAGTCAAGCAGCAGCCTGTGTGCACAGCGGTTTCCAGGGAAAAGCCAGTGCTGGCGGAAGCGCGCTGTTAGCAAGAGAAGCTGTTTCCTTCTGTTTTATTCCCTCTGCTTTGAAAGCTGCAGAAATGTGTACGTTCCTGGTCAATCACTAAAAACGCAGCAAATAAATATCGGTTACCAACCATGCAAATCCTGCACGTAGGCAGCGGGTTAGAGTAGATGGTCCCTGATAACCCTGTTATCACAACAGGTAGGTCCACAGGGCCCCAGACTTTGACTAGATGCTCTGGTCAAAACAGCATTTGGGAGCCTAAAGCCTCTCCAGGTGCCTCTCTGGATCTTTAGGTCCCTAAATACCTTTGAAAATTTGACCCTTCGGAGACTTTTTTTAATTGGAAGACCATAGAAATTAGGCTTGCAATTATCTGGGTCACTCTGGATACAGTCATGAACTTCTACATGCTATTGTTCAAAGCTGAGATTTTCAAAGGAGCCTAAGGGAGTTGGGCGCTTATTGCTCACTGGAGTTCCATGCGTCCATTCTCCTGGCCCCTTTGAGGATCTCAGCCCGCAATTTGATTATCCGTGTGAGCTTCCTTCTCTTCCTGCCCAGGACTCTCAGACTCGGGGAGGTTTTTGTTCAGCTCGCCCTGCATTTCCTCTCTCTGTGCCTCTCACGGCGCAGTAATACACCCCCGAGTCCTCCACCGTCACCTCGGTGATGCGCAGCGGGGCGGACCGGCCGGGGGGGTCAATCGACAGTTCAAACCGCTCCGATGTCTCCGCGGACTTGTAGCCAGAGATCACAGCTCGAGGGGCAGCTCCGGGGCGCTGATAGTACCAAAAAATTCTCTCGTAGCCAGCGACACTGTGGTTACAGGGGAGGTCAGCCCTGCCCCCCGCCAGGAAGGACAGCGCAGCAGACTGAGAAACCTTCCCGTCCACCGCTCCGCCTGGGAATAAAATAAAACCAGAGCATGAAAAATCCCCCAGACACAAACAGGGAAACTGGCAGCAGCAGAAGCAGCAGCGTGAAGTGTCTCCTAGAAGGACACCTGGAGACAGGTGAAAATTAATAAATACGGGGGAGGGGAATAATGCCCAGAAATGCCACGTGGGAATCTGACTCACTGGAGACAAGGAGCAGCGCAGTCATGGAGACCAGGGTTTTAAGCATCCTCTCAATGAAGATTCGGTGTCTCTGCGCCTCTTCTCGGAGCGGCTCCGTTTTCTCTCCACTCAGGCACCAACCCGCCCCCAGCAATGTCTAAAGAAACGAATTAGGTCCTTTCCTCGCAGAGGGAAGCCGACCTCTGTCTTCTGAGGGCTGAAGGAATCCGGGAACGCTGCTTCCGCTCCGAATTAAATTGTGATTCTTGGCGTCAAGCATCAAATCTCTCCGAGCTTGGTTGGTAGCTGCCTTTCCGCTGAGCTGCTAGAAAGTCTCGCAGGGTCCGGGAGGGGGCGGGGGCGGAGGGGGGCGGCTTGAGCGGGGGGAGGGAGGGAGAGAACTAGATGTCCAGAAACACCAGACAGCACGCTCGTTTCTGGAGCGTTCCGGTCGGAGCAGCAAACTTTGTTCCGACGTTCCTAGAGGAGTCGCGGTTTCTGAAGGAAGGAGAGTGGGGGCAGGGGCTAGGTTAGTTTTGTTTGTTTATTGTTGCCATAGAAACGAGGATGATTTTACAGCTTTGAAGCCAGAGATATTTTGCATTCGGCTCCCTTAAGGGAACATGTTTTCCTACCGGAAATATTTAGTAATGAACTTTCCTTTAGAAAGCTTTCAGAGTAACAGCCGTGTTAGTCTGTATTCGTAAACAGAAAAGGAGTACTTGTGGCACCTTAGAGACTAACCAATTTATTTGAGCATGCGCTTTCCTGAGCTACAGTTCAAGAAAGCTTATGCTCAAATAAATTATTTAGTCTCTAAGGTGCCACAAGTACTCCTTTTCTTTGTCCTTTAGAAAGTATCCCATGCGAAGAAAAGGAAAGAAAATGAATTTGTGTCTCGTATTTCTTGTAATCTAGACACCTCAATAAACACATGTGGAGCGACTCCGGATTTACGCTGCTATTCACACAGCTGTCCCAGGATCTGCAGACCTGGGTTCCAGTCCCCCTCGCCTTACGATATGGCCCCATTGACTCCACTGGTGCGCTGCCCATTTATAACAGCTGAGGATGAGTCCCCTTGGCTACCATGGAGTTACGCTGCTTTTCACCTGCTGGGGATCTGCCCCTGCATCTCCTCCGCCAAGCTGCCTATCAGAGGCTGAGGGTTTTTGCCCTGAGCCCAGCTCTGCCTGCGTCACTGTGCATCCACGGCGCAGAGATATCTGCCTGAGTCCCCCAGATGGGAGTCGGTGATGTGCAGAGAACTGCGTTTCCCACTTTCGAGGCGCTCGCCTATGAACCGCCCCACAGTGACATTGTCATTAGAGCTCGTGGTCAGCAGGTGAGTCGGCCCTTGCCCAGGGAGCTGCTGGTACCACTGGAAGGTTTGGTAAGCGCTGGTGAAAGAGCAGGACATGGTGGAGACCTTCCCTTCCCCAGTAACCAGCCACTCGGGGCTCTGAACCACTTGGGCTTTGCAGCAGGAGACTGGAGGGAAACAAAATAATAGGAGTTAACATGAAGGTTATGACAGTGTTATATTGCCTGTTTACCTATGGAAATGGTTCTCAAACTTTTGTGGTGGTGACCCCTTTCACGTAGCAAGCCTCTGAGTGCGACCCCCCTTAAAAATTAAAAACACTTTTTTGTATATTTAACACCATTATAAATGTTGGAGGCAAAGTGGAGTTTGGGGTGGAGGCCGACAGCTCGTGACCACCTCCCCCCCTCCCCCCATGTAATAACCTCTTTATCCCCTGAGAGGTCCTGAACCCCAGTTTGAGAACCCCTGATCTATGGCTATATCCCTCTTTCTTTCTTCAGCCTCCATCCATCATTCTGTTTTCCTCCCCTATATCTGCCTTTTTGTACATTTGTACAGATTCAAAATACAGATCTTTCCATCAACATCTCTTTATTTTTCTCTGTTCACTCCTCAAATCTTAAAAAAAAGCAGGACAAGAAATGCTAACAAAGAACTCCAAAGGATTTTACAGTTCAAATAGATCAGAGGCTGAGATATGTCCCATTGGCAGGCCCCTCTCTCCTTACAGGTGCGATAGATAGATAGATAGATAGATAGATAGATAGATAGATAGATAGATAGATAGATAGATAGATAGATAGATAGATAGATAGATAGATAGATAGATAGATAGATCGATCCATCCATCCATCCATCCATCCATCCATCCATCCATCCCTACTGGCAAGGAAATGAAGAAGAGCTAGGAGATCTTGCCCCACACTGACTTCTAAGAATCTGCATCTTTTTACCTTTAGAATGAGAAAATATTGTTTCACTCACAGAGAAAAACAAAGGTGAGGAGAAGGCTCCAAAGAGCAGTTCCACTCTCTGAGCCCATGGTAAGCTCAGTTTCTTCTCTCCCTTCCAGAGGAATATACCGAGGTAGAGTCAAACCGAGGAAGATTTTCAGGAGACCAGTGGAAATGAGAATTCTCCCTCCCCTCAGGTTTCAGCCTTCTCAAGAGGAAGGATTCCCCGCCTACAGAGGCTGCTGTTTCATTGTGTGCCCCAGGGAGGAACAGCAGCTCTGTGAACTGGGTTGGGCTGGGGACATTGAGGACAGCCCGGACCTCAGGCTGTGGGAATTAACCAGGGTTTGCAGCGTAGGAGGGTGAGCCCTCTAGCGCCATCTTCTGCCCTGGGACAGAGAGGGGGTGGGAAGAAATTCTTTGCTTCAGGGGAATCCTCGGTAGAAGGTCATGGGAATGATACACAGCCATCCATTCACAGCTTCACCACCCATTTACTCCAATGGATCTATGCCAATTTGCAAGAGCTGAGGATCTGTCCCCTTGAAAACTCAGAGAATTGGTAGGTAAAATCCCCCGGAAAGCAAATCTATGGGGGGAAAGAATTTAGGAGAGTTGGCAGTTTTTTAGAGCGATATTATGAAGGGCACAAGAGCAAACTATCCCAAGGTATAGGAAGGTTAGGAAGTATGGTCAGAGGCCACTCCTGCTCAACTAGGAGGTTTTCAATGACCTGAAACTCAAAAAGCAAGTCAGGCAAAAAGTAGAAACTGGGTTAAATCACAAATGATAAATATTAAAAAGAAAAAAAAAAACAAGCATGTAGGGAGCAAATTAGAAAGGCCAAGGCAGAAAATGAGAATAAAATTGGTAGGGTCATAAAGAGTAACAAAGTATTTTACAAATATATAAGAAGCAAGACCAAGGACACAGGGTAGGCCCATTACTCAGTAAGGAGAGATAGACAAGAATAACAGAAAATGCAGCAATAGCTGAAGTGTTAAATGCCTTTCAGTTTTCACCCCCAAAAAAGTTAAGTGATTGGGCCATTAACATAGTGAGCATCAGTGTAAATGGGGCAGGATCTGACGTTAAAATAGGAAAAGAACAAATTAAGAATTACTTAGACAAGTTAAATGTCTTCAAGTTGGCAAGGCCAGATGAAATACATTCTAGAATACTTAAGGAACTGGCTGAAAAGATCTCTGAGCCATCAGTGATTATTTCTGAGAACTTGTGGAGGATGGGAGAGATACCAGAGGACTGGAGATGGGCAAATCTAGTGCCCATCTATAAAAAGTGGAATAAGGGCAACCTGGGGAATTATAAACCAGTCATCTTAACTTCAGTATCTGCAAAGATAATGGAACAAATAATCAAACAAGCAATTTGTAAGCACCTGGAGAAAATAAGGCAATAAGTAGCAGTCAACATAGACTTGTTAATAACAAATCATGTCAAACCAAAGTAGTATCCTTCTTTGATAGGATAACAAGCCTTGTGGATGGGGGAGAAGCAGTAGATGTGATATGTCTCAACTGTAGTAAGAGTTCTGATACTGTCTCACATAACGTTCTCATAAACAAACCAGAGACATATCACCTAGACAAACCTACTATAAGGCAGGTGCACAACTGGCTGGAAAACTGTACTCATACAATAGATATCAATGGTTCACAGTTGAGTTACAAGGACATATTGAACGGGATCCTGCAGGGATCTGTCCCGTGTCTCGTTCTATTCAATATCTTCATAGATGGTTTGGATAATGGCACAGAGATTACACTTGTAAAGTCTGCAAAGGATACCAAACTGGGAGTGATTACAAGCATTTTGGAGGACAGAATTAGAATTCAGAATGATTTTGACAAACTGGAGAAATGGTCAGCATTAGTAGGATGAAATTCAATAAGAACAAATACAAAATACTCCACTTACAAATCAATTGCACAAACACAAAATGGGAAATGACGGCCTAGACAGGAGTACTGCAGAAAAAGATCTGGGAGTTATAGTAGCTTACAAACTAAATATTAGTCAGCAACATAATATGGTTGCAGAAAAAGTGAATATCATTCTGGGATGTGTTAGCTGGAGTGTTTTAGATAAGACAAGTATTTCTTCTACTCCACTCAGCACTGATAAGGCCTCCACTGGAGTATCGTGAACAGTTCTGGGCACCGCACTTCAGGAAAAATGTGAACAAAGTCCAGGGGGCAGTAACAAACATTATTAAAGTTCTAGAACACATGATCCATAAGGAAAGATAGAAAAAACTGTGTATGTTTCATCTGGAGAAGAGAAGGAGGGGAGACATGATAACAGTCTTCAAGTAGGTAAAAGGTTGTTATAAAGAGGAAGGTGATAAGCAGTGAGGACAGGACAAGAAGTAATGAGTTTAAATTCCAGCAAGGAAGATTTAGTTTAGACATTAGGAAAAGCTTTCTGTCAGGGTGGTTAAGCATTATAACAAATTGTCTAGGTAGGTTGTTGAAATCTTCATCATTGAAGGTTTTTAAGAACAGGTAAGACAAACACCTGTCAGAGATGGTCTAGATAATACTCAATCCTACTTCAGTGAAGGAGACTGGATTATACAACCAATTAGTGTCCCTTCCAGTTCTACATTTCTGTTATTCTGTGAATGACTGCAATGGAATTGTGCTGCTTTACACCATCTGGAGATTTGTCCCTGCATCTCCTCCGCCAAGCTGCCTGTCAGAGACTGAGGGTTTTTGCCCTGAGCCCAGCTCTGCCTGCGTCACTGTGCATCCACGGCACAGAGGTAGCTGCCTGAGTCCCCCAGCTGGGAGTGGGTGATGTGCAGAGAGCTGCGTTTCCCACTTTCCAGGCGCTCGCCTATGAATCGCCCCACAGTGACATTGTTATTAGAGCTTGTGGTCAACAGGTGAGTCGGCCCTTGCCTAGGGAGCTGCTGGTACCACTGGAAGGCTTGGAAAGCTCTGGTGTAAGAGCAGGACATTGTGGAGACCTTCCCTTCCCCAGTAACCAGCGACTCAGGGCTCTGAACCACTTGGGCTTTGCAGCAGGAGCCTGGAGGGAAACAATATAACAGCAGTTATCATGAGGAATATAAGATTGTATTGCATTGCCTGTTTATCTATGCCTCTATCTATCCAGCTTTCTCTCTGCAGCCTCCGTCCATCCATCATTTTATTGTTCCATCCCCGGTATCTATATCTGCATGTCTGTATATTGATACAGGTAGAAATAGACCTTTCCATCAACATCTATTTCTTTCTTTCTGTACTCTTCCTTAATCCTTATAAAGCAGGACAAGAAATGCTAATAAATAACTCCAAAGCAATATTACTGTTCAAATAGATCAGAGGCTGAGATATGTCCCCTTGGAAGACCCTTCTCTCTTTACAGGTGCAGTAGCTCTTAGATAGATAGAGAGGTGGAGAGATAAGAGATCTTGCCCATCACTGACGTCTAAGAATCTGCATCGTTTTGCCCTGTAGAAGGAGAAAATATTGTTTCACTCACAGAGAAAAGCAAAGATGAGGAGAAGGCTCCACAGATCAGCTCCACTCTCTGAGCCCATGGTGAGCTCTGTTTCTCCTCTCCTTTGCAGAGGAATATACCGAGGCAGAGTCAATCCGAGGAAGGTCTTCAGGATCCCAGTGGAAACGAGAATTTTTGGTCCCTTCAAGTTTCAGCCTTCTCAAGGGGAAGGATTCTCCGCCTACAGAGGCTGCCGTTTCATTGTGTGCCCCGGGGAGGAACAGCAGCTCTGTGAACTGGGCTGGGCTGGGGACATTGAGGACAGCCCGGACCTCAGGCTGCGGGAATTAACCAGGGTCTGCAGGGGAGGAGGGTGAGCCCTCTAGCGCCATCTGCTGTCCGGTTAGAGAAGGGAGCGCGGGGAAATTCTTGGCTTCAGGGGAATCCCAGCTCGAAGATGGTAGGAATGATACAGAACCACGCACCACTTCACCCCTTTACTCCAATGGAGTTACCGCTGATTTACACCCCCTGAGGACCTGCCCCATTAGCTACAATAGAGAGCGTCTGAGTCGCACATGATCAGGATTTGGCCCAGAGATGTAAATGAAGATATTGCTGATTTGCACCACCTGGGGGTCTGATTCAGTGTCTCTGAGTCATGTGATTGCAGAGCCATTGGCCAGTATCTTTGAAAACTCATGGCAATCGGGCGAGGTCCTGGACGACTGGAAAAAGGCAAATGTAGTGCCCATCTTTTAAAAAGGGAAGAAGGAGGATCCGGGTAACTACAGGCCAGTCAGCCTCAACTCAGTCCCTGGAAAAATCATGGAGCAGGTCCTCAAGGAATCAATTCTGAAGCACTTCGAGGAGAGGAAAGTGATCAGGAACAATCATCATGGATTCACCAAGGGCAAGTCATGCCTGACTAATCTAATGTCTTCTATGATGAGATAACTGGCTCTGTGGATGAGGGGAAAGCAGTGGACGTGTTACTCCTTGACTTTAGCAAAGCTTTTGATATGGTCTCCCACAGTATTCTTGCCAGCAAGTTAAAGAAGTATGGGCTGGATGGATGCACTATAAGGTGGTGTGACAAAGTTCTGAGCCTGTATTGGTGGGTCCTGTGCTTTTGGGCAGATTCAGTGGCCTCAGAAACTCTATAAGACCCCAGTGTGACCTCCCTTTCTCAGTGTAGTGGTAAGAGTCACAGAGTACTGAGTTACTTTCATCACAGGCCAGTATGGGAGATGGAAAGGGGGATTACCCCGCAGTCTCTGTTGCTCCGTAGAGCTCAGTGTGCTCAGCTTGGCCTCCTGCCTGGACCGAGTCCTGCTTCCCCTCTCAAGGGGAGCTCTGTAGAATATGGGGAGAAAGAAGGGAACCCAGGCCCGCCCTCTACTCCGGGTTCCAGCCCAGGGACCCTAATGGTAGCAGCAGCTGGCGGCTTTCCCTTCACCACTGACACTGCTTTGATTCCCTGGGCCACTTCCCCATGGTCCCCTTTTTCCAGCTGCACCCTTACCTCAGGATTCAGCGATGCCTCTTCTTCTCCTCCAGCTCCCTTCACCTGGGCTGTCTCTACAGAGAACTGGAAAGGAGAGCTTTTAAGCAGTAAGAGTGGGACCTTAATTGGTTCCAGTTGTCTCCATTTAGCCTAATGTCCTTAACCGGTTAATTGGCATCAGGTGTCTTGACTGGCAGTAGACAGTAGATTCATAGATTCATAGATATTAAGGTTAGAAGGGACCATTATGACCATCTAGTCTGACCTCCTGCACAATGCAGACCACAGAAATCTCACCCACCCACTTTTGCGATAAACCTCTCACCTATGTCTGAGCTATTGAAGTCCTCAAATCACGGTTTAAAGACTTCAAGGAGCAGAGACTCCTCCAGCAAGTGACCCGTGCCCCATGCTACAGAGGAAGGCGAAAAACCTCCAGGGCCTCTTCCAATCTGCTCTGGAGGAAAATTCCTTCCCAACCCCAAATATGGTGATCAGCTGAACCCGTTGCATATGGGCAAGATTCACCAGCCAGATACCCAGGAAAGAATTCTCTGTAGTAACTCAGATCCTTTGTATGGCTATCCAGGGAACAGGGACCTGCTCATTCTGAGGCTGATATACCTGCCTTCCACCACTCTCTTATATCCTTCTGGTCTGAGTCCATCACAGTGGATAGAAAGCTCACTAGATTGTCAGGCTCAACGGGTAGTGATCAATGGATCCGGTATCAAGCGGAGTGCCCCAAGGGTCAGTCCTGGGGCCAGTTTTGTTCAATATCTTCATGAATGATCTGGAGGATGGCATGGATTGCACCCTCAGCAAGTTTGCAGATGACACTAAACTGGGAGCAGTGGTAGATATGCTGGAGGGTAGGGATAGGATACAGAGGGACCTAGACAAATTAGAGGATTGGGCCAAAAGAAATCTGATGAGATTCAACAAGGACAAGTGCAGAGTCCTGCACTTAGGATGGAAGAATCCCATCCACTGCTACAGACTAATGATCGAGTGGCTAAGCAGCAGTTCTGCAGAAAAGGACCTAGGGGTTATGGTGGACAAGAAGCTGGATATGAGTCAATAGTGTGCCCTTGTTGCCAAGAAGGGCAAAGGCATTTTTGGGCTATATAAGTAGGGGCATCGCCAGCAGATCGAGGGACGTGATCATTCCCCTCTATTTGGCATTGGTGAGGCCTCATCTGGAGTACAGTGTCCAGTTTTGGGCCCCACAGTACAAGAAGGATGTGAAAAAATTGGAAAGAGTCCAGCGGAGGGCAACAAAATGATTAAGGGGCTGGAGCATATGATTTATGAGGAGAGGCTGAGGGAACTGGGATTATTTAGTCTGCAGAAGAGAAGAATGAGGGGGGATTTGATAGCTGCTTTCAACTACCTGAAGGGGCGTTCCAAAGAGGATGGCTCTAGACTGTTCTCAGTGGTAGCGGATAACAGAACAAGGGGTAATGATCTCAAGTTGCAGTGGGTGAGGTTTAGGTTGGATATTAGGAAAAACTTTTTCACTAGGAGGGTGGTGAAACACTGGAATGCGTTACCTAGGGAGATGGTGGAATCTCCTTCCTTATAGGTTTTTAAAGTCAGGCTTGACAAAGCCCTGGCTGGGATGATTTAGTTGGGGATTGGTCCTGCTTTGAGCAGGGGGTTGGACTAGATGACCTCCTGAGGTCCCTTCCAACCCTGATATTCTATGATTCTATGAACAGTCACTTTAAACCAGCTGGGGATCCATCCCTGCTGCAGCTCTTCACCCAAGCTGCCTGTCAAAGGATGAGGGTTTTTTCTCCTGAGCCCAGCTCTGCCTGTGTCACTCTGCACTCACTGCACAGAGTTAGCTGCCTGAGCCCCCAGCTGGGAGTCAGTGATGTGCAGAGAGCTGCATTTCCCATCTTCCAGGGGCTGCCCCACGAACCGCTGCTCGATAGCGTTCTCCTGAGGGCTCACAGCCAGCAGGTAGGTCAGGCCTCGTCCAGGGAGCTGCTGGTACCAGTGGAAGGTTTGGTACTTGGTGGTGAAAGTGCAGAACAGTGTGCAGACCTCCCCTTCCCTAGTAACTGGTGACTGGGGGCTCTGATCCACTTAGGCTTTGCAGCAAGAGACTGGAGGGAAACAAATTGCCAGTTACTTTGCCTGTCTATCTATCTGACCATTCTTCCCTATGTGCTATCTCCTTATCCTTCCCTGTGAAGCACCTTTCCATCCATCCATTGTTCCATGCACAGTATCTCTCTACCTAGAATCTTCCCCAGTCTTGAAAAGAGGCAAGAAATGCTATCAAAGAACACCAAGGCAATATGACTATGTAAATAGATCAGAGACAGAGTTGGGTCCCATTGGCAGTCCCCTCCCATGCTGTAACTCTGAATCAGACAGAGCTGGGAACTGAATCAAATACATCTCCAGTAATTCCTAGTTCAATGTCCGACAAGCAAAGCAGCTGGCTTGGAAGAGCCCAAAGTGTTCTGAGCAGAAACTTACAGTACAAATGAAGAAAGGCCCAGGGGACTTGCAGCTTCATGATTCTCGGGGGGTGAGGTGAATTTCTGACACCGATAGCAACCAGGCTCTGAGATGCAGTGGGTGCCTGGCTCATCTCAGCCTGATTTTTTGTTATACTCAGACACAGCTTGTGACACACACACCAGCCTAGGATCCTGTAGATGCCTCAGCTTGCTGACCTCAACTGCCTTCTCGGAGCTGTGCAATCACAGCATAGACAAATGCACCCGGCATGAGGCGATTCCTTGGGAATATCTGAACAGCACCAGCTGTGAGGAGGAAGGAGGGACTGTGACGTTATGAGTATAACATAATATCTCATTGAAAGTATAACACATGGCCATCAAAGGGCTAAGCAAAATCCTGCAGGCTAACTGACCCTGAGTTGACCTGTAAAAGCATGTGAGAAAAGTATGCAAGTGATCATTGGAATTATTCAATGATGAAACCTGTCAATGCTAGTTAGAATAGAACTTTGAAGTGCAAACCTGCATTGTTAGAGCAGTGGAATGGTGTAGGTGTTTACTCAGGTCTTGTGATGTAAACAAACAATTCTTGCCTATTACTATTGCTTTGACTTGAGATCCAAAAGGCATATTAACATTTATGTTGACATTTTATTGAAATAGTATTATTGTCTATATGTCTCTTTGAGGTTGTGTTAATCTGTATATGAACTGTTTAATGGATAGATTACCCTATGCTAATTGCCAGCGATGTTAGGAAAACAAGGAGTCACATCAAAAGAGTATTTTACCCACGACTGAATGGTCAAGAAGCTTCTGGAAAAGTATGAAGACCCTGGGACAGGATCTTTTTTCGTCTCATATCTGCTTGGATGCTCATGGGGAAAGCTGCAAGCCACAAAGAATGAGATCCCAGAATTCCTGGTGCCCCATAATGGACACTGACTTAATAGCTCTGTACTGATCTGAAAAGAATTGTTTGCATCTACAAAACTCAACGACCATTGTCACAGGGACCAATGGCTATAATGCTAGCCAAGACCTGGGTTTGTGTCCTTCTTCGACCACAGGCATTCTGGATGGCTTTGGGCAAATCACTCAGGGCCATGTTTTTAAAGGGTTGCCCAGTGTGATTTTCAGATGCACCCAGGGCCCTTAACTCCCATTGATTTCAAAGGGTGTTTGGCACTGAGGCACTTCTGAAAAATCCCACTAGGTACCTAGAGCCCTTTAAAAATCTCCCTCTCTGTGCCTCAGATACCCAGCTGTAAAATGGGGGTAACAGCACTTTCTCACCTCTCACAGGTGTTGTGTGGACCAATAAAGTGAAGATTGTGAGGTGGGTAGACACTGTGGTAATATGGCCAGAGAAATACCTAATTCAGGCAATTTTAGGCTGGAATGGTCAAAGATTTTTGAGGGAGTTAGTAGCCCAATTTCCCTTGAATTCCACTGGGAGATGAGCAACTAATTCCTTTGGGCTCCTCTGAAAATATTTTAAAAGGTGCTTTTCTCTCCCCCCACCCCCATCCAAACCCTGCAGCATCTCAGCACCACACAGACATGAATGGATTTAACCTGGGATTTTCAAAGGAACCAAAGGGAGTCAGGAACCCATGTCCTGTTGAATTTCAGTGAAGTTTGGCTACCTAGACCCTGTAGGTCTCTTTGGCAATCCCAACCTCAGCCTCAAAATGGCACGTTTCTTGAGGTTTTTATGAGGTGAAAGGATCTAGCAATGGTTATTCTGAGTCAGGGGAAATGGGGCAGATTTTCAAATATTTCTGACACTAAGGAGGCCACAAATGACCAGGTTGCAGCAGATAAATAAGTGTGTGAGTGTCTGCATGTGTGTGTGTGTGAGAGAGAGAGTTGTGTTTGAGACTTTGAGAGTGTGCATTTGTGTTTGATCTGCATGTGAGTGAGTTTGGTATGTGTGTGAATGAGTGTGTCATTTTGTGAGTGTGTGAATGAGAACATTTGAGATGTGTGTGAGTCATTGTGTGGGTGTTTGATGTATGTAGGAGGAACTTTGGTATATTTGTGATTCTGGGTGTGAGTGGCTTTGTGTGCATCAATTGTGAGTTCACATATATATGAATTTGATGTGTGTGAGTGCGAGGGAAAGAGAGAGATTTTATGAGTTTGTGTGTGTGACAGAGAGATTTGTGTGTGTGTCTGTGAAACACATAAGTAGTTGTGTGTCCAAACAACATTCCAATGCCCGGGTTGAGATGAGGATGTGCCTTTATATTTGTTAGTAAAACTGTGGTGGAAAACTCCTGCACCATTTTCCATTAATTCCTGCAGCTGTCAAATTGAAACGAAATGGCCGCCAGGTGGCAGCACATGATCACAAGCTCGGTTGCTTTCAGTCCTGGATTTGCCCCATTTTTATCACATTTTCTTCACAGATCAACCCAACAGGCCATGAGGCAGCTCGGTTATTTCGCTCTCCGTTTCAGGTGATGAGGAACCTTCCTCTTTCAAAGCAGTTTATAGTTCCTTGTGACTTGAAAACACAGGCTAAGAGTTTGAAATCAGCCTAAGGGAATTAGATGCCCGATTTCCATTAAAATTATTGCAGAGTGAACATCCACACTGTGATTTCTGAAACAGTCTAAGGGATTTAGATGTCCAAGCTCTCTCTTGAATTTTAATGGAAGTTGATCATTTAAATCCTCTAGGCCCTTTTGAGAATGCCAGCCTCAATATAAATCTGGGAGGTCTCTTTCCAGGATTGACTCAGTTCTTCTGCCCATGTCGTGATGTTTGCCCCTATGCAGAGGGACCAGTGCAAGCCCTAGGTCCCAATTAAGTCCATACATCGAAGGCTCAAGTGCGGATAAGTATCAACCCAGGATGGAATTTCAGCTGGGATTTCCAAAGGAGCCTAGGAGAGTTAGATGCCAAGCATACATTGATTTTGAACAGAATTGGTGTCCCTAACTCCCAAGGAATCCATCCCAGCCTCCCCCCCCCCATGAGATATTAATAGATTCCTTGATTCATAGTTCCTAAGGTGTGAAGAGCCAGTGATCATCTAATCTGACTTCCTGCATTAACAAAGGCCAGAGAATGATACCTGGGATTCATGCACCGTCCCAGCCCATATATTGTGGTTGACATAGAGAAGAGACATCCAGTCTTGATTTAAAGATTTCAGAAGATGGAGAATCCACCATCTCTCTGGGTAAGCTGATTCAATGTTTAATTACCCTCACTGTTAAAAATGTGCACTTTATTTCTAGTCTTCTAATTTGTCTCACTCTGGCTTCCGGCCATGGAATCTTAGCCCTTGTCTACACTATGAGTTTAGGTCGAATTTAGCAGCATTAGATCAATTTAACCCTGCACCCGTCCACGCAACGAAACCATTTTGGTCTACTTAATGGGTTCTTAAAATCTATTTCTGTACTTCTCCCCGAGGAGGGGATTAGTGCTGAAATTGACATCGCCAGGTTGAATTTGGGTTAGTGTGGATGCAATTCAACAGTCTTGGCCTCCGGGAGCTATCCCACAGTGCTCCATTGTGACCGCTCTGGACAGCACTCTGAACTCAGACGCACTGGCCAGGTAGACAGGAAAAGCCCTGCAAACTTTTGAATTTCATTTCCTGTTTGGCCAGCATGGCAAGCTGATCAGCACAGGTGACCATGCAGATCTCATCAGAAGAGGTGACCATGGAGTACCAGAATTTCAAAAGAGCTCCAGCATGGACCGAGTGGGAGGTACTGGATCTGATTGCTGTATGGGGAGATGAATCCATACTGTCAGAACTCCGTTCCAAAAGATGAAATGACAAAATATTTGACAAAATCTGCAAAGGCATGAAGGACAGAGGCTATCACAGGGACCCGCAGCAGTACTGTGTGAAACTTAAGAAGCTCAGGCAAGCCTACCAAAAAACCAAAGAGGAAAGCGCCCGCTCTGGGTCAGAGCCCCAGACATGCTGCTTCTATGATGAGCTGCATGCAATTCTAGGGGGTGCCCCTACAACTACCCCACACCTGTACGTGGACTCCTGCAAGGGAGTCTCACACAACAAGGATGAGGATTTTGGGGACAAGGAAGATGATGATGATGAGGAGGAGGTTGAAGATAGCGCACACCAGACAAGTGGAGAAATCATTCTCCCCTACAGCCAGGAACTGTTTATCACCTTGGAGACAGTACCCTCCCAACCCAGGCTCCCGGACCTTGAAGATGGAGAAGGCACCTCTGGTGAGTGTACCTTTGTAAATATAATACACAGTTTAAAAGCAAGCATGTTTAATGATTAGTTTGCCCTGAAGATTTGGGATGCATTCGAGGCCAGTACAGCTACTGGAAAAGTCTGTTAACATGTCTGGGGATGGAGCGGAAATCCTCCGGGGACATCTCAATGAAGCTGTCCTGGAGGTACTCCCAAAGCCTTTGCAAAAGGTTTCTGGGAAGGGCAGCCTTATTGCATCCTCCATGGTAGGACACTTTACCACGCCAGGCCGATAGCACGTAGTCTGGAATCATTGCATAAGAAAGAATGGCAGCGTGTGTCCCGGTGTTTGCTGGCATTCAAGCAACATCCATTCTTTATCTCTCTGTGTTATCGTCAGGAGAGTGATATAATGCATGGTCACCTGGTTGAAATAGGGGAATTTTATTAAGGGGACATTCAGAGGTGTCCGTTTCTGCTAGGCTGTTTGCCTGTGGCTGAATAGAAATAATCCCCACTGTTAGCCACGCAGTCAGAGGAGGGGTGAAGCGATCATCCCAGAGAATTGGGTGTGTGGGGTGGGTTAGTTGGGTTTGTGCTGCATGTTAACCCGAAAACATCAGCCCCTCCTTTTAAATGGCCAATGTGTCTTTTTCAATTTTACTCTCCCTTTTTTTCCTCCCCCAGCTGCAAATGTTTCAATGCTGCCACTAGCATCTCTGTCCCAGAGGCTAGTGCAGATAAGAAGGCAAAAAAAAAAATGCACTCACGATGAAATGTTCTCTGAGCTCATGCAGTCCACCCAAACTGAAAGAGCACAGCAGAATGCGTGGAGGCAGACAATGGCAGGGTCCAGGAAAGCACAAAATGAATGCAAGGACAGGTGGCTGGAGCAACAGGAGAGGAAGTGGGATCAAGAGGAAAGGTGGTGGCACCATGATGAAATAAGGCAGGATACAATGCTGAGGCTACTAGACGATCACACTGATATGCTCCAGCATATGATTGAGGTGCAGGAAAGGCACAGCCCGCCACTGCATCCCCTGTGTAACCAACCACCCTCCTCCGTAAGTTCCATAGCATCCTCACCCAGACACCCAAGAATGTGGGGGGCGGGGCTCCGGGCACCCCCAGAGGACTGCCCAAGCAACAGAAAGCTGGCATTCAATAAGTTTTGAAGTGCAGTCTGGCCTTATCCTTCCCTCCTCCCGCACCCCACCTGGTGCTTCCCTCCTCCCCCACCCCTCCCAGGCTACCTTGGCAGTTATCCCCCTATTCGTGTGATGAATTAATAAAGAATGCATGAATTTGAAACAACAATGACTTTATTGCCTCTGCAAGTGGTGATTGAAGGGGGGAAGGGAGGGCGGTTAGCTTACAGGGAAGTAGAGTGAAGCAAGGGGACGGGTTTTCATCAAGGAGAAACAAACAGAACTGTCACACCATAGCCTGGTCAGCCATGAAACTGGTTTTCAAAGCTTCTCTGATGCTCAGTGCACCCTGCTGTGCTCTTCTAACAGTCCTGGTGTCTGGCTGTGCATAATCAGTGGCCGGGCGATTTGCCTCAACTTCCCACCCTGCCATAAATGTCTCCCCCTTACTCTCACAGATATCGTGGAGCACACAGCAAGCAGTAATAACAATGGGAATATTGGTTTTGCTGAGGTCTAACCGAGTTAGTAAACTAAGCCAGCGTGCCTTTAAACGTCCAAATGCACATTCCACCACCATTCTGCACTTGCTCAGCCTACAGTTGAACAGCTCCTGACTACTGTCCAGGGTGCCTGTGTACGGCTTCATGAGCAATGGCATTAAGGGGTAGGCTGGGTCCCCAAGGATAAGTATAGGCATTTCAACATCCCCAATGGTTATTTTCTGGTCTGGAAAGTAAGTCCCTTGCTGCAGCTGTTCATACAGACCAGAGTTCCTGAAGATGCGAGCATCATGTACCTTTTCTGGCCATCCCACATTGATGTTGGTGAAATATTCCTTGTGATCCACCCGTGCTTGCAGCACCATTGAAAAGTACCCCTTTCTGTTTATGTACTCGCTGCCTTGGCGCTCCGGTCCCAAGATAGGGATATGGGTTCCGTCTATCGCCCCACCACACTTAGGGATTCCCATTGCAGCAATGCCATCCACTATGACCTGCACATTTCCCAGAGTCACTACCCTTGATGGCAGCAGCTCAGTGATTGCGTGGGCTACTTGGATCACAGTAGATTTGCCCACTCCAAATTGATTCCCGACTCATCGATAGCTGTCTGGGGTTGCAAGTTTCCAGAGGGCTATTGCCACTCACTTGTGAACTGTGAGGCCTGCTCTCATCTTGGTATTCTTGCGCTTCAGGGCAGGGGAAAGCAAGTCACAAAGTTCCATGAAAGTGCCCTTATGTATGCGAAAGTTTTGCAGCCACTGGAAATCATTCCAGATCTGCAACACTATGTGGTCTAACCAGTCTGTGCTTGTTTCACAGGCCCAGAATCGGCGTTCCATGGCATGAGCCTGCTCCACTGCCACCAGGATGGCCAAATTGCCGGGGCCCATGCTTTGATAGAAGTCTGTGTCCATGCCCTCATCACTCTCGTCACCGCGCTGCTATCACCTCCTCACCTCCTTTTGCAGGTTCTGGTTCTGCATATACTGCATGATAATGCACGAGGTGTTTACAATGCTCATAACTGCTGCAGTGATCTGAGCAGGCTCCATGCTTGCCGTGGCATGGCATTTGCAGGAGAGCAGAGTTGCACGGGAAGCGGTGATTGGATGACCAGTTTTGCAGACCTACTGCACCGTCTGCTGCGAGGACACAACAGCTGAGCGGGCCGCATGCTTGCCATGGTGTGGCGAGACAAGAGAAGCCGAGCAGAGTTGCAGTGGAAGTGGCTCTGCGACACCACCAGGATAGCAGGAGAGCAGACTACCAGTGGAAGCGGTGGATGACGAGGGTCATATAGAGGATCTGCGAGGTGGATTCACAGCATCAGGAGAGCAGAGTTGCAGTGGAAGCAGTGTATGACAACAATGGTTTGCAGACCTACTCCACCGGCTGCTGAAAGCAGTATGGCGCCCTCACGGAAAAAAGGCGTGAAACGATTGTCTGCCGCTGCTTTCACAGAGGGAGGGGCGACTGTCGACATGTACCCAAAACCACCCGTGACAATGTTTTTGCCCCATCAGACACTGGGAGCTTAACCCAGTATTTCAATGGGCAGCGGAGACTGCGGGAACTGTGGGATCGCTACCCACAGTGCAACACTCCGAAAGTCGACGTGAGCCTCGGTACTGTGGACGCACTCCGCCAACTTAATGTGCTTAGTGCATTACTGTGGGGACGCACACAATCGACTGAAGAAAATCGCTTTCTAAAAAATCGACTTCTATAAATATGACCTAATTTCATAGTGTAGACATACCCTTATTCTGCCTTTGTCTCCTTCCATCTCCACATTGTGGTGCTGCCTTTTCCCAGACATCGGGTAGAGGTTTTCATTTCCAGGAAGCCAGCTGTGACACTTCTCACCCGACTTCATAGCCCTCCCCCCCCCCCCGACACACACTGCCACACACACCTTTCCTGCCTTTGGTCTCTTCCTAACTTCACCTGCAGGGGTAAGTTTCTTACAGTAGCGGAGAAGTGTCAGATTTTTGTTCAGGGCTCCTTATTAATTTAAACACTGCGTGTCTCTACTGAAAGGGCGGAAGTACATGGCCGTGTCCCCCAACTCCAAAGCTGTGATCCTCAAACTCCCCCAGAATGTTGCTAAGAAAGGAAAATAAGGGGGCTCTTTGTACCAATACAAATAATAACTGTTAGCAACAGTTTCATAAGGGCAGTCCAGGGAAACGGACTCATGCTCCACCCCTGACACTGAAGGCTGGGTCTGAGTTACAGCATCTTCTACGCTGGAGCCTGGCACAAGGAAAGGGGGAAAAAGAGGTTAGTCAGAGGATGCTGTCACTGAGGGGAGTTCTTGGTTCTGGGATTTTTAAAGGGTCTGAAGGGATTTCATGGAATCATGGAAATGTCAGGCTGACCTGAAGAGGTCGTGTAGTGCTTCCCCCCATGCTGAGGACATGAGACCATCCCCGACAGGTATTTGTCTAACCTGATCTTCAAACCCTCCAACGATGGGGATTCCACAGCCTCCCTACTTAATCTGTCTGGAGCTCCACTGTCCTTATAGTTAGAAAGGTTTTCCTAACATCTAATCTAACTCTCTCTTCCTGCAAACGAAGCAACTTGCTTCTTGTCCTGCCATCTGTGGACACGGGAAACAACAGATCACCCTTCTCTTTTTTCAGACACCCAGAGTCCATTGAAATTCAATTTCAGTGGGATTTGGGCACCTAAATCCCTGCCTGAGAACATCCCTTATTGCAGAGGAGGAGGAGGAGGAGGAGGAGGAAGGTCTGTTTAATCTCTCGGCACCAGTAATGAAGGGGGAGGCATGTGGAGAATCTTTCAGAAACGGGATTTGGAATTGTACTCACTGAAAAGCCAAATCAGCACAATGGCTGAGCCCGGGATCGTGACCATCCCCCCAGCGTCTCGGCTCTTCTGCAGGGCGCCGCCGCTTTTCTCTCCAGCCAGCCTGGGAGAGAGTCACCCAGGCAGCAGCTCTTCTCCTCCACCCGCAGCCCTGGGCCGAGGGAGGCGAGAGAGCCGGTGCCTGAATGGTGAAGGTCAGACATCAGGCAGTGATGTCACAGCTGGAGGTGGGGCCAAGCATGAGCCTCCCCTCCCCTCAATACCTGCCCTGCCGCTGAGCCCACAGGTGCTGGAACTAAGGGTGCTGGGGGGAGAGCGGGGGCTGCTGCGCCCCCTGGCTTGAAGCGGTTTCCATCAGATCCAGGGTTTACAGTTTGGTTCAGTGGTTCTCAGCACCCCACTGTACACATTGTTCCAGCGCCCCTGGCTGAGCCCCCACATGCCTCACCGCGTATGAGGGGCTGGCAGGAGAACTCGGCCAGGGACACCAGAGGCTGGAATAAACTGGTGCGCCCTGTCTATGGAGAGCCACGCTGACTGTGCTGCGGTGCCGTCTGGAGGAGAACAGCCCGAACCGCAGCCGGACCCAGGGCCAGCCGGAAACTGACCCATCATCTCTGTCCCAAGGGAGCTGCACTTCCCAAAAGCTGGGGACGTTTTTCCCTTTGCTGCCGGTGGATTTTTCCATGGCTGCAAATGGTGGATGATGCCAGGTGGTCCAGAGAAGGGACTTTTCCCTGTAAAATTTCATTTCCTAAAGAAAAATTCCCCTCCAGGGTTTACCTGTTGTTTTTAATGTTTGTGGTCATATGTTTTAAGGAGTGTTAAGCAGGAAAGAACAGCACTAGGGACTCCTGGCCCTAAATCTGGTTACATCAGTGTAAACCCACAGCAGTGCCGATAAAGTCACTGTATTTGATAAGCAGTGTGGTCTGGTGGATAACCAGCTGGAACGGGGTTCAGGGCTGCTCGGTTCTATCCCCGGCTGTGTAACCTTGGGAAACCCCCTCCTCTACTTTCAGCCTTTTTCTCTCTTTCCCATAGAGCCTGTGAGCTCTTTCCGGGTAGGGACTTTCTCTGTGTTTATGTACAGCAGCTGGGGATCTGGTCCACTGACTCCAGCTGAGCTGTGATGCATTCACACCAGCTGGGGACCTCTGCACCTGCATCTCCTCCACCAAGCTGCTTTGCAGAGAATGAGGGTTTTTACGTGGAGCCCATCTTGGGTCGTTGTGCCTCCGCCCCACACAAGTAGGGGCCTGAGTCCCCCATCTGGGACTCTGAGCTGTGCCGAGAGCTTCTTTTCAAGTCCTCTAGGTGCTCACCCATGACCTCCCATCAGTGACTGTCTCCCTAGCATTGACAGTCACTGGGGGACTAGCCCACTCCAGGGGAGCTCCTGGTATCACAAGAAGGTTTGGTAAGTGCTGGTGTAAGTCCAGGTAACTGTGGAGATGTCTCCTTCCTGAGCAACCCTTGACTCCGGTGACAGGTCTCTGAACCAACAGGTCTCACAGCAGGAGACTGCAGGGAAATAAAATGATAGCATTAGAACAATGTATATCAGAGTGTGTTACAGTGACCATTTAATCTAATGTCTGTTTGTCTGCAAGAAGCTGGGGGGGGGGGGGGGGGGGGAGAACTAGATAAGTTCATGGAAGATAGGTCCATCAATGGCTATTAGCCAGGATGGGCGGGGAAGATGTCCGTAGTTGCTGTTTGCCAGAAATTGAATAGGGGCGACTGGGGATGGGTCACTTGATGATTCCCTGTTCTGTTCATTCCCTCTGGGGCCCCTGGCACTGGCCACTCTCAGAAGACAGGATACTTGGTGAGATGGACCATTGTTCTGACCCAGTATGGCCATTCTTATGTTCTTATGCCTCTCTCCCTGTCTATCTATGTATTTATTTACCTTTCTTTATTCTTTTGCCTCTCTCTAATTTCTTAATTCTCCTATCTATCCACGTCTATCTGTCCTTGCCTCTGCATCATCTATCCATACATTAATCAATTGTAAAATGTAATTTCTCTCTCTCTCTCTCTCTCTCTCTGCTCTTCTGAAGTCTTGAAAAAAGGGGATAAGAAATGCTAATGAATACTAGTACTGAAATACAGCAGAGCCATGTCCAGTTGGCAGCCGTCTCTCTTTTTATGTGTGCAGTACCTCTTAAACGGAACTATACACTGGATCAAATGCTGCTTCAGCCATTTCTGGTTCAACGTCCCAGAAGCGAAGTAGCTGGGTTGGAAGAGGACAGAGTATTCTGAGCAGAAACTTACAGCAGAAGTGAAGAAAGACCCAAGGACATTTTCAGCCTCATGGCTCTGAGATGAGTGGTGTTAATTTACTGGTACCTGAGACATTCAAAGCACTGAGATACACTGGCTCCCTGTCTCATCTCTGCCTGAGTTTTTGCGCCTCAGGCTCATCACCTGACACATAAACCAGGTTGAGGTTCCATATCTGCCTCTGCTTGCTAGGCACCAAGCTGAACTACCTTCTTGCAGCTCTGCAACCCCAGCCATAGGGACTATTCCAGTGGCCGCATCCAAGAGTGTGGGAGTAAATTTGATGTGTGTAAGTTTGACTGTATGAGTGAATTTTGTGTGGGTGAGTGGTGTGTGGTTGTGTCCAGAATATACTGGATTATATGTCTAATTTACAGGTCAAATGTCCAGGATGACATGAGGATGTGTGCTGATATTTGACATCTATCTAGTAGAACAGTGGTGGAAAACTTCAGGACAATTTTGTACCATATTTCGGTAGATGTGAACACTGGATGAAATGGCCATTAGGTGGCAGCACTTCATTATGAACCTGCTATTTCCTTCCAGACAAGGACAGGTCACACTTTTATTAAATTTTCTGTACAAATAAACACACTGGGTCCTCAAACAGTTCTATTATTTCATTTTTGTTTTGGGTTATGGGGACCCTTCTACTTTCAATCCAGTTTATATTTCCCTGGGATTTGCAATTGGACACTGCAACTGTGAAGCCTGCCCAAGAGTAGGTAGGCTAAGGGGTTTGGGCAGTAAGGATGGGATTTCCAAAGCAGACTAAGAGAGTTAGGTGCCCAAATCCCTTTTAATTTCAATGGAATTTGATCATCCTTTGAAAATTCTAGTATCGATATAACTCTGGGAGTTATTTTCTCAGTTATGCCTAAACTCTTCCTACGATACTGTGGTGTTTGCCCTTATTCAGAGGGGCCAGCACAGATAAAATCCATGCACTGGGGGCTGAAGTAAGACTTAAGTTGTGCATAGGCCTTTTTGCTGGTCAAATGAACAATTTCAGCTGTGATTTTCAAATGATCCATGGGGAGTTAGGCACTTAAATACCTCTTGAGTTTCAATGGAATTTGGGTGCCTAACATCGTGAGGAGCCTGTGACAATTCCAGCCTTCATAACTAGGGATTTATTCAGCAGACTCATAGATTTGTAAGGCCAGAAAGGACCATTATGATCATATAGTCTGCTCTGCTGCATAACACAGGCCAGAGAATTTAAGCAAGTGCTCCCTGAACCAATCCCATAATATGTGGCTCAGCTATAGTATATTTTAGAAAGAGAAATCTAATCTGTGTTTGAACCATCCAAGTGATGAAGAATTGATCACCTCATTAGACAAATTGAAAAATTTCTCCTATGTGATAAATGGGGGAGGTAGCACCCTTGTGTAACTCCCCAGCCATTCAGTTAGCTATAGAATCCCCCTTAGCAGCTGTACCCGAATTGCCCTACCTGTAAAGGGTTAAGAGGTGATCTTAATATGAGCTGGCACCTGACCAGGGGCACCAGTAGGGAAGCTGAACGATTTCAAATTGGGGGAAACTGCTGGGTGTAGGGGTCTTTTGTTCTCTCGGACAGAAGCAGCTCGGGCAGCAACATGCTGTAAGGTCTGAGCCCAGTATAAAAATCATCAGCATCATACCTAGAAACTCCTCATTTGGAACCCCAGATATGTAAGTAGACCAGGAATGTCTAGTTAGACGCGACTAGATTTAATTCTTCTTTTTGGGCTTGTGGATTCCTCTGTGCTATCCCCAGGTGCTTTTGTTTTGTTTTTGTTTTCTTGTAACCTTTAAGCTGGACCCCAAGAAAGTCGGTTTTGGTGTTCAGTCCCTAACAGCCTGAGTTGTCAGAGGTGTTTTCTTTCTTTTTCTTTTTCTTTTTCTTCTTTTTTTTTTTGGTAAAATTTACCTTTCTTAAGACCACGATTAGATTTCTGTGTCTCAGGAGGTAACGAGGCTGTGCATATGTTAATCAGCTGATACAACAGCTGAGCTTCCCTTTTCTATTGTTTTCTTTCTCGGCTGTCCCTAGGGAGGGGTGGAAATGCTGAGGGGCCTCAGAAAAATCTTCCCAAGTGAGGTTTTTCTGGATTGGTAAAAGGCAATTTTCACTTGGGTGGTGGCAGCATTACCAGCCTGGAGTGACAAGTATTAATTTTTGGAGTCCTTGTGGGCCCGCACCTTCTGCACTGGAAATGCCAGAGTGGGGAATCAGGCTTGACATCCTGAGTTTGTCCTGCTTCAGTTTCCAGCCACCGGATCTCTTTCTGACTTTCTCTGCTAGACTAAAGACCTCTCTGCTACCAGAAACCTTCCCCCTGTAAAGGTCCTTCTGGCTCTTGGGTGTCATTCTGCCCTGTCTCCTTCCAGCTCTCCCCTTTGTGGTGAATTTCTGAACACAGTTGTGGGGCTGATTCCCAGAAATCAGTTAGAGGTTTTCATCTCCAGGAACCCAGCTGTAGCAGTTCCCCCTCCCCTAACCTTCTCCTACATACACACAAACACCCCTTTCCGGTCTGTGGTTTCCTTCTAACTTTCCCATGTAGGCATCAGTTTCTCAGGGAAGGAGAAAGCTGTAGGATTTTTGTGCAGGGCTTCCTGTTAATCATATCGCCGGGTGTCTCTGTTGAAAGCACAGAAGGACACTGCTGAGTCCCTCGGCTCCAAACCCATGATCCTCAAACTGTTGGAGCTTACGGATTTCTGGAAGTCCTCAGAGCATCTCTCCCAAGCCTCTTTCTTCTTTGACCCTGTGGAATATTCGAAAAGTAGGAAAACAAGCTTTTCCACCCGACGTTGTTTGTACCAATACACAGAATAGTAGCTAGCATCAGTTTCCTAAATGCAGTCCAAGGTCACGGACCCACCCTCCACGCCTGACGCCGCCGGCTGGTTCTGCGTTAGAGCAGCTTCCATGCTGGAGCCTGTTACACAGAGCGGGTGAGGGAGAGGTTAGTCGGAAAATGTTGCCCCTGAATTTATTTATAGAAAGCATCCCTCATTGATTATCCTGATAACCTTCTTCTTCTTTGTTACCTTGGATCAGGCATGATCCATCATTGTTCTTTACACAGCACCTACCTCTAGGGATGTTGCAGCTGATTATTGACAAATATCTATTATTAATTATTATTATTTTATTTATTCCAACCCATCATCAGTTTTATTCACAGTCCCAGTGATTTCCATTTGAACTTTTTACCCATAGAAAGAATGGCCCAAGGACTGTGCAGCATTGTTCGTGGCTGATAGGTCCATCAATGGCTATTAGCCAGGATGGGCAGGGATGGTGTCCCTCGCCTCTGTGTGCCAAAAGCTGGGAATGGGTGACAGGGGATGGATCACTAGATGATTACCGGTTCTGTTCATTCTTCCTGGGCACCTGGCACTGGACACTGTCAGAAGACAGGCTACTGAGCTAGATGGATATTTGATCTGAACCAGCATGGCTGTTCTTATGGCTCTCAACCTTTCCAGACTACCTGTACCCTTTTACAAAAAGAAAAGAAGGACTTGTGGCACCTTAGAGACCAACACATTTATTTGAGCATAAGCTTTCGTGAGCTACAGCTCACTTCATCGGATGCATTCAGTGGAAAATACAGTGGGGAGATTTATATACATAGAGAACATGAAACAATGGGTGTTACCATGCACACTGTAAGGAGAGTGATCACTTAAGGTGAGCTATTACCAGCAGGAGAGTGGGGAGGGGAAAAGCCTTTTGTAGTGATAATCAAGGTGGGCCATTTCCAGCAGTTGACAAGAATGTCTGAGGAACAGTGGGGGGTGGGGATGGGGAAATAAACATGGGGAAATAGTTTTACTTTGTGTAATGACCCATCCACTCCCAGTCTTTATTCAAGCCTAAATTAATTGTATCCAGGTTGCAAATTAATTCCAATTCAGCAGTCTCTCGTTGGAGTCTGTTTTTGAAGTTTTTTTGTTGAAGAATTGCAACTTTTAGGTCTGTAACCAAGTGACCAAAGAGATTGAAGTGTTCTCCGACTGGTTTATGAATGTTATAATTCTTGACATCTGATTTGTGTCCATTTATTCTTTTACGTAGAGACTGTCCAGTTTGACCAATGTACATGGCAGAGGGGCATTGCTGGCACATGATGGCATCTATCACATTGGTAGATGTGCAGGTGAACGAGCCTCTGATAGTGTGGCTGATGTTATTAGGCCCTGTGATGGTGTCCCGTGAATAGATATGTGGACACTGTTGGCAACGGGCTTTGTTGCAAGGATAGGTTCCTGGGTTAGTGGTTCTGTTGTGTGGTGTGTGGTTGCTGGTGAGTATTTGCTTCAGGTTGGGGGGCTGTCTGGAAGCAAGGACTGGCCTGTCTCCCAAGATCTGTGAGAGGGATGGGTCGTCCTTCAGGATAGGTACCCTTTCAGGAATCTGATTGGTCTTGCATACCACAAGTTACAAGTCACCTAGTTGCTTAGAAAATCAGAAATCAAAATACAAAAATTTCACAGCCACCTTATTACTGAAAAAAATCTTACTTTTTATTTTTACCACTAATGATAACATAAATCATTTGGAATATAAATAGCATATTTACATTTTGGTGTGTAGTATGTACAGCAGTAGAAACAAGTCATTGTCCCTATGAAATAGTTTGTGCAGACTTTGCTAGTGCTTTTATGTAGCCTGTTATAAAACTAGGCAAATATCTAGAGGAGTTGATGTACCCCCCTGGAAGACCTGTGGGACATAACTGCCCCTGATCCAGAACCAGAACAAATAATCCAATCTTTCCTTTATACATCTTGGGCCTTTAATCTTGCCCTCATGTAATAGGGGGTAAAAATATAAGAGCAGCCATACTGGATCAGACCAAACGTCCAACTAGTTCCTTTTTGAACCCTGTTATAGTCTTGGCCTTCACAACACCCTCTGGCAAGGAGTTCCACAGGCTGACTGTGTGCTGTGTGAAGAAATACTTCCTTTTGTTTGTTTTAAACTTGCTGTGTATTCATTTAACTGGGTGACCCCTGGTTCTTGTGTTATGAGAAGGAATAAATAACACTTCCTTAATTACTTTCTCTACACCAGTCATGATTTTATAAACCTCTATCACATCCCCCCTGAGTCGACTCTTTTTCGAGCTGAAAAGTCCCAGTTTTATTCATCTCTCCTCATATGGAAACCACTATTTTAATACAGGCCGTTTGGAGAGATTAGGAAGGAGTAATCTGACAGCACCACGCTGGAGCCAGAATGTGTGTTTTTAACAGCAAAACTCCCGAGGGGCTCCGCTTCCAACCTCAATGTGCACATCCTTATCTGCATCAGGGAAGGGAGGGTTTTTGTTCGGCTCTCCTGTGTGGCTCTGTCACTGTGCTCTCTGTAGGGCGCAGTAATACACCGCGCTGTCCGCCAGCTCCAGGGCTGCGATGTTCAGAATTGTGGAGCTGTCATTAGCCTGGGAAGAAAACCTCTGCTGGGCGAAACCTGCGGTATCACTGAACGTGCTCCCTTTTGCTCCTCTCTGGAGAATGTACTGCGGGGCTTGGTTCGGATACTGACGGTACCAAGAGAGATAGACATACGTATTGCTGGTGCTGTAAGAACAGCTGAGTGTCACAGAACCTCCAACTGATCCAGACACTTCGAGTTGATTGGATTTGACCGAGTCGCCCAGCGCAGAGCCTGAAGAAAGAGAAACACTTTAAAGGACAACATTTCACCTGTAGTTGAGCCTTGGAAAGGATTCCACCTGCATTTGGTGTTTCAGGGAACTTCAAAGGCGTTTAAGGGATTTAGGCGCCTAACTCCATAGGAATCAATGCTGTGAGCAGGAGAAGGGTTGGGGGTTTAACGTTAGGATTAAGGCGAGGGTATGAACAAGGGTTCAGGGTTATGGTGAGGGTGAACTGTCAGGTTGTAGCATTCGCATTTTGGTTAGGGCGTAGGGTAAGGGTTACAGTTAGGGTTCGGGTTCGGTATAGGGTTAGGTTGATGATTATTGAATGTCTCGTTCCCTTAGACTTCTTTGAAATCCCAGTTACCTAGGAGATTGAATATCCAAATGCTGAGAAGAAAAGGCGCCTCCATAGTATCTTCTCTAGCGACCCAGTTTCAAACGCCCAGCTACTGCCGCTGCCTGAGAGGAATATAGACGACCCGCCAGTGAGCGCAGCAAGAACAGTGAAAGATTCATTAGAAACCAACGGAGAGGAAGAGGGAGGAGTTTGGGAAATTCATCGGAGATCCAGAAAACGCAGAGGGTTCAGGTCGGCCAGCAGCTGACATATCAGTGTGCTTCGGGGTGGGTGTGGAGGTGGGGGGTTGTGGGGAAGGGTCTGCTCTGGGACTCAGAGATCTGCTGCGCCCTCCACAGTCTCTGTGTGTGACCATGCCTCAGTTTCCCTAGTTGTAAAAAAAAGGGGGGGTCCCCAGATCCTATAGGGACTGCTGAGATTTCTTGACGTACTCATGTATCATTAGGATTGGGCATGAATATGTTTATCCGCAATCAATTTCGGGGGCTATCACAAGAAAAATGTAACGGGATGAGGAGCCCAACTCCGTTACCCTCCTTTGAAATGCCCAGTCAGAACTCCTGAAAGAATTATTTTAAATTATTTTCGTCTTTCCACTGCTGCCTTTTCCCTCAGCCTCAGTTTAAGTGGAGACCTATAGAGCACAGAAGGGTTTCAAAAGACAACCCGTGTTTATATTTTCCTCCAGCAAATGGCGACGCTTTGTCATGTTAAGAGTTCATGGTTCTCAGCATATAGTCTCGGGAGTAGTGTCTTGCAACTAAATAGTTTCCAAGCAAATCTACCCCAAAAGGCAACTGTCTCTACAGTAGGAGCATTGATTTGACTCTGGAAGAGTTGGTAACTGCAGCTTTACACCACCACTCAAAAATGGGTATTTCCAACAATTTCCCCCTCATTTTGACTCGCCTATTTTACCCCCATTTCACCATAAATGAGCAATTTAACAGTATATTGTCCAAGTGTAAAGGAAATTTTTCATTCCAATTTTATCTCAATTTGTATTTTCAACAATAGTTCACTTTGCCTACATTTGTACTCACCTTGAACACTTATTTTACCACAAATGATTACCCCCCCCCCCCCACACACACACACAACACAGATATCGGTCATCCCTGACGCCAGGAAAAGAGGTGTTAATATTTTCCTAATTAAAGATCAGGGCCATTATCTTATCCAAGGGCGAAGTTTAAATTAGCTCTTTAAATAAACATTTAGCTTTTAAGGGGAGTTGTATATTTAAGCAGAGCAAATACTCTCTTTCAAGGCGCTGCTGCCCGTTTTAATGCCTGTACGATTCCCTGCAGCAGGGCTGGGAGGGTTTTTGTACAGCTCTGTTATGTGGCTCTGTCACTGTGCCAGACGTAGGGCGCAGAGATACACCGCCGTGTCTGCCGGCTCCAGGGCTGCGATGTTCAGAACTGTGGCGCTGTCATTAGCCTGAGAAGAAAACCTCTGCTGGGCGAAACTTGCGGTATCGCTGGCAGAGCTGACTTCCTTCGTTCCTCTCAGGAGAATGTACTGCGGGGCTCGGTTCGGATACTGACGGTACCAGTAGAGATAGACACCAGCAGTGTAGCTGGTTTCATAAGAACAGCTGAGGGTCACGGAGCCGCCTTCTGATCTGGACACCTCGAGTTCATTGGACCGGACCGAGTCACCCAGTACCGCACCTGCAACAAGACACTCACGTTCAAGGACATCCAGCTGCACTGGCAGGTCTAGGCTGAGAATTTTTAAAGAGCCCAAGGGGTTTATCAGCCTAATTTCAAACAAATTAAGGTTAGCGCAAAAATTAAGGTTAAGGATAGCCGGGGCGTTCGGATCTGGGTCAGGGTTGGGATCAGGGTTCGGGTTCTGGGTAGAACGGGAGTTGGGAGCCGAATTCCATGACCCGTCTTCCAAAAACCCAGAGCCCGGGTACCTAGTTGGCTAAAGACCGAAAGGCTGAGAATGAAACGCGTCTCCATGGTGCCTCAGACAGCGGCAGCCGGACAAGCTGAGAAGTCGCGGCGACAAGAATCTAAAAGGCAACTTCTCGGAACAAGGGCTGAGAGCGGTTACTGCGGGACCAGCCAAGCAGAAGAGGGCGGAGTTCGGGAAATGAGTAACAGACACAGGAAACGTGCTGGGTTCAGATTAGTCGGCAATTGAAGCGCAGGTGAGAACTGGTGGGACAAATTCCTTCCACTGCACTTTCTGGAAGATCGGTTTCTGACTTTCTGTCTTTTTTTTCTTATTCATTTTCATTTTTATTGTCCTTCTTGTTGCTACTTGGTGAGAACTGAATTAAAGACATTGTGGGAAGACTTAAAAGCTCTGTGTTGTGTGTGCTGGTTTTGTGGGTGTCTTTCTTTCTGTCTCTATGTTTGTGTGTTTGCACGTGTGTGTGTCTGCGTGCTTCTGTGTGTGGAGCCTTTGTGTATCTATCCCACTGGCCCCATGCTGGTTTACTCCAGATAGGGGAATCCAGCCCCACTGGGAGTACAGCTGATTGATACCTGTGGTGGACCTGGCCCAGTTGACTCCATCTGGCGCACAGTGATTCACCTCAGTTGAGGAGCAGACCCACTGTGGGTAAACTGAGGTTACTCTGGGGCGATACAATGGTGAATGCGGCAAAGAGTCCTGTGGCAGCTTATAGACTAACAGACATATTGGACCATAAGCTTTCGTGGGTGAGTACCCGCTTCGTCAGGTGCACACAGATCTAAACTAACACGGCTACCCCTCTGATCAATGGTCAATGAGGCTCAGAAGGCTTCATAGCTGTCAGGCCCTGTGATTCATACCAGCCCCTCCATCTGGTTTAACCTTCTGTCTGGGCCTAGGGATTCTACTCTGCAGTTGTGTTTCTCATGGTGAGAAAGCCAAGGGGGTGGGTTTTTGTACAGGGCTTCCTATTAAACGCCTCACGGTGCCTTCCCACAGAGCACAGAAATACATCGCCGAGTCCGTCGGCTCTAGCTCTTTAATGGTTAAACTGAAGAATTTTGAGGATTTCCTAAATTGTGCAGAAAACCGTCTCCCGGCTCCGTTCTTTTCAGTGTTACTCTGATCTATTCGGAAGAGGAAATCCATCCTCCCTGATCGTTGCTGTCTGTACCAAAATAAGTAGTAATTCTGGTATCCAGTGGAGAAAGTACATTCCAGGGTGACAGTCTGACCCCCAAACTTTTCCAGCTGCCTTTGTGTTTGCGTGACACTGCCTTGTCCCTGGCTGAAACCTGCAGGGAAGGAAAGAGATGCAGGAAAAGTTCACTTTAATTAAGCATGTAAACCTGTAGCACATCTACAGCCGTTCTAGTGTGAGGAGAACAAGAGTCCCTTTAGGATTCACGGCCTCCCAGAAATGGAAAGATTGTTTTTAGGTATTTTGTACAAAGAGAATGAGGCAGGCACAGAATGCGGGATGGGTTTGCCCGCCTTCTAGTAAGGCAGCAGTGAAGTTGGGAATAGAACCCAGGAGTCCTGAGTCCTAATCGTCCATGCTCTACCCACTACAGCATGATCCCCAGTCAGCGCTGGACATAGGACCTAGGAGTCCTGATTCTCAGTCTAACTGCGCTCAACCTCTAGACTCTCCTCCTCTCCCAGAATAGAAATCAAGAGGCCAGATCCCCTCCTTTAAGCTGCTAGACCCCTGCTCCCCTCCGTGAGCTGTGAGCAGAACCCAGGAATTCTGGCTTCTAATTCCACCCCCTGCTCAAACCCACTGGGTAACGGAAGATCTAACACTCGTTTCCCCTTTTAGCGGACACTTACTCCAAGAGAGGAACGCTGTTGCCGTCCAAATCAAGAGTTCTGGAGCATTCATGGTTAAATGTATTGTTCCCAGACCTTCAGGGGCGAAAGCCACCACAATGATGGGTGCAATACAGGAACCCGGAAAGAACAGAAACTTATTGTGAAGTTGCTCTCACAGAAGCAAATCAGAGACATTAAATCTGTGGCAAAACCTCCATTTAGTCCTCTCCTATAGACCCCAGTTGAAGGCTGTTTCCCTCACCATGTAACAGCTAATACCCTCCGGTAGCGTTTACCCCACCCGCTGTGGCTTTGGCTGGTTCCTGTCACGTGGCACCTTTCTAACCTCCAGATCTCTTTCGCAGCTCAGTAGGAGCAACTTAGCTCTGTCTCATCTTCGGAGACAAGAGCACAGCAAGAATCACAAGGTCGAGCGTCTTTTTACTTTTTTCAAAGGCTAAAACACACACACACGGGACTGCACAAGGATCCCATTGCCACAGATCTGGGCAGGGCCCTCCCTGTTCACAGCCCAGAGAAAAAATTTTGCCCAGGGTTCTTTCTCCAGCGTGAAGCAAAGTTAACCCGTTGACTCACGACCTGGGGATCTGGGCCATTGACCCTAGGGCGATTTAGGCTACCTGGGGTCTGGCCCACTGAATTCAATGGGGAACCCTGATTTACACCAGCTGAGACTTTGGCCCGTTTACGCTACTGGAGCGAGGTCTGATTCCCACCTGCTGGGGTCTGGCCCCAAAAGCAGACGGAGCTATTCATGGGAATTGTGGTGTGACAGGTACTGACATCTGGCTCATGCGGTTCTGGGTATTTTGGCAGAGGTGGGGGGACGGTTCCTGGAAGAGGGTGACATTTCCACACAGTTAGTGCCCGTGCGGTTTCCGTCACACCCTGCACCGTTTGATTCAAACCGCTGCTTGTGGCTTGTTGTGTCTCTTTCTGCTGATTTCTATCTGCGCCAGTTTTGTCTCCGAGTCAAGAGAAAACTAATCACTAGATTTTTGTAAAGGTCCCTCTATTAACCCTCCCGCAGTGGTAACTTAAGGCCCCCACAGCTATAGCACAGAAATACATCGCCAAATCGCTTGGTTCTAACGCCGCAATTCTCAGACCCATGTATGTTTCTGGTTCCCTGAAGTCCAGTGAGAACCGGCTCCCAGCCCCGTTGTGCTCCCTTTGGGAAGACCTTCGGAAGAGGTACTTCGTCTGGCCGCTGCTGTCCTGTTTGTACCAGTATGTGTCATAACCTGCATCTTCAGTCGAGAAAGTACAGTCCAGTGTGACAGATTCACTTTGTACCCCGCTCAGCTGTCCTTCTCTTTGGGTGACACTGTTCTTCTCGGTACTTAGTCCTGCAAAAAGAGTAGATGCAAATTAACTATAAAAATTAGCACCGCTTTGTCTGCTGTCCACTGAGGATCTCAAAGGGTTTTCCAATAGGTGTGATCTATGCCCATACACCCTTTCTATCTATCTATCTATCTATCTATCTATCTATCTATCTATCTATCTATCTATCTATCTATCTATCTATCTATCTATCTATCTATCTATCTATCTATCCCCACACACATTCTCTAACTAGATAGCTAATTGTCCCCCACACTCCCTCTATCTACCTATCCCCATATACCCTCTCTATTATTTGTCCTTCCCCTCTCTGCAAGATATATCTATTTGTCTATATCTGTATTTTTTCTCATACTCATTTTTAGAAAGGTTGCAGCTGAGATCTTCAAAGCCGCCAAAGAGAAGCAGATCAGACGTCCTAAAATTGATGGGAACTGGCTACCCGGATCCGATAGGCAGATCTGTGAATCCCAGCCCGAATACAGAATGGCGTCTTTTCTTTATAAAGGGAGAATAATTTTCTTCTCTAAATACCACGCGATATTCAATGTTACAGTTCAGGGATTTTTTTTTTTCGCCCCGAACATGTTAAGAGCGGGAGCTCCCTGGCCCTTACAAACACATTTCGACTTTCACACTTTTACACATACACAATGAACATCACAAAACTTGATCACACCTGACAACAACAGTAGAATATGGAGCTGTACTAGTCGAGACCGCGTGCTCGCTGCAGCTTCTAATTAACCTCGGGGTCACGAGGTGTCTGCAGCGAGCAAGAGAAGATTTCTCCCGCTTGTGTTAATTTGTTTGTTGTTTCCTTTATCTATATTTAATGACTGCGAACGATGTAAACACGAGCCCTGCTTTTTCCGTAAGCCCCACTTCAATTTCCTTCCCGCCTTGTACTGCACATAGCAACAAGCTACAAAGTCAAAGGTGGTTAATATGCAGGTCTGGAGCGCCCCCAAGTAGATATTCACAGCAACCAATAAAAACTAAAACTGTCAGAGACCACCCAGAAGGGGAAAATTCGCATGGAGTTTCAGGGTGATGTTTCTCCAGAGGAGAATTTTTGGAAACCGGTTTATTATTATTATTATTATTATTATTTATTATTATTTTATTATTTTCTAAGCTGTGAGACTTTAAGGAAGGCGATACCTTAGCACATGTTAAAAAAACTTCTTCTCTCTATGTCCAGTCATTATTCAAATTCCCCCTGGTGTACAAACTTCAGACTTGCAGGAAAACTCTGTGTTTGTTGTTGTTGTTGGCTGGAGATTAGGGCTGGGATATTCAAAAGGGCCTAAGGGAGTTGAATTTCATTGGAATTTGCAGAGGAAACTGGGTGCTTAACTCTTGAAAATCCTAACCACAATTACAAGTGGCTCATTAAAGGATTCAGTGTTAGGAGAAATACTGATATGAAGAGTAGGTATTTTTAACCTACAGCCAGGTATTGCTACTCTAACAGCAGCTGCTACTGCCCTCCCCTCTGCCACCTCTCAGCTGTGCCGCCCCGGAGGGAGGAAATAAGTTGCTTCTCTGTTTGTAAGGAAGGTTTGAGAGCAAAGCTGGACCTGTAGTTAGGCCAGGATCCTAGGATTTGGGAATCTAGTCCCTCCTCTACCAAACACTATCTCTGTGACCTTGGATGGGTAATTTGTTAATTCTCTGCGCTTGAAGACCTCATCCCTAAAATGGAGATAATACCCCTGCCCTATATCACAGAAGTGTTGTGAAAATTGAATAATTCAAGGCTGTGAGGAGCTCAGCTAATGGGGCCCATAAAAGTAACTTAGATAGACGTTATGGGCTTATGGTAAATTTTTCAAAAGTACCTAAGTGAGGTAGGACACTAAATCCCATTTTCAAAAGGCCCTTTTGAAAACGTTCTTCTTAATGCGGGGAATTATGGGATGACGTTCTATGTCATGGAGGAGTCAAAGAGATAATCATCCAGCTGCCTCCTGGTTTTTAAAATCTGTTAATCTATTATAACTGTCCCTGTTCATTTTTAATGGGAATCTGGTGTTCAAAACCCGAAATCAGATTAAAACGCTGAGACCAAGCATTTCCGAGCACACAGTTGGAAATTGACGGTCATGGTGATGGCACCTGGACAATAAAACTGAGATCTGGGCTGGCCCTGTCAGGCAGGGAACTGCACAGACACCTAGTGAGAGACAGCCCCTGCTTCAAAGGTTTTTCAAACTCAAAAGCCGAGACAGATGGGGAAGAATGCAAGTGAGGGATGTGGGAGGGTTTTGTGCAGCTGTCTCCGGGGACTCTCTCACTGTGTCTCATTCAAGGCACAATAATACACAGCTTCGTCCGCCAGCTCCAGGCCTGCGATGGTCAGAACTGTAGCAGTGGCTTTAGCTTCAGAAATGAACCTCCTCTGGGCAAAATCTGCGTGGTCACTGATGGTGCTTCCCTTCGCGCCTCCCCGGAGAATGTCCTGCGGGGCTTGGCTGGGGCTCTGGCGGTACCAGTGGAGAGAGACACCGCTATAGCCGGTGCTGTAGGAGCAGCTGACTGCCACAGCGCCTCCTTCTGTGACAGACACGTCGGGTTCAATGGATTGGATGGAATTGCCCCACGCAGCACCTGCCACAAAACGAAACACTCCAGATATAGACAGTCTAAGAGTGCACACTGCAGGAGAGAGCAGAGGAGCGGAGCGGAGCAGAGATAGAAAGAGAGTTAGACAGAGAAAGGCGGAGTGAGGGAAAGAAAGGAACCGCTGGTAGAAAGATAATTAAGGATGCAACTTGGGTATGAGAGACACAGACTCACACGCAGTGACACAAGCTGCATGACCAGAAACTCCCCGGACACCGAGTACCTAGGAAGAGGCTCAGCAGCAAACACTTGCTCATTGTTTAAGACCCCCGGTAGTTCCACTCAGAGGCGTTCAAACCACACTGCAGAAAGAGTCTCGAAAACCTGAGCCAGATTCTCCCTTACTCCTCTGTGGGGCGGATCTGAACATACACAAAACCCCCGGTGCACAGGAAGCAGAGGGAAGTGGGGGTTGCCGCCGAATTCACTGCAACATCAAGTTTATTTCCTTCTGGTCATTCATCTGGGGATCCCCCCTACCCCCAGTCTAGAAAAAGTCCTGATTTCTTTGTAATTGTCAGGGCATAGGCAAGATATCGCGAGTTCCGGTGACCTCGGGGTGCATTTAGTCAGTGCGCGGTTTCCTTGTTAATGGGTAACTAAAAAAGGAAGGCAGGCGGGCGGGAGGGAGGGAGGAAGGCAGGCAGGCAGGCAGGCGGGCGGGAGGAAGGCAGGCAGGCAGGAAGGAAGGCAGGCGGGCGGGAGGGAGGGAGGAAGGCAGGCAGGCAGGCGGGAGGGAGGAAGGCAGGTAGGAAGGAAGGCAGGCGGGCAGGCGGGCGGGAGGGAGGAAGGCAGGCAGGCAGGCAGGCAGGCAGGCAGGCAGGCAGGAAGGCAGGCAGGCTGGCGGGAGGGAGGAAGGCAGGCAGGCAGGAAGGAAGGAAGGAAGGCGGGCGGGCGGGCGGGAGGAAGGAAGGAAGGAAGGAAGGCAGGCAGGCAGGCAGGCAGGCAGGCAGCAGATAGCTAGACAGTGTCAGCAGCAGTTAATCAAATCACTTGCCAGGGCTGCTATACCGCCAGAGCCTCTTTGTTCCGCCCTGCTCCTGCCTGGACCTGGCCCTGCTCCTGCTCTGAGCTCCGCCCTGCCTCAAGTTGCAGGTAACCCTAACCTGGCTCTCAACTCCCATTCCTGATTTCGGCTTTGCCTCTTGGCTCTGTCTTCTGGAGGCTCCCTCCTGCTCTAACCACTGGGTCTGACTGCCAGCATCCTGGTCAGAGATAGAGATTGGCTTTGCTGGAGTTACAATGGCTTTCATCTGAGATGCGGTTCTGCACCAGTCGAGTTCTCTCAGGCATATAGAAACTGACTCCGTGTTTTAAACAGAAGTTTCCAGACTCAGAAAATACGGTAACCCATTTCTCAATGAAGTTTTTTTGTAAGACAACACACATCGTAATAAAATATTACAAACCTCTGCACATAACTACTCTCGTAGATATCAATGAGGTAAGAAGGAGTCAGGCTTGGTGAGAGGAGATTGGTGGTACAAAATGATACAGGGACGGAGACTGGAAGATAGCTAATGTAACACCAATATTTAAAAAGGAGTCTAGAGGTGATCCCGGCACTGACAGACCGGTAAGTCTAACGTCAGTACCGGGCAAATTAGTTGAAACAATGGTAAAGAATAAAATTTTCAGACACATAGAAGAACATAAATTGTTGGGCAAAAGTCAACATGGTTTCTGTGAAGGGAGATCCTGTCTTACTGATCTACTAGAGTTCTTTTTAGGGGTCAACAAACATGTGGACAAGGGGAGCAATTTCATGTGAAGGAAGGGAGGGTTTTTGCACAGCACCGGGATGAGGCTCTGTCACTGGGCCCTCTGCAGGGCGCAGAGATACACCGCTGAATCTGCCAGCTCCAGGGCTGTGATAGTCACAACTGTAGAGGTGTCATCAGCCTGGGGAGTAAATCTCTTCTTGGCAAACTCTGCAAAATCACGGACAGAGCTGTATGTCTTGGCACCTGTTCGGAGAACGTAGTGCGGGCCTTGGTCAGGAAACTGACGGTACCAGTAGAGATAGACATCAGAGTAGCTGGTATTGTAAGAACAGCTGAGTGTCACATTGTCGCCTACTCCTGCAGACACTTCGGGTTTGTTGGACTGGATCGATTCACCCAGCACAGCACCTGCAACAAGAAATATACCAGTTATATACCATCAGAGTGCCCAACCTAAACACAGAGAGAGAGAGAGAGAGAGAGAGAGAGAGTATGGAAGAAAAGAAAGCTGAGAGACCGAGATAAAAAGACAGACATTAAACAGAGAAGAGGAGAGTACTGCAAACAAAAGTCAGGCGGGCAGCGGGGGACGGATAGTTAAAAGCAGTGGTTCCTGTTTTAGGGAGAGACTATTTAGCAATGGGAGGGGCTGCATGAACAAAACCAAAAATCACAATTACCTGGGCACAGAGTAACTATAAAAAAGCTTAGTATCAAACTCGTGCCCATGGTTTGAGCAAAGCGGATCTGGTTTGAGATTCACAAAGGGGCAGAGAAAACGAAGCAACGGGGTCATTGGCTGAATGTGTTAAACTATTACAGATTCCTCCCTGAAACGTCGAGGGGGGCGGATTCGACCCCAGTGCCCAACCCCAGAGGAAATGAGGAGTGGAGAGGGGTGTTTGCTTCTGATTTCTCTGTGAAACCGTCTGCTACCTGGCTCTTCTTCCCACCCCAGCTTTCAAAAAGTTTTGTTTATAGCTGTGACTATCCAATGGAGAAAATGACTAGACATGAAATGGACTTCTTTGCCTGATCAGGGCATCAGGGACACTTACTTGCATAAGAAGCTGGTTAAAAAGAAAGACTGAAGGACAAGAGAGCTGGATGGATGGATGCAGATTTCAGTGGACCAGAAACGCGTCACAGCAGCTAAGAACCCGGCCAGAGTTGCGGTGATGGGACAAAGATCAGAACCTCGCCCAATGTCTTCTACAGCATGTTTCCGGCTGCAGGAAATCCTGTTACGATTTTCCAAGATTTGTGGGGTGATTTCTTTTATTGACAACAAACATTTTGATTTAAAGGTTGTAAATTCATGCATTTATTAACTCGCATTTATATAACTGAGATAACGACGCATCGGGCTCCGTTTGCACAGCATGGTGGCTCTAACACGACACAGGGATAGAAACGGAAAGATCCTCCCGGATATGGGAAGAGCAGAAGGAACTGAACTCGACAGAGACGGGTCATAAAGATAACAGCTAGGCACCTTATCCAATTATAAAAATAATTCTTCCTCCTGTTTTGTTTATGAACAGAAAGTGAGTGCTGTAAAAGAACCCTCTCTGTGACTTCCCCCTCTTCCTTCTCCTCTTTATGACACGAGAGTCCCGAAAGAGATGCTATCCAGGTGAGTGTTGGATTTAAAATAAAACACAACATAAAATGTAATTCCCAGAACGTCAGGCGCGCCCCCTTGTGGACAAAATAAATCATGCCAGTAATTTTGACAAAGCAGCTAGAAAACGTAGGAATGGTCTGGCCCAGTATGGCCAAAGGTCCATCTAGCCCAGTGTCCTCTCTTCCAACAGTGGCCAGTGCCAGATGCTTCAGAGGGAATGACCAGAACAGGACAATTATCGAGTGATCCGTCCCCTGTAGTCCAGTCCCAGCTTCTGGAAGTCAGAGAGGCTTAGGGACATCAAGAGCATGGGGCTGCATCCCTGACCATCTTGGCTACTAGCTGTTGATGGACCTCTCTTCCATGAGCCATTCAGATATTTCTCTAGACGGCGGGAGGCTTATTTTCACATGGAATTTCTTATGTTTCTCTAGAGGAATCATCAGCTGTTGGTTTTGTGCAGGAGTCATTGAGAGAAATTATCCAGCCCCTGTTATGCAGGAGGTCAACCTGCATGTGCATAATGCTTCCTTTTGACCTTGAAAATCTGTGTATCGCTGTGTTACTTGTCCCCAGAAGAGATTATTTTAAAGATTGGATAGTTCCTACAAGCCATTCCTTAGTTACAGGAGTCTGGGGAAAGTGTTTCTTTGCTTCCTAAGGAAAAAAATCTTCTCACTAGAATTCACCATTTAAAACCAGCTTAGTGTAAATTACTGTGAGTATTAGTGGTTATAACTCTGTCATAGCCAGTTCCAAACCCGGCTGGAATAACAGGAGAGTTGTTATCAGGCTGGCAGCCAGCCAGCCATAAAACTTTGCCAAATAAATCCATGAAATGAGTCCTCTGTAAGCCTTATATGTAGATTTGGAAGGATTAGTTTTTTAGCAGTAAAAGTCAAAAAATGTGGATTTCACAGTATGCCACACAAACCTAGGTACAAGTACTTCCCTTGATAATCCTTTGCCTCGCTGTAAAATTCAGTTAAGAAAAATACTGGTTTGAAACGTATTGGGCTTTGGTTAAGTCTGTCTACTTTGACATATGAATTGTCAACAACATGTTTTAATGGTCACATGGCTTTAACTTTTTGGATCTTTGAGTCTTCTGTCATTAAGTAGTTGTGTAAATCGCCCAAGTTCTGTGATGAGTGAGGGGCACGAGGAGGATGCAGGGCCCTGCGGGTACGTTTAGCCTCAGCCGGCATCAGGGTCCCATTGTGCTGTGTGCTGTCCAGACACTGGTAGAGACAGACCCCACTGCGTTTAAACATTTGGGCTGGGATTTAAGAGCCCGAGGAAGGAAGGCCTCCATTCAATCACAGGTATTTATGGAGGCATGTATCCATTTGTTTTGATGAGTGGCATTTTCAAGAGAGGTGTGGTGTGTGTGTGTGTGTGTGTGTGTGTGTGTGTGTGTGTGTACACATTCTGTAATGTGTCAGGGAGATGTCGAGAGGGAGGACAGCACCTGTGTGTCTGAGCTGTGGCCCAGCCCTGCATCCCTCACAGGGGGCGAATGCTGGGTCATGGGGACGTTCTCTCTGGTCCCTCTTCCATGCAGAGCCCCTGAAGGTGGAGGGAAGGGGAGGGTTTTTGTACAGCTCTGCTGTGAGGCTCTGCCACTGTGCCCGCTGCAGGGCGCAGTAATACACCGCTGTGTCTGCCAGCTCCAGGGCTGTGATGTTCAGAGCTGTGGAGTTGCCATCAGCCTGGGAAGAAAACCTCTCCTGGGCGAAGCCTGCGGTATCACTGATGGAGCTGACTTCCTTCGTTCCTCTCCGCAGGATGTACTGCGGGGCGCGGGTCGGATACTGACGGTACCAGTAGAGATAGACACCATCAGGGTAGCTGGTTTCATACGAACAGCTGAGGGTCACGGAGCCGCCTTCAGCTCCAGACATCTGGGGTTCCCTGGGCTGGAGCGAGTCACGGTCACCCAGCACAGCACCTGCAACAAGACATAAAATGTACTAGTTGTATGCAGTCCGAGCGCTCACTACGATAACCTTGGACTGGTAGATTGAGAGAGAGGAGATGGGGGACAGAAAGAGAGACTGCAAGGAGAGGGATTCAGAGTAGCAGCCGTGTTAGTCTGTATTCGCAAAAAGAAAAGGAGTACTTGTAGCATCTTAGAGACTCACAAATTTATTTGAGCATAAGCTTTGAGAGGGAGAGAGAGATGGGAATAGAGAGGCCGTGTGTGTCTGTGTGTACAGAGAGAGAGAGAGATTCGGGAGCAATGGGACAAACTCTATGACCAACTACCTGGATATAGAGTGAAAACAAAAAGGCCGAACATCACACTTTTGCTCATAGTTTTAAGCAAAGTGGCTCCGATTTCAATTCCGTACTGAACCCTTCAGCCCTGAAGAGACAGCGTCCTGCCTCAGTGTGATAGACTCGCCCAATTTCTTCAGACACTGGCCTAATAAGGGGGGTATGTGGAACTCAGAGCCCTTCCTAGCCCACAGGAAATGAAGTGTGGTTGGTTTATTTCGCTTCTGAACGGCGTCCTTGCCTTCCTCAGACCTTCTTTAGCGTGTCTTGGTTTGCTGGGAAGCCTGACTCTCTTTGCAAGCGGCTACATGAAGTAGGAAGTACAGTGACTGGTTGTACATAGAGTAAATTACATGTCGGAGAAATCTAGGACCCCCACTTCCCAAAGACCAGTTTCTCAAGAATTCTTGTTTACTGGTGCACAGTGAAGAGGGAGTCCCACGGATTTTTTTCCCCAATAGGAATTGCGCCTCTAGCTTTGGTGCTTCCGAAAATCCCCTCTTCCACAAACATCACATTTAAATATCCAAGTTGAATCACTCGCCAAAGACCCCCTCCCCTCCGAGGATAAATTACATCCGAGTGAGCACACGGAGCTCATTCAGGGAAAGTCTGGCTTAATGCACAAAGGCTTCAAAGGATTCCCTGAATATCCGAAGAATCAACGCGGAGTCCTGTGTCACCTCAAAGACTAACACAGAAGCTTATACCCAAATAATTTGTTAGTCTTTAAAGTGCCACAGGACACCTCTTTGTTTTTGCTGAAACAGACTAACACGGCGTGTCCCTTTGAAACCTGAATATCCCAGTATTTGAGCTTTTGCAGGAATTCCCGTTCTGAGAGTCCTCTAGCTTAGTGAGAACCTGCCACCAGCCCTCCAGATGTAAACTTTTAGGGTTGTTACAGACAGTGGGATCTGTATTTATCTGTGACTGGGAGAGAGGGGGACAGAGAGATGGGTGGTAGTGGGAAATGATAGAGTAACCTTTTGCCGTTCATTAAAATGGAAAGGACTTCAGTCTTGCTGAGAAAATGTTCCATTTTCATCAGTTTTGAGCGTTTGTTTCTCTGAATTGGGCTGTGCTGGATTCGACTGGGTTGGGTTTCTCTGGGTTTGTGTTATGGGGTGTATGTGTGTGTGTTGGTTGGTTGGAATGAACCGAGTTTCGTTGTTTTGTATTCGGTTGGTTCGGGCTGTAATCACGCGAGCTGAGTTTGGGGTTGAATTTCATTGAGTTAGGTTGCGCTGCTTTGGGTTGGGTTTGACTGGATCGTGTTGGGATCGGTTCAGCGGGATATGGGGTTCAGGTAGGTTGGATTGATTGAGGGTTGGCTTGGATTAAACTGGGCTCAGGCGGATTCGGTTTCATGGGGGCGGGGTGTATGAATGCACGGCCACGCGCCTTGCAGCCCGTCGGTTCCACGTGTATTGACAGAGTTCCCTTCTCTAGAAGGGCCAGGCTTGTTCTGAGAAACGTGTCCCCGGATATATGTCATAACACGGGCGGGGAGCTCCTGAGTATATGAAATTATGGTAGTGACAAAATATTATTGAAAGTTAGACTAACTCGGTACCCTTGTTCTAGCACTTGGCATTTATGGTTTACAGTCTTTTCAATAAGAAATGTATTTTAAGCCAGATAATCTTCATTAATAGTAAAAAATCAGGAATATACAGTAGGACAAAGTGAAGGAACTAAAGTGTGTTAGAGAAGATTAACAGAATATCAGGAAAAAAATCAGTTGCTTTTAAAGAACAGATTAGACAAACACCTGTCCAGGATGATCCAAGTACATTTGGTCCTACATCATCACAGGGGACTGGACCAGATGCCTCTCGATGCCCCTTCCAGCCCCGTGTTTATGATTCTATCATGTTGCCATAAACAACCCCCCCGCTGACTTCTGGTACGAGTGGAGATGCAGTTCTCCCCCACTGTGGGTCTCAGAGCACAGTAATACACAGCGCTCTCCTGTTGAGTAACAGCCTCAATCTTGAAGGGAACCGTCTTATTACCCATGTACAAAGATGCTGAGAATTTTCCCTGGACAAGCGTCTGATCCGGAGCATCAAACTTCGTTTTAGTCAGTATATGCTGGGGAGGCTGGTTCGGATACTGCCGGTACCAAAAGAGATACGGGTTTGAGTTACTGGTGGTGAAATTACACTGTAAAGTTACACTTTGTCCCTCTGAGCTTCTCACTTCGGGAGGAGACTGGTCCACGGAGTCACTTTGTGCTAGACCTGTGGCGGGAAAGAGAGACTTTAAATATCTCTGTGTGTACGGCTGGAACTTTTAAACTCAGTGGGACTTGGATCCCTCACTCCCTTATGCGCCTGTGCAAAGTTCAGCCGGTATCGTATAGGTCTGAATCGCTCCTCAAAAACATCTCTCTCTATTCCCAGCACACTGATGACTTGGTTTGTGATGCTAACCTGGCTGTCTCTTTGCAAAAGAAAACAAAATTCCTCCTACGATTTCTTTGTTCAGAGACCTGTATTTTTGTCTTTGCAAATGCCTTTACTTCAAACGAAAGTTTTTACTCTCACCTGACTGTGGAAGCAGAAGCCAGAGCTGTACAGCCACGAACAAGAGCATTTTGCAGATTCCGGTGACCCTCGTGTTGTTACTACGATCTGCAGCTAGTCAGAGAATATCTCCTCCTCCTCTGCGTTTTTGAGAATGACCATTCATGTCCTAAAGATGAAACCTGCTTCCTCCCTGAACGTTCTGTCCTTCCTCTCAGCTTGTGACGCCACACAACGAGCAGACTCACTCAGCGTCTGGTTCCAAGTTTCTTTAATACACCTACGCAACGCACTGTGAAACAGGGGTGATGTGACGGTGTAGAGCGCCCTCTGGTGGATGTAAAACAATAATGAAACAAGCAAGAAAAGCAAGCGCTCATCTCTTGTGAAAATCTGCTGCCTCCCCTCGGGGGAGACCCCACCCGGGGTCTCTCCAGCGGAGTTCTGAGCATGAGGCCATTCTCTGGTGTCTGAATTAGGGGAGAGTTAGCGGGTTTTGAAAATTGCCCCCAAAAGATACAAATTAATCTGCCTTGGAGTCCATGCTCTGCCACAAATTTCCTGGGTAACTTTGAGCAAGTCATTGAGGGTCTGATTATTATAGGTCCTAAGGTGACTAATGAGGCAATATAGAGGCTTTCTGGTATTTTAAAATCTCCTAGATGCCTAACTCTCATTGAATCCCTCGAGGCGCCTCTCTCCATCTGAGCGCACCTAAGGGCAGATTCACAAAGGGACTTAGGCACCTAAAGTGACAAGTAGGTGCCTAAATCCCAGAATCAAGCCTTTTTGGGATTCACAAAACCCTGGTTCAGATGCCCCCAAGGCCTGTCATGGCCTAAAATCTCTCAGTGCCTAAATTTATTCAGTAAAAGTTTGTGCGGGGGGGGGGGGCAGTTGTTTTGTGTTTTTTCCTATCAGGATGCACACTGCCATGACAGGATGTGGAGGCCTAAACCCCAGAGTGATTCTCAAGATGGAGGAAGATGGGGTGATCCTGCACCTAACTCACCTGCTCGGTCCTGCCCAGTAAGTGTGCCCAGACCTCACCTATCGGATTGGCCACCATAGGCATTTTAAATACCATCTGGGAGAGAGGAGGAGCCCCTCCTCTTTACTTTTATCCCAGTCTTTAAGTTACTCACCTGGGATGTAGGAGACTCCTGGTTCAAGGCCCCCCTTCCACCTGAGCAGCAGAAGAGATTTGAACAGGGATCTGTTACCCTGTACGTGAGTATCCCAACTGCTGGGCTTTGGGATATTTGGGGATGGGGGAGATCCCTCAACTGGCCTGAAAGAGCTGTTCCCCAGTGAATAAACACTGAAAGATTCATAGACCATGGGGACGGGGGAGAGAATAAGTCGGTAGCCTGGTGATGGGAGGACTTACCTGGGGGGGACACCCAGTGCCTCTGCTCCAATAGACTTTTTCAAAAAGCTTATTCACAGTGGAACAGCTTCAGTAGAAGACACCGAGGTCCCTCCTCCAGCCCACAATGTCCCATAGCCCAGTGAGTAGCTTAACTATTGAGTTAAAAGTTACAAGGGACCTCCTCCTTCCTCCCCCGCAGCTTAATGGCAAGAGAGGGTTTGCAAATAATAATCTCAGAGAGAGGCATTTCCCTACAGCCCAGATTTAGGCACCTATATATCCCTGAGAGAGGCCGGGCTTAGCACACACACCACTCAGCTTGGTATCTCCCTGTTGGCTAGTTTAGGGGAGGAGCCGCCTAGCCTGCTGGCTTTTGTGGATCCCATTCAGAGGTGTCTGTCTCTCCCAGCTCATTCTTTAGGAAGCCTGAGCACCCAACCTGAGTTTTGTGAATCCCAAAGATTTTTGTAGGCACCTGAAAGCATGTTCAGCTTCACCGCACCCAAGTTCCTTCGTGAACTCGCCATACATACCTCCTAGAAACCTCATACAGACAAATGGACTAGGCCTCACAGGTGAAACAGTGACCCCCTGTGTGCTAATCTGTTAATCAATGGGGAATATTTCTCAGGACAGCTGGAATACTGTCCCCCTCTCTGGACTCCACATTGGAAGTAGTAGAGAGGGGTTTTTATAGGGTCACTTAGTCTTTCCCACAATAAAAACAGGGGGGGAAATTAAAATACTGAGTGAGTAAAGGAAGTAAACTTCCTGCTCCTAGGTATAAAATAGTGTTGTATGAATAGGGTGGGGTGGAGAAAGAAATTTCCCCTAACGGCAGGTTCCCGCATATCGATCCAGCGAAGGGTCCCTTGGACCTTTCTCTGAAGCATCTTGTACTGGCTACTTCTGGAGACAGAATACTGGTCTAGGTGGAGCCTGATCCACTATGATCCTGTGTTTCCTGGTTTCCTTTAAAATTGTGAGCAACCTTAGTGCTCAACCCTAACCATAATCTTAAATCCTAACTCAAAATCCTAATGCTAAACCTAGCTCCCAACCCTGCTATTAATTTTGAACCGTTATCCTGAAACCCTGCCTTAATTCCCCCAGAGCCATAACCTAATGCCAAAATCCTAATCCTAAACATAACACCAACTTTAACCTTAAATCTAACCTAATAATTGCCACAACCCTCACCTTAACCCTAGCTTAGCTGTAACATTACCCTTGCTTAACCCTAATACCAACTCCTAACCCTAATCAAAAACTCTAACCCTAATTTCCTTTAATCCTATCCCTATCCCTAATCAAAAATTTAATTCTGACCCTAATGCTTAATGGAACCCTAATCCTAATTGTAATCCTACCTCTAGCCCTAACCCTAAATTCTATCCTGCCACAACAATTTATCTAACCACAATCCTAAGAAAAAAGGGTAACTACAAATGTAATCCTACCCCAATCTAACACTAACTGCTTAGCACTAATCCTAAACCCGAATTTAAAACACTAACCCTAAAGGAGGCCTAACCCCAACTTCCACTCTCCAGCTTCTAACCACGCTCCAATCCTAAAGCTTTAACCCTAATCTTAACCGTAACCTTAAAATACCCATAACCCTAATCCCTAACCCTTAATGATAACAATACATTTAACCTTAAATTCGAACTTGTTGCCATACACATAATACCCCAATCCCTTAACCCTAACCTTTGACCATACCCCCTTACCTGGACGAGAGTAATGAATGGGGATTAGACCATGGCAGAATTATTCAACATTTTTTAAGAACAGGGATCTGCATTCTCTATGTCCGATTATGAAAATTGTTACACTTTGAGTTCCTGAGATACCTAAAGACTCAGATATTTCAGTCCTTTGTGTTTCTTAGGTCTTGTCTACACTGAACATAAGAACATAAGAATGGTCATACTGGGTCAGACCAAAGGTCCATCCAGACCAGTATCCTGTCTACCAACAGTGGCCAATGCCAGGTGCCCCAGAGGGAGTGAACCTAACAGGTAATGATCTAGTGATCTCTCTCCTGCCATCCATCTCCACCCTCTGACAAGCAGAGACTAGGGACACCATTCCTTACCCATCCTGGCTAATAGCCTTTAATGGACTTAACCTCCATTAATTTATCCAGTTCTCTTTTAAACCCTGTTATAGTCCTAGCCTTCACAACCTCCTCAGGCAAGGAGTTCCACAGGTTGGCAGTGTGCTGAGTGAAGAAGAACTTCCTTTTATTTGTTTTAAACCTGCTACCCATTAATTTCATTTGGTGGCCCCTAGTTCTTTTATTAGGGGAACAAGTAAATAACTTTTCCCTGTTCACTTTTTCCACACCACTCATGATTTTATAGACCTCTATCATATCCCCCCTTAGTCTCCTCTTTTCCAAGCTGAAAAGTCCTAACCTCTTTAATCTCTCCTTATATAGGACCAGTTCCACACCCCTAATCATTTTGATTGCCCTTTTCTGAACCTTTTCTAATACCAGTATTTTTTTTTTTTTGAGATGAGGGGACCACATCTATACGCAGTATTCAAGATGTGGGCGTACCCTGGATTTATATAAAGGCAATAAGATATTCTCATTCTTATTCTCTATCCCTTATTGAATGATTCCTAACATCCCGTTTGCTTTTTTGACTGCCGCTGAGCACTGCTTGGACGCCTTTAGAGAACTATCCACGATGACTCCAAGATCTTTCTCCTGATTAGTTGTAGCTAAATTAGCCCCCATCATATTGTATATATAGTTGGGGTTATTTTTTCCAATGTGCATTACTTCACATTTATCCACATTAAATTTCATTTGCCATTTTGTTGCCCAATCACTTAGTTTTGTGAGATCTTTTTGAAGTTCTTCACAATCTGCTTTGGTCTTAACTATCTTGAGCAGTTTAGTATCACCTGCAAACTTTGCCACCTCACTGTTTACCCCTTTCTCCAGATCAATTATGAATAGGTTGAATAGGATTGGTCCTAGGACTGACCCTTGGGGAACACCACTTGTTACCCCTCTGCATTCTGAAAATTTACCATTTTATTCCTACCTTTTGTTCCCTGTCTTTTAACCAGTTCTCAATCCATGAAAGGATCTTCCCTCTTGTCCCATGACAACTTAATTTACATAAGAACCTTTGGTGAGGGACCTTGCCAAAGGCTTTCTGGAAATCTAAGTACACTATATCCACTGAACCCCCCTTCTCCACATGTTTGTTGACCCCCTCAAATAACTCTAATAGAGTAGTAGGACATAATATCCCTTTACAGAAACCATGTTGACTTTTGCACAACAATTTATGTTCTTCAATGTGTCTTCAATTTTTATGTTCTTCAATTTTATTCTTTACTGTTGTTTCAACTAATTTGCCCAGTACTGACGTTAGACTTACTGGTCTGTAATTGCCAGGATCACCTCTAGAGCCCTTCTTAAATATTGGCTTTACATTAGCTATCTTCCAGACACTGGGTACAGTAGCTGATTTAAAGGACAGGTTACAGACCGTAGTTAATTGTTCCCCAGTTTCACATTGGAGTTCTTTCAGAACTCTTGGGTGAATACCATCTGGTCCCAGTGACTTGTTACTGTTAAGTTTCTCATTTAATTCCAAAACCTCCCCTACTGACACGTCAATCTGTGACAATTCCTCAGATATGTCACCTACAAAAGACGGCTCAGGTTTGGGAATCTCCCTAACATCCTCAGCCGTGAAGACTGAACCAAAGAATTCATTTAGTTTCTCTGCAATTACTTTGTCAACTTTAATTGCTCCTTTGGTATCTCGATCGTCCAGGGTCCCCACTGGTTGTTTAGCGGGCTTCCTGCTTCTGATGTACTTAAAAACATTTTGTTATTACCTTTTCAGTTTTTGGCTAGCTTTTCTTCAAACTCCTTTTTGGCTTTTCTTGTTACATTTTTACATTTAATTTGGCAGTGTTTATGTTCCTTTCTATTTACCTCACTAGGATTTGACTTCCACTTTTTAAAAGATGCTTTTTTATCTCTCGCTGCTTCTTGTTAAGCCATGGTGGCTCTTTTTTAGTTCTTTTTCTGTGGTTTTTAATTTATGGTATACATTTCAGTTGGGCCTCTATTATTGTGTCTTTGAAAAGTGTTCATGCAGCTTGCAGGGATTTCCCTCTATTCACTGTACCTTTTAATTTCTGTTTAACTCACCACCTCATTTTTGTGTAGTTCCCCATTCTGAAATTAAATGCCACAGTGTTGGGCTGTTGAGGTGTTCTTCCCACCACAGGAATGTTAAATGTTATTGTATTATGGCCACTATTTCCAAGCGGTCCTGTTATAGTTACCTCTTGGACCAGATCCTGCGCTCCACTCAGGACTAGATCGAGAGTTGCCTCTGCCGTTGTGGGTTCCTGTACCAGCTGATCCAAGACGAAGTCATTTAAAGAATCAAGTTTCAGAGTAGCAGCTGTGTTAGTCTGTATTCGGAAAAAGAAAAGGAGTACTTGTGGCACCTTAGAGACTAACCAATTTATTTGAGCATAAGCTTTCGTGAGCTACAGCTCACATCTGATGAAGTGTAGCTCACGAAAGCTTATGCTCAAATAAATTGGTTAGTCTCTAAGGTGCCACAAGTACTCCTTTTCTTTTAAAGTATCAAGAAATTTTGTCTCACATTTCGTCCTGAGGTGACTTGGTACCCAGTCAATATGGGAATAATTGAAATCCCCCATGATTATTGAGTTTTTTATTTTGACAGCCACTCTAATCTCCCTTAGCATTTCATCGTCCTATCACTGTCCTGGTCAGGTGGTTGATAGTAGATCCCTACCGTTATATTTTTATTAGAGCATGGAATTACTATCCACAGAGATTCTATGGAACATGTGGATTCATTTAAGATTATTAGTTCATTTGATTCTACATTTTCTTTCACATATAGTGCCCCTCCTGCCCCCCGCATGACCTGTTCTGTCCTTCTGATATATTTTGTACCCCAGAATGATTGTGTCCCATTGATTGTCCTCACTCCACCAGGTTTCTGTGATGCCTATTATGTCAATATCCTCCTTTACCATGAGGCACTCTAGTTCACCCATCTTATTATTTAGACTTCTAGCATTTGTGTACAAGCACTTTAAAAATTTGTCACTGTTTATTTGTCTGCCCTTTTCTGATGCATCAGATTCTTTTTTATATGAATGTTTCTCATCTGATCTGGCCCATACTTTATCCTCTTTCATCCTCTCCTCCTGACTAAAACCTAGAGAATCTCTCTCAATAGACTCTCCTCTAAGGGATGTCTCTGTCCGTTCCACGTGCACCTCTGAAACCATCAGCTCCCCCCTCACCCCTCCCCGCCCCATCTCTTAGTTTAAAAACTGCTCTGCAACCTTTGTAATGTGAAGTGCCGGCAGTGTGGATCCACTCTTGTTTAGGTGGAGCCCATCCTTCCTGTATAGGCTCCCCCCATCCCAGAAGCTTCCCCAGTTCCTAATAATTCCAGACCCCTCCTCTCGACACCATCGTCTCATCCATGCATTGCGACTCTGAAGCTCTGCCTGCCCACCTGGCCCTGTGCATGGAACTGGAAGCATTTCTGAGAATGCCACCCTAGAGGTCCTGGATTTCAGTCTTTCCTAGCAGCCTAAGTTTGGCCTCCAGGACGTCTCTCCTACCCTTCCCTACGTCATTGGTACGCATAGACACCGACTCCGTGGGTGCTCCGGGGCTGGAGCACCCACAGGGAAAAATTGGTGGGTGCTCAGCACCCACCGGCAGCTCCCCGTGGCCCCACAGCAGAGCACGCCAAGCCTGGGAGCGGGAGGGAGGGGGGAGAAGTGGAGCGCACTCAGGGGAGGAGGCAGAGGCGGAGCTGGGGCAGGGAGCGGTTCCTCTGCCCTCCCCCCCAAGGGTTACTTCCTGAGCCCCCCACTGACCTCTGTTCCACCTCCTCCCCTGAGCCCGCCGCCGCTCCACTTCTCCCGCCTCCCTCCCCGGCTTGCCAGGGAGGAGGGGAAATGCAGCGCTCTGAGGGGAGGAGACAGGGTAGGATGATTTGGGGAAGGGGTTGGAATGGGGGTGGGGCTCGGGGCGGGGAGGGGGTGGAGTTGCAGTGGGCCTGGGAGTGGGGGGGCCTGAGCACCCACCGGCGCCAGCTAAAGTCGGTGCCTATGTTGGTACCTAAATGTACCATGACCACTGGCTCCTTCCCAGCACTACACATAAGTCTATCTTGATGCCTCGAGAGATCCGCCACCTTCTCACCAGGCAGGCAAGTCACCATGAGGTTCTCCCGGTCATCACAAACCCAGCTCTCTATGTTTCTAATAATCAAATCTCCCATTACTAACACCTGCCTTTTCCTAATGACTGGAGTTCCCTCCCCCGGAGAGGTAACCTCAGTGTGAGAGGATACCCCAACATCATTTGGAAGGAGGGTCCTGTGGGAAGGTTTCTCTCTGTTCCCATTGATTGCTCTCCTTCTCTGGGCCTTTCATCCTCCTTAACAGTGCAGGGGCTGTCTGACTGGAGGTGGGACAAATTTAAGGTGTCCTGGAAAGCCTCATCAGCATACCTCTCTGCCTCCTTTAGCTCATCCAGTTCCTCCTCCCTGGCCTCCAAAGCCCATACACGGTCTCTGACGGCCAGGAGCTCCTTGCACTGAATGCACACATACACCACCTGCCCACAGGTAATCATACATGCTACACTGAGTGCAATAAACAGGATAGCCCCCATTCTGCTGCTGGGCTTCTGCCTGCATTTTCTCCTACTGTTACCTCGGTTAATGATAGGGGTTTTGTTTAAATCAAGAAGTTTTGATGATAGTTTAGTGTAAATGTTTTAAAGAATGGCAAATGTACCTTGCCCCCTTCCCACTCCCCTTCCAAACTCCCTCTCAAAACTCCTTGTTAGCGGCCCCTGGTCGCTAGCTCACTGCTTTATAAAGCCCTGGCCTCCTTGATAGCTTCTCCCCCTGCCTAAGGTTCAGTCAATGAACAGAGGCTTCAAGATTTCAAACCTTGTTTAGAAGCTCACAGCTTTCAACTGCCAGCCACAGCACACGGTCCTTCAAACAAACAAACAAACAAACAAACAAACAAACAAACAAACCCAAGCTCACCACACAGCATGTAACCCCCAAACACAAACACACACTACAGACAGCCACTTACCCCAAGGGTTGCATATTTGCTCCTCTTTCACCTGTAGAACTCCCTCTCGAAACTCCCTGTTAGCGGCCCCTGTTCGCAAAAGCCACTGGCAAGTTGGAGTGCATTAAATCAGCCCCTGGCACTGTAACTCCTGAGGTGTCCACACTAGCAAGGTATTTAGTATGCCCAAACTCCAGAGTTGGAGCGCTCTAGGTCAACCACCTTCACGAGAGGCATGGAGCTTTCTGCGCCCAGGCTACAGTGCCATGGTGCCAGTGTAAATGCCCTTGTCTATTACTGCACTGCGATCGGCCTCCGGGACGTGTCCCACAATGCCTGTTCTAGCCTCTCTGGTCATGGGCTTGAACTCTACTGCCCTGCCCTCAGGTGACCAACCATCAGACCCGCCTTTAAATTCTTTGGGAATTTTGAAAATCCCCTTCCTGTTTGCTTGGTGAAGCGTGGAGTGTTCTCAACACATCCTTCCAGGTGACCATGCCTGCTCCATGCACCAGGCGATCCCCTGTTTGCAGCAATGCCGAGCTGCTGGACTTCATCAGCATTTGGGGGGAGGAAGCTGTCCAGTCCCCGCTGTGCTCCAGCTGCAGGAATTATGATACCTACAGGCAGAGATCAGGGTCCATGATCAAAAAGGGCCATGACTGGGACACACTGCAGGGTCAAAGTGAAGGAGCTTCAGAACGCCTATCACAAGGCACGGGAGGCAAACCGCTGCTCCGGTGCTGCACCCGCGAGCTGCCAGTTCTACAAAGAGCTGGATGCGATACTTGGGAGCCACCCCACCTCCACTGTGAAGACCCCGTGGACACTTCAGTGGCTGTGGCAGCTGAGAGTCCTCCGATCCAGGAGGAGGAAATCGAGGGGGAGGGTGTTGAGGGGAGGGGGTCCCAGAGGACAACCTGGCATCCTCAGATGCATGCAGCCAGGAGCTCTTTTCTGCCCTGGAGGAGGCTAGCCAGTCGTAGCAGTCGGTGACTGGGGAAGCTCAAACAGCAGAGGTGGAGCCTGTTAAGCAGCTTTGATTTTGGAAAGCGAGGTGTTGGGGGCCAATTGCTGGGGGCAAGTTGCTGGGGCCAGGAGGGTTGCAGGCAGCAGGCCTGGCACTGGGCAGTGCTTGTACAGACACATGCCTACAGGGGGAACAGGGTGTTCGTGGACTCTCCCACTTCACGGTAATCGGCCTCAGAGATCTCCTCGAAAGTCTCATGGAGATACTGGGCAATCCGCTTCCACAAGTAATCTGCAGAGGTGCTTTGTTCCTTGTCCCATTAAGGGTAACATTCCCATGCCACTGTGCCATCGGTGGGGAGGGACCATTGCTGCACACAGGCGAGCCACGTAAGGGCCAGGGCAGAAGCCGCAGTCTTGCAGAAGAGCCTCCCTTGGTCCCCAGCTCACCCTCAGCAACAAGATATCTTCCAGGATGAACACAGCCTGTGGAAAATGTGTGGACAGTATTGAATACAGGGCCTCCCTGCAGTGTTGGCTCTCCCCAAGACACATGGTCCCTGAGTACAGTACGGCCCTGGAACAATGAGTTCCCCTACCCCTGTGGTTATTCATCATTTTGGGGGTCTTGTGGGTTATGTGCTCTCACCTCGGGACAGCCGGTTAGTGGTAGGTTTGTGAGTAGTGCTTGTGGTTTAAAACAGTTGTCTCAGTGCTCCGTCTATTGCTAAAGATGGCGCTCTGTAAAATTTTGCATTTTTACTTCATAGATCTGACTTTGGAATCCCAGCCTGCCTCGTTATCGCCAGCTGAACAGCTGCACAGACTCAGGAAGTGGCCTTGAAAAACTAAAGAGGACATTTTTCATGAAGTTATGCAGCACATCACTGCTGAAAATAAAAAAAAACCCTGCAGGAGTGGCAGGACAGCTAGATGAGGGAGCAGAAGGAGAACGTGGAGCACCGAAAAGAAGCCATGGAGCGGCTCCTAAATATCGTGGATCACCAAGCGGAATCAATCCAGGCGCTCCTAGCACTGCCTACGGAGCAGCTCCATGTCCGCCCTCCCCTGCAGCCGGTGCCCCAAAACTCTTTCCCTTGTGCCCCCATGTCACTGCCAACACAGTTTGACTACCATCCTGTCCCCAGTCGGCATCCACTGCATTCCACACCTGCCCCTTCACCATCCAGCCCTGCAGACTCCCACCAGTACGCAATGCACTCAACCCCTGTTCCCACACAGTTTAGCCCTGCTGAAGTGCAGCGTCCATTGCACAGCACCCCAGACAGCAAGGCTGCATGTGATAGCTGGACATACGCAAATCTGTAAATGTTCTGGAGCCCTCACAGCACCTTTCCCCCCTCCAACTCAGTGCAGATGTGTCATACCATGTGTGTCTCTCCAACTTTTCTGGGTTTTTTAATAAATGATTTTTTGTTTTGTTTTGAAGTGTTCTTCACTCCATTAAATGAAAGCACACATAGCCCGGGAAAGCAACAGGCACTGCTAGTCAGTGCATCGAATGGAGCAATCACAATCGCCTACTACTCCCGTGCAGGGCACCAAACATTACTGGCTGTCAGCATCCAATTGCTGCCTCAAGGCATCCCTAATCCTTACGGCCTGGCGCTGTGCCCTTCTAATAGTCCTGGTCCCTGGCTGTTCAGAGTTAGCCTCCAGGTGCTGAGCCTCAGCTGTCCAGGCCTGAGTGAAGGTTTCACCCTTCCCTTCACAAATATTATGCAGGGTACAAGCATGCGGCTATAAGCATAGGGATGTTGTCATCAACCAGGTCCAGCTTCCCATACAGACATCGCCAGCTGGCCTTTATATGGCCAAAAGCACACTCCACAGTCACTCTGCACCTGCCCAATCAGCTGTTGAACCACTCCTTGCTGCTATCAAGGCTCCCTGTGTCTGGCTTCCTAAAATACTGCATCTAGGGGTAGGTGGGGTCTCCCAGAATCACAATGGGCATTTCAACTTCCCCTATGGTAATCTTCTGGTCCAGGAAGAAAGTCCCGGCTTGCAGCTTCCTGAACAGGCCAGTGTTCCGAAAGATGTGTGCATCATACACCTTTCCGGGCCAGCCTGCATTAATGTCAATGAAATGCCCCCAGTGATCCACAAGCACCTGGGGAACCATAGAGAAATACCCCTTCCAATTAACATACTCTGAGGCTAGGTGGGCTGGTGCCATAATTGGAATATGCGTCCCATCTATCGCCCCTCCACAGCTAGGGAAACCCATTTGTGCAAAGCCAGCCACAATTTCATGCACGTTACCCAGAGTCATGGTTCTTCTGAGCAGGATGCAATTAATGTCCCTGCAAACTTGCATCAACATGATTCCAACAGCAGTTGCCAACTGTGCCCACATATCTATTCAGGGGACACCATCACAGGGCCTAATCACATCAGCCACAGTAGCAGAGGCTCATTCACCTGCACATCCACCAATGTGATATATGCCATCATGTGCCAGCAATGCCCCTCTGCCATGTACATTGGTCAAACTGGACAGTCTCTACGTAAAAGAATAAATGGACACAAATCAGATGTCAAGAATTATAACATTCATAAACCAGTCGGAGAACACTTCAATCTCTCTGGTCATGTGATTACAGACATGAAAGTTGCTATATTACAACAAAAAAACTTCAAATCCAGACTCCAGCGAGAAACTGTTCAATTGGAATTCATTTGCAAATTGGATACAATTAACTTAGGCTTGAATAGAGACTGGGAGTGGCTAAGTCATTATGCAAGGTATCCTATTTCCCCTTGTTTTTTCCTAACCCCCCACCCCCAGATGTTCCTGTTAAACCCTGGATTTGTGCTGGAAATGGCCCACCTTGATTATCATACACATTGTGAGGAGAGTGATCACTTTAGATAAGCTATTACCAGCAGGAGAGTGGGGTGGGAGGAGGTATTTTTTCATGCTTTGTGTGTATATAAAAAGATCTTCTACACTTTCCACAGTATGCATCCGATGAAGTGAGCTGTAGCTCACCAAAGCTTATGCTCAAATAAATTGGTTAGTCTCTAAGGTGCCACAAGTCCTCCTTTTCTTTTTGAGAATACAGACTAACATGGCTGTTACTCTGAAACCTGTCACGCCAAACTGGTTAGCAGCCGATTGGTAGCTGTCCGGAGTAGCCCGCTTCAGCAGTGCAAACACCACCTGTGTCTCGCCTGCAGGGCAGCTCTCATTCTCCTGTCCTGGCGCCGCAGGGTGGGGGCGAGCTCAGCACACAGTCCCATGAAAGTGGCTTTCCTCATCGCAAGTTCTGCAGCCACTGCTCGTCCTCCCCCGCGTGTGTCACGATGTGATCCCACCATTCAGTGCTTGTTTCCCAAGCCCCAAAGTGGTGTTCCACGGGGGTCAGCACATCTGTGAATGCCACAAGCAATCTTGTGTCGTATCTGCCATGCATGGTGACATCAGTGTCAGACACCTCAGAGCCGCTTTCTAGTGTAAGGAATAACTCGACTGCCTTTCGTGATGTATAAGTGAGACCCATCAGCGTGTTCTTCAACAGTTCGGCATCCATTCCCACAGACCAAGAGGCAGGCAGAGCACATAGTGCAAAAACCATTGAAAGATGGCACCAAATGTGGATGGATGCAAAGGGGCTGCTGGGCTGTGAAGCTATGCATGGTGGGGCATTGGGACAGGACCCAGGATGCCCCACGACCCCCTCCACCTTCCCACAAGCCTCAGCAGCAGAAGAGGAAGAGACGCTTTGTGGGACAGCTGCAGAGTGTACCTTCAAAAGCAGCTGCAACTACCGCAAGTGTGGCCACTTCATTGCACTGGCAGCTGACAGTGTGAACACACAACAACGCTTTCCCTGCAGCGCTCTCTGAGGGGTGCTGTTTTTCCCTGCACTGTACATCTGCAAATGTAGACATAGCCTCAGTCCTGGGATTTTTGTACAGCTGCCCTGGGGGCTTTGCTCACTGTGTCTCTCAAGGCGCAGTGATAGACAGCAGAGTCGCTCACTTCGTTGGAGTTTTTCTCCAGGTGAAAGGATTTGGAGTCTTTCTGGTGATTTGCAGAGAACCCTCTTCTGTGCCTCTTTTCCTGTTCACCCCATGCTTCATATCGTGTCAGCAACACGTGAGGGGGTCTCTTGGAGATACTGCTCATACCAGAAGAGAGACTGAACCAGAGAGGAGTTATAAGTGCAGTGGAGAATCACAGTTTTTCCTTCCTGGATGGTAACAGTGCGTTGGGGTTGTGTTGTTGGGTTTGCATAGGTGCTTTCTGCAAAAGAAAACAAATTTTGCTAATTGGTTACGGCTGGAATTTTCATATGTTAAGGCAGGTGGGGTCCCAAATTTCCCTGTAGAAGGACTCCTCACTGCTTTAAAATCTTTTCAAAATCTCAGCCACACAGGACATTATCATAATAAAATATCCTTTGTAGTGTACCCCATTTGCAAAGATCTCCCTCAATTTACTGCCACAATTACCTACCTTCCCCTCAAAAGTACATGGTGCCCAGCTTCTGTCTATGGTTGAAAATTATTTACATCAGAAATAAAGAACCATTTACACAAAAGGAACGAATCCCATCTCTCTTTTTCATTTTAGTTAATGACTAATTTTATGTCAACACCTTATCCATCCCCCATTTAGGATTCTTCCCAGCGATCAGAGTTCACAATGTGGCCATTGGCAGGTTGAGAAGTGTAAGGAATAGACTAGAATAGGTTAAATGAAATGAGGATAGCATAGAACTACCAATTATAAAATGGAAATAAAATAGTTAATGCCCTGGAACTAAACCATACTCACTTAAAACAAAAACCAGTACAATCAGCAAAGAGAAAATAAGAGGCATTGTCATTGTCATGATTGGTGGTTTAATAATCCTCGTCCCCGATCCTATGCACAAAAAGGAAGCTGTGTCTTTTTCCTTTCCCAGATAAAAAGAAGGGCAAAGTGAGACTATTGTCTTTGCGGTGATGCCTTTAACATCTATATTGCATCCCTGGAGCGTCTCATTCTGCAAACCTTGTGCAAGTGTCTCTTTCTTCTTGTGAGCACTTTCCCTTGAATTCTTTCTCACAGTCTCTGAGCTGCAGAAGGAAGTGTGTACTGTAGAGGGCAGAGTTCAGAAATAAATAGGGGCTGAGATACTGTGTGTATCATTGATATAGGGGATGTATTTTGGGGGTACAACACTGCCACCTAATGAGCAAATGAGTGAATGGGTGGGGGGTGTCTTGCCCCCTGACTCCCCTGGTGCGGCACTGAATGACCTGAGAGTTTGAAGACTGAACCCTTGAGACTGACGACATGTACCCAAAACCACCCACAACAACGTTTTTTCGGCATCAGGCATTGGGAGCATAACCCAGAATACCAATGGGCAGCAGGGACTGTGGGATAGCTACCCACAGTGCACCACTCCGTCAGTCGATGCTACGCCCGGTATTGAGGACGCACTCTGCCGACCTAATGGACTTATGGGGACTTGCACGATGGACTGTATAAAATCGATTGTTAAAGATCGACTTCTATAAAATTGACCTAATATCGTAGTTAGACATGCCCATATAAGTTAGCTTGCCAGGATAAATATAGCCTTGAGATGTTATTAGATATTTTAAACATAAAGTTTCAGAATTTACTAAAAAAGGACTCTAAAAATTGGAAGGTGAAGGAAATCCTTCTTCAAGACATAAATCTATATACAATTGCACAAGGAGAGGGGAAAACCTCCTATAAGGGAAGTTACCTCATAACTACCTACTCCAGAGTGCCTCTCACCTTTCTCTGAAGGTGTTGGTGGTAACTACAGTCAGAGAGCAAAAACTGCTTTAGATAGCTGTCTGGTCTACTCCACACCAGTAATTCCAGTATCTCTATCTTTCCTGACTTCACTTCAATTTCTGGATCACTGCATTTCTGAAACCAGCAAAAGCTTCACACAGCAGACACAAGGGCAGTTCTGGCAGGCAGAAATTGTTGAAAAATTAAACGACATTTATATTCTGTTTCCTCTAGAAATGTGGAACATTTCAATTTTGTTGAGATCGCAATGTCCTATTTTAATGGCTCAGATACTCAGCTGATAGGAACCAGTGCAGCTTAGCTGACTCCTATGCAATTCCTCACTGATTTTAAAACATTTTGAGGAACTGGATCATTTGCTTCCTCTGAGCTCCACCCAGTCCCAAGAGTTTGGGATCTGGCCCATTGACTCCAGGGAAGCTATGCACATTCACACCCTGGGGAAGGGTTTCAGAGCGGTAGCCGTGTTAGTCTGTATCAGCAAAAACAACAAGGAGTCCTTGTGGCACCGTAGAGACGAACAAGTTTATTTGGGCATAAATTTTCCTGGGTGACAACCCACTTCATCAGACGCATGGAGGGGAAATAGAGGAACAGGTATAAATACATGAAAGGATGGGAGTTGCTTTACCAAGTGTGAGGTCAGTCTAAGGAGATACACCAATAAACAGCAGGATAGCAAGGGATGGGATTCAGTGACTCCAATGGCGCTGTGCAAAGTCTGTCCTTCTGTGGCTGGAACCCACACATCTTCAGTGCCGCCTCCTCTTCCCCCAGCGGGTTTTTGTGCAGCGACCCTGCTGGGTGCGATCACTGTGTCGCTCATGGCGCAGTAGTAGACGGCGGAGTCTCGAAGTTCACTTGAGTTTTTCTTCAGGTGGAAAGTCTTCCCCTGTTTGTCGGGTGTGGCGGAGAACCCTCGCCGGCTCCTGCTCTCCTCTTCATCCGATGCCTCATATTGTGTCAGCAGGAGACGAGGGGCTTCATCTGGGTACTGCTCGTACCACCAGAGAGTGGGAATATAAGAAGTGTCATAGCTGCATTTCAGCAGCACTGGTTCCCCTTGGGATACTGTCAGTCTGTCCTCAGGCTGTGTCACTGACTCTCCATTAGCCCCTTCTGGAAAACAATAAAGTGCTTATGTAGAGCTATACACGACTCTTGGCTTGAACCTGCAGTGTTTATCTACCTCCCAAGCATCCAGAGGCTGGAGGGAGGGAAAAGTTTACAAAAAATGGTTACAAAAAGAAATTAGGGCTAATTCCGCATCGCCTGGAACGGGATGCAGCTGCATTTCAGTTGTGGCCATTTCCACCCGATGATCGTCTGGCCCCATACAGAGCTGAAATGGTGCAGATACGCTACTCACCCAGAATCCGAAGCAGTGTAAGAACAGACACCCAGGGCAGGAACATATTTCAGGGATGAAGTGGGATGGAACCTCCTCCCCAGTCCCCACAGCACAAGAAGGAAGCTTCTTCCTCGCCTTCCCCAGTTGTGGAGAGGAGCTGGGAGGGAAAGGTTTTACTCCGGGAGGTGATGCCTTAAATACATTGGCAGCTCCTTTCCTACTGGCGCTGGTCTCCTCCGCTGAGTCACTGTGGTGCTAACCACGCAGGCAGCCCGGCGCTGCCCCTGCACTCGGCTCTTTGGCTGCTGCACGGAGCTGGAGACTCGAGGAAGGGGGAGGAGAAATTGCGGCGGGATCCGAGACCAGGTTAAACAGCGGGGCTCTGAACGGCCAGCCCGAGACAGCTCTGCCGGAGAGGCGAGTCGGTGAGAAAACAGCGGCCCCTTGTGGGGAGCGTGGAGGACTTTTTCCCTAAACCGCTCAGTGTTTTTCTTACTTTTACTCCAGTCGGACTATCCTATGTTCAACAGCTGCACAATCTGCCTGATGTCAAGGGAAAGGGATTAGGGTCAACCCCGCAGCTGGAGGAAATCAGTGTAGTTCCCCGGGGATCATTTGAGCTACACCAAACCTCTGTAAAGCTCGCTAAAAGATACTGAAGAATTGGGAAGAAAAGATTATAGTCTGAAAGTGCAGGACGGATTCACAATCAAATGTCACGCAGGGCACAGACGTGGCTGCGCTATTCCTGTCTGTTCTAGGCCAGTTTTAACACCTTTTGTATGCTGCTAAATCCCACACATTTGCTCTATCATCTAACCCCGTTTAGAACTGCCCAAAGGTATGTGTCCATTGGCGGATGTTTTGGCTTCATCCTTCATACCTGTCCCAGCTATTTCCACCTTATTCCCAAATTTATCCAGAAAATAAGGAGTTGTTCAGCTGTCTGGTAAATCTCACCATTTGTTGTAAATCCATACCTAATAATTTCCTGCTTTATTGCCTTTGAAAGAATTTCATGTCCGTTTGTAACTGTGTGGATTTCAAGTTTTCACACTGACAGGTTTAAGTGGAAATAACATTTGAGTTGAAGGTTGGTAGCTTGGTCTATAAGTGATAGATGTTTGCTGAACAAATCTTATCTCAGGGCTGGTCTACATTATGATGTTAGGTCGAATTTAGCCACATTAGGTGGATTTTATAAGCAAAGCGGCTACATAACCAATCCCATCCCGTCGACTTAAAGGGCTCTTAAAATCGACTGCTGTACTTCTCCCGGAGGAGGGGAGTGGCGCTAAAATTGACCTTCTTGGGTGGACTGTGGGGTGGTGCAGACGCAGCATTGTGCAATTCGATGGTATTGGCCTCTGGGAGGTGTCCCCGAGTGCTCCAATGTGGCGGCTCTGGACAGCACTTTCAACTTGGCTGCACTAGCCAGGCACACAGGAAAAGCCCCAGGAACTTTTGAATTTCATTTCCTGTTTGGTCAGCGTGGCGAGCTCAGCAGCACAGGTGACCATGCAGACCCAGGGTCCCAAACGAGCTCCAGCATGGAGAGAACGGGGGACGGTGGATCTGATTGCTGTGTGGGGAGAAGAATCTGTGCAGGCAGAACTCCAAACCAGCAGAAGAAATGCCCATAACTATACGAAAATCAGACAGGGCGTGGTGGAGAGAGGCTACACCAGGGACACACAGCAGTGCCACCTGAAAATTAAGGACCTCAGTCAAGCCTACCAAAAGACAAAGGGGGCAAATGGTCACTCTGGGTCACAGCCACAGACATGCTGCTTCTTTGAGCATGCCATTCTAGGGGGGGACCCTACCACTACTCCACCACTGTCCGTGGACACCTGCAAGGCGGGAGTCTCACGCAACACAGAGGAGGAATTTGTGGATGAGGAAGAGGAGGAAGTTGAGGGCAATGTTCAGCAGGCAAGCATAGAATCCGTTCTCGCAGGCAGTCAGGACCTTTTCCTCACCCTGGAGCCAATTCCCACCCAGGACCTACTGTTCCCAGACCCTGAAGGTGGAGAAGGCCCCTCTGGTGAGAGCACATTTGTAATGACACTACAGGGGTTAAATGCAATTGTGTTTAATATTTTATATGCCCTTAACTATTGGGTTGCATTTGTGGCCAGTCCAGCTATTTGAAAAGTCTGTTTACGTGACCAGGGATGGAGCGGGAATACTCCAGGGACATCTCCATGAAGATCTCCTGGAGGTACTCTCAAAGCCTTTGCAGAAGGTTTCTGGGAAGGGCTGCCTTATTCCATCCTCCACGGTAGGACACTTTACCACACCAAGCCAACAGCAAGTGGTCTGGAATCATTGCAGCACAAATGGTCCTGGATTCTGGGCGCATTCCTGCAGCATGCTCTCCTTATCTTGCTCTCTCAATCTCATGAGGGTGATATCGTTCATGGACACCTGGTTGAAATAGGGAAAGTTTAGTAATGGAGCAGTGATCCACTCTGTTTGCTGATCCCCAACACATTCTAACCCCAGTCACAATGGGCTGTTTGTGCATGGCTAGAAGGAATCGTCCCGGAAAATAGCCATGCTGTGGGGAAGGGGTGTGTGTGTGGAATTCACACCGACAGTGCACGTGGTGCACATCCACCCCCAAACCGCAGCCCCTCCTTTTAAATGGCAAACACAACCAGCATTGGTTGCTATGCGAAAGGAGGACGCTGCAGTTTGAAACCATTCCCACATGTTATGAAGGTGGAAGAAGCCAACCCCATGTACCCTTTGGCTTACCATGGCTGCCTGGAAACTGAATTCTGTTGCCCAGCCATGTGTGATGTGTCACCATACTGGCAGGTGCTCAATTTAAAAGGAAAATGCAACCTTGTGCCTAAAATACATGTGCTGTCTGCTGTGAATTGCTTGATTCACTATGAAAGAGTCTCCCTTTTGTTCTCAGAAATGTATCTTCTGTAAAATCTACTCTCCCTTTTTATTCCCCCTGCAGCTGCAAATGTTTCTATGCTCATCACATCAACTCCAGCCCTGAGATTATCGCGCTTGTGATGACATGTTTTCCGAGCTCATGCGGTCCTCCCGCACTGATAGGGTACAGCTGAATGCATGGAGGCATTCGGTGGAAGAGGCCAGGAAGGCGTACACTGAGCATGATCATAACAAGCAGGAGGAGATGCTGAGGCTAATGGGGGAGCAAACGGACATGATGAGCTATCTGGTGGAGCTGCAGGAAAGGCAACTAGATTACAGACCACTGCTTCAGCCATTGTGTAACCGTCTGTCCTCCTTGCCAAGTTCCATATCCTCTTCACCCAGATGCCCAGGACTACAGGGATGGGGAGGCTCAGGGCACCCTGCCACTCAACTCCAGGGGATGGCCTAAGCAATAGAAGGCTGTCATTCAAACAGCTTTGATTTGTAGTGTGACCACAATAAGTAATGTGACCTTGTCCTCTCCCCCGCCCCCCCCGCAACACCCAGTCCCCGGCCCCTATCAAACCGTTTGTACACCCGGGCTTCCTTTTACTAGTCATCATTGCCAGTGATCTCAAGGTTTTTTAAATAAATAAAGAATGAATGGATTCAGAACAATAGGGACTCTATTTCCTGTTACAGCTGTGGTCAAAAGTGGGAGGTGGGGATTGACTTACATGGAAGTACATTCACCAAAGGGGGAAGCTTTGCATCAAGGACAAACACACACAACTGTCACACTGTGGACAGGTCAGTCATGAAACTGTTTTTCAAAGCCTCTCTGATGCACAGTGCACCTCGGTGTGCTCTTCTAATTGCCCTGGTGTCTGCCTGCTCAAAATTGGTCACCAGGCAATTTGCCTCAACCTCACCCCACCATAAATGTCTCCCCCTTACTCTCACAGATATTATGGAGCACACAGCAAGCAGCAGTAACAACGGGAATATTGCTTTCATTGAGGTCTCACCTACTCAGCAAACTGCACCAGCGCCCTTGTAAACTCCCAAGGGAACATTCTATCAACATCCTGCACTTGCTCAGCCGATAGTTGAACTGCTCCTTACTGCTGTCCAGGCTGCCTGTGTACGGCTTCATGAGCCATGGGAGCAAGGGACAGGTTGGGTCCCCAAGGATAACTATTGGCATTTCAACGTCCCCAATGGTAATTTTCTGGTCTGGGAAGAAAGTCCCTTCTTGCAGCTTTCTGAACAGCCCAGAGTTCCAAAAGATATGAGCATCATGCACCTTTCCCTGCCATCCCACACTGATGTCAGTGAAATGGCCCTTGTGATCCACCAGTGCTTGCAACACCATTGAGAAGTACCCCTGGTGGTTTATGTACTCTTTGGCAAGGTGGTCTGGTGCCAAGATTGGGATGTGCTTTCCGTCTATCGCCCCACCACAGTTAGGGAAACCCATTGCGGTAAAGCCATCCACTATGACCTGCACATTTCCCAGAGTCACTACCCTTGTTAGCAGCTACTTGGATCACAGCAGCCCCCACAGTAGATTTGCCCACTCTGAATTGATTCCCAACTGACCGATAGCAGTTAGGCATTGTAAGCTTCCACAGGGCTATCGCCACTCACTTCTCAACTGTCAGGGCAGGTCTCATCTTGGTATTCCTGTGCAGGGGAAAGCAACTCACAAAGTTCCAGGAAAATGGCCTTATACATGCAAAAGTTCTGCAGCCACTGGGCATCATCCCATACCTGCATCACTATGGGGACCCACCAGCCTCTGCTTGTTTGCCAGGCCCAGAATGGGAGTTCCACTGTATCAACATGGCCCAATGATGCCATGATGTCCCAACTGCCACATCACTTGCTTTCAGGAATGCCTGTGTCCATGTTCTCCTCACAATCTTCCTCACACTGGCGGCACCTAGCTAGGCTCTGCACGTACTGCAGGATAATGCGTGAGGTGTTTGCAATGCTCACAAAAGCAGTGTACAGCTGAGTGGGTTTCATGCTTGCCATGCTATGGCGTCTTCTCAGATAACCCAGGAAAAAAGGTGCAAAACAATTGTTTGCCTTTGCTTTCAAGGAGGGAGGGGAGACTGACGACCTGTACCCAAAACCACAACATTTTTCCCCCATCAGCCATTTGCCCAGAATTCCAATGGGCAGTGGGGACTGTGGGATAACTACCCACAGTGCACCACTCCGTCAGTCGATGCTACCCACGGTATTAAGGACGCACTCTGCTGACCTAATGCACTTAGTGGGGACATGCACTATCGACTGTATAAAATCGGTTGTTAAAGATCAACTTCTATAAAATTGACCTAATTGCATAGTGTAGACATGCCCATATAAGTGAGAGTGCCAGGATAAATAAACCTGGGGACGTTATTAGAGATTTTAAACATAAATTTTCAGAATTTACTTTAAAAGGACTCTAAAAATTGGAAGGTGAAGGAAATCCTTCTTCAAGACATAAATTTATATACAATTGCACAAGGCTAGGGGAAAACCTCCTATAAGGGAAGTTATCTCATAACTACCCACTCCAGAGTGCCTTTCACCTTCCTCTGAAGCAGATGGCAGTAACTACAGTCAGAGAGCAAATTCTGTGTTAGATGGCTGTCTGGTCTACTCCACACCAGAAATTTCAATGTTTCTATCTTTCCTGACTTGACTTTAATTTCTGTATCTCTTCATTTCTGAAACCAGCAAAACCTTCACACAATACACAGAAGGGCAGTTCTGGGATGCAGAAATTGTTGGAAAAATTAAACGAGATTTATATTCTGTTTCCTCTAGGAATGTGGAACATTTCAATTTTTTAGAGACCCCAATGTCCTATTTTAATGGCTCGGATCCACAGCTGATAGGAACCAGTGCAGCTCAGCTGACTCCTATACAATTCCTCATTGATTTTAAAACATTTTGAGGAACTGGATCATTTGCTTCCACTGATCTCCAACTAGTCCCAACAGTCTGGGATCTGGCCCGTTGACTCCAGTGAAGCGAGGCACATTTACACCCTGGGGATGGGATTCACTGACTCTAATGGCGCTGTGAAAAGTCTGTTCTTCTGGGGCTCGAACCCACACATCTTCAGTGCCGCCTCCTCTTCCCCCAGCGGGTTTTTGTGCAGCGACCCTGCTGGGTGCGATCACTGTGTCGCTCATGGCGCAGTAGTAGACGGCAGAGTCTCGAAGTTCACTTGAGTTTTTCTTCAAGTGGAACGTCTTCCCCTGTTTGTCGGGTGTGGCGGAGAACCCTCGCCGGCTCCTGCTCTCCTCCTCATCCGATGCTTCATATTGTGTCAGCAAGAGGCGAGGGGCTTCATTTGGGTGCTGCTCGTACCACCAAAGCGTGGGACTATAGGAAGTGTCATAGCTGCATTTCAGCAGCACTGGTTCCCCTTGGGATACTGTCAGTCTGTCCTCAGGCTGTGTCACTGACTCTCCATTAGCCCCTTCTGGAAAACAATAAAGTGCTTATGTAGAGCTATACACGACTCTTGGGTTGAACCTGCAGTGTTTATCTACCTCCCAAGCATCCAGAGGCTGGAGGGAGGAGAAGGTTTATAAACAAATGGTTACAAAAAGAAATTAGGGCTAATTCCGCATCACCTGGAACGGGATGCAGCTGCATTTCAGTTGTGGCCATTTCCACCCGATGACCGTCTGGCCCCATACAGAGTTGAAATGGTGCAGGTACGCTACTCACCCAGAATCCGAAGTAGTATAAGAACAGACACCCAGGGCAGGAACATATTTCAGGGATGAAGTGGGATGGAACCTCCTCCCCAGTCCCCACAGCACAAGAAGGAAGCTTCTTCCTCGCCTTCCCCAGCTGTGGAGAGGAGCTGGGAGGGAAAGGTTTTACTCAGTGGGGTGATGCCTTAAATCCATCGGCAGCTCCTTTCCTACTGCCGCTGGTCTCCTCCGCTGAGTCACTGTGGTGCTAACCACGCAGGCAGCCCGGCGCTGCCCCTGCACTCGGCTCTCTGGCTGCTGCACGGAGCTGGAGACTCGAGGAAGGGGGAGGAGAAATTGCGGCGGGATCCGAGACCAGGTTAAACAGCGGGGCTCTGAACGGCCAGCCTAAGACAGCTCTGCCGGAGAGGCGAGTCGGTGAGAAAACAGCGGCCCCTTGTGGGGAGCATGGAGGACTTTTCCCCTAAACCCCTCAGTGTTTTTCTTACTTTTACTCCAGTCGGACTATCCCGTGTTCAACAGCTGCACAATCTGCCTGATGTCAAGGGAAAGGGATTAGGGTCAACCCCGCAGCTGGAGGAAATCAGTGTAGTTCCCCGGGGATCATTTGAGCTACACCAAACCTCTATATAGCTCGCTCAAAGGTACTGAAGAATTGGGAAGAAAAGATTATAGTCTGAAAGTGCAGGAAGGATTCACAATTAAATGTCACGCAGGGCACAGACGTGGCTGCCCTATTCCTGTCTGTTCTAGGCCAGTTTTAACACGTTTTGTATGCTGCTAAATCCCACACACTTTCTCCCTCTATCATCTAGCCCCGTTTAGAACTGCCCAAAGGTATGTGTCCATTGGCGGATGTTTTGGCTTCATTCTTCATACCTGTCCCAGCTATTTCCATCTTATTCCCAAATTTATCCAGAAAATAAGGAGTTGTTCAGCTGTCTGGTAAATCTCACCATTTGTTGTAAATCCATACCTAATAATTTCCCTCTTTATTGCCTTTGAAAGAATTTCATGTCCGTTTGTAACTGTGTGGATTTCAAGTTTTCACACTGACAGGTTTAAGTGGAAATAACATTTGAGTTGAAGGTTGGTAGCTTGGTCTACAAGCTGGTAAATGTTGCATGGAGATTCATTATCAAGTAAACCGATGGACCTTTCGAACTCATTGCCACCAGATATACAAGTGAGGAGAGCAGCGTGCTCGGATAAATAAACCTTGGGACATTATTAGGGATTTCTAAAAAAACGTTCAGAATTTACTTTAAAAGGACTTTAAAATTTGGAAGGTGAAGGAAATCCTTCAAGACATAAATCTACATATAATTTCAAAAAGCTCGGGGGGAACCCTCTATAAGGGAAGTTACCTCATAACTACCCACTCTACGGTGTCTTTCACCTTCCTCTGAAGCAGCAGGTAGTAACTACAGTCAGAGAGCAAATACTGCGTTCGATAGCTGTCTGGTCTACTCCACACCTGTAATTCTAGTATTTCTGTCTTTCCTGACTTCACTTCAGTTTCTGGATCACTGCATTTCTGACACCAGCAAAACCTTCACACAGTAGACACAAGAGCAGATCTGGGAGGCAGAAATTGTTGGAAAAATTAAACGTGATTTATATTCTGTTTCCTCTAGAAATGTGGAATATTTCAACTTTGTAGAGACCTCAGTGTCCTATTGTATTAGCTTAGATCCTCAGCTGATATGAACCAGTGTAGCTCAGCTGACTCCTATGCAGTTCCTCACCGATTGAAAACATTTGAGGATCTGGATCTTTTACTTCCATGAAGTTCCAAGAGTTTGGGATCTGGCCCATGAACTCCAATGGAGCTGTGCATATTCCCACACCTGGGGATGGGATTCACTGACTCCAATGGCGCTGTGCAGTCTATTCTTCTGGGGATCTAACCCACACATGTTTAGGGCTGCCCCCTCTTCCCCCCGCGGGTTTATGTGCAAAACAACCCTGCTGGGTGCAAAGTGGCCATGTCTATAATGGCAAATTAAAGTGCTCAAACTTGCTGGCTCAGGGGTGTGAAAAAATACATCCTGAGTGCAGCAAGTTTGACTGCTTTAAAGCACTAGGCTGGAGGTGGAACTTCCTAGTGTAGACTTAGGCTACCTGTACATTTGCAGATGTAGAGCACTGGGGGTTAAACCAGCCCTCAGAGACAGCAGCAGGGAAAGCACTGCTGTGTGTTCACACTGTCAGCTGCCCGTGCAATAGCATGAACACACTTGAGCCACTTGCAGAGCCGTTGGGAGCGGTGCACTCTGGGCAGCTATTCCACAGAGCGCCTCTTCCCCTTCTGCTCCTGAGGCTTGTGGGAAGGCGGAGGGGGTCACAGAGCACCCTGGGTCCTGTGCCAATGCCCTGGCATGCATCGTTTTGCATCCCAGCAGCCCCTTTGCTTCTGTCCACGTTTGGTGCCCTCTTTCAATGTTTTTTGTACACTGCCTGCCTCTTTGGTCTGCGGGAATGGATCCCAAACTCATGAGGAATGTGCCGATGGGTCTTGCCAGCACGTCACAAATGGCAGCCCAGTTATATCTTAAACTACAAAGTGATGAAGAGGAGTCCAGTGATGATCTCACCACGCGTACTAGCTGTGACGCGAGATTGCTTGAGGCATTCACAGACCTGCTGACCACCGTGGAACGCCACTTTTGGGCTCAGGAAACAAGCACTGAGTGGTGGGATCACATCATCATGCACGTCTGGGATGCCCATCAGTGGCTGCAGAACTTTCAAATGAGGAAAGCCACTTTCACGGGACTGTGTGCTGAGCTCCCCGCTACCCTGCAGCACAAGGACACTAGAATGAGAGCTGCCCTGCTGCTGGAGAAGCACGTGCTGATTGCTCTGTGGAAGCGGTATACTCCAGACAGCTACTGATCGGTTGCTAACCAGTTCGGAGTGAGTAAGTCAACCACTGGACTCGTGTTGATGGAAGTGTGCAGGGCCATTAATCACATCCTGCTCAGAAAAACCATGGCTCTTGGCAACATGCATGAGATTGTGGCTGGCTTTGCACAAATGGGCTTCCCTAACTGCGGAGCGATGATAGATGGCACACATATACCAATTCTGGCACCAGACCACCTAGCCTCCAAGAACATTTATCGGATGGTGTATTTCTTGATGGTTCTCCAGGTTCTTGTGGATCACCATGGATATTTCACAGACATTAACGAAGGCTGGTCTGGAAAGGTGCATGACACATGCATCTTTACGAACACAGGCCTGTTCAGGAAGCTGCAAACTGGGGCTTTCTTCCCAGACCAGAAGATCACCATAGGGGAAGTCAAAATGCCCATTGTGATTCTGGGAGATCCCTCCTACCCCTTGATGCCATGGCTCATGAAGCCAGACATGGGGAGCCTTCACAGCAGCAAAGAGTGGTTTAACAACAGGTTGAGGAGGTGCAGAATGACTGTGGAGTGTGCCTTTGGCCGATTAAAGGCCCACTGGCAATGTCTCTGTGGGAAGCTGGACCTGGCCAGCGACAACATCTCCAAGGTTATATCCGCGCACTGTACCCTGCATAATATTTGTGAATGGAAGGGAGAAAGTTTCACTCAGGCCTGGAGTGCTGAGTCTCAGCAGCTGGAGGCTGAATTTGAGCAGCCAGAGACCAGGGCATTAGAGGGGCCCAGTGCGGGGCCATAAGGATTAGGGATGTCTTGAGGCAGTAATTTGATGCTGAAGGCCAGTAATGTTTGGTGCCATGCACAGGAGTGCAGTGGTTGTAATGCTAGTAGGTGACTGTGATTGCTACGTATGATGATTTCCTGGGCTATGCTTGCTTTCACTTAATGCAACAGAGAATGTTTCCAAAACAAAATAATTCATTTATTTAAAAACACACACATGCCATGACAGATCTGTACTCTGTGGGAACAGGAGGGAAGGACAGTGGGATGGCTGTGGGGAATGGAGCATTCACAGATGTCCGTATGTCCAGGTACCATATTCAGCCTTGCTGACTGGAGTGCTGTGCAATGGGTGCTGCACTTCAGGCTGGCTAAAGCACATGGAGAGTGTTATTGAATGTAGTGGGTAATGGTGGGAGTCTGCAGGGTTGGACCATGAAGTGGCAGGTGTGGGAGGCAGCGGGTGGCGAGAGAGGAAAGGCTGGTGGCCAAATTGTGCTGGTGGTGACATGTGGACACAAGGGAAAGAGTTTTGGGACACTGGCTGCAGGGGAGGGTGGGCACGGAGCTGCTCAGTATGCAGTTCTAGGAGCACCTGGATCAATTATGCTTGACGCTCCATGATGTTTAGGAGCTGCTCCGTATTCTCCTTCCATTCCCTCACCTTGCTGTACCACCAGTCCTGCATTTTTCTATTCTCAGCAACGGCTTGCTGCAGAACTTCATGCAGCAGGTCTCTTTATGGTTTCAAGGCCACTTCCTGAGTCTCTGCAGCTGTTTAGCTGGCAATAACAAGGATAACTGGGATGCCAAGGTTGCCTCTGTGAAGGCAAAATGCAACATTTTACAGAGGCACCATTGTTAACACTAGACAGAGCAATGTTATAGCTGGTCTTAAACACAAGCACAATTCACATACTTATCACAACTGGCAGTCCCAAGGCGAGTGCACATAAGCCACAAGACCCGCAAAATGGTGAGTAACCTCAGGGGCCAGGGCAGGGTGGATTTGATTTAAATCAAATTCATTTAAATCATGATTTAAATCACTAGTCAGGAAGACTAGATTTAGTCATGGTTTTCTACATAAAAGTGCATTCTTCTTGGTTGTTATAACCTTAATACATATTCTTCACAACTCAGAGATAGAAGTTCGTTTCATTTTTAGAAGGTACACACTATACATTTTTAAACAGGGATTTATTTTGAGAACTCTTCAGATTAGTTTTACAGCTATATCAGAAAATGAATGATTGTTTGGTTATTTCATTTACCAAAGGTAATTGAAGCAGATATTTAAGAAGTTACTGGGAGGTGAACTATCTCCAATTCAACAGATTAATCATTAATAGTTGGAGGATTTTCTTGCCAGACTGTATTAGGAGGAGAACATCACCAGACAGACATTTCAATTGTTTTATTTAACTAAAACAACAACGTTATGTATTCTGGATTTTTTTCTTCAACAGCAAACATATAATATTTTAACAAAATAAACATATGATTTTTTGAATTTAGTTAAACATTCAGTTTTTTTAAAATCAGGTTTGTTTTCGTTAACATTGTTTTGAACTAAAATAGTTAAATGAAATATTTAAAACCAAAACCAAAAATTAAATTGACTATGTCAGCCAGGTCAACATGAGAAACTTAAAATATTGGCTTCTGTAGCTAGCTCAGTTATCTTCACCTTCATTTTCCTGTTTGTTCATAATCTGGAAAAGAAAAACAAGCTTTCCTGCTTTTTCAGGTCCCAAACGATTTCTCAATTTGGAATGAACTGGTCCAAAGGAAGAAAATATTCTTTCTACACCGTCAGAAGAAGCTACTGCTGTTAAAAGTGAGATTATCACTTCAACAGTCTCTGAATCCAAGTGCTTCAGTGACTTCCACCAGTTCACTGATGTGACTTTCTTTAAAACGTCATCAGCAAACATATATTTCTTGAATATATTGAGCAGGGGGTTGGACTAGATGACCTCCTGAGGTCCCTTCCAACCCTCTATGATTCTATGAATGGTTCACCCTTAGCTCTGAAGTTTATTATAGTTGGCATTATGGAGGGATGATTGCTGGATGTCCATGTCATAGCCAACTCCTCTTCTTCAGCAGTTAAGGTTTGACCCTGGTACTGAGTATTGAGAATATTTGCAAGAAAATGAGCTGGAGATAGTGCTTGCCCCATTCATCTTTTTAATGCTTGTAATTTAACTCTGTCATTGCAGATTTCTCTTTTTAAGATCTCACTCGGTTCCTTCCAAATTTCAACAGTGTCAGCAATAAAACAGTGATTTTCCTGCATTTTGTTCAAGGCTACAGAAATAGGCTTCAGAGTACTCAGCCTGTGTCCAACATTTCTCTGAAGCCCAATGTTGAGAATTTTGGCTGTGACAGTGCAATCCATTTTTTTATGATTTTGTTCACAAACTGTCATCAGATTAGGCCAGTTCTTGATCAAGTGCTTAAAACGGTCCGCTACTGAGTTCCATCGCAGGTCTTGTGGGAGAGTTAGCTTGGTTCCTCCCACTTTTTCAGAGCAGCTGCTGCAAAGTGGTTGGTACGGAAGTATTTTGCAATTTCAACAACATTAGCCTTTATTTCTGGAACACTAAAGTCTTTGGCTAGGAGGTGCATCAAATGAGCACTGCGACCGTATGTTATTAGCTTGGGACTTTCTTCACTCTCTTCTAAATTTCTTCTCATCTTATATACATTTGCAGCATTGTCTGTGACCGAGCTGCATACTAGACATTTGAATTTTTTTTCAGTTTGTTATAGCTTTTACTGCTACTTCTTGTAAGTATTCTGCTGTGTGTGCATTTCCTGATGTATCAATTGTTTCTGTAAGGAAGACATTCCCTTCTTCTGTCATCACACAAGCACATACAACAGGATCATTGTGGACTTTGCTCCACACATCAAGACTAAGGTTAACAATTTTACCCTCTAGACATTTTGCACACTGCTCAATTTCTCTTTCATACACTTTATCCAGCAATTTGCCTGCGACATCTGCTCTGTTAGGTGGTCTTAATGACTGAACCATGTTAATGAAGTGTGGGTTCTCAATCATACGGAAAGGAGAGTTTGTTGCATAAACAAACCGGGCAATTTTTTCATCAGTTACCTCTGGTTATAATCTGCTGGTTCTTATCACAAACTTATTTATGGTTGTTTCTGGATTATGGAGGTTTTTTTTCTTTTTGCTACAGATGATATACTGTGGCTATGTAACATACATGATGTGACTGATTCACTATAATTGGCAGATAACTCTGAAACTGATGAAGTGGGTTCTAGCCCGTGAAAGGTTATGCCCAGATAAATTTGTTAGTCTCTAAGGTGCCACAAGGACTCCTCGTTGTTGTTGCTGATACAGACTAACATGGCTACCACTCTGAAATCTGAAACTATAGAAAATGATGGTGATCTTGAAGGTGGATAGTCTTAAGAATCCTGTATGTTGAGGATGGATTCTCCTAAACAAAATAAGTCAATGCAGTTATTTAATTATTATTACCATACTCCTCATTTAGTATGACTCATTGCTCATTCACTGACACTCAGAACTACTTTAAAGGTGAAATTGTAAAAGGAAGATCTGCCTATTTCAGTTATTTATTTTTTATCACAACTAACAACTATATTTTTTGCTCAAACATGAGAATTCAAGACTAGTCCAGAAGGAAGACGGGCAGTCCGTAAGAAAGAAGTATGAAATAAAAAAGTTTACCAACCTGAAGATCCTGCAAGTTCAGACACGTTCCTTTCATAATCTTCAACGCAGCTTCCTCCTGAGAAGAAACACTTCTCATGATGTTGTTTCATTTGGGCAACCAGCCTTGCATTTCTTTGTTGCACTGTTTGCATTTTGCACACATGCCTGTCTTACCCAAAGGTGGAGGAACTTTATTAAAATATTCCAAAACTGGGTCTCTTTTACAGCCTGCTGCCATTATTGGTTTTCCCTTCTAGTGAGAGAACGGTATGGTGGATTTCAAATCAATGAAGGCTACACTCAGAAAGACCTCAAGACTTCGGAATATGCTGCTCAAACAGTTTAACTTTTGTTTCTACTGCCTGTCCCTCCCTTCTCACATTTATCTCCAGACTTCTTCTCCTTGTCCAGATCTATTCTGACCCCAAAAATCTTGTATTCATTGAACTTTTTGAAACTTTGCACTTTTAGAGAGAGGTAAGCGATTGACTCTGTGTACACAAATTTGAAGAAGGACAATAGGGTTGAGGTCTGTTATTTCTCACCTCTCTATATTATTTATTTATTTAAAAACATTTTTGCTGTTAACAAGCATGTTATCTCTGGACACACAAATCCACAGTTTGAGACCTGCAAGACTAAGCATCTCTGATGGTATCTTCTAGACTGACCACTGAGTCCCTTTGGGTAGATAGAAAGATTAACCTAAATAATCTATTGTGACTCTGGTGTTATCTGGACCGGTGATCTGCTAGGCCACTCCAATCCTTGACTCTGGGAGCCAGACTTACCCTGCTCTGCTGTGAGAACCCCCACTCCTGGGCTGTTCACACACAGCCTATGGCATGTAAGCTGCTCCCAGCTACTTGCAAGCGAATGACACTAGCCAATGTCTCCGGTCCCAGACACAACCCTAGGAACCTCCGTCTTGCAGTGTCCAGTTATGCCCACTGGACGCTGCAAGCTTATATGAGTTTGTCAATTTAACAAAGAAATTGATAAGTACCAGCCTTGTTATCCCAAGGGGAGCCTCTGACTCACTTCAGACCAAACACACTGCTGCAGGTAGAATAAACAAACAGATTTATTAACTATAAAGGTAGATTTTAAGTGATTATAAGTCAAAGCATAACAAGTCAGAGTGGTTACCAAAAGAAAAGAAAATATAAGCACGCAGTCTAAACTCTCAACCCTATTAGACTGGGCAGCAACTAGATTAAGCAGTTTTCCTCACCCTACTGGATATCGCAGTCCTTAATATACAGGTTTGTTCCTTAAACCTGGGCCAATGTCCTTGTGTTGGAGTCTTGTCTTCTTCTCAGTGTCTTGTTTGCTTGCAGAATAGGTGAGAACAGGAGAAGGGCCCAGTATGTGTCCACTCAGGCTGTTCTATAGCCTCAGTCCATGTGCTTGGGGAGCACAAGTCCAGGCATGTCTGTGGGGCATTGCTGAGTCTCTCCAAGCAAGGTTGAGCAATTCCCTTGGTGTGGCCTCATGCAGGTGAGTCATTGCATTGTAGCTCCCTTGCTGGACAATGACTGTTGATGGGTTGTTTGACATCCCACCAGGGCATTGGTTACTTTCTTCCTGTTGGCTCTGGGGAGCTAATATCTGGCTCATTCCCCAACTTACATCATGTTTTACTGACAACCATACTACACAATTCCCATAACTTCATATGCATTAATGATATACATATATGGATAGAGAAATTATTTCAGCAGATCATAACCTTTCCCCTGATACCTTACAAGGCCTACTTTATATGTAGGAGCATGATTATATGAAAATGAGGAATATGGGGGTTACAGCATGCTCCCCCAAGGTATAGAATGTCACATCTATACAGAAGCCTCTGGAACCCCATCAGATTGGGTCCCTAATCCATGAACTATTGGAACTCATTTACAAAACTTTTCTTAAACATTACATGAATATATTGTCTCATACTATAGAATTAGAATTTATAATCCCTATTTCATGATGGGATATCTTTGAGATATAATGTATCTTAATTAAAACTATCTTTAGATAGGTTTATTTAATCAAAAAGCATTTTATCAAAAAAATCTAATTTAAATAAAAAAATCTGATTTTTTTATTTTTTTTTAAATCATTGTTTTTTATCCACCATGGGCCAGGGGAACTCATTGCTCAGGGACCCTCTTTTAACACTGGAGGGGGGCCTTATACTCAACATTATCCACACATTTTCCACAGGCTGTTTCATCATTCAAGGTATCTCGCTGCTGAGGGTGAGCAGGGAAGCAAGTCAGGGTCTTCTGCAAGCCTGCGGCTTTTGCCCTGGCCCTTATGCCACTTCCCTTTGTGCAGCAATGGTCCCCCTGCCCCTGATGGCAGAATGGCATGGGAATGTTACCCTTAATGGGACAATGAACACAGCAGCTTTGCCAAGTTACCTACAGAATCAGAATGCCCGGTATCTGCATGAGACCTTTGATGAGACCTGTGAGGCCGATTGCCAAGATGTGAGAGAATGCATCAATGCCTTGTTCTTCCTCTAGGCACTGCACAGACCCAAGCCTGCTTTCTTCAGCTCTTCTCACCCCACCAGCCCGCCCCCAACAACTCGCTTCCCAAAGTCAAAGGCACTTCTCAGGTGCCTCCTCTGATCTTTACGATTCCCCAAGTTCCAGCTGCTGTGACTGGCTATCCTCCTCTGGGGAGCAAAAGAGCTCCTGGCTCCATGCCTCTATGGATGGCGAGTCATCGTCTGGCGCTGCACCCTTCTCTTCCGCACCCTCGCCCCTGATTTCCTCCTGCTCCTGGCTCGGTGCTCTCTGTGCTGGCACAGCCCCTGAAGTGTCCACGGGGCTGTTTGAAGCAGAGGTGGTCTTGCCCCCAAGTATTGCATCCAACTCTTTGTAGAACTGGCAGGTCGTGGGTGAAGCAACGGAGGGGCAGTTTGCCTTCTGCACCTTGTGGTAGGCAGTCCGCAGCCCCTTCACTTTTACCCTGCATTGCACTGCATCCTGGTCATGGCCCTTTTTGGTCATGGCCCTTGATATCTGTCCATAGGTATCATAATTCCTATGGCTGGAGCACAGCTGGGATTGGACAGCCTCCTCTTCCCAAATGCTGAATAGGTCGAGCACCTCGGCATTGCTCCATGCTGGGGATTGCCTAGCACAGGGAGACACGATCAACTGGAAAGATGCGCTGAGAGCACTCCACACCTTGCTGAGCAAACAGGAAGGGGATTTTCAAAATTCACAGAGAATTTAAAGGTCGTGTCTGAAGGTTGGTCACCTGAGGGCAGAGCAGTAGAGTTCAAAATGATGACCAGAGTGGCTAGAACAGGAATTGTGGGACATGTTCCAGAGGCTAATCAGAGCGCATTAGCAGACCAGGGCGTCCACACTGACACTGCGGCACTTCCCCCAGCGTGCTTCATAGAGTTTAAGTCTACAAGAGTCCTTTAGTCTGGCCTCCTGTATAGCTATATCACAGGCCATTAAATTTCAGTTACCCATGTATTGAGCCAAAAACTTATGTTTGCCTAAAGTATCTTCAAAGGATCACAGAATCATAGAGGGGCTGGAATGGAGCTCAATAAGTCATCTAGCTTTTCCCCCTGTGCTGAGGCAGGAGAGAGTAAACCTAGACCATTCCTGACAGGTGTTCATCCAATCTGTCCTTATAAACCTCTAGTGATTGGGATTCCACAACCTCCCTGGAAACCCTATTCCAGAGTTTAACTACCCTTTGTAGTTGGAAAGGTTTCCCTAATATGCAACCTAAATCTCCCTGCCTGCAGATTTAGCCTATCACTTCTTGTTCCAGCTTCCATGGACATGGACAACAATGATCATCGTCCTCTTTATAACAGCCCCTATCATGTTTGAAGACTGTTAAGTCCAGCCTCATCCCCCTCAGTCTTCTTTTCTTAAGACTAACCGGACCCTTTAAAAAAAATCCTCATAGATCAGGTTTTCTAAACCTTTTATCATTTTTGCTGCTTTCCTCTGGACTCGCTCCAGTTTGTCTACATCTTTCTAAAAATGCATCACCCGGAACTGGACACAGGACTCCAGCTGAGGCCCCACCAGTGACAACTAAAATAGGACAATAACCTCCTGCGTCTTGCATATGACACTGCTGCTAATACATCACAGGACTGGAAGGCACCTCGAGAGGTCACCTAGTCCAGTCCCCTGCACTCATGGCAGGACTATTATAGAACATAGGGGGAAAACACATCACTATCTTAGAAGTTTGTACACTAATGTGAGAAGTATGGGGAATAAGCAGGAAGAATGTGAAATGCTGTTAATAAACAGAACTATGACATAGTTGGCATCAGGGAGATTTGATGGGATAATACACGTGACTGAATATTGGTATAGAAGGATACAGTTTGTTCAGGAAGGACAGACAGGGAAGAAAGGGAGGAGGTGTTGCCTTATATATCAAAAATGTACACACTTGGACTGAGGTTGAGATGGAAATAGGAGACAGACTTGATGAAAGTCTCTGGGTAAGGATAAAAGTGATAAAAAATACAAGGGTGATGTCATGGTAGGGGTCCACTACAGATCAGCTATCCCAGCAGAAGAGGTGGATGAGGTCTTTTTTAAACAACTAACAAAATCATCCAAAGCACCGGACTTGCTGGTGATGAGGGACATTAACTACCCAGACACCTGTTGGAAAGAATTGTATTAGCCTTTTTCACAACTGCATCCCATTATTGACTCACATTCAATTTGTGATCCTCTATAAACCCCAAGCTCTTTTTCAGCATTACACCCACCTAGCTAGATATTCCCCATTTTGTTGTTGTGCTTTTGATTCTTTTACCCTTCCTAAGGGAAGTACTTTACTGACTTTCAGTTTGTTGATTTCAGACCAGTCTCTAATTTGTCAAAGTCATTTTGAATTCTAATCCTGTCCTCCAAAGTGTTTGAAAACCCTTAATGTAATCTGCAAATTTTATACGCATACTCTCCATTCCATTATCCAAGTCATTAATGAAATATTGAATATTACGGGGCCCAGGACTGACCCATATCTAATGAACCCCATTAGATATACCCTCCCAGTCTAACAAAGAACTACTCTTTTGAGTACGGTCTTTCAACCAGTTTTCCACCCACCTTATAATAGTTTTGTGTAGACAATGGTTCCCTAGTTTGCTTATAAGAATGACATGTGGGATTGTCTCAAATACCTTCCTAAAATCAAGGTATATCATGTCTACAACTTGTCCCTATCCACTACGCCAGTAGCCCTGTCAAAGAAAGGCAGCCAATCTTGGTCTGAAGAATCAGGAGACAAAGGTTTTTTGTAGTTGTTGTTTTTTAATGCTTAATTTGAATTTGGCTGGCTTCAGCTTGCAGATATATTGGTTCTTGTTGTGCCTTTCTCCACTAGTTTAAACAGCCCATTTAGAACCAGGAATATTCTCCCCAGGAAGGTATTTATACACCATGAACAAGTCATCACTTGATCTTTTTGACTAAACTAAACAGATTGAGCTGATTGAGATTGCCTCTCTCTGTTCGGCATTTTCTCCAGCTTTTGAATAATTTTTTGTAGCTCTTTTCAGCACCCTCTCCAATTTTTCAACATCCTTTCAAAATGTGGATATCAGAACTGGCCACTGTATTCCAGCATTGGTGTCATCAATGCCGTATACAGAAGTAAAATCACCTCTACTTCTATTCACTACTCCCCTGTTTATACATCCAAGGGCCACATTAGCCCTCTTTTGCCACAGCTTTGCACTGGAAGCTCAGGTTCAGTTCCTTGCTACTCCACATTACAAATTCCTCATGGGACTTGAGGAAGTTTCTACATCTTCTCCTGTTTCAGATCACACAAATCTCTGCTTGGAGGAGGTTGTGTTGGTTTGTCTTTATTTAAGGGGAAAGCAGGGGTGGCTACAACTGTGAATATCTTTCTCATTATCACAGGAAAGTTGAGTCAAATGGGAAACTTTTTCCCAAATTCCCTAATAAATATACTTTTATGATCATCTAGTCTGATCTCCTGCATAACACAGGCCATCTAGTAGGAAGGGTAACATCCAGGCGAGGCTACAGAGTAGCAGCTGCTAAATTTGCAAGTCCTCTTGTTAATAAATGTGGCTAGAGCCCAGCTGCAGAGTTTTTCCATAGCCTGGGAACCACCCTGTGTCACTGTGTCTCCACTGCACAGAAGTAGCTGGCTGCATCTCCAAGCGTGGAGTTGCTGATATGCAGGTAGCTCAGCTTCTTGTCTGGAAAGAGCTGTGCTGTGAAATTCCCGCCCTGTGCAGTGTTCTCATCCTGATACAACATCAGGAGGAAGGCAGGGCTCTGCACTGGGGGCTGTCTGAACCAATGCAAACTGGACAGGACCAGAGCCTGGTATCAGCAGCTGATCCTGCTGCTCTGCCCTTCCAAAGTGACCACAGACGTGTCCTGATGCACCTCCACTTGGCAGCGCCCCCCTCTGTATTAAAGAGAAAATAAATCCAAGATGTTACAAGAAACCATGGATCATCTCATGTTATTGATTATGAACCACCTCTGAGCTGGTGTCAATCAGCCATAGCTCCATTGACAGGTCAATAGGCCAGGCCCCCAGCTGGTGAAAATCAGACATAGCTCCAATGGAAACTTGCACCTTTACTTAGAGCTGACAACATTTCCTTTATAGTAAATAATAGCATTTATTCTATCACACTCAGAGTCTGGTTTCACTGGTGCCACCCAGGCTCATGGGGTACATGGCAGTTCTCATTGCTGGTAGCAATCTGCTGTGGCTCAGCAGAGAAACTGGCCAGCGAGGTTCCGAGAATCAATGATCCCTCCACAGAAAGTTCAAGGCTTCAAACCAAGATCTGCGAAGGCTTTACTTCCCAATCTTCCTGAGATCAGAGAAAAGCTCAGGGTGCAATATACCCACTGCTTCTGCACTTAGGATGACATTTTCAAAAGGGCCTAGGTAATTTATCAGCCTAAAGCCCATTGACTATTAGAGGCTTAGGTTGCTAAGGAACAGGTTTTTAAAGGTATTTAGGCAGCTAAAGAAGCAGATCAGCATTGAGTGGGATTTTCAAAACCATGTAGGAACCTTATTAACAGGAAGTAGTCACCTAAGTACTTTTGAAAATTTCACTAGACACCTATCTCCTCCTGTAGGCAACTAAATACCTTTACAAACATGCCCCTAAGCTCTTTCTGAAAAGGGGCTCCTAACCCACTTAGGAACTTTTGAAAAAATGTACTCTTTGGTCCTTCTGCTGGGATTTTCAAAGGGCCCCAAGGAATTAGGTGCACAACTCCACTGAATTTCAATGGTGTTGGGGTTCCTAACTCCCTTAGGCACCTTTGAAAATACCAGCCTACAGCTTTTGCACAGGCTGTGGTGCCCTTTGTGTCACTGTACCTCCACTGCACAGAGATAGGTGGCTGCGTCTTGTGTCACAACCCAATGGCACCCTCCCTCAAGGAGTCCCCTGGGGAGGAAAATCAGCATTGTATGTTGCTAATGCTGTTGCAGGCATTGCAAGGTATTTTGGGAAGGATTAAAGCTGTGAGTGTGGAGTGAAAGGTTCCTTTGCAGGTTGCAAGAGGCCAAAGAGGGAGGGATGGAGAAGAGAACGGGTTAACTCAATGCCTCAGCGCAGCCGAAGATAAGACGCTGGCTCCAGTCCAAGGTCACTGTGCTCGAACAGACTCTATACGGCCAAGAGGCCTTCAGCCGTATCTGTATCTTTCCCGACCCCAGCCAACAGTGAGAAAAGAGAAGAAAGTTGAACAAGACTGCAGGGGATTGCAAAAACCAGTGAGACAGTGAAGGCCAGCGAGGGGGAAAACAACAGTTTCGCGTCCCTGAAGCTGGTGTGTTTTGGGAAAGCTGAGGAAGCCACAGAAAGCCAGTTTGGACTGGTACAAAGAGCACAGGGGACAGAGGTGCCTGAACGAAACACCCCCAAAAGATCCCAGGACTTAAAACCCTCCTGAGAGCTGAAGCAAATCAGAAATTAACAGTGGACCCTGGAGGGCCTGTGCACAGGACAGAACTCTCCTCTACCCTTCCCCTTCTTCTTCTTCCATTGGATTGTGCACGTGTGAGCATGAAAGTGTGTTAGGGCTCAGGTACTAACCCTTTTTTCCTTCCTCTGAGAGATGTGAGGGCAGACCCAGCACTCACCTCTGTTAGTCTATTAATAAAGCTTTAAAATTTAGTCACTTCGTGTGCTCCTTCATCTTCTCCCGTAACGATCCTGTGGCCTCAGCCTGATCAGCTGACGCCTCAGGCAGATTGGTAACATAAATCTGTCACACTTGCAGCTGTGCCTGGGTGATGTTCAGGTAGCTGTGCTTCACTTTGGTACGGAGCTCAGCTCTGAGATTCAGCCCCCATGTGGCACGCTCGTCCTTGTACAAAATCCCCAGGAGGGCAGGGCTTTCCCCTGAGGCCTAGCGGTACCGCTGCATGTTTCTCGCTGTGCCGGAGTAACTGCAGGTCAGGCTGGAGTCCTGTCCTTCAGAGCCGCTCAGGGACAGCGGGCTCTGCTCCACATTAACCTGGCAACTTACACCCAGTGGGAAAGGGAATTTAGATTTATAAATGGAATGATCAACAAATCAGGTCCCTCCATCATCCCTAAATCCCAGGAGAACAGAAGAACGCATCGTTTTCACGTTGTTCTGGAAGTCATCGCCTCCCCTGGGTTAAGATTTACAGAAGTGACTCGTGATTCTTGGGTGCCTAATGTGAGACACCGTAAAGAGTCTGATTATCAGAGGCTGTGTCCCCAGCCAGCCAGAAAAGAACTACATGAATTATTTGAGGTTATTTTAAGACTGTGATCCCAAGAATGACTTATGCATGGGATTCCAGTGTGTTCTGTAGTCTAAGCTAATTAGACAGTAAGGTCTCTGAGCAAGGGAATCTCCTGTCCTGTGTTTGGACAGCGCCTTGCTCAGTGGGGTCCTGGTTCATGACTTGGGCTCCTGAGCACCAGGGTACTATAAATACTAGTGACATCTGATTTCAGCGCGGGAACATCAGTTATAGGGCAATGTTCTAGTTTCTGATTACAAGAATAATTTAAGCCATTCTTGTAAAAACTCTTAAAAGGTAACTTTATCCCAGTCTCTCTGCATCTAGGTGGGAAGGAGATTTATGAGTAGATGGATTTTTAACCTACCGGACAAAGACATGTAAGACCCAAAGGCAGGAGCTGAAGCTAGAGAAATTCAGGCTAGAGATAAGGTGACACCTCTGCAATGGTGATTAGCCATTGGCGCAACTTACCTAAGGAAGTGGGTGGATTCTCCAGTTCAGAGTCTTTAAATCAAGACTGGATGTCTTTCTCCAGCTCCACACAGAGCATGGGCCCAGTGCAGGAATCACTGGGGAAGTTATCTGGGGCGCAGGGCGTCAGACTAAATGATCACTATGTTCCCTTCTGCCTTAAAATCTATGAAACCAAGGCACCCAGAATCACTCATCACTTCTGAGAATCTTGGCTCCCGTTATTATCAAGGGGTTTAAACAGCCACAGGACTTACAGTAAAGACGAATGACCAGGATCAATAGTAAGGTCGCAGAACACCTCTTCCTTGCACTGCCCCTCATTTCTGTGACCCATGACCTAGAAGGGTTCCTGGTTCCTCATGTATTTATCATCTGCAGGCTTCTCCATCCTCTCCTGGAGCTTTTTAAATCTACTTGCATTTCTCCTGCTTGAGAAGCAAGACACGTCCTTTCTCACCCTATCAGCAAGAAGGCCCGTCCCTCCCAGACAAAATACAGACTCACTGCAAAGACCTATGCAATTACCTTCCTCTAGACTTCTTTGAAGGAGCAACACTGCCCCCGGCAGTTAAAGTCTTTGTACAGGAGGATGGCCACTTTGTTTCACTGTCTCCACAGCACAGAAATAGCGGGCTGGGTCGGCGAGCTGAGAACCGTCGATGTGACATGGCTCCATCTCTCCCTTTTCAAGAGCTCAGCTATGAAATCTGGCCTCTGGGTAACGTTCCCATCCTCATACAGGCTCAGCAGCAAGGCAGGACTTTCTCCAGGCAACTGTCTGTACCACTGTAAGCAGGACTCTGCGCCCGAGTAGCTGCAGGTCAGAGTGGAGATCTCCCCTTCAGATCTGGTCAGAGATGGAGGACTCTGATCCACTTTAATTTGGCAGCTCACCCCTGTAGACAAAGGCAAATGGAGAAGCAACAGATGAGCTTGTTCGGTTCTCATCAGCCCCTCATCTTCCCCAGCAATTGCTCCTTATAACCGTTTCTTCTTCAGCCAGAATAAATCAGAATCTCTTAATATTGTGGGCCTTGGTGTAAACCTGTGTGGCTCCATCAAAATCAGCACACGTCCCCTGATAAGCACCAGCTGAGTGCCTGCTCCGTTCTTGTGATATTCAGCCCAGCATCTCCTGGAGACTAGAGAGCCCTTTGGGGTCATCAGGGACTAGAACTGCTCTGGGGAACTGAGGCACCGAGAGACCAGGGAGGGGGTTTCCAAAGGAGCCAGGCACTCAAGGCATATTGCAGTTTCAAAGGGATTCAGGTACCAGACGCTGTTGGCCTCCTTCCAAAACCCAAGCCTAAGTCACTTGCCTAAGGTCACAAAGTCTGTGGCGGAGCGGGGAAATGAGTTCACATCCCCTGAGTCCAGTCCAGTGGCTAAAGCACCAGACCTTCCTCATCCCCACATTATTATTATCTCAGTATTGGAGTAACTCTGTGCAACTCCGTGGCCTGTTCATTGCCCAGGAGAACAGGCTAGATCCTTACCAGCATTAAGCTCTATGAATTATTATTATAGCACCTGGAGACCCAGCCAAGATCAGAGCCCCTTGTGCCAGGCGCTGTAGAGACACAGAATACAAGACAATTCCTGTCCCCCAGAGCTCAACAGACAAAACCTCCACAAACATAGAACAGAACTGAACTGAGCTGGGGGGTGGGGCATTGTGCCGGATGCTGCAGAGACTCCCAGGAACTGAGATCCCTGTTATACAGGGCACTGCACAGGAAAAGGCCCCACCCTGATGAGCTCACAGTCTAGACAGACAAACTCCCCCTAGACCTACAGTAGAACTGAATGGACAGTATCACTGACAAGGATGCCAGCTGCCTTTCCATTACTGCTCTGGGTTACCCCTCAGCGCACTGAGGCCAGGGGATGGAGCTTTCTCCCTGCCTCCAGGACAGCGATGCAAAATCTGTCTGCAGCCCTCTTTGCTGGAGGAATCACACACGTTAGTCTCACACTGTGAGCCCAGACAATCAGGGACAAGCCCTTAGTCTAAAAAAACAGAACCATGTCCTGGAGTAACCCTTTGCCTCTGGTGTCTTAGGGGAAAAGCTGCTCTCTGCTGGGCAAAGAGACAAGAGACGGGTGCAACTTGATTAACCTCAGTCTCCTTCCTCTTCGTTAGGAATGCTGCCCCCTCCTGGCCAGAGACACACACATTGAAGTACTTGTGGCACCTTAGAGACTAAATAAGCTCAAATTGAGCTCAAATAAATTGGTTAGTCTCTAAGGTGCCACAAGTACTCCTTTTCTTTTTGCGAATACAGACTAACACCGCTGTTACTCTGAAACACATTGAAGTGAATCCCCCTGTGGTTGTCACTGTTGGTATGTTTTGTGTCTGTGTTAAATAGTTCCCTTTCCCCTGGGTTTAACGCTCTGACTTGCCTCCCCCTGTGCAAAGGGGGGATCCCCAGAGCTGGGCTTCATGGGAATGGGCAGAGCCAGCTCTGCACAAACACCCTGCCGCTGTCTCAGCCTTGTGCTGTAGGACGCAGCCTGTGGCAACTGGAGATCAGCCTCGGTTTAATCCTCAGCGTCTCATGCTCCCCCAAGGAAGGGGGCTATTTTGTGCCCCTGGTGTATCTTGTGTATCTCCATTTCTGTTTCTTATGCCTGGCTGTCTGTCCTTCTCCCTGTCGATGTATCTATAAACCCACCCAACACTTTTTTCTTTTCCCTTTTTTTTGTCCCTGTTCATTTGTTTTTATATTTTAACTATTAATTTCCTTCCCCCCTCCAAACCTCCAGGCTCCATAGATCAGTGGTTCTCAACCAGGGGTACATGTACCCCGTGGGGGAACACAGAGATCTTCCAGGGGGTGCATCAGCTCATCTAGAGATTTGCCTAGTTTTACAACAGGCTACAGAAAAAGCGCTGGCGAAGTCAGTACAAACTAACATTTCATACAGACAATGACTCGTTTATACTGCTCTATATACTATGCACTGAAATGTAAGTAGAGTCGTTATATTTCAGTTGATTTATTTTATAATTATTTGGTACACAGGAGAAAGTCAACAATTGTTCAGTAACAGTGTGGCCGGGGCACGTCTGTATTTTTAGGTCTGATTTTGTAAACAAGTAATTTTTAAGTGAGGTGAAACTTGGGGGTACACAAGACAAACCAGACCCTTGGAAAGGGCACAGTAGTCTGGAAAGGTTGAGAGCCGCTCCCTTGGGGGTCTTTCCCTAGGAGGTATTCCCCAAGTGCATTCCCTCCTCAGCCTCTCTGTCTCAGCTCCCGACCCATGCGACGGGGATCCTTGCACAGCCCTGCCTCACCAGGGGGGTGGGGGGCTGACCGTGTTAAGGAAGGTGATGCACGCTCAGAGATGCACTGTGTAAGAAGTAGGTGGTGGTGTTGTACCGCCAGCCAGCCTGACAGTTACCCTCCAGCTGGGGAGTTTTTGCACAGGCTGCCAGTGCTCCTGTGTCACTGTGTCTCCACGGCGCAGAAGTAGGTGGCTGCATCTCCCAGCTGTGATTCTCTGATGTGCAGGGAGCTCAGCTGCTTCCCCTTGTCGAGCTCCGCCGTGAGGTTGGGCTCCTTGGTTTGTTTCCCATCCGACACCAGAATCAGCAGGGAGACAGGCTGGCCTCCGGGAAGCTGCCTGAACCACCGCAAACTCCTGAAATCGCTCGTCGTGTAGTGGCAAGAGATGCTGCCGTTCTGCCCTTCCCGAGTGACCGCAGACAGGTTCTGGTGCACCTCGGCCTGGCAGCTCCCCCCTGCGGGCAGAAGGCAAAAGACACACCCCATAGATGACCACCTCTGCCCAGTTCACACACTGGCCGGATGCAAAACCCGGTGGAGTTTCTCTTCATTTCCAGGGGCCTTGCATCTGGCCCACAACTGCCCTTTTCGTAGATTGCTGTATTCCTAGATTGCTCTCATCTAGGGTTAGGGGTTGGGGTTAGGGGGTTAGCCCTAGATTATTGCTGGCTGGGAGATTCCCAGAGGCACAATAATAAGAGACAGCCCTTGCCCCAAAGAGTTTACAGATTAAATAGCCAAGCAAAGGGTGGGAGAGGAAACTGAGGCACACAAAAGGGAAGGAACTCCAGCTGGCCAGAGCTGGGGATTGAACCCAGGCGTCCTGGATCCTCATCCACTCCACTACAGAGAACGGTGCCTGGCTTGCAAACCGAAGGGGAGAGCCAGGGAATTAGTTCTTGTCTTTTAAATCCACCACCACGTTCAGCATCTTCTGTAGCGTTTCCTGCCCCCAGACTTACAGGGAATGTTCACCAGCAGTAGCAGCAGCCGTGGCAACAGCAGCCAGGGTCTCTCCATTGTCCCTCAGCAAAGGAGCTTTATAGCCGGGTGTTCCCCGTTCAGTACAGAAGGTTCCTCCCCCTCACAGGTAGATTTACTTCTCCCCCTGGGGCAAATTTACCAGCTCCTCCTCCTCAAGTAGGAGCCTCTTTGGTGCCCGCAGAAGCTACGGGGTAGCCTAAGACAGCGAGGAAATGAGTCCCAGGGAGTCACTTCGCAGAACTGCTCTGAGCAAGTGGGTGTTGTGAGTGGGCGGAGCCTGGCTTCTCGGCACAGGTGAGTTGTGGGGAAGAGCGAGGGCCACTTTCAACTTCGCATCCTTGCTGGGGCTACGCCGCTTTACAGGGCTGTGAATGACCCCCAGGACTACGGACAGACACGGCCACATTGCTTATTCTATTGATGCCACAAATTGCTGAAGATGATCCTTCTCCCTCCCCTGAAATGTAACCCTCGTGAAAGTATGGTCATGACGCGGGCGACAGGGGATGGGTCACTGGATGATTCCCTGTTCTGTTCACTCCCTCTGGGGTTCCTGGCATTGGCCACTGTCAGGAGACAGGATACGGGGCAGAATGGACCTTTGGTCTGACCCAGTCTGGCCGCTCTTATGTTCTTAAGTAGATTTCTGGGGCCTAGAGGAATAATCCGCCAGTATAAGAGTCACAGGCTACTAATACACAAGGCAGTGATGTTTCCTGCTGCGTCGGGAATGACAGCGATTGCTTGAAAACGAGCTTATATCTGAGTGTTTGGTTATTAGAATATGGAGGAAGGAAAAAATGTCTCTTCTCATTCTCTGCAGTCTTCATTATCGAGCTCCCTCGCTTTCCTGATCCAGTACCTAAATAAAAGGAGTACTTGTGGCACCTTAGAGACTAACCAATTTATTTGAGCATGAGCTTTCGTGAGCTACAGCTCACTTCATCGGATGCATACCGTGGAAACTACAGCAGACTTTATATACACACAGAGAATATGAAACAATACCTCCTCCCACCCCACTGTCCTGCTGGTAATAGCTTATCTAAAGTGATCATCAGGTGGGCCATTTCCAGCACAAATCCAGGTTTTCTCACCCTCCACCCCCCCACACAAATTCACTCTCCTGCTGGTGCTAGCCCATCCAAAGTGACAACTCTTTACATAATCAAGTCGGGCTATTTCCTGCATAGATCCAGGTATTCTCACATCCCCCCCACCCCCATACACACACAAACTCACTCTCCTGCTGGTAATAGCTCATCTAAACTGACCACTCTCCAAGTTTAAATCCAAGTTAAACCAGAACATCTGGGGGGTGGGGGGGTAGGAAAAAACAAGAGGAAACAGGCTACCTTGCATAATGACTTAGCCACTCCCAGTCTCTATTTAGCTAGCTAGATTTCCTGCTGCAAGTCGGTCTAGGCGTCCATTTAGCCACCTTGTCCGCTGCTTTGTCCATCGCTCCCTCTTGCTGCAATATCAGTCTATGCTGACACTCGTCTCCGTGGTATGTGAGGGCTGAGAGTAAAATCATTTCCCACACAGGCCCGAGGGCTCTACAAGTCTTTGCAAGCACATACCCACCTCCCTGACAGGCTGCCGTGGATTTTGTCCTCAAAGCACACGAGTTCACAGCTGAGGGCCCAGGCTGGCTGCTAGGGGAATCTGAGCGAGCTGCACCGGTTGGTGGTTTCCAAGGACCTGGTGAAGGAATCTCCCTGTTCCCAGCCACCTGTGACCCTTAATATCACGAACTGCAGGGAACCGCCCGGGACCTGCTGGCAGCAAGGGATGCTCCGCTCTCCGGTAACTGAGGCTGAGCTGTGCGGACTGTCCCTCGCTGCAGACAGACAGACAGACCCATTTGTCCTGAGTGACGGCGTATGGGCCGCGGGCCCCTGTAGGGAAAACGGGGCGAGGGAGGCCAAAGGAGGTCAGGCCCAGGGAGGGGCGGGTGTTTGGCTGGAAGTCCCCTTGCAGTGGAGGGCTAGAGATGAGCCACCAGGAGACAGACGGAGTTTTACAAACTGCAGGTGTCTCTGTTGTGCTCAGTAGAGCTGACCACAAAGAGACGGGATTGGCTTAAACGCAGTAATAAAATACCAAGTGACGCCAAGCTCTTAAATCCTGCATGAGTGTGAGGGGGAAGGTGTGTTGGGGTGTGTGTGTGAGAGAGAGAGAATAACAAAACACAGAGAACGAAAGGGTGTAATACCTCGCAGCTGTGCAATGAGCAGAAGGAAGTTCATGGGTGCTGTGGTGTCTGTCAGACCTTGCAATGAAAGGCAGGACTGGGTCCCTTTGCCTAGAGATCTGAGTCTGACACAGGACATTCTCTGGGTGTGGGCTGCATTCTGGGGGCAGGTTTATCTAGGAATGTGCCGTGTTGTTGTAGCTGTGTGGGTCCCACTCTATTGGAGAGACAAGGTGGTGAGGTCATATCTTTTATTGGACCAACTTCTGTTGGTGGGAGAGACCGGCTTCCCAGCGGAGGAAGAGCTCTGTGTAGCTGGAAAACTTGTCTCCGCAATAGAAGTTGGTCCAATCGAGGATATTATCATCTAGGAGTGTGCATGGATCTCTTTGCCTCTGAGATGAAGTGTGTGTGTGTGTGTGTGTGTGTGTGTGTGGTTTCAGTGTGCAGGTTCGTTTCTGGCTGTGTGTTAGAATCTGTCTATGTGTGTGTGTGAATCTAGGTGAGAGAGAGAGTCTGTGTTTATCTGGGCAAGTGCGTGTGTGTGTCTCAGGTTGTATGGGAGATTACTTGTGTGTGCCGTGTGTGTGACTCTGTGTGAGAATGTCTGTCTGCATGTTTCCAGTCTGAAAGTGTCTGACCTGAGTAACAGGGAGAATCACATTGGAATTACTGAATTTAAGGGAATTTTGCACCTAACTCCAAAGGAATTAAGGGTAGGGTTTGAGGTGACAAAGGATAAAAGCCTTAGGGTTTGGGGTAAAGGCTAAAGTTAGGGAAATCTGTGCTGGACGGTTTAAGATTATGCTTCGCTTTTAATGCGCAATGAGTGTCTAATTCCCTTGGAATCCTCTGAAAATTCGAGACCAGTTACCTAGGAGATTCACTATCCAAAAACCGAGAATAACCCAGGTCTCCATGAAGAAAAGGAGGACTTGTGGCACCTTAGAGACTAACAAATTTATTTGAGCATAAGCTTTCCTGAGCTACGCTCACTTCATCGGATGCATTCTGATGAAGTGAGCTGTAGCTCACGAAAGCTTATGCTCAGATAAATTGGTTAGTCTCTAAGGTGCCACAAGTCCTCCTTTTCTTTTTGCGAATAAAGACTAACACGGCTGCTACTCTGAAGCCAGGTCTCCATGGTGTCTCCTTCTATACAGCCACCAAATTTCTACCTCCCAGATATTGCTCTTGCGACAGAATGAATCTAGCCTTCATGTCACCTGAAGGTAGCTCCGAATGGGGAAGGGTAATCAGAAACCCGCCGAGTGGGAGAAGGAGGAGTTTGGGGGGTGGGGAGGGGCTCATAACAGACAAATGAAACAAGCCCTGTTTAGGTTAGTCTGCAGTTGAAATCGCGGGGTGATTCAGGGAAGAAGGAGGGTTTGTAAGTCAGTTTCTGGTCCGGGACTGAGCACACCTGGCTTCTGTTCCCACCTCTGCCACCGACTCCCTGTTTGCCTTGGGACAAGCTAGTTAATGGTTCTGTGCCTCAGTTTCCCCACATGTAAAATGGCGATTGTAATATTTTTCCACCTCCTAGGGGGATTATGAGGATAAAATCTTGCGGTGCTCAGTAGTTACTGGGGAGGGGGCATATAACGACATCAATTTTTTTTCAGTTTAATTAAATCTGAGATTTTTCCAAGGAGAAAGGAGAGCTAGACATCTAATTCTCTTAGTATCTTCTGAATGTTTTGGACAACATTCCTTAAATAATTTTCCTTTGTTTGGCCTGTTCTTCTACAGCCATTGTTGTCCCCCTCGCTTGAAATTAAAAGGAAGAGAAAGAACAGCGATTCCAAACGACAATAAGTTTTCATATTCTACAGTTGTTATGCTATACAAAGCACACGAGATTTTGAATAGGGGAGAAGGCAAAATGCCGCATTTATTGAGAATACAGCAGTTAGCATATGCTTTTTAGTTACACACACGCACCATGCACATAGTTTTGCCAGTTGATGTTTATAGTTACCAGTTTAGAGTTTGGATTAATTTAGTGGCCAGCCAGATTGGTTGCAGAGGGGAGACGGGCTTTGTTGGTTGCGAATTGATGCTTTTGGAGTAGTGGCAAGACGAACCCAAAGTTTTATGGCAAAGTACCCTATTTTTATAGTTTCGTTTTGGTTTTTTGGTTGAAGTTTATGGATTTTGCTGTGTTAGTTTGTGATTGGTTACTTTTTAATTGGTGTTATTTTTTGGTGTTAACATTTTAACGCACCTTTGAGGGGGCCATTTTGTTTCGTTTTTAAATTTAATTAATTGTTTTATTTTTAGGGATGTCAGCCCTCACCTTAGGGTCATTAATTTGCCTTTCCTCAGTTATGGATGCGCATTGATTTTTTTTGGCATTGATAAGTTTGTTAAATTTTTGTACTTTTCTTTTCTTGACCATTTGGCTTTGGCAATGACCTTTACATCTTTTTTTTCTCCTGATGCATGCACTTCTATTTACACAGTTTTTTTACAGACACCTTTGAGAATACAAACAGCAGTATTTTATATCAAGCGAAAAGACATTGTAAATTAAACCTTGCTAAATTTTATAACCAAAACAATTTACATTGAGGCCCAGACTTTTAACGTTTTTCTAATTTACTTAACATAGACACACTACAGGATTTTGTTTTTTACTAACTAAACCTTAAAACAAAAAACTAAAAGGGCCCAATTTGTAATGCATATGGGAAACAAAATCCCATAGTCCCAAAGGGTCATTTCTTTCTATTATTTAAAAAGAGTAACTGGCAAAATCAGATCAAATCATACATTAATTCTCATAGTACAATTATAAAATCCTGCTCCTACAGAGTAAATGCAGCTGCGTTCACAGCCCTTTTCACCATATCCCTGGAAGGCATGTTTTAATCCTGTGCATTCTTGAAAAGAAATGCCTATGAGGTGCCTAACATCACCTGCCGCTGGGAAGGGAGGGTTTTGTACGGCTCCCCCATGAGGCTGTGTCACCGTGCCCAGTGCAGGGCGCAGTAATACAGGGCTCTGTCCGCGGGCTCCAGGGCTGTGACGTTCAGCAGTTTGGCTGCGGCCACTGTAGGACTTCGCTGCTCTATAGAGAATGGGCTGCGGGGCTTGGTTCGGATGCTGTCGGTACCAATGGAGATAGACATAGGTATCGCTGGAAGTGTAAGAACCGCTGAGTGCCACAGATTCGCCAGCTGATCCAGACACTTCGGATTCCTTGGCTTGAGCCGAGTCTCCCAGCGCATCACCTGCAACAAGACAAACACATTCAAGGGCAACATTTAACCTGTAGTTGGGATTTGGAGTTGATTCCACCTGCATTGCAGTTTCAGGGAATTTCAAAGAAGTCTAAGGGATTTAGGCGCCTAACTCCATAGGCATTAATCCCATGAGCAGGAGAAGGGTTGGCGGTTTAACGTTAGGATTAAGGAGAGGGTGTGAATAAGGGTTTAGGGTTATGGTGAGGGTCAGGTTGTAGCATTCGCGTTTTGGTTACAGTCAAGAATAAGGGTGAATGGTGCAATGGGAACTGAGAGTCTAAGGGCAGCTACAACTGTGTAAAATTCATTAGAAACCAGCGGAGAGGAAGAGGGAGGAGCTCCAGGAAACACAGTGAGTACAAGTTAGCCTGCAGCTGATATTTTAGTGTTGTTAAGGGGAGAGGGATGAGTTTGTGGACAAGGGTCTGTTCTGGGACTCAGAGACCTGCTGTGCCACAGACTCTGTGTGTGACGATGGGAAATCCTATATGCCTCAGTTTCCCCAGCTGTATAAAAGAGAGGGGCTTCTTCTAAGCACTATAGGGATTGTTCAGATTTCTTGACGCACCAGGGTATCATTGGGATCGGGCATGAACATTTTTACCAGCAATAATGTCCCGGGCTATCACAAGAAAAATGTAGCGGGATGAGTTGCCCAACTCTGTTGACCTCCTTTGAAACGCCCGGCCAGAACTCCTGAAATAATTGTTTTAAATTATTTTCGTCTTTCCTCTGCTGCCTTTGCCGACAGCCCGAGTTAAAGGGAAAATCTATAGAGCATGGAAGGGTTTCCAATGACAACCTGAGCTTATGTTTCCCCGCAGCTGATGGCGATACTTTGTCACGTTACCCTTTCTCGGCTCTCAACACATATTCTTGGGGAAAGTGTCGTGCAATTAAATAGTTTCCGAACAAATGAACCCAAAATGCAAATGTCTCGACAACAGGAGTATTGATGTGACTCTGGGAGAGTTGGTACCTGCAGCTTTACCCCACCACTCAAAACCGAGTATTTCTAACTATTTCCCTTGTATTTTAACTCGCGTGTTTTACCCCCCATTTCACCATAAATGAGCAATTTACCAGTACATTGTCCATGTGAAAAGGGATTTTTTTCATTCGCATTTAATCTCAATTTGTATTTTCAACAATAGTTCACTTCATCTACATTTGTACTCACCTTTAGCACTTATTTTACCGCAAATGAGTTTTCCTCCACACTACATCGATACAGGTCGTCTCGTAAGCTAAGAAAAGCGGCATTAATAGTTTCCTAATGAAAGATCATGCCCATAGCCAAGGGTGATGTTTAAATTAGCTCTTTAAATAAACCGGTAACTGACAAGGGGAGCTGTATCTTTAAGCAGCGTCAGGACTCCGTCTGTTTCAAGCCGCTGCTGCCCCTTTTAATGTCTGTAGCTTCCCCTGTAGCAGGGCTGGGCGGGAGGGGCAGGGTTTGCACAGCTCTGCTGGGTGGCTTTGTCACTGGGCCAGGCTCAGGGCGCAGAGATGCAGCGCCGTGTCTGCCGGCTCCAGGGCTGCGATGTTCAGAACTGTGGCGCTGTTATCGGCCTGGGAAGAAAACCTCTGCTGGGCGAAACCTGCGGTATGGCAGCTACTCTTCCCTTTTGCTCCTCTCAGGAGGAAGTACTGCGGGGCTCAGTTCGGATACTGACGGTACCAGTAGAGACAGACACCAGCAGGGTAGCTGGTTTCATAAGAACAGCTGAGGGTCACGGTGTCTCCTTCTGACCTGGACACCAAGGGTTCATTGGACCGGACCGAGTCACCCAGCACCGCATCTGCAACAAAACACTCACGTTTAAGGACAGCCAGGTGCATTGGCAGGTCTAGCTGTGACATTTAAAAAAGCACGAGGGGTTTATCCGCCTAATTTCAAACTAATTAAGGTTAGCCTAAAAATTAAGGTGAGGGTTAGCAGTGGCGTGAGGAGCTGGGTTGGGATCAGGGTTCGGGTTCTGGGTAGAACGGGAGTTGGGATCCTGATTCCATGAAAGTTCTTCCAAAAAACAGCACCCGGTTACCTACTTGGTTAAAGACGCAAAGGCTGAGAATGAAAGGTGTCTCCATGGTGCCTCAGACAGCGGCAGCCGGACAAGCTGAGAGGTCTCTGCGAAGAATCTTAAAGGCAACTTCTCGGAACAAGGACTCGGAGAGGTTAATGCGAGACCAGCCGAGCAGAAGAGGGAGGGCTTCGGGAAATGCGTAACAGACACAGGAAACGTGAAAAGAAAAGGAGTACTTGTGGCACCTTAGAGACTAACCAATTTATTTGAGCATGAGCTTTCGTGAGCTACAGCTCACTTCATCGGATGCATACCGTGGAAACTGCAGCAGACTTTATATACACACAGAGAATATGAAACAATACCTCCTCCCACCCCACTGTCCTGCTGGTAATAGCTTATCTAAAGTGATCATGAGGTTGGGCCATTTCCAGCACAAACCAGGTTTTCTCACCCTCCACCCCCCCACACAAATTCACTCTCATGCTGGTGATAGCCCATCCAAAGTGACAACTCTTTACACATTTCCTGGCCCAACTTGATTATCATGCACATTGTGTAAAGAGTTGTCACTTTGGATGGGCTATCACCAGCAGGAGAGTGAATTTGTGTGGGGGGGTGGAGGGTGAGAAAACCTGGATTTGTGCTGGAAATGGCCCAACCTCATGATCACTTTAGATAAGCTATTACCAGCAGGACAGTGGGGTGGGAGGAGGTATTGTTTCATATTCTCTGTGTGTATATAAAGTCTGCTGCAGTTTCCACGGTATGCATCCGATGAAGTGAGCTGTAGCTCACGAAAGCTCATGCTCAAATAAATTGGTTAGTCTCTAAGGTGCCACAAGTACTCCTTTTCTTTTTGCGAATACAGAATAACACGGCTGTTACTCTGAAACAGGAAACGTGCTGTGTTTTGCAACTGAAGCGCCAGTGAGAACTCCTGGGACAAATTCCTCCCACTGAACTTCCTGGAAGATCGAGTTCTGACTTTCTGTCATTTTTTCTTACTCATTTTCGTTTTTATTGTCCTTCTTGTTGCTACTTGGTAAGAACTGAATTAAAGATGTTGTGGAAGACTTGAAAGCTCTGTGTTGTGTGTGCTGGTTTTGTGGGTGTGGGTGTCTTTCTGTCTGTCTCTATGTTTGTGTTTGCACGTGCGTGTGTGTCTGCGTGCTTCTGTGTGTTGTGCCTTTGTGTATCTATCCCACTGGCCCCATGCTGGGGAATGGAACTACAGCTGATTGATACCTGTGGTGGACCTGGCCCAGCTGACTCCATTTGACCCACAGTGATTCACCGCAGCTGGGAGCAGACCCACTGTGGGTAAACTGACATTAATCTGAGGTAATAAAATGGTGAATGAGGCCCATAAGTCTTCATAGGTGTCAGGCCTTGTGGTTTATACCAACCCCATCATCTGGTTTAACCATCTGTCTGTGGCCTGGGCATACTGCTCTACAGTTGTGTTTCTCATGATAAGAAAGCCAAGGGGGTGGGTTTTTGTACAGGTCTCCCTATTAAACGCCTTATAGTGTCTTCCACGAGAGCACAGAAATATATCGCCGTGTCCATCGGCTCTAGCTCTTTAATGGTTAAACTGAAGAATTTTGAGGCTTTCCTGAATTGTGCAGAAAACCGTCTCCCGGCTCCATTATTTTCAGCGTTACTGTGATCTATTCGGAAGAGGAAATCCATTGTTCCTGATCGCTGCTGTCTGTACCAAAATAAGTAGTAATACTGGCTTGCAGTGGAGAAAGTACACTCCAGGGTGACAGTCTGACCCCCCAACTTTTCCAGCTGCCCTTGTGTTTGGGTGACACTGCCTTGTCCCTGGCTGAAACCTGTAGGGAAGGAAACAGAAAAAGTTCTCCCTAATTAAGCATGTAAAACTATTGCACATCGACAGCCACTCTCGTGTGAGGAGAACGGAGGCCTTTTAGGACCTCGGGGGAGGGGCCGGGGGCTAACCTCCCAGCCGGGAGCTCAAGGGCCGGGCAGCATGGTCCCGCGGGCCGTAGTTTGCCCACCTCTGCGCTAGACCCCTGCTCTCCTCCCCGAGCTGTGAGCAGAGCCCAGGAATCCTGGATTCTAATTCCACCCCCGGCTCAAACCCAATAGGTAACAGAAGGTCTAACATTCGTTTCCTCTTTTAGCGGACACTTACTCCAAGAGAGGAACGCTGTTGCCGTCCAAATCAAGAGTTCTGGGGCATTCATGGTTAAATGTATTGTTCCCAGACCTTCAGGGGCTTCAGCCACCACAGTGATGGGTGCGATAGAGGAACCTGGATAGAGTACCCTCTTATGGTGAAGTTTCTCTCACAGACTCAAACCAGAGAAATTAAATCTGTGGCAAGACCATTTAGTCCTCTCCTATAGACCCCCCTTGCAGCCTGTTTCCCTCACCATGGAACAGAACTAATACCCTCCGGTAGCGTTTACCCCACCCGCTGTGGCTTTAGCTGGTTCCTGTCACGTGGCACTTTTCTAACCTCCAGATCTCTTTCGCAGCTCGGTAGGAGCAACTTAGCTCTGTCTCATCTTCGGAGACAAGAGCGCAGCAAGAATCACAAGGTCGAGCGGCTTTTTACTTTTTTCAAAGGCTAAAACACACACACACAGGACTGCACAAGGATCCCATTGCCACAGATCTGGGCAGGGCCCTCCCTGCTCAAAGCCCAGAGAAAAATTGTACTCAGGGTACTTTCTCCAGCGTAAAGCAAAATTAAGCCCGTTGACTCACGACCTGGGGATCTGGGCCATTGACGCCAATGGAGAGACAGCTGATTTGTGCCAGTTAGGGTCTGGCCCATTGAACCCAATGGAGCAACCTTTATTTACACCAGCTGAGACTTTGGCCCGTTTACGCTACTGGAGCGAGGTCTGATTCCCACCTGCTGGGGTCTGGCCCCAAAGCAGACGGAGCTATTCATGGGAATTGTGGTGTGACAGGTACTGACATCTGGCTCATGAGGTTCTGGGTATTTTGGCAGAGGTGGGGGGACGGTTCCTGGAAAAGGGTGACATTTCCACACAGTTAGTGCCCGTGCGGTTTCCGTCACACCCTGCACCGTTTGATTCAAACCGCTGCTTGTGGCTTGTTGTGTCTCTTTCTGCTGATTTCTAACTGCGCCAGTTTTGTCTCCGAGTCAAGAGAAAACTGATCACTGGATTTTTGTAAAGGTGCCTCTGTTAACCCACCTTCAGTGGTAACCTAAGGCGCTCTCATCTATAGCACAGAAATACATCGCCGAATCGGTCAGTTCTAACTCTGCAATTCTCAGACCCACGTATGTTTCGGGTTCCCTGAAGTCCAATGAGAACCGGCTCCCAGCCCCGTTGTGCTCGCTTCCGGCAGATCTTCGGAAGAGGCACTTCGTCTGGCCGCTGCTGTCCGGTTCGTGCCAGTATGTGTCATAACCTGCATCTTCAGTCGAGAAAGTACAGTGCAGTGTGACAGAGTCACTCTGTACCCCCATCAGCTGTCCTTGTCTTTGGGTGACACTGTTCACCTCGGTACTTAGTCCTGCCAATAACAGTAGATGCAAATGAACTATAAAAATTAGCACCGCTGTGTCTGCTGTCCACTGAGGATCTCAGAGGGTTTTCCAATAGATGTGATCTATGCCCATACACCCTATCTATCTATCTATCTATCTATCTATCTATCTATCTATCTATCTATCTATCTATCTATCTATCTATCTATCTATCTATCTATCTATCTATCTATCTATCTATCCCTCCCTGTTCTGCAATATATAATTATTTGTCTCTCTATGGGTCTGTATTTTTTCTCATTCATTTTTAGAAAGCCTCAAGAGGAGATTTTCGAAGCTGCCCGCGAGATGCAGATGTCTTAAAATTAATGGGATCTGGCTGCCCAAATCCAATAGGCAGCTCTGTAAATCACAGCCCTAATACAGAATGGCATTTTTTTCTTAATATTAAACAGCGTGTCCACACATTCCCAGAAATTGGTAGTTTATAATATTTTAATCTGTATAAATTGATATAACTTTTTAGTCACCTTTTAGTACAAAATTTGTCTGTTTGTTTTAACTCATCAAACCCCTATATGGCCTTTGGAAGCTGTTTTAAACTGATTACTTGTCTAGCCTAACAGCTTTCTTTAACAGGAATAGAAGTATTGTGGATGGGGGGAAGTGGTAGACGGTATATCTTGACTTTAGTAAGGCTTTGTCTACTGTCTTGCAAGACCTTCTTGTTAACAAAGGAAAGCAATGGAGCATAGATGGAGCTACTACAAGGTGGGTGCGTAACTGGTTGGAAAATTGTTCCCAGAGAGTAGTTATCAGTGGTTCACAGTCAGGCTGGAAAGGCACAACAAGTGGGGTCCTGCAGGGATCAGTTCTGGGTCTGGTTCTTCTCAATGTCTTCATCGATGAATTAGATAATGACATAGTTTAGCGCTCATCACTATTTTTGAAGTGGGGAGCACTTTGGAAAAAAAAGCGTTCAATCTGAGAGCCATTGTGTGGGATGCTGGGGTGAGGGCTGAGGTGTGGGGCCAAGGATGAGAGGTTCAGGGTGCAGAGGGGCTCAGGGCTGGGGCAGAGGGTTGGGATGAGGGGGTGATGGGATCTGGTTGGGGGTGCATGCTTTGGGGTGGAGCCAGGGGTGAGGAGTTTGGGGTGCAGGCAGGCTGCCCTGGGACTGGGGCCGGAGGATTCCCCCCAGCCCTTTCCCTGCCATCTGCAGCTAGCTCCAGGGACAGGGTCTCTCTCTCCCCCTGCTGGCAGGCAGCAGGGAGTTCCGGGGGAGAGGGGCCCTCTCTCCTACAGGGAACTTAGGGAGCCGCACTTAGGGTAGATGGTAGCCACCACTGGCTTTGAGGGCCTTGCTAGGAAGAGCACTGACATACAGAGTACGCTTATAAAGTTTGCCGAAGATACCAAGCTGGGAGGGGTTGCGAATGCTTTGGAGAATAAGATTCAAATTCAAAACGATCTGGGCAAACTGGAGAAATGGTCTGAAGTAAATAGGATGAAATTCAATAAGGACAAATGCAAAGTACTCCACTGAGGAAGGAATAATCGGTTGCACACATACAAATTGCGAAGTGACAGCATAAGTAAAATGGTAAATGACAGGTGTGGAGGAGCACCCTTTTATGGACACCTAGCCAGTCAGTTAGCTATAAAAGTCCTTCTTAGTAGTGGTATTCTACTTGCCTTACCTTTCAAGGGTTAAGAAGTCTCACTGAAATGCTTAGGTAAGAGGAAGTGAGTTGGCACCTGGCCAAAAAAGCCAATGGGCAGACTAGAAACTTTCATATTGGAAAAAAAAATCCCCTCTGTGGTCTGTTTGTTTTTGTTCTCTCTGCTGGAGAGCCAGAGCCAGCAGCTATGCTGTAAGAAGCTTGGACCCGGTATGAAAATTCCTCAGCATTCATACCTAGAATTACTCATTTGGAACTTCAGATATGTAAGTAGGACAGGAAATGTTTAGTTAGACATGATCATGTTCATCTCTTTATTTTGAGCTTGTGGATTCCCCTGTGCTAAACACAGGTGCTTTTGTTTTCTTTTGTAACCTTTAAGCTGGACCCCAGGGAAGCCATTCCTGGTGTTTAATCCTCTTCAGTATCTCTTCTGATATCTAGCAACAGCCTGATTTTCCACATGCGTTTTCTTTCCTTTTTTTAAAATAAAAATTACCCTTTTTAAGAACATGATAGGATTGCTGTGTCTTAGGAGGTGAAGAGGTCTGTGCACATGTTATTCAGTTAGCTACTAAGAGGAACAAAGGGTTCCAGGTTCAGCTGGTGGCAACAGCTGATTTCTTTTTCTCTTTTCTTTCATTGGCTCTTCCCCGGAGGAGGGTTGAAAGAGCTTGAGGGTACCCCACAGGAAGGAATTCCCAAGTGTGCCTTCCGGGGCTCTCAAGGGGTTTCTGCATTTGGGTGGTGGCAGCGATTAGACCCACAGCCAGGGGATCTGTAACCTTGGGAGTTTAAAACAAGCCTGGAGTAGCAAGTATTTTAAGGTATTTGCAGGCCCCCATCTTCTGCACTCAAAGTGCCAGAGTGGGGAATCAGCCTTGACAAAGGAGGTCTGTAGAAAGGGACCTATGGGTCACAATGGATCACAGACTAAAGCTATGAGTCAAGAGTGTAATACTGTTGCAAAAAAAAACAAGGCCTCAACTGGAGTATTGTGTCCAGTTCTGGGCACCACATTTCAGGAAGGATGTGGACAATTTGAAGAAAGTCCAGAGAAGAACAACAAAAACGATTAAAGGTCTAGAAAACATGACCTATGAGTCAAGATTGAAAAATTTGGGTTTGTTTACTCAGGAGAAGAGAAGACCTAGGGGAGACATGAGAACAGTTTTCAAGTACTAGAAAGGCTGCTGTAAGGAGGAAGGTGCAAAATCGTTCCTATGATCCTCTGAGGATAGGACAAGAAAGCAACTGGCTTAATTTGCAGCAAGATTGCAGTTTAGGTTCAACATTAAGGGAAAAGTCCCTGTCAGGGTCATTAAGCACTGGAATAAATTGCCTGGGGAGGTTGTGGATCTCCCTCATTGGAGGTTTTTAAGGGAGGTTAGGCAAACAACTGTCAGGGATGGTCTAGAAGATAACACAGGGCATCCCAGTCCTACAATTCTGTGTTTCTCTAGGGGTGTCGTTTTAATGGAGCTGCTTTAACAACTTAATCACGCCAAAATCTCTGTTTTTAGTGATCACTCTCCTCAGGAGCGCTGCTGGGCAGCTTCAATGTCTGCAACCTCCAGCGCTGTAGGGAAGGGTTAGGGTTTTGTGCAGGTCTCCTGTGTGGCTCTGTCTCTGTGCTCTCTGCAGGGCGCAGTAATGCACCGCTGTGTCTGCCAGCTGCAGGGCTGTGATGTTGAGAACTGTGGAGCTGTCATCCGCCTGGGAAGAAAACCTCTCCTGGGCGAAATCTACAGTACCACCGAAACCTTGAGCTCGCTTCGCTCCTGTCACCAGAATGCACTACAGTGCTTGATTCGGATACACACGGCACCAATTCAGATAGACAGAAGCGGTACAGTTGTTATGATAAGAACAGCGGAAGGTCACAGAGTCTCCTTCTAGTCCAGAGACTTGGGGTTCTTTGGACTCCACCCAGTCACCCGGCACAGCACCTGGAACAAGACAATCACCTTCCAGGACGTCCTCTCAGTTGCGCCCATGGACGCAGCTCACAAAGAACTCTAAAAGATTTAGGTGCTCAACAGGAATTGAATCAGGGTGACGGTGAGGGTTATACGTAGGATCAATGTGAGGGTTTGGCTTAGGGATACCATTCGGTTTAGGGTTAGAGTTGGGGTTAATGTTCCATGTAATTTCGGAGTCTTAAACGCTCTCAAACCTCTTCGAAAACCCCCGTATAATCACCTAGACGAGTAAATACCCAAACAGTTAGAAGAAAACACGTCTAGATGGCTCCCCCTACACGGGACCCGGTCTGACACCCTCCCCTGCTGCTTCTGCGAAGAGGAATCTAAATGTCATGGATAGATTTCCAATGATAAAATGTATTCATATTTCCCGCCAGTAGGTACCACTGCTCGCCTACTGATTTTCCACAACATGCAAAGAGACCCTGACTGTACTCATGTTTTTAAACTCATACAAGTTTTCTAACTAATCACACACAAATATAATTTTATTTGATGTTCGGATATAGATTGGACTCTGGTCCATTGGAAACCGGTAGCTAAACAATGCTTTACCCAACCACAAATAGGATAGTTTTTTACTGCCATAGTGTTATCTCACATATGTCAATTAAGGGAGGTTTTCACAATTAGGATTTCTCATAAACTGGCCCCAGTTTATAATGAGAAAATATTCCTACGATGGTTCCTGCCTGACAAAGCCCATGCACTGTGTATTCTGCAAGGCCGGGGGATGTTTTAATGGAGCTGTTTGAATAAGGATTTGAAGGTTTGCAGGGAGTATCCTGAAACCAACATTCAGTATGTTTTAACAGCGCTTTCAAGCCCCCTGCAGGACGTAGATTCCAGCCTCGGTGCGCTTAACGTCTGTTTCCAGCAAGGGAAGGGAGGGTTTTGTACAGCTCTGCTGTGAGGCTCTGTCACTGTGCCCGCTGCAGGGCGCAGAGATACACCGCTGTGTCTGCCAGCTCCAGGGCTGCGATGTTCAGAACTGTGGAGCTGTCATCGGCCTGGGAAGAAAACCTCCCCTGGGCGAAACTTGCGGTATCACTGAGATCTTTGTAGGACTTCGCTCCTCTCCAGAGAATGTGCTGCGGGGCTCGGTGCGGATACTGCCGGTACCAGTAGAGATAGACATTACCAGAGCTGGTATCATAAGAACAGCTGAGTGTGTACTGAGTACTTGTGGCACCTTAGAGACTAACCAATTTATTTGAGCATGAGCTTTCGTGAGCTACAGCTCACTTCATCGGATGCAGTTAGTCTCTAAGGTGCCACGAGTCCTCCTTTTCTTTTTGCGAATACAGACTAACACGGCTGTTACTCTGAAACCTGAGTGACAGAGTGTCTCCTTCTGATCTAGAAACTTCAGGCTCCGTGGACTGGACCGAGTCACCCAGAGCAGCACCTGCAGAAAGTCAGTCAAATTCAAGGGCAACATTTCAACTGCACTTGACCCATAGAACTGGCTCTAGATGCATTGCAATGTAAGGTTTGGCATTTCAAACAAGACTGAAGGACTTAGGTGCCTTACACCAGAAGATTTAAAGTAATAGAGTAGGTTAGAGTTAAGTGAGAGTTAGAGAAATTGTTTGGGGATAGGTTTAGGTTAGGTAGGAGACGTGCATACAAATTTGTTAGGCGCCTTTGAAAACCAGCCCCTTTACCTAGGTGATTAAATATCCAAATACTGAGAATCAAACACTTGTCCATGATGTCTCCTATAGCGACCAAGTTTGACTCTTTCAGCTGTTGCTTCGAAGAGGCTTTTAAGCTTCTGGTCTCTGAAAGCAGCTACAAGGGGGCCAGGTTAATCAGAAACAAGCCTAAAGGAAGAGGGAGGAGTTTGGGAAACTGACCTGACCCCGGAAACACCACTGGCTCCCTATTACTCTGCAGTTGACATCGTGCGAAGATTGAGTGAAGAAGGATTGATTTGTGGGTAAGGATCTGTTCTGGGACTCAGGATACCTGCCTGGCTTCTGTTCTCAGTTTTGTGACAGACTCCCGGTGTGACCCGGTGCAAACTAGTTAACTTCTCTTTGCCTCCGTTTTTCTATCTGTAAACACGACTTCTTGCTGCAAACCGGAAATACCCCGGCCTCCTGTACAGAGGAGTGATAATATTTCTCTGCCTGAGGATAAATCCTTAGGGATTCTGGGGATAAATCCTTTTCAATCACACAGATATTAAAGTGATCGGGATCATGTAGTATTGACTAATAATATAGACTGGGATTTAGTCGGGCTCCTAACACGCCTCCTAACTCTCCCCGGCTTTCATGAAAATCCCAGGAGAGATTCGTGGGAGGAATTGTTTTAAATTATTAGTGTGTTTCTTCCACAGCCTTTACTGGCATTCCGGCTGCAATGGGAGAACATTCAAATTCTGTAGAACAGTGAAAGGGGTTTCGACTCGCAACACGTATTTATTCCATTCACAAGCACATGGCGCTGCTTTGCCATTAGTTCGCCACACCCCACTCCTAGGAAGCATCGCTGTTACCGGCTGGGAATTGTGCTTTTTAAAAAACAGTAATACAAAGGCATGTCAGTTACCCAACCAATCAGCCCATCCTATGAGTGTTTCTTCCCTTTGAATACTCAGGTCCCTTTGGCGGCGTGGTGCGCTGTAGCTTCCCCCCATCAGGCGCAGCCCAACATATGGAAAAACAGCGAGGAGTCCGGTAGCGCCTTAAAGACTAACCGATTTATTTGGGCATAAACTTTGGTTGTTTTTGTGCATACAGACTAACATGGCTACCCCTCTGATACTGGCCAACATACGTATTTTCACCTAATTTTTAAAAATATTTCACCCACATTTTTTCCACAAATGGGATTTTAAACAGTATTTTCTTCATATTTGACCCACTCATTTTCATCCTAATTTTTATCTGGGTTTTTATCCTCACATTTGCACTCCGCAGTTTAGTACAAATGAGCTTTTTTTTTTTTTTTTTTTTTGTCCCACACTACACACGGAGAAGCCCGCTGGAGAACTGTGGAGGAAAATGTCTAAAATGATTCATGATTTAAGCTCGTGCCCTTTACATTCTCCAGGCGTGACAGTTGAATGTAGCTCTTTAAATACTTAACTCTTGGAGGGAGCTAGAACAAATAAATTGAGGTCCCCTCGTCATCCCAAAATATGCGGCTGTACAGAGTGGAAGGAGTCCCCTCCGGAGATCTGCAAACAGGATTAATCTCTGAAAATCTAGTGCAGCACGGGTGGGAGGGTTTTTGTGCGGCTCTCCTATGTGGCTCTGTCACCGTGCCACATCCAGGGCGCAGAGATACAGCGCCGTGTCTGCCGGCTCCAGGGCTGCGATGCTCAGAACTGTGGAGCTGTCATCAACCTGGGAAGAAAACCTCTTCTTGGCGAAACCTGCGGTATCACTCCGACCTCTGGCCTGCTTCACTCCTCTCCGGAGAATGTACTGCGGGGCTTGGTTGGGAAACTGGCGGTACCAGTAGAGATAGACGTAGCCGGTAGAGCTGGTCTCATAAGAACAAGAGAGGGTCACAGCGTCTCCTTCTCTTCCAGAGAGGTGGGGTTCCCTGGACAGGACCGAGTCCCCCAGCGCAGCACCTGCAACAAAACAATCGAATTTAAGGGCATCAGTTCACCTGTACCTGACCCGCAGAGGTGCGTTGCGGTGTAAGACTGGCCATTTCGAAGAATCCTAAGGGGTTTATGCTCCCGATGGCGTTTAAAATAAGGTTAGGGCTAGAGTAAAGGCAGGTATTTAGCACTGCCCTTCGATGTCGGGTTCGGTTTAGGATTTAAGGGTCGGGGGAGAGCCAGGTTCCAGATAAGGTTGAAGGGTAAGTAGGACTTTTAACTTCCTTCGACTATCTCAGAAACCCCAGCCTGTTTACCTAGGTGATTAAATAGCCAAATGCTGAATATATAAAACGTCTCCATGATTTTTTTCCTATTGAGACGAAGTGGGACGCTCCAGATACCACAGCTAAGAGGAATCTAAATTTCACCGCTCTTCACGCAGCTACAGCTAACTGGGTGGGAGGGAGGTTCATGAGAAACCGGCACGGTGAAGGAGGGAGGGTTTTGGGGGGAAACTCTTAACAGACACAGGAAACGCCGTGAGTTGTGCTCAGTCTGCAGCTGACAAAGGGGTGACAGTGGGGTAAGAAGAGTGAGTTGGTGGCTAAGGCTCTGGGCTGGGATACAGGAAACCTGGTTTCGATTCCCAGCTCTGCTACAAACCCCCTCTCTGACCTTGGGCAAGCCAGTTGATATTTTTCTGTGGCTCCCCTTCCCTTCCTGTACAAGACAGGAATAGGACCTTCTTTCCCTCAGGGGCTGCGTCCTGAGGCTGGATAATCTGAGGCGCTCGGATATCATTCAGAAGAAGCCCATAGAAATAAGTAAGATTTTTTTAGCAAGGAAGTCTGGAATGTTCAAAGAGAAATTAAGAGTTAGGTGCCTAATTCACCTGGGTTCCTTTGAACTTCCTCGCCGTATTTTTAGAACAATTATTTTAATCTCTCTCTCTCTCTCTCTCTCTCTCTCTCTCTCTCTCTCTCTCTCTCTCTCTCTCTCTCTCTCTCTGTGTGTGTGTGTGTGTGTGCGCGTGTGTGTGTCCTCCTGGTTAAAATACTTTTTTGCCAAATAGTTTTCGATTATCAAACCTCTGTTTGCTTGCAACATACATACCAGCATTGCTTTAATCTAGGTTATTATTTAAAAGTAGTGCAAGGAAACACTAGTACTCTAACAAACCACGACAGCATACACATTTTCTTTGTACATTTTCTTTCTTTCCATTTTCTTTGGCACATTGTGCCAGCAATGCCCCTCTGCCATATACATTGGTCAAACTGGACAGTCTCTATGTAAAAGAATAAATGGACACAAATCAGATGTCAAGAATTATAACATTCATAAACCAGTCGGAGAACACTTCAATCTCTCTGGTCACGCAATCACAGACATGAAGGTCGCTATCTTAAAACAAAAAAACTTCAAATCCAGACTCCAGCGAGAAACTGCTGAATTGGAATTCATTTGCAAATTGGATACTATTAATTTAGGCTTAAATAGAGACTGGGAGTGGCTAAGTCATTATGCAAGGTAGCCTGTTTCCTCTTGTTTTTTCCTACCCCCCCCCCCCCAGATGTTCTGGTTTAACTTGGATTTAAACTTGAAGAGTGGTCAGTTTGGATGAGCTATTACCAGCAGGAGAGTGAGTTTTTGTGTGTATGGGGGTGGGGGGGATGTGAGAAAACCTGGATTTGTGCAGGAAATAGCCCAACTTGATTGTCATGCACATTGTGTAAAGAGTTGTCACTTTGGATGGGCTATCACCAGCAGGAGAGTGAATTTGTGTGGGGGGGTGGAGGGTGAGAAAACCTGGATTTGTGCTGGAAATGGCCCACCTGATGATCACTTTAGATAAGCTATTACCAGCAGGACAGTGGGGTGGGAGGAGGTATTGTTTCATATTCTCTGTGTATATATAAAGCCTGCTGCAGTTTCCACGATATTCATCTGAGGAAGTGAGCTGTAGCTCACGAAAGCTTATGCTCTAATAAATTGGTTAGTCTCTAAGGTGCCACAAGTACTCCTTTTCTATTTTCTTTTATGTTACCCAGCAAAACTAAAGTAACAGGGGATGGGTGAGTCTGTTGTCCCTGGAGCCTGTTGGTCAGACGCTGGAAATGGGCAACAGGGGATGGATCACTTGATGATTACCTGTTCTGTTCATTCCCTCTGGAGCACCTGGCATTGGCCACTGTCGGATACTGGGCTAGGAACAGACCATTGGTCTGACCCAGTATGGCCCTTCTTATGTTTGCACAAGGGTTTGCTTTTGGGAGGAATAGGAAGATATATTTTGACACCACCAAAAGTACTCCAAAAGATGAGTTTCTTCACAGTATAACAAATCTGTCAAGGGCCCCTGCTTCCATCCTCAATATGTCTAAATCCTATTGCAGAAAGGAAAGGGAGGGTTTTTGCACAGCTCTGCTATGTGGCTCTGTCACTGTGCCCTCTGCAGGGCGCAGTAATACATCGCTGTATCTGTCGGCTCCAGGACTGCTATGGTTAGAACGGTGGAGCTGTCATCAGCCTGGGAAGAAAATCTCTCTTGGGCGAAATCTGCAGTATGATCATACGTGTTTCCCTTGGCGCCTCTTTGCAGAAGGTACTGTGGGGCTCGGTTGGGATACTGGCGGTACCAGTAGAGAGAAAGGGAACTGGTGTAGCTGGTCGTGTAGGAGCAATTGATGGTTACAGAGCCTCCTTCTGTTCCAGACATTTGGGGGTCCTTAGACTGGACCGAGTCTCCCAGCACCTCACCTGCGACACAAAGATTAACCGAATGGCATCAATTCCATTGCACTCGGCACACGGAAAGAGTTTCGGGTGTTGCACTTTCGGAGGGCACTTCAAACGCGTTTAAGGGGTTTCGGCGCCCGACACCAGTGAATTGAGGATAGGGTGAGGGGTAGAGCTGTGGGTTAGGGTAAAGGTTTAGAGTTAGCGTTTGGGTTAGGAAAAGTTTTAGAATTAGAGTTAAGTGAGCTCTGGGTGCCTGGTTTCGTTAGGATGCTCCAAAGAGCCCTAGACACCTTACCTAGGTGAATAAACAGCCAAATGCTGATAAGGAAACATGCCTCCATGATTTCTCTTCTAGCGACCGAATCTGAGGTTCTCAGACGTTGCTGCTCACAGGAAAATTAACTTCACGCCTCTGAAAGCAGCTGCAGGTGGGGAAGGTTCATCAGAAACCAGCCCAAAGGAAGAGGGAGTTGTTCTGGACTTGAAACACGCTGGGTTCATGTTGGTCTGTAGCTGACAGTGAGCTAGAGAGGGAAGGTTGGGTTTGTGGTTAGAACACTGGCTAGAGACCTGGTTTTCAGCTATGATACAGACTCTCTGCATGACCTTGGACAAGTTTCTTAAGAGCTCTGTGCTTCATTTTCCCTCTATGGTGATCATCCTATTTCTCTAGCTCATTTTGGCATTGTGAGTATAAATATCTCGAGTTACTCCAATTCTGTTTTTTTTTAAAAAAAGGAGGAGCCCTTGTGGCACCTTAGAGACTAACAAATTTATTTGAGCGTAAGGTTCCTGGGCTAAAACCTACTTCATCAGATGCATGCAGTGGAAAATACAGTAGGACTATATATATATACACAGAGAGAACATGAAAAAATAGGTGTTGCCATACACGCTATAACCAAAGTGATCAGTTAAGTTGAGCTATTATCAACAGGAGAAAAAAAAATTTCTATAGTGATAATCAGGATGGCCCATTTCCAACAGTTGACAAGAAGGTGTGAGTAACAGTAAGGGGGAAAATTAGCATGGGGAAATAGTTTTACTTTGTGTAATGACACATCCGCTCCAGTCTCTATTCAAGCCTAATTGAATGGTGTCCAGTTTGTAAATTAATTCCAATTCAGCAGTTTCTCCTTGGAGTCTGTTTTTGAAGTTTTTTTTGTTGAAGAATTTCCACTTTTAGGTTTGTAATGGAGTGACCAAAGAGACCGAAGTGTTCTCCGGCTGGTTTTTGAATGTTATAATTCTTGACGTCTGATTTGTGTCCACTTATTCTTTTACATAGAGACTGTCCTATTTGGCCAATGTACATGGCAGAGGGGCATTGCTGGCACATGATGGCATATATCACACTGGTGGATGTGCAGGTGAAAGAGCCTCTGATAGTGTGGCTGATGTGATTAGGCCCTATGACGGTGTCCCCTGAATAGCTATGTGGCCAGAGTTGGCAAGGATTGTAACTGGGGGTCACATTAGCACACCTAGATCTAGTAGGAATGAAGTCTGGGGTTCTCAAAGGAGAAATTTAATGGGATTTTCGTGCCTAACTCCCTTAGCCTCCTTTGAGATTCCCTGCCAAAATTCTTGGAAGAATTGTTTTAAATTGCTTTTGTTGACTTCCGATTTAAAACTGAAAATACGAGTGTCTGGAAGGATTTCACATTACAATGAGTATTTATACTTCTCACCGCTAGATGGCGGAGAGACAGAAGCTTGCCTTAATCGTATTTGTCAACACTGAGGGCAATTAGCCAGTGGAACAATTTACAAAGTGTTGCAACTTTTCAATCATGGTTGGATTCCCCCGCGTCCCAAAAGATGCGTTGTTAAACAGACAGGAATTAATTCATGGAGGTACCATGGCCTGTGTTGTGACAGATATGGTGAATTCTTTCAATACCCTTGAAAAATATTACTGAATTCAGTTTAAGTATCTTCGGGGGTCCAATGTATTAAATGCAAATTTCACGAATTATTGTGGACGAGGGTTGTATGTAACCTCTCTAGGGGAGAGATGTGATGTGGGAACCGAGTGTTCAAAGGTCTCTATGGAAGAAAATGCCAGACCAAAAAGGACTTTGGGAACAAAAAAAGTCGAGTGTTTGCCCGGGAAAAATCTAAGGGGAGGTGAATGAAAATTCCCCAGCAGACGCCCAGATTGAGGAGTCGGCCTGTGTCTGATGAGCTATGCGCCAGGCTGGGCAGAGATGGCTCCCGCTGTTGGTCAGAAGCTGGGAATGAGGCCACAGGGGATGGATCACTTGCTGATTCCCTGTTCTGTTCATTCCCTTTGGGGCACCGGGCATTGACCACTGTTGGCAGACAGGACACTGGGCTAGAAGCACCTTTGTTCTGACCCAGTCTGGCCGTTCTTATGTTCTCATTACATGCAGGTAAGATTAAAGGCCCAAGCTATATAAAGGAAAGAGTAAATTATTTGTTCTGGAACTGTGGCAGTTATGACCCATCTGAAAAAACCCAGTGGTTGTGGGTTTAGAAGGACTGACATTTAGGCTGGAATCAGGGGCTGCTTGTGAGAAGCCTTTTAGCATGTGGGTGGGTTGTTTGTTCTAATGTGTTTTTGTTTGTTTTTCCTGTAATGCTTTCACCCTAGAAATACATCTGCTGTTTTAGAACAGCTGCCTGGTCACTTGTAACTGTGGCAATTACACTGCTCGTCACCTCTGGGGAGAAAGCAAGGTGCAGGAGACTGGCCTCTTGGGCTGTCTGGCTTGCTGGGGGTAACACAGTCTAGGCAGGGAACTGAACCACTCGTTCAGGCAGAGAAGAGAGAGGCGGATCTAGGTGATCAGTGTGGACCCTTCTGGCTTTATAATCTATGGTTTAGGATTTCTGTTTGCGGGTTCTATGGAAGGAGTCACACCAAACCAACACAATCGTCCCCCTCCTCAAAGAAATCTGCTGAAACGTTGTGACGTCCTGAGGGCAGCTGCTTTGCGCTTCAGGGAGCGCCTAACCTCCATTGCGGCTGCGCCTGGGGAAGGTTACTCAGAAACCCGCCGAGTGGGAGAGGGAGAAGTTTGGGGGCCTCTTAACAGACACAGGAAACAAGCTGTGTTCGGGTGAGTGTGCAGCTGAAAAAGCGGGTGGTTCAGGGAAGAAAACTGGGTTTGTAATAAGTCGGTTTCTGCTCGGGGACTGAAGATACGAGGATTCGCTTCTTAACTCTTTAATTCACCGACTTCCAGTTTGCTCTGGGACAAGCCAGGAAATCGTTCTGTGCCTCAATTTTCTTATATGTGAAATAACATTTCTCCTTCTGCCAGGGGGAATAGGAGGATAAATAGGTTGGGGCGCTAAGTAGTGACTGGGAAGGGGGTTACATAGCTACAGAGGTTGTTTTTTAATTGAATGAAACCTGAAATTGTCCAAGGAGCGGTGCGAGCAGCTAAAGTCTCCTTTCAAAGTTTCAGACTATATTCTTGAAATAATTATTTCCCTTTGTTTGGCCTTTTCTTCTACAACCGTTGTTGTCTCCCTCGCTAGACATTAAAAGGAAGAGTAGCTAGAAGGATTTCAGATTATAATAAACCTTCATACTTTTTCAGCAGTCCATGCAGCTGCGTTCACAGTAATTTCCCCCATACACGTGGAAGGCATCATGTTGATCCTATAGGGACTGTTGAAGTTTCTTCACGCACCCATGTATCGTCGGGATGGGGCATGAACATGTTTATCAGCAATCAATGTCTGGGGCTATCATAAAAAATGTAACGGGATGAGGAGCCCAACTCCGTCACCGTCCTTTGAAACGCCCGGCCAGAACTCCTGAAAGAATAATTTTAAATTATTTTCGTCTTTCATCTGCTGCCTTTGCCCTCAGCCTCAGTTAAAGTGGAGATCTATAGAGCAGGGAACCAAGTATCAGAGGGGTAGCCTATTAGTCTGTATCTATGATTGTGTAGACCTCTATCATATCGCCCTTAGTCTTCTCTTTTCCAAGGTGAAAAGTCCCGGTTTTATTCATCTCTCCTCATATGGAAGCCAGTGTTTTAATGCAGGCGCTTTGGCGAATTTAGGAAGTATTAATCTGACAGCACCACACCCCAGCCAGAATGTGTGTTTTTAACAGCAAAACTCCCGAGGGGCTCCGCTTCCAACCTCAATGTGCAGAACATTATCTGCAGCTGGGAAGGGAGGGTTTTTGTTCGGCTCTCCTACGTGGCTGTCTCACTGTGCTCTCTGCAGGGCGCAGTAATACACCGCGCTGTCCGCCAGCTCCAGGGCTGCGATGTTCAGAACGGTGGAGCTGTCATCAGCCTGGGAAGAAAACCTCTGCTGGGCGAAATCTGCAGTGTGGCTTTGGCCGCTGGCGGACTTCGCTCCTCTCCAGAGAATGTACTGCGGGGCTTGGTTCGGATACTGACGGTACCAGTAGAGATAGGCATCGCTACCGCTGGTGGCGTAAGAACAGCTGAGTGTCACAGAACCTCCAGCTGATCCAGACCCTTCGGATTCCTTGGACTGGACCGAGTCACAGAATGCAGCACCTGCGACAAGACAAACACATTCGAGGTCATTTCATCTGTAGCTGAGCCTTGGAAACGATAACACCTGCATTGCAATTTAAGGGAATTTCAAAGCCGTCAGAGGGATTTAGGCATCTAACTCCATAGGAATTAATGTTATGAGCAGGAGAAGGGTTAGGGTTTTACGTTAGGATTAAGGCAAGGGTATGAAGAAGGGTTTGTTTGGGGTAGGGTTTAGGGGTATGGTGAGAGCGAACTGTTAAATTGTAGCATTCGAGTTTTGGTTACAGTCTAGGATAAGGCTTAATTATAGTGTTAGGTTTACGGTTCAATGGGAATTGAGTGTCTAGTTTCCTTAGGCTTCTTTGAAATCCCAGCCCAGTTACCTAGGAGATTGAATATCCAAATGCTGAGAAGAAAACACGTCTCCATAGTATCTGCTCTAGCGACCAAGTTTCAAACGCCCAGCTACTGCCGCTCTCTTAGAGGAATATAAACGATCCGTCTGTGAGGGCAGCAACAACAGTGGAAGATTCATTAGAAACCAGAGCAGAGGAAGAGGGAGGAGTTTGAGGAACGCAGCGGAGCCGCTGACATATCAGAGTGCTGGGGTGGGGGGCAGGGGTTGTGGGCAAGGGTCTGCTCTGGAACTCAGAGACCTGCTTCACCCGCCACAGACTCTGTGTGTGACGATGGGTAATCCTCTGCCTCCGTTTTCCTAGTTGCAAAAAAAAAGCTGGGGAAGGTTCCCAGCTCCTATAGGGACTGTGGAGATTTCTCGACGCATTCATGTATCATTGTGATGGGGCATGAGCATGTTCATCCGCAATCAGTCTCTGGGGCTATCACAAGAAAAATGTGACGGGATGAGGAGACCAACTCCGTTACCCTCCTTTGAAATGCCCAGTCAGGACTCCTGAAAGAATTATTTTAAATAATTTTCGTCTTTCATTTGCTGCCTTTGCCATCAGCGTCAGTTTAAGCGGAGACCTATAGAGAGAGCACAGAAGGGTTTCAAAAGACAACCCGTGTTTATATTTTCCTCCAGCAAATGGTGACGCTTTGTCATGTTAAGAGTTCATGGTTCTCAGCATATAGTCTCGGGAATAGTGTCTTGCAATTAAACAGTTTCCAAGCAAATCTACCCCAAAAGGCAACTGTCTCTACAGTAGGAGCATTGATTTCACTCTGGGAGAGTTGGTAACTGTAGCTTTACACCACCACTCAAAAATGGGTATTTCCAACAATTTTCCCCTCATTTTAACTGGCCTATTTGACCCCCTTTTCACCATAAATGAGCAATTTAACAGTATATTGTCCATGTGTAAAGGAAATTTTTCATTCCAATTTTATCTCAATTTGTATTTTCAACAATAGTTCACTTTGCCTACATTTCTACTCACATTTAACCCTTGTTTTACTACAAATGATTCTCACTCACTCACACACACACACACACACACACACACACACCGATATAGGTAATCCCTAACTCTAGGAAAAGAGGTGTTAATAGGGTCCTAATTAAAGATATGCCCATTATTTTATCCAAGGGCGATGTTTAAATTAGCTCTTTAAATAACATTTAACTTTTAAGGGGAGTTGTATATTTAAGCACAGCAAATACTCTCTTTCAAGGCGCTGCTGCTCGTTTTAATGCTTGTACCATCCATCCCCTGCAGCTGGGAAGAGAAGGTTTTTGCACAGCTCTGTTATGTGGTTCTGTCACTGTGCCAGACTCAGGGCGCAGAGATACAACGCCGTGTCTGCCGGCTCCAGGGCTGCGATGTTCAGAACTGTGGCGCTGTCATTAGCCTGAGAAAAAAACCTCTGCTGGGCGAAACCTGCGGTATCACTGAACGTGCTCCCTTTTGCTCCCCTCCGAAGGATGTACTGCGGGGCTCGGTTCGGATACTGACGGTACCAGTAGAGATAGACACCAGCAGGGTAGCTGGTTTCATAAGAACAGCTGAGGGTCACGGAGCCGCCTTCTGACCTGGACACCAAGGGTTCATTGGACCGGACCGAGTCACCCAGCACCGCACCTGCAACAAAACACTCGCTTTCAAGGACATCCAGGTGCATTGGCAGGTCTAGGCTGGGAATTTTAAAAGAGCCCAAGGGGGTTATTCACCTAATCAAGAACAAATTAAGGTTAGCGTAAAAAATTAAGGTTAAGGATAGCCGGGGCTTTCGGATCTGGGTCAGGGTTGGGATCAGGGTTCAGGTTCTGGGTAGAGCCGGACAAACTGAGAGGTCGCGGCGAGAAGAATCTGAAAGGCAACTTCTCGGAACAAGGGCTGGGAGCGGTTACTGCGGGACCAGCCAAGCAGAAGAGGGCGGAGTTCGGGAAATGCGTAACAGACACAGGAAACGTGCTGGGTTCAGATTAGTCGGCAACTGAAGCGGAGATGAGAACTCGTGGGAAAAATTCCTTCCACTGCATTTCCTGGAAGATCGGTTTCTGACTTTCTGTCATTTTTTCTTAATCATTTTCCTTTTCATTGTCTTTCTTGTTGCTATTTGGTGAGAACTGAATTAAAGACATTGTGGGAAGACAAGTTCTGTGTTGTGTGCTGGTTTTGTGGGTGTGGGTGTCTTTCTATCTGTCTCTGTGTTTGTGTTTGCATGTGCGTGTGTGTCTGCATGCTTCTGTGTGTTGTGCCTTTGTGTATCTATCCCACTGGCGCCATGCTGGTTTACTCCAGATAGGGGAATCCAGCCCCAATGGGAGTACAGCTGATTGATACCTGTGGTGGACCTGGCCCAGTTGACTCCATCTGGCCCACAGTGATTCACCTTAGTTGAGGAGCAGACCCAATGCGGGTAAACTGAGGTTAATATGGGGTAACACAATGGTGAAAGAGGCCCAGAAGGCTTCATAGCTGTCAGGTCATGTCCTCATACCAGACCTACCACCTTGTTTAACCATCTGTCTGGGCCTGGGGATTCTACTCTGAAATTGTATTTCTCATGGTGAGAAAGCCAAGGAGGTGAACATATGAATGGCCATACTGGGTCAGACCAAAGATCCATCCAGCCCAATATCCTGTCTACCGACAGTGGCCAATGCCAGGTGCCCCAGAGGGACTGAACCTAACAGGTAATGATCAAGTGATCTCTCTCCTGCCATCCATCTCCACCCTCTGACAAACAAAGGCTAAGGACACCGTTCCTTACCCATCCTGGCTAATAGCCATTAATGGACTTAGCCTCCATGAATGTATCCAGTTCTCTTTTAAACCCTGTTATAGTCCTAGCCTTCACAACCTCCTCAGACAAGGAGTTCCACAGGTTGACTGTGCGCTGAGTGAAGAAGAACTTCCTTTTATTTGTTTTAAACCTGCTACCCATTAATTTCATTTGGTAGCCCCTAGTTCTTATATTATGCGAACAAGTAAATAACTTTTCCTTATTCACTTTCTCCACACCACTCATGATTTTATAGACCTCTATTGTAACCCCACATAGTCTCCTCTTTTCCAAGCTGAAAAGTCCTAGCCTCTTTAATCTCTCCTCATATGGGACCCGTTCCAAACCCCTAATCATTTTAGTTACCCTTTTCTGAACCTTTTCTAATGCCAGTATATCTTTTTTGAGATGAGGGGACCACACTGTGCACAGTATTCAAGATGTGGGAGTATCATGGATTTATATAAGGGCAATAAGATATTCTCCATCTTATTCTCTATCCCTTTTTTAATGATTCCTAACATCCCGTTTGCTTTTTTGACTGCTGCTGAGCACTGTGTGGACATCTTCAGAGACCTATCCATGATGACTCCAAGATCTTTCTCCTGATTAGTTGTAGCTAAATTAGCCCCCAACATATTGTATGTATAGTTGGGGTTGTTTTTTCTAATGTGCATTACTTTACATTTATCCACATTAAATTTCATTTGCCATTTTGTTGCCCAATCACTTAGTTTTGTGAGATCTTTTTGAAGTTCCTCACAGTCTGCTTTGGTCTTAACTATCTTGAGCAGTTTAGTATCATCTGCAAACTTTGCCAGCTCACTGTTTACCCCTTTCTCCAGACCATTTATGAATAAGTTGAATAGGATTGGTTCTAGGACTGGCCCTTGAGGAACACCACTAGTTGCCCCTCTGCATTCTGAAAATTTACCATTTATTCCTACCCTTTGTTCCCTGTCTTTTAACCAGTTCTCAATCCATGAAAGAATCTTCCCTTTTAGCCCATGACAAATTAATTTATGTAAGAGCCTTTGGTGAGGGATGTTGTCAAAGGCTTTCTGGAAATCTAAGTACACTATGTCCACTGGATCCCCATTGTCCACATCTTTGTTGACCCCCTCAAAGAACTTTATTAGATTAGTAAGACACGATCTCGCTTTAAAGAAACCATGTTGACTTTTGCACAACAATTTATGTTCTTCCATGTGTCTGACAATTTTATTCTTTACTATTGTTTCAACTAATTTGCCCAGCACTGACATTAGACTTACCGGTCTGTAATTGCCAGGATCACCTCTAGAGCTTTTCTTAAATATTGGTGTTACATTAGCTATCTTCCAGGCACTGGGTACGGTAGCTGATTTAAAGGACAGGTTAAAAACCATAGTTAATAGTTCCGCAAATTCACATTTGAGTTCTTTCAGAACTCTTGGGTGAATGCCATCTGGTCCCAGTGACTTGTTACTGTTAAGTTTCTCAATTAATTCCAAAACCTCCCCTACTGACACATCAATCTGTGACAATTCCTCAGATTTGTCACCAACAAAAGATGGCTCAGGTTTGGGAATCTCCCTAACACCCTCAGCCGTGAAGATTGAAGGAAATAATTCATTTAGTTTCTCCACAATTACTTTGTCCCCTTTAAGTGCTCCTTTGGTATCTTGATCTTCCAGGGGCCCCACTTGTTGTTTAGCAGGCTTCCTGCTTCTGATGTACTTAAAAACATTTTCAAAAAAAGAAAAGGAGTACTTGTGGCACCTTAGAGACTAACCAATGTATTAGAGCATAAGCTTTCGTGAGCTACAGCTCACTTCCTCAGATGCATCTGAGGAAGTGAGCTGTAGCTCACGAAAGCTTATGCTCTAATACATTGGTTAGTCTCTAAGGTGCCACAACTACTCCTTTTCTTTTTGCGAATACAGACTAACACGGCTGTTACTCTGAAACCTGTTAAAAACATTTTATTCCTTTTTGTGTTTTTGTCTAGCTGTTCTTCAAACTCCTTTTTGGCTTTCTTATTACATTTTTTCACTTAATTTAGCAGTGTTTATGCATCTTTCTATTTACCGCACTAGGATTTGACTTCCACTTTTCAAAAGATGCCTTTTTATCTCTCACTGCTTCTTTTACATGGTTGTTAAGCCACAGTGGCTCTTTTTAAGTTCTTTTACTGTGTTTTTTAATTTGAGGTATATATTTAAGTTGGGCCTCTATTATTGTGTCTTTGAAAAGTGTTCATGAAGCTTGCAGGGATTTCCCTCTAGTCACTGTACCTTTTTAATTTCTGTTTAACTAACCTCCTCATTTTTCAGTAGTTCCCCATTCTGAAATTAAATGCCATAGTGTTGGGCTGTTGAGGTGTTCTTCCAACCAAAGGAATGTTAAATATTATTATATTATGGTCACTATTTCCAATCGGTCCTGTTATAGTTACGTCTTGGACCAGATCCTGCGCTCCACTCAGGACTAGATCGAGAGTTGCCTCTGCCGTTGTGGGTTCCTGTACCAGCTGCTCCAAGAAGCAGTCATTTAAAGTATCGAGAAATTTTGTCTCGCATTTCATCCTGAGGTGACATATACCCAGTCAATATGGGGATAATTGAAATTCCCCACTATTATTGAGTTCTTTATTTTGACAGCCTCTCTAATCTCCCTTAGCATTTCATCGTCCTATCACTGTCCTGGTCAGGTGGTCGATAATAGATTTCTACTGTTATATTCTTATTAGAGCATGGAATTACTATCCATAGAGATTCTATGGAACACGTGGATTAATTTAAGTTTTTTATTTCATTTGATTCTACATTTTTCTTTCACATATAGTGCCCCACCCCACATGACCTGTTCTGTCTTTCCGATATATTTTGTACCCCGGAATGATTGTGTCCCATTGATTGTCCTCAGTCCTCAAGGGTTCTGTGATGCCTATTATATCAATATCCTCCTTTACCATGAGGCACTCTAGTTCACCCGTCTTATTATTTAGACTTCTAGCATTTGTGTACAAGCATTTTAAAAACTTGTCACTGTTTATTTGTCTGCCCTTTTCTAATGCATCAGATTCTTTTTTATATGAATGTTTCTCATCTGATCTGGCCCATACTTTATCCTCTTTCATCCTCTCCTCCTGACTAAAACCTAGAGAATCTCTATCAATAGACTCTCCTCTAAGGGACGTCTCTGTCCGATCCACGTGCGCCTCTGAAACCATCAGCTCCCCCTCCCCCCCACCAGTCCCATCTCTTAGTTTAAAAACGGCTCTGCAACCTTTTTAATGTTTAGTGCCAGCAGCCTGGATCCACTCTGATTTAGGTGGAGCCCATCCTTCCTGTATACGCTCCCCCTATCCCAAAAGTTTCCCCAGTTCCTAATAAATCTAAACCCCTCCTCTACACCATCGTCTCATCCATGCATTGAGACTCCGAAGCTCTGCCTGCCCACCTGGCCCTGCGCCTGGAACTGGAAGCATTTCTGAGAATGCCACCATAGAGGTCCTGGATTTCAGTCTCTTTCTTAGCATCCTAAATTTGGCCTCCAGGACGTCTCTCCTACCCTTCCCTACGTCATTGGTACCTACATGTAACACGAGCACCGGCTCCTGCCCAGCACTACACATAAGTCTATCTAGATGCCTGGAGAGATCCGCAACCTTCACACCAGGCAGGCAAGTCACCATACAGTTCTCCCAATAAACACAAACCCAGCTCTCTATGTTCCTAATCATCGAATCTCCCATTACTAACACTTGCCTTTTCCTAATGACTGGAGTTCCCTCCCCTGGAGAGGTAACCTCAGAGCAAGAGGATACCTCAACATCATCTGGAAGGAGGTTCCCAACTATTGATTGCTCTCCTTCCCTGGGCCTTTCATCCTCCTTAACAGCACAGGGGCTGTCTGACTGGGGGTGGGACAAATCTACAGTGTCCTGGAAAGTCTCATCAACATACCTCTCTGCCTCCTTTAGCTCATCCAGTTCTGCCACCCTGGCCTCCAAACCCTGTACATGGTCTTTGAGGGCCAGGAGCTCCTGGCACTGAATGCACACATATGCCACCTGCCCAAAGGGCAGGTAATCATACATGCTACACTGAGTGCAATAAACAGGATAGCCCTCACTCTGCTGCTGGGCTTCTGCCTGCATTCTCTCCTACAGCTACCTAGGTTAATGATAGGTTTTTGTTTAAACCAAGAAGTTTGATTATAGTTTAGTTTAAAGGTTTTAAAGACTGGCAATTATCTTTGAAAACTCATGGCGATCGGGGGGAAGTCCGGGACAACTGGAAAAAGGCTAATGTAGTGCCCATCTTTAAAAAAGGGAAGAAGGGAGATCCTGGGAACTACAGGCCAGTCAGCCTCACCTCAGTCCCTGGAAAAATCATGGAGCAGGTCCTCAAGGAATCAATTCTGAAGCACTTAGAGGAGAGGAAAGTGATCAGGAACAGTCAGCATGGATTCACCAGGGCAAGTCATGCCTGACTAATCTAATTGCCTTCTATGACGAGATAACTGGCTCTGTGGATGAGGGGAAAGCAGTGGACGTGTTGTTCCTTGACTTTAGCAAAGCTTTTGACACTGTCTCCCACAGTATTCTTGCCAGCAAGTTAAAGAAGTATGGGCTGGATGAATGGACTATAAGGTGGATAGAAAGCTGGCTAGATTGTCGGGCTCAACGGGTAGTGATCAATGGCTCCATGTCTAGTTGGCAGGCGTTATCAAGTGGAGTGCCCCAAGGGTCGGTCCTGGGGCCGGTTTTGTTCAATATCTTCATAAATGATCTGGAGGATGGTGTGGATTGCACCCTCAGCTAGTTTCCATATGACACTAAACTGGGAGGAGAGGGAGATACGCTGGAGGGTAGGGATAGGATACAGAGAGACCTAGAAAAATTGGAGGATTGGGCCAAAAGAAATCTGATGAGGTTCAACAAGGACAAGTGCAGAGTCCTGCACTTAGGATGGAAGAATCCAATGCACTGCTACAGACTAGGGACCGAATGACTAGGCAGCAGTTCTGCAGAAAAGGACCTAGGGGTTACAGTGGATGTGAAGCTGGATATGAGTCAACAGTGTGCCCTTGTTGCAAAGAAGGCCAATGGCATTTTGGGATGTATAAGTAGGGGCACTGCCAGCAGATCGAGGGACGTGATCATTCCCCTCTATTCGACACTGGTGAGGCCTCATTTGGAGTACTGTGTCCAGTTTTGGGCCCCACACTACAAGAAGGATGTGGAAAAATTGGAAAGAGTCCAGCAGAGGGCAACAAAAATGATTAGGGGACTGGAACACATGAGTTATAAGGAGAGGCTGAGAGAACTGGGGATGTTTAGTCTAAGGAATAGAAGAATGAGGGTGGATTTGATGGCTGCTTTCAACTACCTGAAAGAGGGTTCCAAAGAGGATGGCTCTAGACTGTTCTCAGTGGTAGCAGATGGCAGAAGAAGGAGTAATGGTCTCAAGTTGCAGTGGGGGAGATTTAGGTTGGATATTAGGAAAAACTTTTTCACTAGGAGGGTGGTGAAGCAGTGGAATGGGTTACCTAGGGAAGTGGTGGAATCTCCTTCCTTAGAAGTTTTTAAGATCAGGCTTGACAAAGCCCTGCCTGGGATGATTTAATAGGGGATCGGTCCTGCTTTGAGCAGGGGGTTGGACTAGATGACCTCCTGAGGTCCCTTCCAACCCTGATATTCTATGATTCTAAGTTTACCTCACCCCCTTCCCACTCCCATTCCAAACTCCCTCTCGAAACTCCCTGTTAGTAGCCCCTGTTTTCAAAGCTCCCTGGTTGATTGCTCACTGCTTTATAAAACCCTGGCCTTCATGATAGCCCCGCCCCCTGACTAAGCCTCAGCCAATGAACAAAGACTTCTAGATTTCAAACCCTTGTTTAGAATCTCACAGTTTCCGAATGAGGGCCACAGCACAGGGTCCTTCAAACAAACAAACAGACAAACGCAAGCTCAGCACACACCAAGTAACCCTCTAACACAAACATACACTACAGACAGGGCTCCCTATTAAATGCCTCAGGGTGTCTTCCCACAAAGCACAGAAATACATTGCTGAGTCCATCGGCTCTAGCTCCTTAAACTGAAGAATTTTGAGGATTTCCTGAATTGTGTAGAAAACCGTCTCCCGGCTCCATTCTTTTCAGCATTACTCTCATCTATTCAGAAGTGGAAATCCACCATCCCTGATCGTTGCTGTCTGAACCAAAATAAGTAGCAATTCTGGTTTCCAGTGGAGAAAGTACACTCCAGGGTGACAGTCTGACCCCCCAACTTTTCCAGCTGCCCTTGTGTTTGCGTGACACTGCCTTGTCCCTGGCTGAAACCTGCAGGGAAGGAAAGAGATGCAGGAAAAGTTCACTCTAAGTAAGCATGTAAACCTATCGCACATCTACAGCCAGTCCTGTGTGAGGAGAACAAGAGTCCCTTTAGGACTCACGGCCTCCCAGAAATGGAAAGATTGTTTTTACGCATCTTGTACAAAGAGAATGGCGAAGGCGCAGAATGCGGGATGGGTTTGCCCAGCTTCTAGGTAAGACAGCAGTGAAGGTGAAAATAGAACCCAGGAGTCCTGAATCCTAATTTTCTATGCTTTATCCACTACTGGATGATCCCCAGTCAGCTCTGGCCATAGGACCCAGGAGTCCTGATTCTCAGTCTAACTGCTCTCAACCACTAGACTCTCCTCCTCTCCCAGAAATGGGACTAGAAACCAGGAGGCCAGACCCCTTCCTTTAACCAGCTAGGCCCCTGCTCCCCTCCATGACCTGTGAACAGAACCCAGGGATCTTGGCTTCTAATTCCATCCCCTGCTGAAACCCAATAGATAACAGAAACTCTAATGTTCATTTTCCCCCTTTTAGCAGGCACTTACTCAAAGAGAGGAATGCTGTTGCTGTCCAAATCAGGATTTCTGGAGCACTCATGGTTAAATATATTGTCTCCAGATCTTCAGGGGCTCCAAGACTAAACAATGATGGGTGCAATACAGGAACCTGAATAGAACAGAATCTTATGGTGAAGTTGCTCTCACAGAAGCAAATCAGAGACATTAAATCTGTGGCAAAACCTCCATTTAGTCCTCTCCTATGGACCCCAGTTGAAGGCTGTTTCCCTCACCATGTAACAGCTAATACCCTCCGGTAGCGTTTACCCCACCCGCTGTAGCTTTGGCTTGTTCCTGTCACCTGACACCTTTATGGCCTCCAGTCTCTTTAGCAAAAAGAAAAGGAGGACTTGTGGCACCTTAGAGACTAACCAATTTATTAGAGCATAAGCTTTCGTGAGCTACAGCTCACTTCCTCAGATGCATATCGTGGAAACTGTGGAAACTGTGGAAGGCAGTTTCCACGATATGCATCTGAGGAAGTGAGCTGTAGCTCACGAAAGCTTATGCTCTAATAAATTGGTTAGTCTCTAAGGTGCCACACGTCCTCCTTTTCTTTTTGCGAATACAGACTAACACGGCTGTTACTCTGAAACCAGTCTCTTTAGCAGCTCACTAGGAGCAGCTTAGTTCTCCTCTCTTTCATCTTCGGAGACAAGAGCTCAGCAAGAAACATGAGATTGAGTGGGTATTTACGTTTTTCAAAGGCTAACACACACACAGGGAACTGTACAGGGATCCCATTTCCACAGCGAGGAGAAAAATTGTACTCAGGGTTCTTTCTCCAGCGTGGAGCAAAGTTAAGCCCATTGATCTCAAAGTGACTATCCTTCAACAAAAAAACTTCGAAAACAGACTCCAACCAGAGACTGCTGAATTGGAATTAATTTGCAAATTGGATACAACTGACTTAGGCTTGAATAGAGACTGGGAATAGTTGATTCATTATAAAAAGTAACCTATTTCCCCTTGTTTATTATTTTTACCCCCTCCCCCTCTGTTCCCCAGACGTTCTTGTTAAACCCTGGATTTGTGCTGGAAATGGCTCACCTTGATTATCATACACTTTGTAAGGAGAGTGATCACTTTGGATGGGCTATTACCAGCAGGAGAGTAGGGTGGGGGGAGAGAAAACCTTTTGTAGTGATAAACACCCATTTTTTCATGGTTTGTGTGTATAAAAACATCTTCTGTATTTTCCACTGAATGCATCTGATGAAGCGAGCTGTAGCGCACGGAAAGCTTATGCTCAAATAAATTGGTTAGTCTCTAAGGTGCCACAAGTACTCCTTTTCTTTTTTCATGGGGTTATGCAGAGGTCTTCCAGGGGTATGTCAAGTCATCTAGATATTTACCTAGTTTTACAACAGGCTACATGAAAAGCACTAGTGAAGTCAGTACAAACTAAAATTTCACAAAAAGAAAAACAAAGTAAAACTATTTCCCCATATTTATTTCCCCACCCTCCACCCCTCACTGTTCCTCAGAGGTTCCTGTTAACTGCTGGAAATGGCCCACCTTGATTACCACTACAAAAGGTTTTCTGTCCACCCCCTCCCCCCCACTGGTAATGGCTCGTCTTGAGTGATCACTCTCCTTACAGTAAAAAGAAAAGGAGTACTTGTGGCACCTTAGAGACTAACCAATTTATTTGAGCATGAGCTTTCCTGAGCTACAGCTCACTTCAGCCGATGCATACCCTGGAAACTGCAGCAGACTTTATATACACACAGAGAATATGAAACAATACCTCCTCCCACCCCACTGTCCTGCTGGTAATAGCTTATCTAAAGTGATCATCAGGTTGGGCCATTTCCAGCACAAATCCAGGTTTTCTCACCCTCCACTCCCCCACACAAATTCACTCTCCTGCTGGTGATAGCCCATCCAAAGTGACAACTCTTTACACAATGTGCATGATAATCAAGTTGGGCCATTTCCTGCACAAATCCAGGTTCTCTCACCCTCTCACCCCCCTCCCAAAAACCACACACACAAACTCACTATCCTGCTGGTAATAGCTCATCCAAAGTGACCACTCTCCCTACAATGTGCATGATAATCAAGGTGGGCCATTTCCAGCACAAATCCAGGTTTTCTCACACACACACACACACACCCCCATACACACACAAACTCACTCTCCTGCTGGTAATAGCTCATCCAAACTGACCACTAGGGAGAGTGGTCAGTTTGGATGAGCTATTACCAGCAGGAGAGTGAGTTTGTGTGTGTATGGGGGTGGGGGGGTGAGAAAACCTGGATTTGTGCTGGAAATGGCCCACCTTGATTATCATGCACATTGTAGGGAGAGTGGTCACTTTGGATGAGCTATTACCAGCAGGATAGTGAGTTTGTGTGTGTGGTTTTTGGGAGGGGGGTGAGGGGGTGAGAGAACCTGGATTTGTGCTGGAAATGGCCCAACCTGATGATCACTTTAGATAAGCTATTACCAGCAGGACAGTGGGGTGGGAGGAGGTATTGTTTCATATTCTCTGTGTGTATATAAAGTCTGCTGCAGTTTCCAGGGTATGCATCGGATGAAGTGAGCTGTAGCTCACGAAAGCTCATGCTCAAATAAATTGGTTAGTCTCTAAGGTGCCACAAGTACTCCTTTTCTTTTTGCGAATACAGAATAACAGGGCTATTACTCTGAAACCTCTCCTTACAGTGTGTATGATAACACCCATTGTTTCATGTTCTGTGTGTATATAAATCTCCTCACTGTATTTTCCGCTGAATGCATCCGATGAAGTGAGCTGTAGCTCAGGAAAGCTTATGCTCAAATAAATTGGTTAGTCTCTAAGGTCCCACAAGTACTCCTCTTCTTTTTGCGAATACAGACTAACACAGCTGCTACTCTGAAACTAGACATGAAATGGACTTCTTTGCCTCATCAGAAAATCAGAGGGACTTACTTGTATAAGAAGCTGGGGAAACTGAAAGACTGAAGGACAGAAAGAGAGAGCTGGATGGAGAGTTGTTGATTTCAGTGGAGCTGAAACGCTTCACAGCAGCTAAGAACCTCGCCCGACAGAGTTAGACCAGAGTTGCGGTAATGGGACAAAGATCAGAACTTCGCCCGGTGTCTTTTACAGCATGTTTCCAGCTGCAGGAAATCCTGTTACAATTTTCCACATTTTGTGAGCTGATTTATTTTATTGACAACAAATATTTTCATAGAAAGGTTGTAAATTCACATAAACATAACTGAGATAATAATGCATCGGGTTTGGTTTGCACAACATAGTGGCTATAAAACTACAGAGGGGTAGAAATGGAAAGATCCTGCCAGACATGGGAAGAGCAGAAAGAACTGAACTTGGCAGAGAAGTTTTATAAAAAACGGACAGGTAGAAAAACAGTCTCTGTCGCCCTCGGTGTGTGTGTGAGCACCTCGGTCACTTCTTGTATCGCCGGAGATGCAGCTCTGCCCCAGTATGGGTCTCAGAGCACAGTGATACACGGCTCTGTCTTGAAAGGACACAGCCTCGATCTTCAAGGGAACCGTCTTATTATGACCGACCAGAACCGTTGAGAATTTTCCAGTGGTGAACGTGTTCTTCTCAGCAGGAGATTTATAGGCTGTCAGGATATGCTGGGGTGGTTGGTTCGGATACTGGTGGTACCAGAAAAGATACGGGCTGCTAGAAGCGGTGGTGAAATTACACAGTAATAGTACATCGTGTCCCTCTGAGACTGTCACCTCCAGAGGAGACTGAAACACAAAATCACCTTGAACAAAACCTGTAAAGGGAACAAAAGGTCATTAAAGAACTTTCCTTTTTCTTTCTACTATGTCTGTAATTTCAATAGCATCTCATATAAAAACTGGTTTCCGCTGTTAAACCAAGTGTTGTGTTGCAAGAGGGCAGATTTCCTACAGAAAAATTGGATGAATTTTGTTGTGCTAGTTTAAATATTCTGTTTTTCTTAAATATTTTGTGTGTCCATAAGGAACTGGGTGCCTCAGTCTCTTAAGTCTTTTTAAATCCTGCACTGTAATAATAGGAATTCTGTAGGTCTTACCTTTTATAAAACCTTAAATATATATACATTCAGTCCAGCTAAACATTTCTGACCTGAGTAATCAAGCAGAAGGTAGAGCTGTAGAGCCCAGCAGTAAAGCATTTTGCAGCATAAGGTTATCTTCATTCTTTTTCTGGGAGTCTTTGGTTAATTTGAAGTTCTTCCTCCTTGTTTTATAAAAGGTTAATTCCGGCTTTCAAACTTAGTTCTGCTCTTTCTGTGACTGCCTCCTCTCATCCCCACCCTTCTAATGATGCTGAAGTCACAAGGGAACTTCTCAGTTTCTGACTCAGATATTGTTATAGAAAGAAATATCTAATGTAATGTGAAATGTCACCATCTGTAACCCAGGGGCGCCCACGGGTGGATGTAAGAAATCATGCAAGAAAATATCAAAAGCCAACAAGAAAGCCACTTCAGAGACCTTTCTGAGACCACAAAGTCTTATATTTAAATGGAATTTCTCAGGATGCTCAAGTTCAACCGCAAAGGATGGGCTGCAAGTAGGAGTCGTTGGTGACATTCTCTCGCCTGTGTTTTACAAGAGAGGAGACTACAAGGTCACAATTGTCCCGCCTGCCCTTAAAATCTATATGTTTATCGATGTGGTATTTAGCTGCTTTAGGCATCTGCTTTAAACAGGTGATTCCTACCAGCCAGTCCTGATTACTTTGCTTTGGACAAAGTGTTGGTTTATCGCTTCTTTACATACAATCCCATCACTGTTCCTCTCCACACAGAACGCGCCTGCTGTACCCTCAGCTTTATGATTGATTATTGACAACACAGCCTCTGTCCTGGCTCCGGACCCCTTTATGCTACGCATTCTGCGTTATTTAAGTGTATTCTAGGAGGGCTGGGTTTAGAGCAGGACCTCTTTGTGATAGGCACTGTACACTACATGGATTCACGGTGCCCCTAGGAGACCTACTCTTACAGCAGGACTCCATGCTGCTAGGCACTGTGCAAACACAGAATTATAAAAGGATCATCCCAGTCCTAAAGACTTCCCACCCCTCTGAATGAATTATTGTTGCTGTGTTCGTTGGAAGGTAATTGTAATCATCCTTATATAAGTACACGTTTTGCAGTTAATTATCAGTCACCTTCATGAAGGAAGCATTATTATTCCCTCCCCGAGACTTCACCGCCATCTTAGGTAATTTCCTTATTATTAGGGCAAAAGGGATTTCCAAGTGTTGTGGGGGGTGCTGATAAATAAGCTATTATTATAGATCACTATAGCACTTAGACACTCCAATGAAAAGCCGAGGGGAATTAGGCACCTAATATGGTAAAGAAATTTTGAAAATCCCACCAAAGAGCAGATTTTCTTGGTATTTGGATGCCTAGCGATGTAGACAGCAACTGTCTGCCTCTTAAAGTGCTTAAATACCTGTTATAAATCTGCCCTAGGTGCTTTCAAAAATCCCCTTGGGGCAGTGGGCCTCACCCAGGCGTCCACAGAGACCTTCCAGGGGGTGCATCAACTCATCTAGAGATTTTCCTAGTTTTACAACAGGCTACATCAAAAGCACTAGCCAAGTCAGTAGAAACTAAAACTTCACACAGACAAAACCAGAAAGTGAAACAATTTTTTCAGTAATAGTCTGGGTATGGTACCTTTCTATTTTTATGTCTGATTTCCTAAGCAAGTCGTTTTTAAGTGAAGTGAAACTTGGGGGTCCACAAGACGAATCATACTCCTGAAAGGGGTACAGTAGTCTGGAAAGCTTGAGAGACACTGCCCTCAGGGGAAGATCTTAAAGACATTTAGGCATTTAGTGGGATTTTCAAAAGCAAATAGGTGTCTCAATCTCATTAATTTCAATGGGTGTTAGGTGCCTAGATACTTTTGAAAATCCCAGGAGGCACTTAAATACCTTTTTTAAAATCCGGCCCTAGGTGCCTCTCTGCATCTTTAGGCAGCTAAAACCTTTAAAATCTCTCCCCTAGTTATTTGCCCAAGTCTCTATGGGTGAAACATAATTTAATCTTAAAAACAACAAGGAGTCCGGTGGCATCTTAAAGGCTACCTGATTTATTTGAGCATAAGCTTTCCTGGGTAAAAACCCCACTTCTTCAGATGCATGGAGTGACAATTACAGATGTAGCAGGCAAGAAAAGGGAATACAACTATGCAGGTAGCTCTGAGGGACACTTATAAATCAGCAGATAGACTGAAAAGGAGAAACTGCTACAAATAAATGGAGAAAGCTGGAGGATTGGTTCTGGCCTGGGAAGCAGAGAGAGGGTTTAATTAGCAGTGGGCCAGGCTGCATAAGCGAAGCTAACAGCTCAATTATCTGGACATAGAGTGAGTATAAAAAGGCTTAAAACAAAACACATTTCCATTGTTTAGCGGACTCTGCTGAGTCACAAAGAGGCGGTGAAAACACAACAGCGAAGCAAGGGGATTGTTGGCTGAATGCTATAAACCGACCCACATGCCTCCTTGAAAAGTCGAGAGGGGCGGATCTGACCCCAATGCCCGAACCCAGAGGAAATGAGGGGAGTGGAATGGAGTTTGTTAATAATTTCCGTGTGATACCGTCTCTCTTTGCTGGCTCTTCCACCCACGCCAGAATTCAAAAATGTTTGTTTGTAGCTGTGACTGTCTATATGCTGTAGATAAAATGTTTAGACATGAAGCGGACTTCTTTGCCTCATCAGGGAATCAGAATCCTTGCATAAGAAGCTGGGCACACAGAAAGACTGACGGACAAAAAGAGAGAGTTGGATGGTTGGATGTTGATTTCAGTGGAGCTGAAACGCTTCACAGCAGCTAAGAACCTCGCCCGACAGAGTTAGACCAGAGTTGCGGTAATGGGACAAAGATCAGAACTTCGCCCGGTGTCTTTTACAGCATGTTTCCAGCTGCAGGAAATCCTGTTACAATTTTCCACATGTTGTGAGCTGATTTTTTTATTGACAACAAATATTTTCATAGAAAGGTTGTAAATTCACATAAATATAACTGAGATAATAATAGGTTTCAGAATAGCAGCCCTGTTAGTCTGTATTGGCAAAAAGCAAAAGAGGACTTGTGGCACCTTAGAGACTAACCAGTTTATTAGAGCATAAGCTTTGGTGAGCTACAGCTCACTTCATCGGATGCATATTGGTAGGAATGCATGCAAATTGGATACAATTAACTTAGGCTTGAATAGAGACTGGGAGTGGGTAAGTCATTATGCAAGGCAACCTATTTCCCCTTGTTTTTTCCTACCCCCCCCCCCCCGACGTTCTTGTTAAACCCTGGATTTGTGCTGGAAATGGCCCACCTTGATTATCATCCACATTGTAAGGAGAGTGATCACTTTAGATAAGCTATTACCAGCAGGAGAGTGGGGTGGGGGGAGAGAAAACCTTTTGAAGTGATAAACACCCATTTTTTCATGATCTGTGTGTATAAAAACATCCTCGCTGCATTTTCCACTTTCATACATCTGATGAAGTGAACTGTAGCTCAGGAAAGCTTATGCTCTAATAAATTGGTTAGTCTCTAAGGTGCAACAAGTACTCCTTTTCTTTTTGAGATAATAATGCATCGGGTTTGTTTTGCACAACATAGTGGCTATAAAACTACACAGGGATAGAAACGGAAAGATCCTCCAAGACATGGGACGAGCAGAAGGAACTGAACTTGGCAGAAAAGTGTTATAAAAAAGGGTCGGGTAGTAAAACAGTCTCTGAGACCCTCCGGTGTGTGTGAACACCGTCGATCACTTCTTGTATCACCGGAGATGAAGCTCTGCCCTACTATGTACCTCGGAGCACAGTAATGCACGGCTCTGTCTTGCAAGGACACAGCCTCAATCTTCAGGGGAACCGTGCTATTATGGTCCACCAAAACTGATGAGAATTTTCCACAGGTGACCGTGTTCTTCTCAGCAGGAGATTGATTCGCTGCCAATAAATGCTCGGATGGTTGGTTCCGATACTGACGGAACCAGAAGGGATGGGCTGGTGAAAGAGGCGGTGAAATTACGCTGCAGTCTTGCGTGTTGCCTCTCTGAGATTTGCATTTCTTCAGGACACTGAAACACAGAATTACTTTGAACAAGACCTGTCAAAAGAAAAAACAGTAACTAAACTATATTTATTCAATCATAGTTTTACACAAAAGTCTCTGATGATCTGATGTAGAAACTGGTTTCCATTTTAAAGCAAAGTATCTCAAAAGGAAAGCAAAGTTCTTTCTATTAAATCATACAGTTCTCTGGTTCAGAGAATGTAGTTTTCTTTAAAAAAAATTATATGTGGGATTTTCAAAAGATCTTTCGGAATGTGGGTGCCTAATTCCCCTAGGCTTATTTGAAAATCCTAGACACTTATAACAGGACTCTTGTAGCTCTTAAACACAATAAATCATATAAATACCATCATGCAAAAAACCATTTTGCAACTTGAAATTATCCTCCTTTTTGCTAGGCCCTTTATCCAATTATAAAAATAATTCTTCCTCCTGTTTTGTTTATGAAAAGAAAGTGTATGCTGTAAAAGAGCCCTCTCTGTGACTTCCCCCTCTTCCTTCTCCTCTTTATGACAGGAGAGTAGCGAAAGAGATGCTATCCAGGGGAGAGTTGGATTTAAAATAAAACACAACGTAAAATGTAATTCCCAGAACTGTCAGGCACGCTCCCTTGTAGACATAATAAATCATGCAAGTAATTTTGACAAAGTAGCTAAAAAACGTAAGAATGGTCTGGCCCAGTATGGCCAATGGTCCATCTAGCCCAGTTTCCTCTCTTCCAACAGTGGCCAGTGCCAGGTGCTTCAGAGGGAATGACCAGAACAGGACAATTATGAAGTGATCCGTCCCCTGTTGTCCAGTCCCAGATTCTGGAAGTCAGAGAGGCTTAGGGACATCAAGAGCATAGGGCTGCATCCCTGACCATCTTGGCTACTAGCTGTTGATGGACCTCTCTTCCATGAGCCATTCAGATATTTCTCTAGATGGGGGGAGGCTTATTTTCACATGGAATTTCTCATGTTTCTCTAGAGGAATCATCAGCTGTTGGTTTTGTGCAGGAGTCATTGAGAGAAATTATCCAGCCCCCTGTTATGCAGGAAGTCAAACAGCGAGTGCATAATGCTTCCTTTTGATCTTGAAAATCTGTGTATCTCTGTGTTACTTGTCTCCAGAAGAGATTATTTTAAAGATTAGATTGTTCCTACAAGCCATTCCTTAGTTACAGGAGTCTGGCGAAAGTGTTTCTTTGTTTCCTAAGGAAAAAAAATCTTCTCACTAGAATTCACCATTTAAAACCTGCTTAGTGTAAATTACTGTGAATATTAGTGGTTATAACTCTGCCATAGCCAGTCCCAAACCCGGCTGGAATAACAGGAGAGTTGGCATCCGGCTGGCAGCCAGCCAGCCATAAAACTTTGCCAAATAAATCCATGATATGAGTCCTCTATAAGACTTATATGCAGGCTTGGAAGGGTTAGATTTTTAGCAGTAAAAGTAAAAAAATGTGGATTTCACCATATGCCACACAAACCCAGGTACAAGTACTTCCCTTGATAACCCTTTTCCTCGATGTAAATTTCAGTTAGGAAAAATGCTGCTTGAGAACTTATTTGGAGTTTGAATTATAGCTATTTACTTTCATTTGACATACGAATTGGCAACATCATGTTTTAATGGTCACATGGCTTTAACTTTTTGGATCTCTGAGTCCTTTGTCATTGAGTAACTGTGTAAATCACCCAAGTTCTGTGATGAGTGAGGGGCATTAGGAGGAGGAGCACTGTGGGTATGTCTAGCCTCAGCTGACATCAGGGCTCCATGGTTCTGGGTGCTGCCCAGACACAGATAGAGACAAAAAGAAAGAGGAGTAGTTGTGGCTCCTTAGAGACTAACAAATTTATTTGAGCATAAACTTTTGTGGTCTGAAACCCACTTCATCCGATGCATGCAGTGGAAAATACAGTAGGAAGATATATATACACACAGAGAACATGAAAAAATGGGTGTTGTCATACCCGCTATAATGACAGTGATCAGTTAAGGTGAGCTATTATCAGCAGGATTAAAAAAACCTTTTGTAGTGATAATCAGGATGGTCCATTTCCAACAGTTGACAAGAAGGTGTGAGTAACAGTAGGGGGAAAATAAACATGGCGAAATAGTTTTACTTTGTGTAATGACCCATCCACTCCCAGTCTTTATTCAAGCCAAATGTAATGGTGTCCAGTTTTCAAATTAATTCCAATTCAGCAGTTTCTCTTTGGAGTCATAGAGACAGACCCTGCTGAGTTTAAACATTTGGGCTGGGATTTAAGAGCCCCAGGAAGGAAGGCCTCCATTCAATCACAGGTATTTATGGAGGCATGTATCCATTTGTTTTGGTGGGTGGCATTTTCAGGAGAGGTGTGTGTGTGTGTGTGTACATTCTGTAATGTGTCAGCGAGATGCTGACAGGGAGGACAGCACCTGTGTGTCTGAGCTGTGGCCCAGCCCTGCATCCCTCACTGGGGGCGAATGCTAGGTCATGGGGACGTTCTCTCTGGTCCCTCTTCCATGCAGAGCCCCTGAAGGTGAAGGGAGGGGAGGGTTTTGTACAGCTCTGCTGTGAGGCTCTGTCACTGTGCCCGCTGCAGGGCGCAGAGATACACCGCCGTGTCTGCCAGCTCCAGGGCTGTGATGTTCAGAGCTGTGGAGTTGCCATCAGCCTGGGAAGAAAACCTCTCCTGGGCGAAACCTGCGGTATCACTGACGGAGCTGACTTCCTTCGTCCCTCTCCGCAGGATGTACTGCGGGGCGCGGGTCAGATACTGACGGTACCAGTAGAGATAGACACCATCAGGGTAGCTGGTTTCATACGAACAGCTGAGGGTCACGGAGCCGCCTTCAGCTCCAGACATCTGGGGTTCCCTGGGCTGGAGCGAGTCACGGTCACCCAGCACAGCACCTGCAACAAGACATAAAATGTACTAGTTGTATGCACTCTGAGCGCTCACTACGATAACCTTGGACTGGTAGATTGAGAGAGAGGAGAAGGGGGACAGAAAGAGAGACTGCAAGGAGAGGGATTCAGAGTAGCAGCCGTGTTAGTCTGTATTCGCAAAAAGAAAAGGAGTACTTGTAGCATCTTAGAGACTCACAAATTTATTTGAGCATAAGCTTTGAGAGGGAGAGAGAGATGGGAATAGGGAGGCCGTGTGTGTCTGTGTGTACAGAGAGAGAGAGAGAGATTCGGGAGCAATGGGACAAACTCTATGACCAACTACCTGGATATAGAGTGAAAACAAAAAGGCCGAACATCACACTTTTGCTCATCGTTTTAAGCAAAGTGGCTCCGATTTCAATTCCGTACTGAACCCTTCAGCCCTGAAGAGACAGCGTCCTGCCTCAGTGTGATAGACTCGCCCAATTTCTTCAGACACTGGCCTAATAAGGGGCGTATGTGGAACTCAGAGCCCTTCCTAGCCCACAGGAAATGAAGTGTGGTTGGTTTATTTCGCTTCTGAACGGCGTCCTTGCCTTCCTCAGACCTTCTTTAGCGTGTCTTGGTTTGCTGGGAAGCCTGACTCTCTTTGCAAGCGGTTACATGAAGTAGGAAGTACAGTGACTGGTTGTACATAGAGTAAATTACATGTCGGAGAAATCTAGGACCCCCACTTCCCAAAGACCAGTTTCTCAAGAATTCTTGTTTACTGGTGCACAGTGAAGAGGGAGTCCCACGGATTTTTTTCCCCAATAGGAATTGCGCCTCTAGCTTTGGTGCTTCCGAAAATCCCCTCTTCCACAAACATCACATTTAAATATCCAAGTTGAATCACTCGCCAAAGACCCCCTCCCCTCCGAGGATAAATTACATCCGAGTGAGCACACGGAGCTCATTCAGGGAAAGTCTGGCTTAATGCACAAAGGCTTCAAAGGATTCCCTGAATATCCGAAGAATCAACGCGGAGTCCTGTGTCACCTTAAAGACTAACACAGAAGCTTATACCCAAATAATTTGTTAGTCTTTAAGGTGCCACGGGACTCCTCGTTTTTGCTGAAACAGACTAACACGGCGTGTCCCTTTGAAACCTGAATATCCCAGAATTTGAGCTTTTGCAGGAATTCCCGTTCTGAGAGTCCTCTAGCTTAGTGAGAACCTGCCACCAGCCCTCCAGATGTAAACTTTTAGGGTTGTTCCAGACAGTGGGATCTGTATTCAACTGTGACTGGGAGAGAGGGGGACAGAGAGATGGGTGGTAGTGGGAAATGATAGAGTAACCTTTTGCCGTTCATTAAAATGGAAAGGACTTCAGTCTTGCTGAGAAAAATGTTCCATTTTCATCTGTTTTGAGCTTTTGTTTCTCTGAATTGGGGTGTGCTGGATTCGACTGGGTTGGGTTTCTCTGGGTTTGTGTTATGGGGTGTATGTGTGTGTGTTGGTTGGTTGGAACCGGGTTTCGTTGTTTTGTATTCGGTTGGTTCGGGCTGTAATCACGCGAGCTGAGTTTGGGGTTGAATTTCATTGAGTGAGGTTGCGCTGCTTTGGGTTGGGTTTGACTGGATCGTGTTGGGATCGGTTCAGCGGGATATGGGGTTCAGGTAGGTTGGATTGATTGAGGGTTGGCTTGGACTAAACTAGGCTCAGGCGGATTCGGTTTCATGGGGGCGGGGTGTGTGAATGCACGGCCACGCGCCTTGCAGCCCGTCGGTTCCACGTGTATTGACAGAGTTCCCTTCTCTAGAAGGGCCAGGCTTGTTCTGAGAAACGTGTCCCCTGATAAATGTCATAACGCGGGAGGTGAGCTCCTGAGACTATGAAATTACGGTAGTGACAAAATATTATTGAAAGTTAAACTAACTTGGTACCCTTGTTCTAGCACTTGGCATTTATAGCTTACAGTCTTTTCAATAAGAAATGTATTTTAAGCCAAATAATCTTCATTAATAGTAAAAAATCAGAGGAATATACAGCAGGGCAAAGTGAAGGAACTAAAGTGTGTTAGAGAAGATTAACAGAATATCAGGAAAAAAACCAGTCGCTTTTAAAGAACAGATTAGACAAACACCTGTCCAGGATGATCCAAGTACATTTGGTCCTGCTTCATCACAGGGGGCTGGACCAGATGCCTCTCGATGCCCCTTCCAGCCCTGTGTTTATGATTCTATCATGTTCCCATAAACAACCCCCCGCTGACTTCTTGTACGAGTGGAGATGCAGTTCTCCCCCACTGTGGGTCTCAGAGCACAGTAATACACAGCGCTCTCCTGTTGAGAAACAGCCTCAATCTTGAAGGGAACCGTCTTATTACCCATGTATAAAGATGCTGAGAATTTTCCTTGGACAAGCGTCTGATCCGGAGCACCAAACTTGGTTTTAGTCAGTATATGCTGGGGAGGCTGGTTCGGATACTGCCGGTACCAAAAGAGATACGGGTTTGAGTCACTGGTGGTGAAATTACACTGTAAAGTTACACTTTGTCCCTCTGAGCTTCTCACTTCGGGAGGAGACTGGTCCACGGAGTCACTTTGTGCTAGACCTGTGGCGGGAAAGAGAGACTTTAAATATCTCTGTGTGTACGGCTGGAACTTTTAAACTCAGTGGGACTTGGATCCCTCACTCCCTTATGCGCCTGTGCAAAGTTCAGCCGGTATCGTATAGGTCTGAATCGCTCCTCAAAAACATCTCTCTCTATTCCCAGCACACTGATGACTTGGTTTGTGATGCTAACCTGGCTGTCTCTTTGCAAAAGAAAACAAAATTCCTCCTACGATTTCTTTGTTCAGAGACCTGTATTTTTGTCTTTGCAAATGCCTTTACTTCAAACGAAAGCTTTTACTCTCACCTGACTGTGGAAGCAGAAGCCAGAGCTGTACAGCCACGAACAAGAGCATTTTGCAGATTCCGGTGACCCTCGTGTTGTTACTACGATCTGCAGCTAGTCAGAGAATATCTCCTCCTCCTCTGCGTTTTTGAGAATGACCATTCATGTCCTAAAGATGAAACCTGCTTCCTCCCTGAACGTTCTGTCCTTCCTCTCAGCTTGTGACGCCACACAACGAGCAGACTCACTCAGCGTCTGGTTCCAAGTTTCTTTAATACACGTACGCAACGCACTTTGAAACAGGGGTGATGTGACGGTGTAGAGCGCCCTCTGGTGGATGTAAAACAATAATGAAACAAGCAAGAAAACCAAGCGCTCATCTCTTGTGAAAATCTGCTGCCTCCCTCGGGTATTTCACCCGGGGTCTCTCCAGCGGAGTTCTGAGCATGAGGCCATTCTCTGGTGTCTGAATTAGGGGAGAGTTAGCGGGTTTTGAAAATTGCCCCCAAAAGATACAAATTAATCTGCCTTTGAGTCCATGCTCTGACACAAAGTTCCTGGGTGACTCTGGGCAAGTCATTGAGGGTCTGATTATTATAGGTCCTAAGGTGAGTAATGAGGCAATATAGAGGCTTTCTGGTATTTTAAAATCTAGTAGATGCCTAACTCTCATTGAATCCCTCGAGGCGCCTCTCTCCATCTGAACGCACCTAAGGGCAGATTCACAAAGGGACTTAGGCACCTAAAGTGACAAGTAGGTGCCTAAATCCCAGAATCAAGCCTTTTGGGGATTCACAAAACCCTGGTTCAGATGCCCCCAAGGCCTGTCGTGGCCTTAAATCTCTCAGTGCCTAAATTTATTCAGTAAAATTTGCGGGGGGGGGGAGTTGTTTTGTGTTTTTTCCTATCAGGATGCACACTGCCGTGACAGGACGCGGAGGCCTAAACCCCAGAGTGATTCTCAAGATGGAGGAAGATGGGATGATCCTGCACCTAACTCACCTGCTAGGTCCTGCCCAGTAAGTGTGCCCAGACCTCACCTATCAGATCGGCCACCATAGGCATTTTAAATACAAGCTGGGAGAAAGGAGGAGCCCCTCCTCTTTACTTTTATCCCAGTCTTTAGGTTACTCACCTGGGATGTAGGAGACTCCTGGTTCAAGTCCCCCCTTCCACCTGAGCAGCAGAAGAGATTTGAACAGGGATCTGTAACCTTGTAGGTGAGTATCCCAACTGCTGGGCTTTGGGACATTTGGGGAGGGGGGAGATCCCTCAACTGGCCTGAAAGAGCTGTTCCCCAGTGAATAAACACTGAAAGATTCATGGCCATGGGGGTGGGGGAGAGAATAAGTCTGTAGCCTGGTGATGGGAGGACTTACTTGCGGGGGACACCCAGTCCCTCTACTCCAATAGACTTTTTCAAATAACTTATTCACAGTGGAACAGCTTCAGTAGAAGACACTGAGGTGCACCCCCCCGGCCCAGAATATCCCATAGCCCAGTGAGTAGTTTAACTATTGAGTTAAAAGTTACAAGGGACCTCCTCCTTCCTCCCCCGCCGCTTAATGGCAAGAGAGGGTTTGCAAATAATAATCTCAGAGAGAGGCATTTCCCTACAGCCCAGATTTAGGCACCTATATATCCCTGAGAGAGGCCGGGCTTAGCACACACACCACTCAGCTTGGTATCTCCCTGTTGGCTAGTTTAGGGGAGGAGCCGCCTAGCCTGCTGTCTCTTGTGGATCCCATTCGGAGGTGTCTGTCTCTCTCAGCTCATTGTATAGAAAGTCTGGACACCAGACTTGGGTTTTGTGAATCCCAAAGATTTTTGTAGGCACCTGAAAGCATGTTCAGCTTCACCGCACCCAAGTTCCTTTGTGAACTCGCCACACATACCTTCTAGAAACCTCACTCTGTCCCTACTTTTCCGTGCATGTATATATATGCTACTCTGAAACCTATAATAAAAGAGGGGGTACTGAGACTTCCCAGCATCACAGTGGTGTTTGTGGGGTAAATGCAGGAATGTTTGTGCAGTGCTGAGGTTACATTGGGATATGGACCCAGAACAGAGATCTCAGAAGCAGGGAGAGGTAGACAGTACAGTTTAGGACAGTGAAAAAGTAATAAAAACCTGATTTTAATATTAATCTGAACCCGTAATGTCAGTCATAAACCCTAACTCAGAATCCTAATGCTAGCCCTAACTCCTGACCCTAACCATAACCAACACTCTAATCCTAACTCCAAACCCCAACTTCTTCCTAACCATAACCTAAAGTCTAATCATAAATCTCACCCTGAACATAATCTCAGCCCTAGCCTTCAATCTAACCTAACCTTTAATCAGTAATCCTAAAACTAACCCCTAACTTTAACTTTATTCTAACCCTAATTTTCAATTTAACCCTGACCCTAATCTTAAACATAACCCCGGTCCTAACCAAGACACTAAGCAGTAACTCCTATCCCTACTCTAACACTGATTTATCTACACCAACCACAACTCTTAACTATTTACAAAACCCTAATTTAATGCTAACACTAATCCCTAACGCTAATCCTAAACCCTAATCTTAAATACCAACCCTCAATCGGTCTAATTGTAATCTCCACACTTCTAGCTCCTGACTGTGCCCCAACCCAAAGTGTTAATCCTAATCCTAATCAACTTCAATAATACAAATAAATTTAACCCTACATTCTAAGCATTTAGGTATAGTCATAGTAACATTTAATCCCTTACTACTAATTGTAACCCAAATGCTACCCGGGGCTAAAATAAAAACGGGGGTGGGAGTGGGGTGCAGAATAAGACAGAGATATTGTAAATACCAAGGAATAGAGATTACACCCTAAATTCTTGACATCCGAAGTCTCATATTTCAGTCCTTTGTGTTTTGAAGTCAGTGGTGTTTTTGTACAGCTCCCCCGGTGGCTTTGCTCTCTGTGTCTCTCATGGCGCAGTAATAGACAGCAGAGTCGCTCACTTCGCTGGAGTTTTTCTCCAGGTGGAAGGATTTGGAGTTTTTCTCGAGTTTAGCAGAGAACCCTCGACTGCGTCTCTTCTCCTCCTCGTCCGAGGCTTCATATTGTGTCAGCAACAGGCGAGGGGCCTCATGGGGATACTGCTCGTACCAGAAGAGCCCAGGAGTAGACCCAGAGTAATCATAGGTGCAGTGGAGAAGTACATGTCTTCCTTCCTGGATGGGAACGGTGCCTTTTGGTTGCATTACTGAGTCTGCACAGGTCCTTTCTGCAAAATAAAATAAAATATTAAATTGAGCAGGGCTGGAAGAAGTTTCATAGTATCGAAGGCATTTGGGGTCCCAAAATGAATTGTAGATCGGGTCCTCGCTTCCTTAAAATCCTTCCAAAATCTCAGCCAAACATAACATGAAACATTTTGTCAAGTGTTCCTCATTTCCGAAGATCTCCTTCAATTTACTACAACAATTACCTACCTCCCCAACCCTTAAAAATGGTGTCCAGATTCCTTTTATTCTTAAACTATTTACATCAGAAATGAAGAACCATTTACACATGAAGGAATCCCATCTCCTTTTCATTTTGTCACTTGAATAATTTTATATGTCCTTCATGTAGCTATCCGTTTCTTATTTAGTCATTGACAGGTTGGAAGGAAAGAAAAATAGACTAGAACGTCTTGGCCACTGCAAAAAACATGATTTATAAAATGCAAAACAGTAAAATACTTCAAGTTCCCAAAACAAACTATACTCACTTGAACAAACAATTATCAAAACCATGAAGGGGAAAGAGAGCGGCATGGCCGTTTTAATAATTTTTGTTTAATAGTCCTGCAAAATCTGCCCTTTTCCACGTCCACAGCTGTGTCCTTTTCGTTCCCTGATGCACAGAAGAGCAAAGACAAAAGTTTGCTTTGGGTGTGATGCCTTTGAAAATGATTATATCTCTGCTTTTGCAAAAGTTTAGCAGCTGCGCTAGCGGTATGCTTATCCCCTTTCTGTCTGCAAGAGCCCTTGAACTTTTTTTGGCAATGCCCGAGGAGAAGAGTTACAGGAGGAGACTGCAGAGGCCAGAAAAGGAAAAACACTTTGTGTCACAGACAAATGGACTAGGTCTCACAGGTGTAACAGCGACCCCCTGCGTGCTAATCTGTTAACCAGTGGGGAATATTTCTTAGGACAGCTGGAATACTTTCCCCCTCTCTGGACTCAACATTGGAAGCAGTAGAGAGGGGTTTTTATAGGGGTTTTATTGACCCCACAATAAAAACTGAGGGGTCAATTAAAATATTATCCGAGTGAGTAAAGGAAGTAAACTTCCTGCTCCTGGGTATAAAATAATGTCGTATGAGTGGGGTAGGGTGTAGAAAGAAATTTCCCCTAAGGGCAACCTAAGGGCAAGTTTCCCCATATCGATTAGGGGTAGCTGGTTCCCTGGAAGGGAGGCACTGGCAAAGGGCAGTAACCCGGGGAAGGAAGCTGTAGTCTGGGAGAGACATGGGCCCTAACGTGGTGGAAACTTCGAAAGAGCAGGTACCGGCAGGTGAGAAACTGCCAGAAGAGGGTGCTCCTGGACTGTGAGAACTAATTTCCTAGGACGGCCAGCAGGAGGCACCACCTCTGTGAATCTGAACCTCTGTCACACTCTTCTACCTAGTCCCATGTGTAATAGCTGCAAAACCTGGCTCATGTTATGGAAAGGGATTTATGTGGCCAGTTCTTTGGCTAGAGGCCTCTGTCGTTAAATACCTTAAGTCCCCCCTCCCCCAAGTAGTTTCAAAAGAAGAATTATATTGGTCAGTTATTTTTTACTTGTTCTTTCATGCGTGCTCCGGCTTCATTATTCACTCGTGTCCCAGACACTTCCATCTTTTCTGGGTATCTTGGGAAATAAGAACATGTTCAGCTTCCTTACCATTCTCGCCATTTATTACAAATCGTACCTAGTAGTTCCCTGAGGAATGGCCTTTTCGAGGCATCTAGATGTCTGTCTAACTGCAGTAGATTTTCAGGTTTCAGAATTATATGTTAAGGTGGAAATAACATTTGAGTAGAAAGTGCATAGTTTGGCCCTTAAATTGTAGCTTTCCAATGAACAAACCTTGTTTAAATTGGTAAATGGTTCATGGAAATTCATTGTCATGTTAGCCAATGACTCTTTGGAACTCATTGGCATAAAATATATGTGATGTCAACAGTTTACCAGACCTTTTTTTTAAAAAAAAAATGGGATGATTATATGGATAAATTCCAGAGTCTCCCTAATGAGGACTTAAAAATTGAAAGATGGATAAACTTTCCAATCTCAAACAAACTGATATTTGTCCAGGTTTAGGGGAGAAACTCCCCTATCAAAGATAATCCCATAACAACTACCCATTGCAAGGTGTCTTATCCCTTCCTCTGAAACAGCTGGTAGTAGAGTCAAAGAGTGAACACTGAACTGGATGGCCCTCTGTTCTGATCCAGTGTGGTAAATCCAATGTTCCTATCTTCCCAATTTCTACCTCATTCCATTTCTAAAGCCTTCACATAGGAGACACCAGGGGAGTTGCAGGAGGAACGAATTGCTGGAAAAATGTAATGACAGGATTTGTATTTTTAGGTATCCTGTTGGGAAAAGGTGACGAGCTGAATTTTTAGTCTCACAATGTCACATATTTTAATGGGTCAGATCCTCCGCTGTTGTAAACTGGAGTAGCTCAACTGTTTCCTCTGTAGTGCACTGCTTCACAACAAATGAGAAACTGGACCATTTTTCAATGGAGCTGTGGCCAGTTAACAGCACTTTGTACTCTGCCCCATTCACTCTAGGGGAGATAGGCAGGCAGATTTCCACCACTAGGAATCTGGCCCATTCACTCCATAGTTGCCATGCAAATGTGTATCATTTGAGCAGCTAGGCCACAAAAATCTGTGTCCCGTCATCTTCCCCCAGCGGGTTTTTGTGCAGTGAACCTGCTGGGTGCAATCACTGTGTTGCTCATGCCACAGTAGTAGACAGCAGAGTCGCTCAGTTCACTGGAGTTTTTCTTTAGGTGGAAGCTCTCCTGTTTGTCAGGTGTGGCGGAGAACCCTCGCCTGCTCTTTCTCTCCTCCTCATCCAATGCTTTATATTGTGTCAGCAAGAGGTAAGGGGCTTCATTTGGGTACTGCTCGTACCACCAGAGTGTCGGAATCGGGGTGTTGTCAAAGAAGCATTTCAGAAGCATCGGTTCCCCTTGGGATACTGTCACTCTGTCATCAGGTTGTGTCACTGACAATCCATTAGCCCCTTCTGGAAAAAAAATAAAAGTTTATATAGACACACAGATGGCTCTTGGCTTGAACCTGCAGTGTTTATCTACCTCCAAAGCATCCAGAGACTGGAGGAAGGAGAAGGTTTATAAACATATGGTTACAAAAAGAAATTAGGACTAACTGTGCATCGCCTGGAACTGGATGCAGCTGCATTTCAGTTGTGGCCATTTCCACCCGATGACCGTCTGGCCCCAAACACAGCTGAAATGGTGCAGATACGCTACTCACCCAGAATCCAAAGCAGTATAAGAACAGACACCCAGGGGAAAATCATATTTCAGGGATGAAGTGGGATGGAACCTCCTCCCCAGTTCCCACAGCCCAAGAAGGAAGCTTTTTCCTCGCCTTCCCCAGCTGTGAAGAGGGGCTGGGAGGGAGAGGTTTTACTCAGTGGGGTGATGCCTTAAATTCATTGGCAGCTCCTTTCCTACTGGCGCTGGTCTCCTCCGCTGAGTCACTGTGGTGCTAACCACGCAGGCAGCCCGGCGCTGCCCCTGCACTCGGCTCTCTGGCTGCTACACGGAGCTGGAGACTCGAGGAAGGGGGAGGAGAAATTGCGGCGGGATCCGAGACCAGGTTAAACAGCGGGGCTCTGAACGGCCAGCCCGAGACAGCTCTGCCGGAGAGGCGAGTCGGTGAGAAAACAGCGGCCCCTTGTGGGGAGCGTGGAGGAAGTTTTGCTAAACAACTGGTCTACACTACGAATTAACCGTGCACCCGTCCACACAACGAAGCCATTTTTTGGACATAAAGGGCTCTTAAAAGAGGGGATTAGCGCTGAAATCGACATCGCCATTTCGAATTAGGGATAGTGTGGATGCAATTCGAAGGTATTGGCCTCAGGGAGCTATCCCACAGTGCACCATTGGACCTCTCTGGACAGCACTCTGAACTCGGATGCAATGGCCAGGTGTACAGGAAAAGCCCCAGGAACTTTTGAATCTCATTTCCTATTTGGCCAGATGAGCTCATCAGCCCAGGTAACCATGCAGTCCCAGGATAGAAAAAGAGCTCCAGCATGGACCGAACGGGAGGTACGGGATCTGATCGCTCTATGGGGAGAGGAATCTGTGCTATCAGAAATATGTTCCAAAAGACAAAATGTCAAAACATTTCAAAAAATCTCAGAGGCCACAAGGGACAGAGGCTACATCAGGGACGCAACACAGTGCCACATGAAACTTAAGGAGCTCAGACAAGCGTACCAGAAAACCAAAGAATCAAATGGACGCTCTGGGACAGAGCCCAAGACATGATGCTTCTATGCTGAGCTGCATGCAATTCTAGGGGGGGCCGCCACCACTACCCCACCTCTGTCCGTAGGCTCCGATGATGGGATACTCTCTGCCATGCCTGATGATTTTGCAGATGGGAAAGATGATGATGAGGAGGACAAGCTTGGGGAGAGCACACAGCACACCGTTCTCCCCGACAGTCAGGATCTTTTTATCACCCTGACTGAAATACCCTCCCAACCCAGTGAAGCCGGAGAAGGGACCTCTGGAGAGTGTACCTTTGTAAATATAATATGTTATAAAAGCAAGCATTTTTAATGATTAAGTAGACCTAGGACTTGGGATGCATTCGTGGCTAGTACTGCTACTGGAAAAGTCTGTTAATGTGTCTGTGAATGGAGCGGAAATCCTCCAGGGACATCTCCATGAAGCTTTCCTGGAGGTACTCTGAAAGCCTTTGCAGAAGGTTTCTGGGGACAGCGGTCTTATTCCGTCCTCCATGGTAGGACACTTTACCGTGCCATGCCAGTAGCAGGTAATCTGGTATCATTGCATGACAAAGCCTGGCAGCGTATGGTCCCAGTGTTTGCTGGCATTCAAGCAACATCCGTTCTTTATCTCTCTGTGTTATCCTCAGGAGAGTGATATCATTCCTGGTAACCTGGTTTAAATAGGTAAATTTAATTAAGGGGACATTCAGAGGTGCCCGTTCCTACTGGGCTGTTTGCCTGTGGCTGAAAAGAAATCCTCCCTGCAGTTAGCCACGTGGGGCGGGGGGGGGGGGGGAGAGCATTGGCGCTGAGATGTTCACATTTGGCTCGCAGGGATCTTCCCTGATACCAGCCAGGTGGGGGGGGGGGGGAGAGGTAAAGTGATCATCCCAGAGAATTGGATGCAGGGAGGGGGTTAGTTTGGTTTCTGCTGCTGTACTTTAACAGAAAAACCACAGCACTAAATGGCCAACTCAACAGGCTTTGCTTGGTATGGGAAAGGAGGGTGCTGCTGTTATGAAGGTTGCAAAAGCTGAAAGACTATGGCTCACCGTGGCCACCTGCAAGCCAAAATCTGTTGCCCAGCACTGCGTGTGTGATCTGTAACACCAAAGCTGCAAGCACTCAATATAAGATGCAAAATGCGACCTTGTACCAAAATCACAGGTGCTCTGTCATGTGACTAGTGTTGTTCACCATGAAAGAGTAGAGCCGTTGTTCTGTAAAATGGATCTTTTTAAATACTTCACTCCCTTTTTTTCCTCCAGCAGCTGCAAATGTTTCAAGCCTCCCTCCTCCGTCCCAAAGGCTATCTCAGATAAGGCGGTGAAGAAAACGCACGCGCGATGACATGTTCTCTGAGCTCATGCAGTCGTCCGGCACTGACAGAGCTGTGTGGAGGGATACAATCGCAGAGGACAGGAAAGTGGCCAATGAACATGAGGAGAGGTGGCAGCAGGAAGATCAGGGGAGGCAGGAAGCAAAGCTGGGGCTACTGTGGGATCAAACGGACATGCTCCGGCATCTGGTGGAGGTTCATGAACGGCAGCAGGATCACAGACTGCCGCTGCCACCCCTGCTTAACTGCCCTCCCTCCTCCCCAGGTTCCATGGCCTCCTCACCCAGACGCCCAAGAATGCGGGGGCAGGGGAGGCTCCAGGCACCCAACCACTCCACCCCAGTGGACAGCCCAAGCAACAGAAGGCTGGCATTCAACAAGTTTTAAAGTAGCCTTTTCCTTCCATCCTACCCTCTTCCCACACCCCACCTGGGCTACCTTGTGAGTTATCTCCCTATTTTTATAACCAATTAATAAAGAATACATGTTTTTTAAATGATAGTGACTTTATTTCCTTTGCAAGCAAGCCATGATCGAAGGGGGGAGGGTGGGTGGATTACAGAGAATTTAGAGGCAACCAAGGAGGCTGGTTTTCATCAAGGAGAAACAAACAGAAGTGTCACACGGTACCCTGGCCAGTCATGAAACTGGTTTTCAAAGCTTCTCTGAAGCGCAGTGCTTCCTGCTGTGCTCTTCTAACCGCCCTGCTGTCTGGCTGCGCGTATTCAGTGGCCAGGCAATTTGTATCAACCTACCACCCCACCATAAACATCTCCCCCTTACTTTCACAGAGACTGTGGAGCACACAGCAATAACAATGGGAATATTGGTTTTGCTGAGGTCTGAGCGAGTCAGTAAACTGCACCAGCGACCCTTTAAACATCCAAATGCACATTCCACCATCATTCTGCACTTGCTCAGCCGATAGTTGAACAGCTCCTTACTACTGTCCAAGGTGCCTGTGTATGGCTTCATTAAGGGGTAGGCTGGGTCCCCAAGGATAACTATAGGCATTTCAACATCCCCAACAGTTATTTTCTGGTCTGGGAAGTAAATCGCTTCCTGCAGCCATCTAAACAGACCAGAGCTCCTGAAGACACGAGCATCATGAAACTTTCTCAGCCATCCCACGTTGATGTTGGTGAAACGTCCCTTCTGATCCACCAGTGTTTGCAGCACCACTGAAAGGTACCCCTTGTAGTTTACGTACTGGCTGCTCTGGTGGTCCAGTCCCAAGATAGGGATATGGGTTCCGTCTATGGCCCCACCACAGTTAGGGAATCCCATTGCAGCAAAGCCATCTAGTATGACCTGCACATTTCCCAGAGTCACTACCTCTGATAGCAGCAGCTCAATGATTGCATTGGCTACTTGCATCATAGCAACCCCCACAGTAGATTTTCCCACTCCAAACTGATTACCGACTGACCGGTAGTTGTCTGGCATTGCAAGCTTCCACAGGGCTATTGCCACTCGCCTGTGAACTGTGAGAGCTGCTCTCATCTTGGTATTCTTGTGCTTCAGGGCAGGGGAAAGCAAGTCACAAAGTTCCATGAAAGTGCCCTTATGCATGCAAAAGTTTTGGAGCCACTGGGAATCATCGCAGACCTGCAACACTGTGTGGTCCTACCACTCTGTGCTTGTTTCCCAGGCCCAGAATCGGCATTCCATGTCACAAGCCCGCCCCATTAACACCATGATATCCAAATTGTGGGTGAATGCGGTTTTAGAGAAAAGTGTGTTCATGTCCTCATCACCACAATTCCATTGCCTCCTTGCCTGGTTTTTCAGGTGCTGGTTCTGCACAAACTGCAAGATAATGTGTGAGGTGTTTACAATGGTCATAACTGCTGCGGCGAGCTAAATGGTCTCCATGCTTGCTGCGCTATGGCGGATGCTCCTGTTTGGGCAATCCAGGGAAAAGGCTGCAAAACGATTGTTTGCTGTTGCTCCGATGGAGGGAGGGGGCGATCAACAACATGACTTACAGGGTTGGCTTACAGGAAATTAAAATCAACAAAGGGGGTGGCTTTGTGAGACACAGAATGGCCCCCTCAAGGATAGAACTCAAAACCTCAAGGATAGAACTCAAAACTGGGTTTAGCTTGCCATTGATTTCACAGAGGGAGGGAGAAAGGGAGGAGAAAATGAATAAAAAACAAACCTAATCTATTTCTTGTTTTGATCCACTTCATCTATCTTTATACATCTTCCTGGCAGCAGATGATGCAGTATGACTGCTGGCCGTCATCATCTCCTGGGTGCTCAGCAGAAGACTGTACAGTAGGACTGCCAGTAGGACTGAATCGCCATGAGACAAAACTTAAAAGAGTAATGACCTGGCTAAGTCACTCCCATGTTTGCCCAGGCACCCCGATCTCATTGAGGTCGGCTAAAAGAGCATCCTCGACGACGGCTACCAGTCATACTGCACTGTCTGCTGCCAAAAGGCAATAAGCTGCTGCTGTGTAGCAATGCAGTACCGCGTCTGCCAGCACCCAGGAGACATACAGTGACAGTGAGCTGAGCGGGCTCCATGCTTGCCATAGTATGGCGTCTGCATGGGTAACCCAGGAAAAAAGGCATGAAACGATTGTCTGCTGTTGCTTTCACGGACGGAGGGAGGGAAGGGGGGCCTGACCATATGTACCCAGAGCCACCCACGACGTTTTAGCCCCATCAGGCATTGGGATTTCTACCCAGAATTCAAATGGACGGTGGAGACTGAGGGAACTGTGGGATAGCTACCCACAGTGCAACACTCCAGAAGTCGACGATTGCCTCTGTACTATGGACGCACTCCACCGACTACATGCACTTAGACCATTTGTGTGGAGACACACACAATCGACTGTATAAAAACGCTTTCTACAAAACCGACTTCTATAAATTCGACCTAATTTCATAGTGTGGACAAGGCCTCAGTGTTTCCCTTACTTTTACTCCAGTCGGACTATCCCATGTTCAATTACTGCAAAATCTGCCTGACGTCATGGAAAATCCTGCAGCTGGAGTAAATCAGTGTAGTTTTTGGAAAGAAGATGCAAAATGATTATTTGCCATTGCTTTCGAGGAGGGAGGAAGGGAAGACTGACACATATACCCCAAACCACCCGCAACAAGGTTTTTGTCCCATCAGGCATTGGGAGCTTAACCCAGAATTCCAATGGGCAGCAGGGACTGTGGGATAGCTACCCATAGTGCACCACTCCGTGAGTCGATGCTTCCTATGGTATTAAGGACGCACTCTGCCGACGTAATGCACTCAGTGGGGACATACACGATCGACTGTATAAAATCAGTTGCTAAAGATCGACTTCTATAAAATTGACCTAATTTCATAGTGTAGACATGTAGTGTAGATATAAGTGAGCGTGCCAGGATAAATAAACCTTGGGATGTTATGAGAGATTTTAAACATAAACTTTCAGAATTTACTTTAAAAGGACTCTAAAAATTGGAAGGTGAAGGAAATCCTTCTTCAAGACATAAATCTATATACAATTGCACAAGGCTAGGGGAAAACCTCCTATAAGGGAAGTTACCTCATAACTACCCACTCCAGAGTTCCTTTCACCTTCCTCTGAAGGTATTGGTGGTAAGTACAGTCAGAGAGAAATACTGTGCTAGATGGCTGTCTGGTCTACTCCACACCTGTAATTCCAGTTTTTCTATCTTTCCTGACTTCACTTCAATTTCTGGATCACTGCATTTCTGAAACCAGCAAAACCTTCACACAATAGACACAAGGGCAGTTATGGGAGACAGAAATTGTTGAAAAACTAAACGAGATTTATATTCTGTTTCCTCTAGGAATGGGGAACATTTCAATTTTGTTGAGACCCCAATGTCCTATTTTAATGGCTCGGATTCTCAGCTGATAGGAACCAGTGCAGCTCAGCTGACTCCTATGCAATTCCTCATTGATTTTAAAACATTTTGAGGAACTGGATCATTTCCTTTCGCAGAGCTCCACCCAGTCCCAACTGTCTGGGATCTGGCCCGTTGACTCCAGTGAAGAGACGCACATTAACACCCTGGAGATGGGATTCACTGATTCCAATGGCGCTGTGCAAAGTCTGTTCTTCTGGGGATCAAACCCACACATCTTCAGCGCCGCCTCCTCTTCCCCCAGCGGCTTTTTGTGCAGCGACCCTGCTGGGTGCGATCACTGTGTCGCTCATGGCGCAGTAGTAGACGGCGGAGTCGCTCAGTTCACTTGAGTTTTTCTTCAGGTGGAAAGTCTTCCCCTGTTTGTCGGGTGTGGCGGAGAACCCTCGCCGGCTCCTGCTCTCCTCCTCATCCGATGCTTCATATTGTGCCAGCAAGAGGCGAGGGGCTTCATCTGGGTACTGCTCGTACCACCAGAGCGTGGGAATCAAGGTGGTATTATAGATGCATTTCAGCAGCGCTGGTTTCCCTTGGGATACTGTCACTCCGTCCTCAGGCTGTGTCACTGACTCTCCATTAGTCCCTTCTGGAAAAAAACAAAAGTTTGTATAGACACACAGACAGCTCTTGGCTTGAACCTGCAGTGTTCATCTACCTCCCAAGCATCCAGAGACTGGAGGGAGGGAAAAGTTTACAAACAAATGGTTACAAAAAGAAATTAGGACTAATTCCGGATCGCCTGGAACCGGATGCAGCTGCATTTCAGTTGTGGCCATTTCCACCCGATGACCGTCTGGCCCCAAACACAGCTGAAATGGTGCAGATACGCTACTCACCCAGAATCCGAAGCAGTGTAAGAACAGACACCCAGGGCAGGAACATATTTCAGGAATGAAGTGGGATGGAACCTCCTCCCCAGTTCCCACAGCCCAAGAAGGAAGCTTCTTCCTCGCCTTCCCCAGCTGTGGCGAGGAGCTGGGAGGGAAAGGTTTTACTCAGGGGGGTGATGCCTTAAATCCATCGGCAGCTCCTTTCCTACTGGCGCTGGTCTCCTCCGCTGAGTCACTGTGGTGCTAACCACGCAGGCAGCCCGGCGCTGCCCCTGCACTCGGCTGTCTGGCTGCTGCACGGAGCTGGAGACTCGAGGAAGGGGGAGGAGAAATTGCGGCGGGATCCGAGACCAGGTTAAACAGCGGGGCTCTGAACGGCCAGCCTGAGACAGCTCTGCCGGAGAGGCGAGTCGGTGAGAAAACAGCGGCCCCTTGTGGGAAGCGTGGAGGACTTTTCCCCTAAACCGCTCAGTGTTTTTCTTACTTTTACTCCAGTCGGACTATCCCATGTTCAACAGCTGCACAATCTGCCTGATGTCAAGGGAAAGGGATTAGGGTCAATCCCGCAGCTGGAGGAAATCAGTGTAGTTCCCCTGGGATCATCTGAGCTACACCAAACCTCTGTAAAGCTCGCTAAAATGTACTGAAGAATTGGGAAGAAAAGATTATAGTCTGAAAGTGCAGGAAGGATTCGTAATAAAATGTCACACAGGGCACAGACTTGGCTGCACTATTCCTGTCTGTTCTAGGCCAGTTTTAACACGTTTTGTAGGCTGCTAAATCCCACACACTTTCTCCCTCTATCATCTAACCCCGTTTAGAACTGCCCAAAGGTATGTGTCCATTGGCGGATGTTTTGGCTTCATTCTTCATACCTGTCCCAGCTATTTCCATCTTATTCCCAAATTTATCCAGAAAATAAGGAGTTGTTCAGCTGTCTGGTAAATCTCACCATTTGTTGTAAATCCATACCTAATAATTTCCCTCTTTATTGCCTTTGAAAGAATTTCATGTCCGTTTGTAACTGTGTGGATTTCCGGCTTTCATATTGATTGGTTTAAGTGGAAATAACATTTGAGTTGAAGGTTGGTAGCTTGGTCTATAAGTGGTAGATGTTTGTTGAACATCTGGTCTGCACTATGATGTTAGGTCGCATTTAGCCGCGTTAGGTCGATTTTATAAGCAATGCGGCTACACAACCAACCCCATCCCGTCGACCTAAAGGGCTCTTAAAATCGACTGCTGTACTCCTCCTCGACGAGGGGAGTGGCGCTAAAGTTGACCTTCTTGGGTGGAACGTGGGGTGGTGCAGACGCAGCATTGTGCAATTCGATGGTATTGGCCTCTGGGAGGTGTCCCCGAGTGCTCCAATGTGGCTGCTCTGGACAGCACTTTCAACTTGGCTGCACTAGCCAGCTACACAGGAACGCACCGGGAACTCTTGAGTTTCATTTCCTGTTTCGTCAGCGTGGCGAGATCAGTGGCACAGGTGACCATGCAGTCCCCGAATCGCAAAGGAGTTCCAGCATGGAGTGAACAGGAAACACTGGATCTGATCGCTGTATGCGGAGAAGAATCTGTGCAGGCAGAGCTCTGAAAGAGCAGAAGAAATGCTGATATATTTGCCAAAATCGCACAGGGCACAGTGGAGAGAGGCTACACCAGGGACACACAGCAGTGCCCCATGACAATTAAGAAGCTAAGGCAAGCCTACCAAAAGACTAAGGAGGCAAACAGTCACTGCGGGTCAGAGCCCCATACATGCCGCTTCTGTTATCAGCTGCATGCCTTTCTAGGGTGGGACCCTACCACTACACCACCACTGACCATGGACACCTGCAAGGGGGGAGTCTCACGCAACATGGAGGAGGATTTTGTGGATGAGGAAGAGGAGGAGGAGGAGGAGAATGTGCAGCAGGCAAGCAGAGAAATCCGTTCTCACCAGCAGCTAGGAACTTGTCATCACTTTGTAGTCAATACCCCCCCAAGGCGGGTTCCCGGAACCTGAAGGTGGAGAAGGCACCTCTGGTGAGTGCACGTTTGTAATGACACTACAAGGGTTACAAACAATTCTGTTTAATGTTTGATTTGCCCTAAAGAATTGGGCATTCGCAGCCAGTACATCTGCTGGAAAAGTCTGTTAACGTGTCTGGGGATGGAGCAGGAATCCTCCAGGGACATCTCCATGCAGCTCTCCTGGAGGTACTCTGAAAGCTTTTGCAGAAGGTTTCTGGGGAGGGCTGCCTTATTCCGTCCTCCACGGTTGGACACTTTACCACACCAAACCAGTAGCAAGTAGGCTGGAATCATTGCAGCACAAAGCATGGCAGTGAATAGTCCTGGGTTTTGGTCGCATTCAACCAACATTCAGTCTTTATCTTTCTGAGTCAGCCTCAAGACAGTGATATCATTCATGGTCACCTGGTTGAAACAGGGGAATTTTTGTAAGGGAACAGTAAAAGGACCCCGTTCATGGTGGGCTGTTTGCGTTTGGCTAAAATGGATCATCCCGGAGAATAGCCACGTGGTCAGGTGGGAGGAGGGGTGTGCTGCACATTCACTCCAAAACCTCAGCCCCTCCTTTTAAACGGCAAACACAACCAGCATTGGTTGCTCTGGGAAAAGAGGGCGCTGCAGTTTGAAACCATTCCCACATGTTATGAAGGTGGAAGAAGCCAACCCCACGTACTCTTTGGCTTACCATCACTGCCTGCAAACCGAATTTTGTTGCCCAGCCATGTGTGATGTGTCACCATACCAGCAGGCGCTCAATATAAAAGGCAAAATGCGACCTTGTATCTAAACACATGTGCTGTCTGCTGTGAATCACTTGATTCACTATGAAAGAGTCTCCCTTTTGTTCTCAGAAATGTATCTTCTGTAAAGTCTGCTCTCCCTTTTTATTCCCCCTTCAGCTGCAAATGTTTCCATGCTCCCTGCATCAACTCCAGCCCTGAGGTTATCGCTGAACGCCCAGAGAAATGGTGTTTACACCTTCTCCCCAATTCACCACAGGTGCATTTCAGAAGCACTGGTTCCTCTTAGGATACTGTCACTTGGTCATCAGGTTGGGTCACTGGCTCTACATTAGCCCCTTCTGGAAAAAAAATATATTGCATGCATACAGATGGCTCTTAGTTTGAACCTGGGATGTTTATCTACATTCCAAACTTGCAAAGACTAGGGGAATCCAGACAAAGGTTTATAAACTGGTGGTTTTAAAAAAAGAAATTATGGTTAACTCCGAATCTCATGGGATCTTTTGTAACTCCACTGCCTTCCGTGGTGTTGTGACAATTCACACCAGCCGAGGATCTGGCCCACTCAACCTGAAATCTTACTCACAGAGAGTGAAAAATGTTGCAGCCACTGAGGCCCAGGTGAGGAACATCTTCAGTGGATGAGGAGGACCAGAACCTTGTCCCTAACATGCAAGAGTGAAGCTCCTTCCTTGCCTTCCTCCAACTGTGAGGAGGAGCTGGGAAAAGAGGTCTTTAAAAATATAGATCCACCCACTTTCTTTGCGGCGCAGCTCTCCTCTGCTGAGTGACTGTGGTGCTAAGCACACAGCAGCCTGCTGTGTCGACACAGCCTTGTTGCTAAAAGTCGGCATGTGTAAACACTCTTTGTCGGCACTTTTGCCAGCAAAATACTTCCACCTGCCATGAGCGGCATTTGCTTTATCAGCAGGAAAGCGCTCCTGCCCACAAAGCAGCATTCACACTGCCACTTGCCACGGCAAAACTTTTGCCTTTCGGGGGGGGCTTTTTAAAGCACCTATGAATGACAAAAGTTTTGTGGATCAATTGGCAATGTAGACAAAAGGGGAAAGGAGAAATCACAGGGGAATCCGAGACCACAGAAAGCAACAGGCTGTGAAATGACAGCTCTGCATTTGGATAAGTGGCTGGTAAAACAGGGCCCTCTTATGGTACATCTGCGAGGCAACCAGCCGCTAAACCAGTTTCTTTTATAACACTCCAGTCATAATAGCCAGCTGTAAAACCTGGCTGACTGTTGCGGTTCACTGGTGGTGAGCTGGATTAGGCAGCTGTTGTGCTGAGACCATAGCCTGTCGTGTCACCCAATATCCTTTCATTGTTTTCTTGTACTCCTCCCTCTGTTTATCTGCACCCACATGTCTCCTCTTCCACTTGGATTGTAAGTGGATTTAGTGAAGACTGGTTTTTTTTGTTCTGTATTTGGACAGTGCCTAACATAACAGGGCTCCTACCTATTATCATCATCACAGCTGGACCTTCAGTTCCCTCCAGAATTGCCATCATTATGGGCTAAATCCTCAGTTAAATGTGGATTGTTGGAGATCTGTTAACTCTACCATGCACCCATGCACATTTAAACCAGCTAGTCCCATTCCCTAATTTTATTTAAAATATGTTGGGGGGGATGACTTTATCTGATTATAATATGATCATAAAGATCATTATTGCTATGACTGTTACATAATTGCAACAAATCTTATACCAAGAGTGACAGGTTCAGTCACAGAGACCCCCTTGAGATTGTCACTTGATGTGCTGGGGTACCACTGAGAACAACTCTCCCGTCAGAATGGGCACCCCTGAACTCTTTCTTGCTGTGCTAGACATTCCCGGTCAGCTCCAGCAGAGACTCAGAGATTGTGGAACACTCCTCTGCAGTTCCTCAGACACTGAGATTATCTCAGCCCTGGGGCTTCTCAGTTAACAGGGACTTTTCCAGCAACCAGTGTATGGCCTTTCTGGGATCCTGAACCCGAAATAAACCCGTTTTACTCTGTATAAAGCTTATACAGGGTAAACTCATAAGTGTTCGCCCTTATATCACTGAAAGAGATATGCACCCGGTAGCGGGGTCATACTGGAAAACCTGGGAGGTGGGCGAGTGCAAGCCCACCCACTGCTAAAGGCCTGTCCCCCAGCCTAGCGGGAGGGACCACTGGACCCAGGGACCAACTGATTATGGGGGACAACTAATGAAAAACAGGGATCGGAGTGAAGGTCAGAGGTTCAAAATGAGGATACCAGATGGGAACACCAAGCAGAGAACCCCGGACAGAGCCCACTGTTCCTCAAAGCTGTCAAGGGAGCCAGCGGACGCTGCCCAGTGGAACTCTGCCCGGATGTGTGAAACTAGGGAGCAACGGAAATAGGCCCAGCAGTCGCAGAGCACCCCCTCGTCCAACATCCTCTTCCTGGTATTATAGATGGAGACTTTGGCTAGAGCCAGGAGGAGGTCTCGCGACTTCGTGGAGCCACGGATAGGGTGTGCAAAGAGAAACAAGGGTGGGGAGAAGTGCAGCCAGAACCTCAACAAGAGGTTCTGGAGGAGCCGGAATAGGGGCTGCCTCAGGTGTAGGGGTGAACTGTGCTAGGTGCACGCCCGTGCTCATGGCTCCATGAAGGAGCCACCAACTAATGTCCCCGGCGGGCCGTGGAATCAAAGTGGAATAAAGGCTGGACCACCAGGGCTCCTCACCCTCTTTAGGTGAAAGATAGTCCCGCCATTTGGTGTTGGGGCAGGACATGAGGGTGAGGAAATGTAACATATGGAGCACGAGCGTGTACAGATGGTTTCTGGGCGTGGTTCGAAACCGGACCGGCTGCAGAGTATGCAGCTGGCTCAGAACATGGGAGCGGGGAGGCTGGGGGGGCTCGCAAAACAGGGGCCCAAGAAAAATGTCCGGCAGGCCGGGGGTGAGGGGTGGGCAGGGAACACCCTCTCACAGGACTCGCTGCAGGAAAGTGAGAGAATTGGGCGACAAGGCGGCTTTCACCTCCTGGAGTACGCGCCTAGGGGTCGGAAGGGTGGAAAGCCCCATGCGTCATCCGAGTGCGCGGGCCTCCACCCAATCCCCCCTGTCATAGTCCAGGAGGTCTCCGACTCTGGTCCTGGCAGAAACCACCAACCTCCGACATACCGAGGGAGACTCCGCCATCTGCACATGGAGATCGAGATTGTGTAGAAGGGGCTCCGCGAGGAGGTCCGCTCCCTCAGTGGCCACAAATGACCTGGTCACTGAAAAAAGCTTCCAGGTCCGGAGGAGGTCCTGGCAGAAGACCAGCAGCTCAGAGAGGTCTCGCGGAAGGCCTCTCAGATGGATCAAAAAAGAGCTGCTGGTCATATCGGAGCCCCCGGAGGTGGCAGAGGAAGGTGTGCGCCAACATGCTCCTTGCCGGACTACCTGCACTGTAAAGGAGCCTCTGCAAGGGCCTGGAGGTGGAAGACATGGACCTGACTGCGCAAGCAAACCAGGCCCTGTCCTCCCTCCTCCAGGGGAAGACTCAGAGCCCCTGCAGAGACCCAGTGCAGCCCCAGCCAGAAGAACTCCAGAGCCATCCTCTGGAGCCTGGCCAGGATACTCGGGGCCGGGCTTAGGGTGTTGAGTCGGTGCCAGAGCATGGACAGGACCAGTCGGTTCAGCATCAGCACCCTCTCTCGCAGGGAGAGACACTGGAACAACCGCTCACCCACCCTGGCCTCCAAATCCTGCCAGTTCTCCAGTGGAGAAGGATGCGTGGCGGACAGATAAACGCCAAGATAGAGCAGCGGACCCGCGCTCTACCGGATGGCTTGAAGCGCGGGTGAGAGGGAGCTCGCCTGCCACCCGTCCCCGACCACCAGGCCAGAGCTCTTGACCCAGTTGACCCAGGCGGAGGAGGCCGCCAAGTAAACGGCCTGGCAGGCCTCCACCCGCACCAGGTCATCCAGGTCCTGGACCACCAGGAGCACGTCATCGGCGAAAGCTGACAGGACCAGCCGCATGTCCAGCTCCTGAAGCGCCAACCCTGTCAATCTCCAGCGGAGGAGATGGAGGAAGAGCTCGAACACCAGAGCATACAGATGGCCCGAGAGGGGACACCCCTGCCGTACTCCCCGCCCGAAGCTGACCAGCTCGGTCAGGGTCCAGTTGAGCCTGAGCAGACACTCCGCATCGGCGTACAGCACCTGGAGAAAGCCCACAAACTGGGGCCCGAAGCCTGCAGGGTGCCCAGGAGATACCCGTGGTCCACCCTGTTGAACGCCTTCTCGTGGTCCAGGGACAGGAGGGCAAACGACAGACCATCCCTATGCCCCAGCTCCAGAGGTCCCGGACCAAATACAAGTTGTCAAAGATGGTCCGGCCCGGGACGGTGTAGGTCTGGTCGGGATGGACCATGTCCGCCAGCATGGACCCCAGCCACAGCGAGATGGCCTTTGCTATGACCTTGTAGTCCGTGCTGAGGACCGAGACGGGAGGCCAATTCCGTAAGTCGCGTAGGTCCCAATTCTTCGGCAATAAGGCGAGCATGAGAGAGGGAGGAGCCCACTTTGCAAGGACTCGGCCCAGACGATGACAAGGTCTGGGCCGAGGATGTCCCAGAACACGTGGGTAGAACTCCATGGTCAGCCCGTCCATGCCCAGAGATTTATTAGTAGGGATGCAACGGACGGCTTCTGAGAGCTCAGCCAGAGAGAGAGGTAGCTTCAGCCGGTCCCGGTCGCCCGCGCTGACCGTCGGCAGTTTGGTCCAGAGCACCCTGCGGGCTTCGGTGTTGGTCAGATCCAGGGAGAAACTGTTAGCGTAGAAGGCCCTGGCCCTTCCGCGCATCTCCTCCGGATCGATGAGGGGGGGTCCTGCCCTCCGCCAGGAGGCAGGTGACGTGCTTTTTGGCCCCCCTCCTTTTTTCCAGGCCATAGAAGAAGCAGGAGCCGCGATCCATCTCCCAAAGGAGGTGGATGCGGGATCAAACAAAAGCGCCCCGGGCTCGATGGTCCTCCAGGGCCCGGAGCTCCTCCCGCTTCTCCCAGTACGCTGCACGGAGGGGTGGATCCTTAGGGCCGGAGGTGAGATGCCTCTCTAGCTCTAAAACCTCCCGCTCCAACTGCCCTATCACCGCATCCCTCCGCCGGGTGGCGCCCCGGGTATAGTCATGGCAGAAGAGCTGTGCGCACACCTTGCCCACATTCCACCACCGCCACGCCAAGGGAAAGGCACACCGCTGCCCCCGCCAGGTCAGCCAGAACTCCCAGAAGGACACCACAAAGCCCACGTCCTCCAGCAAGCTGTTATTAAAATGCCAATCGGCCTGCCCCGGCCTCTCCGGACTGAGAGAGGCTGTCACGGTCACCAAGTGGTGATCCGAGAACAGGACCGGCTGGATGCCGGAGGCATAGGCTCATGCCAGATGGAAACACGAGATATAAATGCAGTCCAACCGGGAGTGGCGCGACCGATCCCCCTCCGCCCGGACATAAGTAAAGGTAACATCATCATCCGGGTGGTGGTCACGCCAGACGTCCACCAGGGAGTGATGATCCACAATCTCCCTGAGGACACCCACAGCTGCCTGTGATGTCTCGACTCCTGAGTGGTCCTGCTCCTCGAGGGTGATGTTGAAGTCCCCGCCCAGGACCAGGCACTCGTGAGCATCCGGTGTGCCGAGGAAGGCCGACGCCTGCCGATAGAAACGCACTCGTTCCGGGCCCATGTTCACAGCGTAAATGTTGACCAGGTTTAATCTCAGCCCCTCCACGCAGGCCTGGATGTGCAGCAGGCGACCCGGCATGACCTTGGCTACCCCCAGCACCTCGGGCCGTAGCTCAGGGGAGAACAGGGTGGCCACCCCAGCCAAACAGGCACCGAGGTGGCTAAAGTAAACCTCGTCCCCCCACTCCAGCCACCAGCTAGCCTCGACTGCTGCAGCCATGTGGGTCTCTTGCAGGAAGATCACAGAGTACCTGCCCTTCTGAAGGAAGGAGAGCACCTGGCTCCTGCGGAGACGCATGCTACAGCCCCTGGTGTTCAACGTAGCAAAGATGGTGTCCTTCATAGGGAGGGCTTGGGTGAATCCTCACGGGCAGGGGAATCGACAGTCTCCAGCAGGCCCCGCAACAACCCATGTTCAACCCCAAAGGTCATCAGGGAGTCGTGGAACTTACGGGCCTGCCAGTAGGCCGCTAGGCCCTGACTCCCGGTCCCTCTCCCCTCCCCCAAAAGGCTCTTCACGGAGGATGCGATGGAAGTCCCCCCAGCGCTGGAGGGCGAGCTACACCTTGCCCTTTGAGCCACGGGTGTCCAGCACAAAACGGCGCAGCTCTTCCCTCAGCGCACAGGGGGATGCGGCAGCCAACCCGCCACCGTCCTCTGGCAAGGCCCCTAAAAGATCTTCGCAGCCCGCAGAGATGGGCAAGCATGGAGTGGAGACCCGGCGCGCTTGCGCCGGGCTGCCCGTCCCCATCTCCGGCACCAGAGGGGGCAGCGGAGGAGTAGTGCAGCCCCCATGATGTTGGAAAGAGGGGACACGAAAACCGCCCCCTGAGAATTGTCCGTAGACAGAGGAAACGAAACAACCTCGGGGGCGACAATAACATGGGAGGTGGCGGGGAAGGGGGCGAGCGACTCATTGGGGACGGAATAGGATCAGGGGACAGGGCGGGGACGGTGCCAGGGGCGAGATCAGAAAAAGGGGCGGGAGCAGGGACAAGGGCTAATATTGGGAAAGGGGCAAGAGAGGGGCTGGGAGCAAGGGTAGGAACAGGAGCGGGGACACTGATGGGTTCATGGTCCCCAGCAGCCGGGCTATCAGGGTGCGGCTCCACTCGGCCGGGAGTGGGGGGACAACAGCACCGGGGTCAGAAAGGGGCCTTCTCTCATGCCGGGCACGTGAGCTGTGAGAAACACGTCACCCGCAGCCACGGCGTCAGGCACTACGGAAACTTCAGTGGGGCCCCCCTTTGGAGGGGAAGCCAACCGCTCCGTCCGGGCGCTAGAGGGTATGCCCACGGGCTCGGGGCCCAACCGCTCGGCATCGGCCGTCGCCTCTAGGGGCGAGGTGCCATCTGCGGCCGGACAAATAGGGAGAGCCAGGGGTGCCCCCAGGACCAGAGCAGAGGCTACAGCTGGGAGTGAGGGGCAGGGAGGAGGAGGGGGTGGTGGAACTGAGCCACCACGCAGATTGAGGCCCGCTGACCGGGGCTCGTCCTCCCTCTGGGTGATGGGGGTCAGACCCAGGGCCTCAGTCTCCTCGAATACGGAGGTAAATCCAGTCCCTGCGGCCCCAGAGTCCTCCCCATCAGGAGCCAGGGCAGTAATAGCCCCGGCATCGACAATGGCAGGGGGCGCAGATGGCAAAGGGGCTGGGGGAACTCCTACAGAGGCCTCCTCGGGAGGGGACTCAATAAGTGGGGCGGTGACACCTCCGGCTGCTGCCATGGCCGGCGTCTCCTGCTGGGCTCCATCCGGGGGCACGGCAGACGATGTAACAGCATCAGCCCCCCGCACCATTTTTCGGGGGGGCCTCCTCTCCCTCCTCGTCGGAGGGGAGGGATCGAGCCCACGATTTACGGGCGTTGCGCTTCCCCCGGACGAGCACCCAGCCCTCCGAAGTGGAGGTGGAGGGCCGGTCAGCAGGGGCAGGGCCAGGGGGCAAGGGCAATCGTTTTGGGGCTCGGGGCGGGACAATGGGAGGAAGGGAAACCTCTCCTGGGGCGAGCCCTCTCCCTCAGCCGGCAGAGGTCTTGCCACCCTCTCCTCCACGGGAGGAGGGGCAGCGGCAGCCGGGCTGCCAGGGTCGCCGGCGGTGACAGGGCCGGTGCCCTCCCGGGTCTCGGGGGTCCCGGACACTCCTCCGGGATGGGCCTTTGGGCAGTCCTCCGGACGTGCCCCGTCGCCCGGCAGAGGAAGCACCGGGCCTCCCCTGTCAAATAGTGGACCCAGTAATGGGCCCCCGATAGGGCACCAAGAAGGACCCCTCGAGCGCCACCCCGCCACGCGTCGCCGGAGGCACTGGAGTCTGCACCTGCCGGCAGAAGGACAGAATGTGGCGGAGGGCCGGGTCCTTGCAGCCCAGCGGGAGGGGGCTGATGATGGAGATGGGTTTCCCCAGGGTGGACAGGGCAGGCAACAGGGCAACGCTGGGCAGCAAGGGCGGGACGGAGGTCAATGCCACCCATACGTCCAAGTCCTCCAGGGGTTCTAGGGGGACGAACATGCCCCCCACCACCATGCCCTTCTCTACTGCCTTCTGAGCGGCGGCCTCCGACACTTGGAAGAACGCAACCTTACCATACATCTTGGAGGCCACCGCGACGGCCGTGGGCCCTACCACCCTCGCCAACGCCCGCACGTACGTCTCCGTGTGGGGCGAGGCAGACACCAGGAGGCAGTGGACGCCGTACCTCCTGGTCAGCGAGGGGAAGGGGCCCCGGCCACCAGGAATGGTACCAGAGGCGGCAGTTGGGGCAGATGGCGCGGCGGCATGCGGAGGGGCGGCAGCCACCTGGGCGTACGCTCTGGGGGCAAGGAATGGAGCACCCCCAGAGCTGGTGGAGGGAACGGCTGGGGAGGAAGGAGCTGCGGCAGATGTTGGGGCTGCAGCAGGGAGGGCAGCCCCACCAAAGGGAGGTTTTGTTTTTCAGGCAGGGCCTTTGCCCTTTTTATTCCCCTGGCCCTTTGTACTGGTGGAAGGGGCAGCCATGGCAGCGGCGGAGTCTAGGCTAGTAGTGGCCGAGAGGGTAGCCGCTGGGCGGGCAAGGGAGAAACTATGGGAGCAGTGGGGGCAGGGACAGGAGCAGGGGCAGGATCCCCCTCCATAGTGGAAAGAGGCAGGAGGAGGCCCTAAATTGTGGGTGGGACAATGGACAACTGCTCCTCCCCATTAGACGGCAGGCAGGGGAGACAGTCCAGCAAACAAGGTCTGGGGAATAGGGAAGGTGAGACAGGGATAACCGCTCCTCCCTGCTAGACTGTATGCAGGGAGGAGGGTACCAGCGTGGGCAGGGGGGAACTGTAGGGGGGCACCGGGGGAAGGGAAGAAGCAACCACTCCTCCCCGCTAGGCTGCAGGCAGGGGAGGAGGGTGCTAACCACAGGAGGACACGGGGACAACAAAGGAGAGGGGGACAATCACGGGCGCAGGGCAGAGCGCCGGCTCCTCCGGCTGCATTCGGAAGGGGAAGGACTATAATTGCATCGGGGAGCTGCAGTGATCAGGGTAAACAACTTAAAAAAAGGGGGGGGGCACAAGCGCTCCGAAAGGGGACATGGGCACACCACACTGCGGGTTGGGCAGGGCAGGGATCAGCGGGAGTCAGGGGGAACAGCAAACAACCGAGGGTGGGGTGAGTGGAGCACAAGGTGGGGGGGACCCAAGTTCTGGGGAAGGGCGGGGCAGGCAAAGTAACAAACCTGCAGGGGGTGGGGCGGGGCGGACACACAAACAGACCCAGGAACCTAGGATGGGGTCAGGGTGGGACTGGCAAACAACCAGGGAAACATCTTCCAGGGAACTACGGGAGGAGAAAACTAGGCTGGGGGTAATGAGGAGACACCCCCACGCAAATGCAACTGAGGGAGGTGGGCCAAGTCCAAACAAAAGAGAGGGGGAGTGCACCCACGAGCGCTTGTGGGGCTCACTCCAGTCCATGCTCGCTGCTGGAAACAGTCCCGGGTGGTGGTGGGCGAAGAAGCGAGCAGCCCTGTCGAGGGACGAGCAGCAGGTGTTGAGGGTCAGCCGGGTTGGTGGAGGGGGCGGTGGCAAAAAGGGGGGTGGTGGTGAAGGAAGATGTGGTGGGGGGCAGTAGGACTGGGGAAGGGCTCCACGCCTCTCCCCCGGCCCCCCACAGCAGCAAGAGGCTACTACCACCCCAGAAGCACGGCTGTTAAAATCACTCAGTCCAATAACCGACCCCCTCCACAATTCCCCACAGCGGCCTTCCTCCTCCTCAAAGGGGCAGCCAGCTCAGGAGCAGCAGCAGCAAGCGGGCGGCGGCCAGCCAGGCGAGGGCCCAGGCAGAAGGGGTGACAACGGTGGTGGAGATGGTGGTGGTGTCCTCGCTTCTCCTCCCTCCAGAGGGGTGGGGATGGGGGGGCAGGCCGGCAAGGCCCCCCCTTCCCCACAGCAGCAGCAACAACAGCGGCTCCCAGAAGGGGTCCCAGCCAGCAGCAGCCCTCCAGAGCGGGAGGCAGAGAGCTCCAGGCAGCAGCAACAGCCCAGGGAGGGAGCTCCAAACAGCAGCAGTAGCAGCCTAGGAAGGGAGGGAGCTCTGGGCAGCCTGAACAGACTGACCTCTCCCCTTCCTGTAGCACGGTGGCCACCCGCTACTACCCTGAAGGGGTTGACATCAGCCCTGGAGAGGGCTGCAGCTGGGAGCCAGCAGTTCCCAGGCTGACTGGGGGAAGCAGGCTCAGCTGTGGCCACGCCCCAATCAGGCCTTAGCTGGCCCTTATAAGAGGGCAGCGGGCCAGGAGTAGACAGAGTCTCCTTTAGTGGGGGCGGGCCAGCCAGCCAAGTTGCTAGGCTGGGGGAAGGCCAGAGGAGCTGGGGAGCTCCGGCCTGGAAACTCCTCAGGCTGCAGGCCTAGTGTAAGGCCGGATAGGTACTGGAGTTGCAGGGGGCAGCCCAAAGGTAGGCAGAAGCAGAAGGTCTAAACCTCCCTTGCCTGTGATGATTGGCTTATACACTGCAGTCTCCCCCAGTGTGGGGGGGCTCAATGGTGACTGGTAGTAGCCAAAGACTGAGGTGAGATGGGGATAGTGGGTGGGGGTTCCCTGGGGAGGGGAGACCCAGAGACTAGGGGGGTACTGTCAGGGGGCAGCACCCCAGGTAAAAGGGACACTGGTGTCTGGTAGGGACACAGGCGCCAGTGACAGTAGGACACCAGCCTGCAGAGGGTGCTCTGGAGGCTGGAAGAGCTAATTCCCCGAGAGACCAGCAGGAGGTGCCACAGAGCTGAGTCCTGCATTGTGACACACCCCGTCCCCCAGGAAATAATTACTTATGCTGGGTTTATTAATGAACAAAAGTGATAAAAAGTAGGATTTGAGTGGTTTTAAGTAATAACAGACAGAAGAAGTAAGTCACAAAGCAAAATAAAACAAAACATGCAAGGCTAAGCTTAATACACTAAGAATTTGGTTACAAATGATAACTTCTCACCCTAGATATTACTTCGGGTAAAATCCTTCTCGGGTCAGTTGCCTTTTCTGACCTGGGTCCAGCCTGTTCTCTCCCACACTGGTGGTTTCAATCCTTTTGTTCCCAGGTGCTTTTAGGCGTCTCTTTGGGATGGGATGAGTAAAAACCCTGCATTGTCTTTTACTCCTGCAGCTGGTTCTGTTGTTGTTGTTTTGCTTATAGTGGGGGGGGGGGTTTCTGGCTTTTAAGTTTAAGGAATGTTGAGTTCTAACCCCTGCTCACGCTCCCCCCCAAAACTCCCCGGTTAGCGGCTCCTGTTCGTTGCCATAGCGAAGTCAAGTTATGAAAATAAAATGTTGGGTGGTGGTTTTTTTGGGGGGGACGGGACGGGACAATTCTTTGACTTTCTGTGCTTCAGTGGATTTTTGTTCAGTTACCCTGCTGGTTGCAACCACTGTGTCTCTGAAGGTGCAGTAGTAGATCATGGAGTCATTCACTTCACTGGAGCTTTCCTTCAAATGGAAGGATTTCTTGTCTTGGACACGGTCAGCAAAGAACCCCTGCTTGTTTCCTTCATCTTGGCCACCCCCTGATGTTTTATCTCTCAGCCATAACTTTGGTGCTTCACTGGGGTGTTGAATCAACCAGAGGAGATAAGGGAATAGGATAGATTCAAAGGTACACTCAAAAACCAAAGGTGCCCTTTCTTTGACAAGAACGGTACCTTCAGTTTGTGTGATCAAGTCTCCAAAGGTCCTGTGATAAACAAAGTGGGGGTGCGGGAAGCTCCCTTTGATGGACGGCCAGCCAGCCAGATAGCTGTAAAATCCCTCTTGGTCGCTGTTCTCTGAGTGCTTTACCTGTAAATGGTTAACAAGCCCACAGGTAAAAGAAAAGGAGCCAATGGGAAGAGCCAGAACTTTTAAAATTGGGAAAGAAACTTTTGCCTTTTCTGTTGTTCTCTGGAGAAGGAGCAGCAATGCTGTGTAAGGCTTGAACCAGGTATGAAAATTCATCTTCCATACCTTGAAGAAATTATTTGGATAGGGAATGTTTAGTTAGACACAATCAGGTTTATTTTTTATTTTGGCTTGTGGATCTTCACTGTACTAACCCCTGATGCTTTTGTTTGCTTGTAACCTTTAAGTTGAACCCACCCAAGAAAGCTAGTTTGGGTGCTTAATTTTTTGAATTGCTCTCCTAAAATCTAGCAAAAGCCTAAATTCTAGATGTATTTTTTTAAATGAAAAAAAAATACAATTTACCTTTTTTAAAGAACAGGATTGGATATTTGGTGTCCTAAGAGGTTTGTGCATATGCTGTTTGATTAGCTGGTGGCAACAGCTAATTTCCTTTGTTTTCTTTATCAGCTCTTCCCTGGGGTGGGGGGTAAAAGGGCTTGAGGATACCCCACAGGGAGGAATTCCCAAGTGCTCCTTTCTGGGTTCAAAGGGGTGGTTGTTGTGGTGGTGGTCTTTTTTTTTTTTGGCATTTGGGTGGTATCAGCGTTTACCAAGTCAAGGTCAGAGAAAAGCTTTAACCTTGGGAGTGTAATACAAGCCTGGAGTGGCCAGTATTCATTTTTAAAATCCTTGCAGGCCACCACTTCTTGCACTCGGAGTGATAGAGTGGGGATTCAGCCTTGACAGGTCCCTAATGAGGTGATCTAAACACTATAATCTTAAAGTGAGAATATTATTTGGGGGTAACCCTAACCTTAATTGCATCCAGACCCTTTAAATATTTAACTCTTCCAAGCTAGGCTTTTTCAAGAGTGTCTGGGTTTTGCAAAATGGCAATAGAAAGTATTTCAAGCTGGACAAATGAAAATGCTACTTACTTGAAATCGCAACCAGCAAAATAATTGACCCTGAGGTGAAAAACATGATGGGAAGTCAATGGTTCTTGATCTGAACTGCTCTTATCACCCCCTCCCACTCCCAAAGAAAACCAATTGGGGAAGGGATCTGGTTTTTTATTTCCCACAGCTACCATAAAATTGTCTGTTTCAGAGTAAAGCCCTAAGGTTCTGTACTGTTTCCATTCATCTGTCAGTGTGGGTGCTAACAGTCTTCTGAGTGGGTGGTTCCTTCAGATCTGACATTTTCTTTGAGCTGAAGTGACAATATTTTAAACAGGGCTTGAACAGAAACAGGAGGAGTTGGAGTGCAAGAGGCTCAGAGATCATCCGATACCAGAGGATAGAAGAAAGAGTGGGTCATGCAGAGATGAAATATTGTTAAGATGAAACACAGCCTTCTTGTGGTCAAAGGCATACACTGAATAGGGATGTCATGATGGAAAATGGTGGTATATTGGTGCAGTGGGGTATACTCATCATAAATAGGAGTATATTTTTGGGAACTGAGTATTTTGATGAGGGGAAATGCATTGATGAGAAATGGGGTACATTGATTGGATATAGAGTATATTGATGGGAAAAAAGGAGTATATATGTGGTAAATAGGCTATATTGTGAAGAAAGAGGGTAAATTGCTGGGCATTAGGGGTATGTTTGGATACAGGGTATATTGATTGAATATAGTGTTATGGTGATGGGGAAAATTTGATCTAGTGATATGAAATAGGGTGTATTGATGGGAAATGGGGGTAGCTTTCTTGGGAATGGAGTAGACTATATATCTTAGTGTGATGATTGTGTTGCATAGACACCTTTAGTATCTTCACACCCCTCCATTGGTTTAACTAAATCTCTAAAAAATAAAACCTGTGGTTGAAACTAATGAAACTTCATCATGTTAATACAGTCTGAGTGTACTGTACCCATCAGGATAAGAGAACATAAGAGCGGCCACACTGGGTCTGAACAAAGGTCCATCTAGCTCAGTGTCCTGTCAGGGGCCAGTGCCAGGAGGCCCAGAGGGAATGAACAGAACAGATAATGATCAAGTGATCCATCCCCTGTCCCCCATTACCAACTTCTGGCAAACAGACTAACCATTGATGGACCGATCGTCCATGAATTTATCTAGTTCTTTTCTTTTTTCTTTTGTCTTTTTTTTTTTTAAACCCTGGTATAGTTTTGGCCTTCACAACAGCCTCTGGCAAAAAGTCCCACAGGTTGACTGTGTGCTGTGTGAAGAAATACTTCCTTTTGCTTGTTTTAAACCTGCTGCCTATTTCATTGACCCCTTGTGTTATAAGAAGGAGTCAATAACACTTCCTTATTTACTTCTCCCCAGTCATGATTTTATAGATCTCTATCATATCCCCCATTAGTCATCTCTTTTCCAAGCTAAAAAGTCCCAGTCTTATTTATCTCTCGTCATATGGAAGCTGTTTCATACCCCTAATCATTTTTGTTGCTCTTTTCAGTACTTTTCCCAATTCAAATATATCTTTTTTTTTTTTTTTTTTTTTTTGTGGTGGTGTTGAGATGGGGAGACCAGAACTGCACACAGTATTCAAGATGTGGGTGTGAGTATACCATGGATTTATATAGAGGCAATGATTGTTTCTGTCTTACTATCTATCCCTTTCTTAATGATTCCCAATTTTCTCTTAGCTTTTTGACTGCCACTGCACATTGAAAATATCCACTCAGAGAACTCTCCACAGTGACTGAGATCTTTCTTGAGTGGTAACAGTTAATTTAGACCCGATAACTTTATATGGATAGTTTGGATTATGTTTTCCCAATGTGCATCACTTTGCATTTTTCAACTGAGGGGACTTCAATCTGCAGGGCTGAAGATTTGACACCTTGACTCAGCAATGGATTGACTGAGACGGGGGGAGTTTGGTTATCTATATGTGGATTTTTTTTTAATTATCCTTCTGTTCCTTAAATGCTTGAGTCATTTTTCCTATGCCCCTTTTTTGGCGTTCCTCGCTGGTCAGCCATAGAGTGGGATATTAATTGCATGGGGGGCTACCCCTGGCTGTCACACTGTCGCTCAGAGCACAGAAATACAGCTCTGCATCTGCCAGTCTCACCCTGAGCATCTTTCTGTCCTCAAAGATGTGCAAAGCTCCCGTGGGCTCGGACTTGTTTTGCTGTATCCCTTAGTTATAAAGTGAGGTCCCTGCCTAGGGAATTGCCAGTAACAGAAAATCCATTCATCTGTAAATGAGGGGTGAGTGCAAGTCAGGTTCAGGTGTGCTCCACCATACGTTTCTGCAGTGACTGGCTGCTTGATGTCAGTTCTGCTCAGGGCACCTAGGAAAGGAGACGAGAGAATGCATTTCATGGGGGCATGTGACTTATAAAGGGCCTTAGTGCCAACACCCCAGGCCCTTTTCCTAATCCTTTATATAGCTTTCATTAACCAAGTTACAAAGCTCTCTACTAAGCAGCTTAACAGAGAGAGGAATAATTTCAGACAGTTTATTCCATAGTCAGTGGGTCCCACTTCCAGTTTCCCACTGTGGCATGGGAACATGGGAGATTCTATCATAGAATCACAGGACTGGAAGGGACCAGGCTGGAGAAGTTTTCTAGTCTACTCCCCTGCACTCATGGCAGGACTAAGTATTATCTTCTAGACCCTCCCTGACAGGTGTTTGTCCAACATGCTCTTCAAAATCTCTAGTGATGGATGTGACAGGTTCGGTCACAGAGACCCCTTGGGACTTCCACCTGATGTGCTGAAACTACCTCTGAGCCCGTCTTCCCGGCCAGGCTGGGACTCCAGACCCCTGCCTTGTCGAGCCAGGCACGCTCGCCTGCTGCAGACACAGACCCAGGTCTGAACCACGTTCCCCAAAGCTGCAGGCTTTAACTGAAAATCACTTAGCAGGTACTCCTGTCTCCAGCACCCAGATACCCAGTTCCCAATAGGATCCAAACCCCAAATAAATCCTTTTTACCCTGTATAAAGCGTATACAGGGTAAACACATAAATTGTCCGCCTTCTATAACACTGATAGAGACAGATGCACAGCTGTTTGCTCCCCCAGATATTAATCACTTACTCTGGGTTAATAAACAAAAGTGATTTTATTAAGTATAAAAACTAGGATTTAAGTGGTTTCAAATAATAGACAGAACAAAGTAAATTACCAAGCAAAATAAAAAAAACATGCAAGCCTAAGCCTAAAGAAACTGATTACAGATGAAATCTCACTTAGATATTCCAATAAGCTTCTTTCACAGACTGGACTCCTTCCTAGTCTAGGCCCAATCCTTTTCAGACCAACATTGTAGTTTATGGCCTGGGTCCACCCCTGTAGTTACTGTCCTTTGTTCCAGTTTCTTTCAGGCATCTCTTTGGGGTGGAGGGGCTATCTCTTGAGCCAGATGAAGCCCAAATAGGGAGGCTTCCAGGGCCTTTTTATTTTCTCTCTCTCATGGGTGGAAGCCCCTTTGTTCTTCTGTGCAAAGTCACGGCAACAAGATGGAGTTTGTAGCCACCTGGGCAAGTCACTTGTCCATGAATTATTCAGCTTTTTGCAGCTCAACACCATTGTTTACAAGTTAGTTTGAACGTTCCCAGGAAAGCTTACATGTGGATTGGTGTCTCCCAAAGTCCATTGCTAGTTAAGTACACCCAATTACTTGAATAACCCCTTCACACAATGTTGACCAAATCTACCTTATGTGCTTCCTACAGTAAACGCTTTCAATAAAGGCATAGAGCCAATGCTCATAACTTCAGATATAAAAATGATCCATGTATATGAATAGGAGGAATACATTCGGTAGATCATAACCTTTGCAGAGATATGTTACATGGTATATGTAGCATAAAAATATTCCAGTTATGTCATATTTACACTCATAAGCATATTTCTATAAAACATTATGGGGCGCAACGTCACAATGGAGATTCCATAATCTCCTTATCCCTCTATGTGTATGTGTCCACACTGGATGTGGAAGGTGAAATTTCCAGCTAGAGCAAACATACCTGGGCTACCTTTGATTCGAACTTGCTAGCTAGCAACCTCATCTTTTTTTACAACAGGTGCCCATCCCCCAAATATCACCTTCTGCTCCAAGTAAACATAAATCTCTCCCTCTGGTCCAGCACACAGTACACAACACAGCTGAGTGATGTAAGAGGCAACTCACCACGGTCTGTTCCCACTATCTCTCTTCCAAATTCCTACAGGTTCGAATTCAGATACTCACATAATGTCAGCAACAAAGTCACTCCCCTCAGGAGAGACATTTTCTGGGGAAGAGACCAGCTCAGTGAGAATTGACAGACGCAGCCCCAGAGAATGCTGTAGCTCACGAAAGCTCATGCTCAAATAAATTGGTTAGTCTCTAAGGTGCCACAAGTACTCCTTTTCTTTTTGCGAATACAGACTAACACGGCTGTTCCTCTGAAGCCCATGAATGAAAAGCGAGAGCAGGCACCCACCTGGAGGGCTGAGGCTTGTGTGAGAGTTGGTTGGGCCACTCCCTCAGTTGGTGTATATTGCCAACACTCCATTGGAGTCATTCTGGTACATTTGCGGGCTTATATCGTGCGGATGGGACAGAATCCTAGGACATCCTCAATATCCTCAAGTTGCAGTGGGGGAGGTTTAGATTGGATATTAGGAAAAACTTTTTCACTAAGAGGGTGGTGAAACACTGGAATGCGTTACCTAGGGAGGTGGTAGAATCTCCTTCCTTAGAGGTTTTTAAGGTCAGGCTTGACAAAGCCCTGGCTGGGATGATTTAACTGGGAATTGGTCCTGCTTCGAGCAGGGGGTTGGACTAGATGACCTTCTGGGGTCCCTTCCAACCCTGATATTCTATGATTCTATGTTCCTCTCCCATATTAAAATTAAAAGCAAGAAGGGTGATCTTGTGCTTACGGACCTGGACTGAAACTGGTGAGACCTAAGGGGTCAGTTTCTGGCTTTACCTGAAGTTTCTCTGTGTGATCTTGGACAAGTCACTTAAGTCTGGGAATCAAATTGGAATTTCTCCCCCGTGCGACGCCCTAGAAATGTCCGTGCTGGATCTGGGCTGGACCCCACAAGGCCTTGAATAGCACAGAACGGACTGGCTCAGGTCTGTACAGGCAGGTGCTGTCAGAGACAGGGAAGTTGGGGAGGGCGAAGGCAGCACGGAACAGGGCTCAAGGACATGAAAATTACTCTGCCGAGACAGTATTATATATTCGGGGACAATACCGCCACCTCGTGGCGATGGACGGGCACTGGTTGAGAGGGTTTGTAGTAAGTGCTTATCACTTTAGGTCAGTAATTCTCAACCAAGGATATGCAGAGGTCTTCCAAGGGTACATCAGCTCATCTGGATATTCGCCTGGTTGTACAACAGGCTACATAAAAAGCACTAGTGAAGTCAGGACAAACTAAAATTTCATACAGACAACTTGTTTATACTGCTGGATATGCTATACATGGAAAATTTAAGTACACTAATTATATTCCAATTGATTTATAATTGTATGGTAACAATGAGAAAGTCAGCCATTTGCCAGTAAGTGTGTTCTGTGACACTTCTGTGTGTTTCATGTCTGATTTTTGTAAGCAAGTAGTTTTAAAGTGAGGTGAAACTTGGGAGTAAGCAAGACCGATCAGGCTCCTGAAAGGGGAACAGTAGGCTTGAAAGGTGGAGAGCCACTGCCCTAGGGGGAAGATCTAAAAGATATTTAGGCATCTAGTGGGATTGTTCAAAAGCAAATAGGTATCTACATCTCACTGATTTCAATGGGTGTCGGGCACCTAGGTACTTCTGTTCTGTTTTGGGGATTTTTCTTTTGTTTTTGTTTTACAGACTTTCTCTCCTGTTTGTGTCTTTTCGGAGTTTAGCTTAAATTGTGTTTCAAGACATTCATGGTAAGTTTTGAATTCATAAAACTTCAGTGTGCAAAAAAGAGAGAGACTCGGGCCCCAGGCTGGGGGGGGGGCTGCTGGGGGAAGGGTATTTATTCAGGTGGCTAGGTAATTAACCCTCTAGTCCCCGTGTGGCTCCCGCCAGTCCGCACACCCACGTCCCAGCTCTCCGCTCCTGCGCGGTTTTTGCTCAGCTCCCTGCCGGTCTGTGTCACTGTGTCTCTCGCGGCGCAGTAATAGGTCGCGGAGTCGCTCAGTTCGCTGGCCGGTTTCCTCAGGTGGAAGGATTTGAGCTTTTTATCGTGGGTGGCATTGAACCCTTTTCTGATCCCTTCATCCGAGTCCTCCCTTCCCAGGTCCCTCAGCAGGAGCCGGGGGGGCTGGTTGGGGAACTGCACGTACCAGAAGGGGTAAGGAGTAGCAGAGGCAGAAAACTGATAGGTACAATTCAGAAGCACCAGGTCCCCTTGGGAGATGGTAACGGTGCCTTCAGTTTGGGTCACTGAATCTGCTCCATAGGTGCCCTCTGTGGGAGGAACAGAGCAGAAGAGACCCACTTAGATAACAGAAGTTGAACCGGAGCTGAGAAACTCCGAGATAACATGCAGGTAACAGATTCCAACAACGCAGCAGAAACATGATAAACACCGATACAAGAGAAATGCGGTAGATTCACTTAGGCATAATAGAAACACAGTCTGCACTGCGAGACCATGCGAGCAAACATAGTATTTAGGCTAGGATATAATAGAGAATATTGACACTCAGGGAGACCATACAAAGATACTAGGTACAATCGGATATAATAGAAGTACTTCGTGATCTTAGGCTTTGAAGGCAGGGTAAAGAGGTGGTTCGACAGAATCGAAGAAAGTCGAGAGAGAGGCTGTTACTCACCTAGAACAGCTATTGTGACTATAACAGCCGAGAGCCAAGCTGGAGCCATCCTTGGTTGGGTTAATGATTCTTTGACTAAACAGAGCTGACTTCTTAATCCCACAAGAATTGATTTGTCGCCTTGGCCAGTAGCTCCTGTTTGGAAAAGGCAAGAATTCCGTTCTATAAATGGTGCCTTGAACACTTACGTTGTATCTCTGGGCAGGAGCTGCCACTTGTCGGAATAGCAGGAACCTAACTTCACAGGACTGATTCTCTCGGCTCTGTAAATCCTCCTCAGTGGTGCTATCCGAAATGGGAACGTTTGCAAGGCAAAGGAGTCTAGGCTGTCAGGGCGGGGAGCGAACTTGGGACAGAAGAACGGGCTGTGACTTGTATTATTTCTCTTCTAGCACCACACCGCCCCCAAGTGGCAAAATGTGATCACAAACGGGAAATGGTGGCAGCAGACCTTCTCTCCCCTTTGCCAGTGAAAGGGCGTCCCTCACGGAGATAGGGAGCATTTTGCTGATGCAAGACGTGAGGATGGTCTTCTAAAGACTGTCTGTCGGTCTGTCTATGCGTCCTGGGCAGGTGAAGATCCCGGCGGGGATAAGGAGGAGCAGAGGCAGAAAATTGATAGGTACAATTCAGACGCACCGGCTCCCCTTGGGAGATGGTAACTGCCGTCAGTTTGGGTCCCTGAGTCTGCTCCATGGGTGCCGGCTGTGGGGGGAGCAGAGCAGACGCACTCAGATAGAACAGAACCGGGACTGAAACATTCCGAGACAACATACAGGTAGCGGATTCCAGCAACGCAGCAAACATATTATCGATAAACACAGACACAGTAGGAACATAGTACATTCGCTAAGACCTAATAGAAACACACAGTATGCACTGAGAGACCATGGAAGCATAAATGGGTACAATCAGATATTTAGACTCGGATATAACAGAGAATATTGACACTCGGAAACATCACACAAAATGCATGCAGTCAGATATAATAGAAATTATATTTATGCTCAAATATAATAGAGCAAATGACACTATAAAAAGTATAAACATCATAGATACAATCAGATATAAGCACTTCCTGATTTTAGGGAATGAAACAAACTAAATTAGGAAGACAGGATACAGACATGGTTTCACAAAATGTAACAATGCTGAGGGAGGGAGCGAGCGAGGTTTAGGTTGGACATTAGGAAAAACTTCCTAACTGCCAGGGTGGTTAGGCACTGGAATAAATTGCTTAGGGAAGTTGTGGAATCTCCATCACTGGAAATTTTTAACAGCAGGTTAGACATACACCTGTCAGGGATGGTCTAGATCAGGAGTCTCAAATATGTGGGCCACTGGACTATTTTCTGCAACCCACCAAGCTCCCCATACCCCCTCTCCCTCGCCCACCTCCAGGCCAGGGGTGGGCAAACTACAACCAGAGGGCTGCATCTGGCCCATGGGATTGCCCCCCAACCCTGGCCCAGCAAACACCACACTACTCCCTGAAGCAGCTGGCATCAAGTCCCTGCAGAATGGGAAAAGGGAACCACGTCCAAGGGGGGCTTCAGGGGAGGTACCTGGAGGAGCGGCAAGCCCTATGCCTCCCCTTCCCCCAGAGGCCACAGGGACCTGGTTCCGGCTGCTTCCCAGAGAGGAGCAGTGCTGGGCCAGCAGCCAGGGCAGGCAGGCAGGGAGCCTGCCCTGCCCCTGGTGTGCACTGCTGCCACGCCGGAAGCCACTCTAGGTAAACAGCACTGGGCCGGAGCCCCTACCCAAAACCCCTCCTGCGCCCCAACTCCCTGCCCTGAGCCCTGCCACACCCTGCACCCCTCCTGCACCTCCTGGGGACAGGGAGGGGGCGGAGTTGGGGTGGGGACTTTAGGGAAGTGGTTGGAATGGGGACAGGGAAGGGGTAGGAAGAGGTGGGGCAGGGGTGGGAACTCATGGAAGGAGGGAGTGGGGGCTGGCTGGGGGCAGCGAGCGGGGGTGTCAGTGATGCAGCCCTTGGACCAATGCACTAGTCCTCATGTGGCCCTCCTGGTCATCTGAGTTTGAGACCCATGGTCTAGATAATACTTAGTCCTGCCATGAGTTCAGGGCACTGGACTAGATGACCTCTAGAGGTCCCTTCCAGTCCTATGAGTCTGAGACAGCGTTTGTTACTCGAATAGCTGTGACTATAACAGCGAAGAGCCAAGTTGGAGCCATCTTTGGGTTGAAAGATTCTTTTATTAAACAGAACTAATTCCCTTATCCCGCAAGAATTGTTTTGTCTTCCTGCCTGCTAGCTCCAATTTAGAAAAGACAAGAATATTGTCCAATAAAAGGTGCCTTGAAATGAATGTTCTAGCTCTGAGTGGGGGCTGCCAGAACAGCATGAACCTAAATTTATACGAGTGAGTCTCTCTGCTCTGTAAATCCTTCCCCGCGGTACTGTCAGGAATGGGAGAGTCTGAAGGGCGAAGTGATGTCAGGGGAGGGCTGAGAGCAGGGGACAGAAGAACGGGCTGTTGGTACCTGTATTATTTATTTCGCAGCACGGCGCCCCCTCCTGCCAAAATGTGTTCACGATGGGCAATGGTTGCAGCAAATTTTCCGACACCTTTGTCGATAGAGAGAGAGCGAGTATTTTTCTGATGCAAGCTGTGGGGTGGTCTGGTAAAGGCTCGCTCTCTCTCCGTATCTATGGATCCAGGGCAGGGGAAGATCCCTCCGCTACTCAGAACCAGTTTTCCTGTAGAAGATGAACTTCTCCACAGTGATCGTGCCGGAGTTTGCGTGTTTATTGGTTTAGCTCTAGTGACATTGAGCTGTCTGGTTGCACTTTTCCTTCAAGAACGGGTCTGGGGGCAGCTTTCGCCAGAGTTGTTCATGGGCGGGTAGATGTGTTCTGGTCTTTCCTGATGTTACCTAAAACAGGTGCTTTTAACGTAGTCCGGTGATGCATGACCTTCGCCTTCGTTTCCGAGATGGTAAAACTGTGAATGAGGGCAGAGAAGTAAAAAAACAGAGCGCTAAAGTGTGTGTGAGGGAGAGGGAGATTTATGTTCAAGGTTTGCAGACTGCCCCCCCCCCCCTTCTGCCTCTAAGGTGCCACAAGTCCTCCTTTTCTCCTTACAATGTGTATGATAATCAAGTTGGGCCATTTCCAGCACAAATCCAGGGTTTAACAAGAACGTCGGGGGGGGGGTAGGAAAAAACAAGGGGAAATAGGCTACCTTGCATAATGACTAAGCCACTCCCAGTCTCTATTCAAGCCTAAGTTAATTGTATCCAATTTGCAAATGAATTCCAATTCAGCAGTTTCTCGCTGGAGTCTGGATTTGAAGTTTTTTTGTTGTAAAATAGCGACTTTCATGTCTGTCATTGCGTGACCAGAGAGATTGAAGTGTTCTCCAACTGGTTTATGAATGTTATAATTCTTGACATCTGATTTGTGTCCATTTACTCTTTTACGTAGAGACTGTCCAGTTTGACCAATGTACATGGCAGAGGGGCATTGCTGGCACATGATGGCATAGATCACATTGGTGGATGTGCAGGTGAACGAGCCTCTGATAGTGTGGTGGATGTTATTAGGCCCTGTGATGGTGTCCTCTGAATAGATATGTGGGCACAGTTGGCAACGGGCTTTGTTGCAAGGATAGGTTCCTGGGTTAGTGGTTCTGTTGTGTTGTATGTGGTTGATGGTGAGTATTTGCTTCAGGTTGGGGGGCTGCCTGTAGGCAAGGACTGGCCTGTCTCCCAAGATCTGTGAGAGTGATGGGTCATCCTTCAGGATAGGTTGTAGATCCTTAATAATGCATTGGAGGGGTTTTAGTTGGAGTCTGAAGGTGACGGCTAGTGGCGTTCTGTTATTTTCTTTGTTAGGCCTGTCCTGTAGTAGGTGACTTCTGGGAACTCTTCTGGCTCTATTTTCCTACTTTGCCCTAATCTGGAATTTTTGCCATCTCCCAAATGATGGTGTGTGTCATGTGTCACCAAGTAAGGGAAAAATCAGGAAAGACCAGAACACAGGAACCCTCTCATGAGCAGCTCTGGTGAAAGCTGCCCTCAGCCTTATTTTCAAAGGAAAGTGCAACCAGACAGTTCAATGTTACTGAAACTACAGAGATAAACACACAAACTCTGCCAGGATCACGGGGGAGGAGAAGTTCCTATTCTGAAGGGAAACATTGGTACTGAGCTGTTGAGGAATCTGCCCAGGACACAAAGACAGACACACAGAGACCACCGTTACAAGAGCACCCACACCTCTTGCATCAGTAAGCTCTCTCTTTCTCTCTCTCCGTGAGACTGGTTTACTGGCGAAGGTGTGAGACTATCCACAGCAGCCATTGCCCATGTGTGAACACATTTCGCCACTTGGGGGCGCAGCGGTGCTAGAGACATAATACACGTAACTGCGTTCTCCTGTCCCCTGCTCTCTGCCCGCCCCTGACGCGAGACTCCTTTGCCCTTCGGACGTTCCCCTGACAGTACCAGCGAGGAGGATTTACAGCGCAGACAGAGTCACTCCTGTGAATTTAGGTTCATGCTGTTCCGACAGCTCCTGGTCAGAGCCAAAACATTCATTTTAAGGCACATTTTTAAGGACAGAATTCTTGCCTATCCTAAACTGGAGCTACTAGATACGAAGACAAATTAATTCTTGCGGGATTAGGAAATTAGCGGTGTTTAGTCAAAGAATCATTAACCCAAGGATGCCTCCAGCTTGGCTCCCCGCTGTTCTAGTCACAGCTACTCTAAGCGAGTAACGTTCTAGTTCTCAGCGTTGCTACATTCTGTCGAACCACGCCTGCACCCTGCCTTCCTCATCTACTTTCTTTCAACGCCTGACATCAGGAAGCGCCATATCAGACTGTATCTGTTTGTTTGTAGTGTCCGTACTCTCTTTATTATATATCTATTATAACTGTCTGCGTGTGCAGTGTTGGTGATGTCTCGGAGTGTCAATATTCTCTGTCATATCCGAGTGTAAATAGGATGTTGCAGTTGTATCTGATTGTATCCGTTTATGTTCGCCTGGTCTCTCCGTGCAGACTTTGGGTTTCTATTATGTCTTAAAGTGAATCTGCCGCGTTTTCGTTTGTATCGGTGTTTATCATGTTTCCGCTGCGTTGTCGGAATCTGTTACCTGTATGTTGTCTCCGCGTGTCTCAGCTCCGGTTCTGTTGTATCTGAGTGGGTCTCTTCTGCTCTGCTCCCCCCACAGAGGGCACCTATGGAGCAGACTCAGTGACCCAAACTGAAGGCACCGTTACCATCTCCCGAGGGGATCCGGTGCGTCTGAATTGTACCTATCAATTTTCTGTCGCTGCTTATCCCTTCTGGTACGTGCAGTTCCCCAACCAGCCCCCCAGCCTCTTCCTGAGGGACCTGGGAAGGGAGGACTCGGATGAAGGGATCAGAAAAGGGTTCGATGCAAAAACCGGAAAAAACCCAACATCTTTCCATATGTGGAAACCGTTCATCGAAGTGAGCGACTCCGCGACCTATTACTGCGCCGCGAGACACTCAGTACACGGAGCAGCGGGGGGGCTTTGTCCTTACCCATAACTACTTCACATTTGGGGACAATGTATACCTTCAGATCAGCGGCACTGCTATGGGTACCCGCATGGCCCCACAGGATGCCAACATTTTTATGGCTGATTTAGAACAACGCTTCCTCAGCTCTCGTCCCCTAAAGCCCCTACTCTACTTGCGCTATATTGATGACATCTTCATCATCTGGACCCATGGAAAAGAAGCCCTTGAGGAATTCCACCATGATTTCAACAATTTCCATCCCACCACCAACCTCAGCCTGGTCCAGTCCACACAAGAGATCCACTTCCTGGACACTACAGTGCTAATAAACAATGGTCACATAAACACCACCCTATACCGGAAACCTACTGACCGCTATTCCTACCTGCATGCCTCCAGCTTTCACCCTGACCACACCACACGATCCATCGTCTACAGCCAAGCTCTGCGATACAACCACATTTGCTCCAACCCCTCAGACAGAGACAAACACCTACAAGATCTCTGTCAAGCTTTCTTACAACTACAATACCCACCTGCAGAAGTAAAGAAACAGATTGATAGAGCCAGAAGAGTTCCCAGAAGTTACCTACTACAGGACAGGCCTAACAAAGAAAATAACAGAACGCCACTAGCCGTCACCTTCAGCCCCCAACTAAAACCCCTCCAACGCATTATTAAGGATCTACAACCTATCCTAAAGGATGACCCAACACTCTCACAAATCTTGAGAGACAGGCCAGTCCTTGCCTACAGACAGCCCCGCAACCTGAAGCAAATACTCACCAACAACCACATACCACACAACAGAACCACTAACCCAGGAACTTATCCTTGCAACAAAGCCCGTTGCCAACTGTGCCCACATATCTATTCAGGGGACACCATCACAGGGCCTAATCACATCAGCCACACTATCAGAGGCTCGTTCACCTGCACATCCACCAATGTGATCTATGCCATCATGTGCCAGCAATGCCCCTCTGCCATGTACATTGGTCAAACTGGACAGTCTCTACGTAAAAGAATAAATGGACACAAATCAGATGTCAAGAATTATAACATTCATAAACCAGTCGGAGAACACTTCAATCTCTCTGGTCACGCAATCACAGACATGAAGGTCGCTATCTTAAAACAAAAAAACTTCAAATCCAGACTCCAGCGAGAAACTGCTGAATTGGAATTCATTTGCAAATTGGATACTATTAATTTAGGCTTAAATAGAGACTGGGAGTGGCTAAGTCATTATGCAAGGTAGCCTGTTTCCTCTTGTTTTTTCCTACCCCCCCCCCCCCAGATGTTCTGGTTTAACTTGGATTTTAACTTGAAGAGTGGTCAGTTTGGATGAGCTATTACCAGCAGGAGAGTGAGTTTGTGTGTGTATGGGGGTGGGGGGGATGTGAGAACCTGGATTTATGCAGGAAATAGCCCAGCTTGATTGTCATGCACATTGTGTAAAGAGTTGTCACTTTGGATGGGCTATCACCAGCAGGAGAGTGAATTTGTGTGGGGGGGTGGAGGGTGAGAAAACCTGGATTTGTGCTGGAAATCACTTTAGATAAGCTATTACCAGCAGGACAGTGGGGTGGGAATAGGTATTGTTTCATATTCTCTGTGTATATATAAAGCCTGCTGCAGTTTCCACGATATGCATCTGAGGAAGTGAGCTGTAGCTCACGAAAGCTTATGCTCTAATAAATTGGTTAGTCTCTAAGGTGCCACAACTCCTCCTTTTCTTTTTGCGAATACAGACTAACACGGCTGTTACTCTGAAACCTGTCATTGTAAGGAGAGTGATCACTTTAGATAAGCTATTACCAGCAGGAGAGTGGGGTGGGAGGAGGTGTTTTTTTCATGCTTTGTGTGTATATAATAAGATCTTCTAAACTTTCCACAGTATGCATACGATGAAGTGAGCTTTAGCTCACGAAAGCTTATGCTCAAATAAATTGGTGAGTCTCTAAGGTGCCACAAGTACTCCTTTTCTTTTTGCGAATACAGACTAACACGGCTGTTACTCTGAAACCGAGAGCTAAAGAGTGAATGTGAGAGAGAGATTTCTGTTCCAACTTCAATGTTTTCAGTTCTCCCCTTTCTGCCACCGAGTTCCCCCCTACTCCCACGGCCGTCTCCCTGCTGTTCCACACAGACCCTGCATGGTTTTTCTCAGCTCCCTGCTGGTCCGTGCCACTGTGTCACTCACGGCACAGTAATAATAGGTCAGGGAGTCTCTCAAGTCACTGGACAGTTTCCACAGGCAGAAGGATTTGTGCTTTTTCTCGTGGGTGGCATCAAGTCCTTTTCTGATCCCTTCATCTGAATGCTCCCTTCCCAGGTCCCTCAGGAAAAGCCTGGCGGGCTGGCTGGGGAACTGCAAGTACCAGAAGAGAGAGGGAAACCCAGAAATCTGATATGTGCAGTTCAGACACACCGGCTTCCCTTGGGAGATGATAATGCTGCCATCAGTTTGGGTCACGGAGTCTGCTCCATAGGTGCCTTCTGTGGGAGGAACAGAGCAGAGCAGACACACTCAGGTATAACAGTGCCGAAGCTGAGACACTCAGATGAGGTGCAGGTAACAGATAAACACAGAGAAATACCACATTTATATTGTATAAGACATAATAGAAACCCAAAGTGCCATGGAGAGACCATGCAAACAGAAATTGATAAATCAGATACAACAGGAACATAATATTGAAACTCACATAAGAGAGAATATTGACACTTAGAGACAACACAAACACCATACCTTCAATTAGATATAATACAAATATAATTATGCTCAGATATAATAGAAAGAGCACTTAGGATAATCAATGGGATATATTTTGTACCCTGGTATTACAGTATTGGAAGGACAGAACAGGTCTTGCTGGTGGGGGAGGGGCACTATATGTGAAAGAAAGCATAGAATCAAATGAAGTAAAAATCGTAAATGAATCAAACTGTACCACAGAATCTCTATGGATAGAAATTCCATGCTCTAATAATAAGAATACAGCAGTAGGGATATATTACAGACCACCTGATCAGGATGGTGATAGTGACTGTGAAATGCTCACAGTGATTAGAGAGGCTATTAAAGTTAAAAAAAAAACAAAACGAGGGATTTCAATTATCCCCATATTGACTGGGTACATTTCACCTCAGGACAGGATGCAGAGATAAAGTTTCCTGACACCTTAAGTGACTGCTTCTTGGAGCAGCAGGTCCTGAAACACACCAGAGGAGAGAAAAGGAGTACTTGTGGCACCTTAGAGACTAACCAATTTATTTGAGCATGAGCTTTCGTGAGCTACAGCTCACTTCATCAGATGTTTACCGTGGAAACTGCAGCAGACTTTATATACACACAGAAATCATGAAACAATACCTCCTCCCACCCCACTGTCCTGCTGGTAATAGCTTATCTAAAGTGATCAACAGGTGGGCCATTTCCAGCACAAATCCAGGTTTTCTCACCCTCCACCCCCCCACACAAATTCACTCTCCTGCTGGTGCTAGCCCATCCAAAGTGACAACTCTTTACATAATCAAGTCGGGCTATTTCCTGCATAGATCAAGGTTTTCTCACATCCCCCCCACCCCCATACACACACAAACTCACTCTCCTGCTGGTAATAGCTCATCTAAACTGACCATTCTCCAGGTTTAAATCCAAGTTAAACCAGAACATCTGGGGGGGGGGGGTAGGAAAAAACAAGAGGAAACAGGCTACCTTGCATAATGACTTAGCCACTCCCAGTCTCTATTTAAGCCTAAATTAATAGTATCCAATTTGCAAATGAATTCCAATTCAGCAGTTTCTCGCTGGAGTCTGGATTTGAAGTTTTTTTGTTTTAAGATAGCGACCTTCATGTCTGTGATTGCGTGACCAGAGAGATTGAAGTGTTCTCCGACTGGTTTATGAATGTTATAATTCTTGACATCTGATTTGTGTCCATTTATTCTTTTACGTAGAGACATTCCACACAAAGATGGACTACAAGCCGTCAAGAACACTATCCCCGATAATGTCACGGCTAACCTGGTGGCTGAACTTTGTGACTTTGTCCTTACCCATAACTATTTCACATTTGGGGACAATGTATACCTTCAGATCAGCGGCACTGCTATGGGTACCCGCATGGCCCCACAGTATGCCAACATTTTTATGGCTGATTTAGAACAACGCTTCCTCAGCTCTCGTCCCCTAAAGCCCCTACTCTACTTGCACTATATTGATGACATCTTCATCATCTGGACCCATGGAAAAGAAGCCCTTGAGGAATTCCACCATGATTTCAACAATTTCCATCCCACCACCAACCTCAGCCTGGTCCAGTCCACACAAGAGATCCACTTCCTGGACACTACAGTGCTAATAAACAATGGCCACATAAACACCACCCTATACCGTAAACCTACTGACCGCTATTCCTACCTGCATGCCTCCAGCTTTCACCCTGACCACACCACACGATCCATCGTCTACAGCCAAGCTCTGCGATACAACCGCATTTGCTCCAACCCCTCAGACAGAGACAAACACCTACAAGATCTCTGTCAAGCTTTCTTACAACTACAATACCCACCTGCAGAAGTAAAGAAACAGATTGATAGAGCCAGAAGAGTTCCCAGAAGTTACCTACTACAGGACAGGCCTAACAAAGAAAATAACAGAACGCCACTAGCCGTCACCTTCAGCCCCCAACTAAAACCCCTCCAACGCATTATTAAGGATCTACAACCTATCCTAAAGGATGACCCAACACTCTCACAAGTCTTGGGAGACAGGCCAGTCCTTGCCTACAGACAGCCCCGCAACCTGAAGCAAATACTCACCAACAACCACATACCACACAACAGAACCACTAACCCAGGAACTTATCCTTGCAACAAAGCCCGTTGCCAATTGTGCCCACATATCTATTCAGGGGACACCATCACAGGGCCTAATAACATCAGCCACACTATCAGAGGCTCGTTCACCTGCACATCCACCAATGTGATCTATGCCATCATGTGCCAGCAATGCCCCTCTGCCATGTACATTGGTCAAACTGGACAGTCTCTACGTAAAAGAATAAATGGACACAAATCAGATGTCAAGAATTATAACATTCATAAACCAGTCGGAGAACACTTCAATCTCTCTGGTCACGCAATCACAGACATGAAGGTCGCTATCTTAAAACAAAAAAACTTCAAATCCAGACTCCAGCGAGAAACTGCTGAATTGGAATTAATTTGCAAATTGGATACTATTAATTTAGGCTTAAATAGAGACTGGGAGTGGCTAAGTCATTATGCAAGGTAGCCTGTTTCCTCTTGTTTTTTCCTACCCCCCCCCCAGATGTTCTGGTTTAACTTGGATTTAAACCTGGAGAATGGTCAGTTTAGATGAGCTATTACCAGCAGGAGAGTGAGTTTGTGTGTGTATGGGGGTGGGGGGGATGTGAGAAAACCTTGATCTATGCAGGAAATAGCCCGACTTGATTATGTAAAGAGTTGTCACTTTGGATGGGCTAGCACCAGCAGGAGAGTGAATTTGTGTGGGGGGGTGGAGGGTGAGAAAACCTGGATTTGTGCTGGAAATGGCCCACCTGTTGATCACTTTAGATAAGCTATTACCAGCAGGACAGTGGGGTGGGAGGAGGTATTGTTTCATGATTTCTGTGTGTATATAAAGTCTGCTGCAGTTTCCATGGTAAACATCTGATGAAGTGAGCTGTAGCTCACGAAAGCTCATGCTCAAATAAATTGGTTAGTCTCTAAGGTGCCACAAGTACTCCTTTTCTTTTTGCGAATACAGACTAACACGGCTGTTCCTCTGAAACCAGAGGAGAGGTAATTCTTGATTTAGTCCTAAGTGGAGCAGAGGATCTGGTCCAAGAGGTGAATATAGGTGGACCTCTTGGTAATACTGATCATAATATAATTAAAATTAACATCCCTCTGGCAGGAAAAACACCACAGCAGCCCAATACTGCAGCATTTAATTTCAGAAAGGGGAACTACACAAAAATGAGGGTTAGTTAAACAGAAATTAAAGGGTACAGCACCAAAAGTGAAACCTCTGCAAGCTGCGTGGAAACTTTTTAAAGGCACCATAATAGAGGCTCAAGTTAAATGTGTACCCCAATTTAAAAAACCTAGTAAGAGAACCAAAAAAGAGTCACCGTGGCTAAACAAAGTAAAAGAAGCAGAGAGAGGCAAAAAGGCATCCTTTAAAAAGTGGAAGTTAAATCCTAGTGAGGAAAATAGAAAGGAGCATAAACACTGGCAAATGAAGTATAAAAACGCAGTTAGTCAGGCCAAGAAAGAATTTGAGGAAGAGTCGGCCAAAACTCAAAAAGTAATAGCAATTTTTTTTTCTTACGTGCATCAGAAGCAGGAAGCTGCTAAAGAACCAGTGGGGCCACTGGACGATCAAGGTGCTAAAGGAGTCACTGCAGAGAAACTAAATGAATTATTTGCATCAGTCTCCACGGCTGAGTATGTGTAATGCTCTGTACCTCAGGGGAACACCCTACACCCCCATGTTCATCCTTGTGAAATGATTGTGTGGTATCCAATGCAAAGTTTGTCATGTTGGGTGTCTTTGGAAGGCTCATAATGCACTGAGCATGGTTGTTATAGTGATTGATTGTTACAGTAATGTTATAATATTATAGGTTCTATTTTCATGTATATAGTTATGAGGCTGAAAATGTGTCCTCATGGCTTAAAGCAAGCCCATACAAAAACTCTCCAAAAACAGAGAGGCAGTTCACACCTCGTCAGGGCCTTGATGGGACAAACCCAGCCCAGCCTCACAGGAACAATGGACACTGGCTTAGGCAGCAACAAAAGAATCTGTTAGGGGGTGACTCCCTCAAGGGTCTTTCTTTGGTCAGCTTGGGACTGCACTGAGGTAATGCTCACCTGACTCTGAAGGGGGAGAGAAAAGCCAAGAGGAGAGAAAGGACATGATAAAAGGGAGAAATGTTTGTCATGCTCTCTCTCTCCCACCTACATCTACAGACAGCACCACCACCAAGCAACTGAAATGCTGATCAAAGGGGAGAGCCTGACTGAAAAGTAACCAGCCAGCCTGAGGTGAGAAGCATCTAAGTTTGTAAGGACACTGAAAGTGTAAAGATCAGCTTATAATGCATTTTGCTTTTATTTCATTTGACCAAATCTGACTTGTTGTGCTTTGATTTATAATCACGTAAAATTTATCTTTATAGCTAATTAATCTGTTTGTTTAGTCTACCTGAAGCAGTGAATTTGTTTTGAAGTGTGTCAGAGGCTCCCCTTGGGAGAAAAAGCCTGGTACATATCAATTTCTTTATTAAATTGATGAACTAATATAAGCTTGCAGCGTCCAGCGGGCATAACTGGACACTCCAAGACAGAGGTTCCTAGGGTAGTGTCTGGGACTGGAGACATTGGCTAGTGTCATTCTCTTGCAAGTAGCTGAGAGCAGCTGACATGCCAGAGGCTGTGTGTGAACAGCCCAGGAGTCAGGGTTCTCACAGCAGAGCAGGGTAAGTCTGGCTCCCAGAGTCAAGGATTGGAGTGGCCTAGCAGATCACTGGTCCAGACAACACCAGAGGGGAACATCACAGTATGTGTGAGGGAGATTCCCAAAACCTGAGCCATTTTTTTAGGTGACAGATCTGAGGAACTTTCCCAGATTGAGGTATCAATAGAGGAGGTTTTGGAACAAATTGATAAATAAAAGAGCAATAAGTCACCCGGACCAGATGGCATTCACCCAAGGGTTCTGAAGGAACTCAAATGTGAAATTGCAGAACTACTAACTGTAGTCTGTAACCTATCATTTAAATCAGCTTCTGTACCAGATGACTGGAGGATAGCTACTGTGACGCCAATTTTTAAAACGTGCTCCAGAGGTGATACCTGCAATTACAGGTCTGTAAGCCTGACTTCAGTACCAGGCAAATTGGTTGAAACTATAATAAAAAACAATATTGTCAGACATATAGATGAACATAATTTGTTGAGGAAGAGTCAACATGATTTTAGTAAAGTGAAATCATGCCTCACCAATCTAGTAGAATTCTTTGAGGGGGTCAACAAGGATGTTGACCAAGGGGATTCAGTGGATATAGTGTATTTAGATTTTCAGAAAGCCTTTGACAAGGTCCCTCACCAAAGGCTCTTAAGCAAAGTAAGCTGCCACAAGATAAGAGAGGAGGTCCTCTCATGGATTGGTAACTGGTTAAAAGATAAGAAACAAAGGGTAGGTATAAATGGTCAGTTTTCAGAAAGGAGAGAGATAAACAGTGGTGTCCCCCAGGGGTCTGCTCTGGAACCAGTCCTATTCAACATATTCATAAATGATATGGGAAAAGGGGTAAACACTGAGGTGGCAAAATTTGCAGATGATACAAAATTACTAAAAATAGGTAAGTCCCAGGCAGGCTGTGAAGAGCTACAAAGGGATCTCTCAAAACTGGGTACCTGGGCAACAAAATGGCAGATGAAATTTCATGTTGATAAATGCAAAGTAATGCACATTGGAAAGCATAATCCCATCTATACAGATAAAATGATGGGGTCTAAATTTGCTGTTACCACTCAAAAAAAGAGATCTTGGAGTCATTGTGGATAGTTCTCTGAAAACATCCACGCAGTGTGCAGTGGCAGTAAAAAAAGGGAACACAATGCTGGGAATATTTAACAGCAAGGAGTCCGGTGGCATCTTAAAGACTCGCAGATTTATCTGGGCATAAGCTTCCATGGGTAAAAACCACTTCTTCAGATGCATTAATAATTAAGAATAATAATTAAGAAAGGGATAGATAATAGGACAGAAAATATCATCTTGCCTCTATATAAATCCATGGTACGCCCACATCTTGAATACTGTGTGCAGATGTGGTTGACCAATCTCAAAAAAGACATATTGGAATTGGAAAAGGTTCAGAAAAGGGCAACAAAAATGATTAGGGGTATAGAACAGATTCCTTATGAGGAGAGATTAATAAGACTGGGACTTTTCAGCTTGGAAAAGGGACTGCTGAGGGGAGATATGATTGAGGTCTATAAAATCATGACTTGTGTGGAGAAAGTAGATAAGGAAGTGTTGGTTACTCATTCTCATAACACAAGAACTAGGAGTCACCAAATGAAATTAATGGGCATCAGCTTTAAAACAAATAAAAGGAAGTACTTCTTCACACAGTGCACAGTCAACCTGTGGAACTCCTAGCCAGAGGATGTTGTGAAGGCCAAGACCATAACAATGTTCAAAAAAGAACTCGATAAATTCATGGTGGATAGTTCCATCAATAGCTATTAGCCAGGATGGGCAGGGACGGTGTCCCTAGCCTTCGTTTGCTAGAAGCTGGGAATGGGTGACAGGGGATGGATCACTTGATGATTACCTGTTCTGTTCATTCCCTCTGGGGCACCTGGCACTGGCCACTGTCAGAAGACAGGATACTGGGCTAGATGGACATTTGGTCTGAGGGCCATTCTTATGTTCTTATGTTGACATTCTAAAGAGAGTATAAACATAATAGATACAATTGGATATAAGCACTTCATGATTTTTGGTACTGAAACAAAATAAAGGATAGGAGTACTTGTGGCACCTTAGAGGCTAACCAATTTATTTGAGCATAAGCTTTCGTGAGCTACAGCTCACTTCATCGGATGCATACTGTGGAAAGTGTAGAAGATCTTTTTATACACATAAAGCATGAAAAAATACCTCCCCCCACCCCACTCTCCTGCTGGTAATAGCTTATCCAAAGTGACCACTCTCCTTACAATGTGTATGATAATCAAGGTGGGCCATTTCCAGCACAAATCCAGGGTTTAACAAGAACGTCTGAGGAACAGTGGGGTGGGGGGGGAGGTAGGAAAAAACAAGGGGAAATAGGTAACCTTGCATAATGACTTAGCCACTCCCAGTCTCTATTCAAGCCTAAGTTAATTGTATCCAATTTGCAAATGAATTCCAATTCAACAGTTTCTCGCTGGAGTCTGGATTTGAAGTTTTTTTGTTGTAAAATAGCAACTTTCATGTCTGTAATCGCGTGACCAGAGGGATTGAAGTGTTCTCCGACTGGTATATGAATGTTATAATTCTTGACATCTGATTTGTGTCCATTGATTCTTTTACGTAGAGACTGTCCAGTTTGACCAATGTAAATGGCAGAGGGACATTGCTGGCACATGATGGCATATATCACATTGGTGGATGTGCAGGTGAACGAGCCTCTGATAGTGTGGCTGATGTTATTAGGCCCTGTGATGGTGTCCCCTGAATAGATATGTGGGCACAGTTGGCAACGGGCTTTGTTGCAAGGATAGGTTCCTGGGTTAGTGGTTCTGTTGTGTGGTATGTGATTGCTGGTGAGTATTTGCTTCAGGTTGGGGGGCTGCCTGTAGGCAAGGACTGGCCTGTCTCCCAAGATTTGTGAGAGTGTTGGGTCATCCTTCAGGATAGGTTGTAGATCCTTAATAATGCATTGGAGGGGTTTTAGTTGGGGGCTGAAGGTGATGGCTAGTGGCGTTCTGTTATTTTCTTTGTTAGGCCTGTCCTGTAGTAGGTGACTTCTGGGAACTCTTCTGGCTCTATCAATCTTTTTCTTCACTTCCACAGGTAGATATTGTAGTTGTAAGAATGCTTGATAGAGATCTTGTAGGTGTTTGTCTCTGTCTGAGGGGTTGGAGCAAATGTGGTTGTACCGCAGAGCGTGGCTGTAGACAATGGATCGTGTGGTGTGGTCAGGGTGAAAGCTGGAGGCATGTAGGTAGGAATAGCGGTCAGTAGGTTTCCGGTATAGGGTGGTGTTTATGTGACCATCGCTGATTAGCACTGTAGTGTCCAGGAAGTGGATCTCTTGTGTGGACTGGACCAGGCTGAGGTTGATGGTGGGATGGAAATTGTTGAAATCATGGTGGAATTCCTCAAGGGCTTCTTTTCCATGGGTCCAGATGATGAAGATGTCATCAATATAGCGCAAGTAGAGTAGGGGCTTTAGGGGACGAGAGCTGAGGAGGCGTTGTTCTAAGTCAGCCATAAAAATGTTGGCATACTGTGGGGCCATGCAGGTACCCCTAGCAGTGTTGCTGATTTGAAGGTATACATTGTCCCCAAATGTGAAATAGTTATGGGTGAGGACAAAGTCACAAAGTTCAGCCACCAGGTTTGCCATGACATTATCAGGGATACTGTTCCTGACGGCTTGTAGTCCATCTTTGTGTGGAATGTTGGTGTAGAGGCTTCTACATCCATAGTGGCCAGAATGGTATTATCAGGAAGATCACTGATGGATTGTAGTTTCCTCAGGAAGTCAGTGGTGTCTCGAAGATAGCTTGGAGTGCTGGTAGCATAGTGCCTGAGGAGGGAGTCTACATAGCCAGACAATCCTGCTGTCAGGGTGCCAATGCCTGAGATGATGGGGTGTCCAGGATTTCCTGGTTTATGGATCTTGGGTAGCAGATCGGGGTTTCAGGGGTGTGTCTGTGCGGATTTGCTCTTGTGCTTTTTCAGGGAGTTTCTTGAGCAGATGGTGTAGTTTCTTTTGGTAACTCTCAGTGGGATCAGAGGGTAATGGCTTGTAGAAAGTGGTGTTGGAGAGCTGCCGAGTAGCGTCTTGTTCATATTCCGACCTATTCATGATGATGACAGCACATCCTTTGTCAGCCTTTTCGATTATGATGTCAGAGTTGTTTCTGAGGCTGTGGATGGCATTGTGTTCTGCACGGCTGAGGTTATGGGGCAAGTGATGCTGCTTTTCCACGATTTCAGCCCGTGCACGTCGGCGGAAGCACTCTATGTAGAAGTCCAGTCTTTTGTTTCGACCTTCAGGAGAAGTCCACCCAGAATCCTTCTTTTTGTAGTGTTGGCAAGAATGTGTCTGTGGATTAGTATGTTGTTCAGAGGTGTGTTGGAAATATTCCTTGAGCCGGAGACATCGAAAATAAGATTCTAGGCCACAACAGAACTGTATCATGTTTGTGGGGGTGGAGGGGCAGAAGGAGAGGCCCCAAGATGGAACAGATTCTTCTGCTGGGCTGAGAGTATAGTTGGATAGATTAACAATATTGCTGGGTGGGGTAAGGGAACCACTGTTGTGGCCCCTTGTGGCATGTAGTAGTTTAGATAGTTTAGTGTCCTTTTTCTTTTGTAGAGAAGCAAAGTGTGTGTTGTAAATGGCTTGTCTAGTTTTTGTAAAGTCCAGCCACGAGGAAGCTTGTTTGGAAGGTTGTTTTTTTATGAGAGTATCCAGTTTTGAGAGCTCATTCTTAATCTTTCCCTGTTTGCTGTAGAGGATGTTGATCAGGTGATTCCGCAGTTTCTTTGAGAGTGTGTGGCACAAGCTGTCACCATAGTCTGTGTGGTATGTAGATTGTAATGGATTTTTTACCTTCAGTCCTTTTGGTATGATCGTCTGTTTGCATTTGGAAAGGAAGATGTCTGTCTGTATCTGTATGAGTTTTTCATGAAGTTGATAGATTTACACTCCATACAGCTAAATTCAGTGCCTTGCATGGTGACAGGTTTCAGAGTAGCAGCCATGTTAGTCTGTATCTGGTGACACACTGGATTAGGGAAAAGAATGTAAATACATACACACATACACACACAGAGTGTGAGAGAGACAGACAGATAGACAGAAATATTTCTGTTTTCAGTTCAATGTTTGCAGACCTTCCCCATTTCTATCTCTGAGTCACCCCCAGTGCTGCATCCCTGCTGCTCCGCACAGCCCCTGCATGGTTTTTGCTCAGCTCCCCCACTGCCCCGTGTCACTCTGTCTCTCGTGGAGCAGTAATAGGTCGTGGAGTTGCTCAGTTCACTGGACGGTTTCCAGAGGTGGAAGGATTTGTTCTTTTTATCACAGGTGGCACTGAACCATTTTCTGATCCCTTCATCTGAGTCCTCCCATCCAACATCCCTCAGGAAGACTTTGAGGTGCTGATTGGGATATTACAAGTACCAGAACGGGGTGGGAGACCCAGAAATCTGACATGTGCAGTTCAGACCACCGGCTCCTCTTGGGAGATAACGCTGCCTTTAGTTTGGGTCACTGAGTCTGCTCCATAGGTGCCCTCTGTGGGAGGAACAGGGCAGAACAGAGACACTCAGATAGAACAGAACCAGAGCTGATACACTCCAAGACAACGTCCATGTAACAGATACAAACAGCACAGCTGAAACATGATAGATAAACACAGATACAATACAAACCTGGTAGATACACAAACTATGTCCTGAGAGACCATGCAAACATAAATAGACACCATCAGATGCAACAGGAACGTAATATTTAAACTCCAATAAAATAGAGAATATTGACACTCAGGGCCTGGCTACACTTGAGATGTGGAGCGCTGTGAGTTAGCAGCAGGGAAAGCCCTGCCCTGTTTCCATACTGTCAGCTGCAAGTGCACTCCCATGGCTTCATTAGCAGCTCTTCCAATGCCTCAGAGAGCAGTGCATTGTGGTAGCTATCCCAGCATGCAAGTGGCTGCAACATGCTTTTCAAATGGGGGGCGTGGGGAGTGGAGTGTGACAGGGAGTGTGTATGTGGGGGGAGAGAGAGTGGGTTTTGGGGGGCTGAGAGCATGTCAGCATGCTGTCTTGTAAGTTCAGATGGCAGCAGACCCCCCTACCCCCGCCTTCCTCTCTCTCGCACAGCATTCCACGCTAATGGTTGCTTTGTCCTGGAGCAGATAAGCAGCCGGCTGTGGGAAACGAGCTTTGAAAGGGCATATCTGCATTCCTGCAGCTGATTCCGAACAATGACAAGAGTGGCAACTTGACTTCAGGGGATTATGGGACGTTTCCGGAGGCCGACCAAAGTGCAGTAATGATGCAACACATCGTCCACACTGGCGTGGGGGCATTTCAGCCAAGGTGCAGCAAGCGTTATGCTTCTCATGGAGGTGAATTACCAGGAGCGCTCCAGCTGCAGAGTCCAGGCGCGCTACCTGCCTTGCCAGTGCGGATGGGTCATGAGTTAGAGCGCCTGGGGCTGCTTCTGGAATTGCAGAATCACAGGGTTGGAAGGGACCTCAGGAGGTCATCTAGTCCCACCCCCTGCTCAAAGCAGGACCAATCCCCAACTTTAATGCACTCTAACTTGCAAGTGTAGCCAAACCCTGAGAGACAACAGAAACACAATACCTACAATTAGATATAATACAAATATAATTGTACTCAGATATAATCGAAAGAGCATTGACACTCTAGAGAGACTATAAACATAATAGATACAATCGGATATAAGCGCTTCCTGATCTTCAGCATTTAAAATAAATTATGGAGACACTATGCATACTTGGTTCGATAGAATGTAACAAATTTGAGAACTCTGAATGTTACTCACTAACGGTAGGGCTACACTGGCAGATGTAGAGCGCTTTGAGTTAATCCAGCCTTCCTCAAGCGCAGTAGGGAAAGCGCTGCAATCTGTCCACACTAACAGCTACAAACACACTGGTGTGGCCACACTGGCAGCTCTTGCGATGGCCACAGAGAGCAGTGCAGTGTGGTAGCTAGCCCAGCTTGCAAGTGCTTTTCAAAGGGGGGGGGGAGTGCTATTACCAGCAGGAGAGTGGGGGAGAGAATAAATGGACACAAATCAGACGTCAAGAATTCTAACATTCAAAAACCAGGGAGAACACTTCAATCTCTCTGGTCACTCGATTTCTGATCTCAAAGTGACTATCCTTCAACAAAAAAACTTCGAAAACAGACTCCAAGAAGAGACTGCTGAATTGGAATTAATTTGCAAACTGGATACAATTAACTTAGGCTTGAATAAAGACTGGGAGTGGATGGGTCATTACACAAAGTAAAACTATTTCTCCTTGTTTATTTCCCCTCCTACTGTTCTTGTCAACTGCTGAAAATGGCCCACCTTGATTATCACTACAAAAGGTCCCCCCTACCCCCTGGTAATAGCTCACCTTCCCTGATCCCTCTTGTTATAGTGTGTATGGTAACACCCATTGTTCCATGTTCTCTGTGTATATAAAATCTCCCCACTGTATTTGCCACTGCACCTATCCGATGAAGTGAGCTGTAGCTCACCAAAGCTTATGCTCTAATAAATTTGTTAGTCTCTAAGGTGTCACAAGTCCTCCTTTTCTTTTTAGGGATACAGACTAACAGGGCTGCTACTCTGAAACCTATTTATCTTCTAGGAACACACCGCCCCCGTCGGCAAAGTGTAATCAGAAACGGGAAATCGCTTCAGCAGTTTTTCTTACACCTTTGCCAGTAGAGACAGTATTTTTCAGGTGCAAGACCTGGTGTCTCCGGTGAAGACTCGCTGTTTATCAATGTATCAATGTATCCTATGAAGTGAAGACTCTTCAGCTGCTCCATACTAGTTTTCCTATAGAATACGAACTTCTCCACCATGATCAAGGCAGAGTTCGTGTCTTTTTGTTGATTTAGTTTCAGTGACAGTGAGCTGTCTGGTTACACTTTCCTTCGAGAACAGGGTTGAGCAGCTTTCACCAGAGTTCCTCATGAGAGGGTGGATGTGTTCTGGTCTTTCCTGATTTTACCTAATTTAGTGATTCGTGACATTCACCATCATTTCTGAGATGGCAAAACTCTGGATTAGGGCAAAGAAGGAAAACGGAGAGAGCTAAACTGTGTGTGTGTGTGAGAGAGAGAGAGAGAGAGAGAGAGAGAGAGTCAGAGATTTCAGTTCCAAGTTCATTGTTTGCAGACTTCCCCCCTTTCGGCCCCTGAGTCACCCCCAGACCCAGGTGCCCGCCTCCCCGCTGCTCCGCACGTCCCCTCCCTGCGCGGTTTTTGCTCAGCTCCCCCTCTGGTCTGTGTCACTGTGTCGCTCGCGGCGCAGTAATAGGTCCCGGAGTCGCTCAGTTCGCTGGACGGTTTCCACAGGTGGAAGGATTTGTGCGTTTTATCGTGGGTGACATCAAATCCTTTTCTGATCCCTTCATCCGAGTCGTCCCTTCCCAGGTCCCTCAGGAAGAGCCTAGGGGGCTGGTTGGGGAACTGCACGTACCAGAAGGGATAAGGAGGGACAGAAAATTGATAGGTACAGTTCAGACGCACCGGGTCCCCTTGGGAGATGATAACGGTGCCTTCAGTTTGGGTCACCGAGTCTGCTCCATAGGTGCCCGCTGTGGGGGGAACAGAGCAGAAGAGACGCTCGAGAACGGAGCTGATGTACTTCGAGACAACATGCATGTAACCGATACAAACAGCGCAGCAAAACCATGGTAGATAAACACGTAGATACAATAGAAACGCGGTAGAGTCACTAATAGAGACACGAAGTGTGCCCTGAGAGACCATGCAAGAAAAAATAACATTTAGGCTCCGATATAATAAAGAATATTGGCGCTCGAAGACAACACACACAAGACATACAATCCTCTATAACAGAAATATAATATTTATACTTGGATACAACAGAAAACATTAACCCTCCTGGGCCATACAAACATACTAGATGCGATCGGATGTAATATGAGCACTTCGTGATCTTAGCCGTTCAGACAAACCAGACGATGAAGGCAGGATGGAAACATGGTTCCATAGCAGATAACAACGCGGAGAACACACTGACCGTTACTCACTAGCGGTGACTATAACAGCGCAGAGCCAAGTCAGAAACATCCTTCGGCTGAACGATACTTTGACTAAACAGAGCTAATCCTCCTATCGCCTCTCCTCTGCGTGTCGAGGGGCGCCAGTTTCGGAAAGGCAAGGGTTCTGTCCGGTAAAAGCTGCCTTAAAATGTATGTTGCATCTGTGAGTAGAAGCTGACACCTGTCGCAGCAGCATGAACCCAGCTTCACAGGAGTGCTTCCCTCTGCTCTGTAAATCCTCCTCAACGGTACTGTCAGAAACGGGTGGGGGCGTGGGGAGGACAAAGGGGGCTGGGTTGGTGTCAGGAGAGAGGGCAGAGAACACGGGACTGAAAAACGCTCCTACTTTAATTATTTACCTAGCACTACACCGCCCCCAAGCGGTAAAATGTGTTCACAAAAATGGGAAATTGTTTCAGCCGATTTGTTTACACCTTTGCCGGTAAAACAGCCTTTCCGATGCAGAGAGGCGGCATTTTTCTGATGCAGCAGGTGACGGAGGTCGTCTAAAGGCTCTTCTGTCTGTCTCTGTATACTGGGCTGGAGAAGGTTCCTCAACTGCACAGCGCCCGCTGGTTTTCCGGTTGGATATGAACCTCTCACCTGTGATCATGCTCGAGTTCGTGAGTTAATTGGTTTAGTTTGAGTGATATTAGCTGTCTGGTTGCACTTCTTTTCCAAAATGGACCTGGGGGCAGCTTTCACCAGACTTGCTCATGGGAGGTGGTGCGGGTGGATGTGTTCTGGTCTTCCCTGATTTTACCTCCTTTAGGGATTCATGACATTCACCGCCATTTCTGAGATAGCAACGCTCCGGGTTAGGGCAAAGCAGCAAAACACAGAGAGCTAAAGTAAATGTGTGTGTGTGTGTGAGAGAGAGAGAGATTTCTGTTCCAAGATCAAAGTTTTCAGGCTCTCCACCCCCTCTTTCTGCCACCGAGTCGACCCCGGTGCCCGCCACCCCGGTGCCCGCCTCCCCGCTGCTCCGCACAGACCCTGCGCGGTTTTTGCTCAGCTCCCTGCCGGTCCGAGTCACTGTGTCTCTCGCGGCGCAGTAATAGGTCGCGGAGTCGCTCGGGTCGCTGGACGGTTTCCACAGGTGGAAGGATTTGAGCTTTTTATCGTGGGTGGCATCGAACCCTTTGGTGATCCCTTCATCCGAGTCCTCCCTTCCCAGGTCCCTCAGGAAGAGCCGGGGGGGCTGGCTGGGGGACTGCACGTACCAGAAGGGATAAGCAGCGACAGAAAATTGATAGGTACAGTTCAGACGCACCGGGTCCCCTTGGGAGATGATAACGCTGCCTTCAGTTTGGGTCACCGAGTCTGCTCCGTAGGTGCCGGCTGTGGGGGGAACAGAGCGGAACGGACACACTCAGATACAACAGAACCGGAGCTGAGACGCTCCCGGAGAGTGGAGCTGGAACAGTTTTTCTAGTGGGGGTTCTGAAGGCGGAAGCCATCTATCTGGGCTGTTATGAGTACTTCCCAGCCGCGGGATGCGGCAGCACCCCTAATTCCAGCAATTCCAATTGTGTTCCCAGGTAACAGGCACGTAACAGAGAGAAACAGCGCAATACTACATGATCGATGTCAAAACAGAACTGGAGTAGAGTCCCTTGGTGATAATAGAAAGGTAAGGAATGCACTGAGAGACAATATAAACGTAATAGATACACCAGAAACATAATTTAATTCGGATATAATGGAAACAGAATATTGGCACTCCGAGACAATACAAACATACATGCAATCAGATATAAAATAAACCCATATTTAAACTGGGATATAAGAGAAAACAATGACCCACAGAGATAATACAAACTAGATACAATTAGACATAATATAAGCAAGTTCGTGACCTTAGGCATTGAAACAACCTCAATGGGGAAGACAGGATAAAGATATGGTTTCATAAAATGTGAGAAGTCTGAGGAATACAATCTTACTCACTTAGAACAGACACGATTATCACAGCTGAGAGCCAAGGTAGAGTCATGCCTGGACTGAAAGATTCTTCGACGAAACAGAGCTAATTCCTAAACCAATAAGAATTTGTATATTCGTGTCTGGTTGCTTCAGTTTAGAGAAGGTGAGAATATTATACCCATGAAGGTGCCTCTAGAAATGTATCCGGTATCTCTGTGTTGTAGCTGCGATATAGCTGAATAACATTGACCCAGCTTCACCTTCTGTGCTCTGTAAATGCTTCGGGATGGCGCTGTCACGAGATGAGAGCGGCTGAGGGGCAGAGTTTGGGGGAGGAGGTTGCTGGCTGGTAGGAAAATACTCAGGGCAAGAACAGAGCCGAATCATCTCATTGGTGTGTTTTTCTAGATCAGCTCTGCCCCAGGGTGGCAAAAGGCCTAAACTAGCGGGAGACAAGGGGTGAGGCAACACCTTGTGTAGGTGCATCGACTTCTGTTGGAGAGAGAGAGACAAGCTTAGGAGACACACTATCTTCCATAGAAGTTGGTCCAGTACAAGATACTACCTCATCCACCTCGTGTCTCTGATATCATGGGCCTGACAGGGCTACAGCTACTCTGCATAAACTAGTGGGGGAAATATTTTAGCAGAATCGGATTTCCTGATAGTTTGCAATCAGAATCTCCAGAGGAACAATAGTGGTTATAACTGGTGCAAGGCAATGCCTGGTGTTACAAAGCATTTGTCTGTGTATGTACTTGTCTATGCAGTGTGTTACCTCACCCGCCTTGTCTCTGTGTGTCTATGTGTGCCCTTTTCACTGCAGCATTCCCCGCCCACACACACACCATATGTACCTGCCTTTTCTACATAGTATAATTTTCCTGCCAGAACACGGCCGTCCCAGGCTTTTATCAGAGGGAATGGGAGTTTTGCACTTCGGATTGTTTCATACGTTGCAGTGAAATTTGTTTAATCCAGTTCCCCACAATTGCCCAGTTCGAAAAATCCTGGATTAGAGCAAACAGTGGAACCAACTGTAGGTCCCAGCAGAGACACCAGTAGGTCCTGTAGGGTGTAACCCCTTTAGCCCCTGCTAGTTTACAGACACACAGACCCCGCAACCCCTGCCTGGTTTTTGCTCACCTCAGGAGAAGTTGGAGCCTATGGGCAGGACAGCAACGCTGCTGTTGTGCTTTTTGTGAGGGTATTGTTTTTGGAAAGCACTGGCGCCCCTTGTGGCAAAACTAGTTGCTAGAAGTTCCTTGACACGTGAAAATGAAGTATGGTGACCAGATCCCTCCTCTAACTCTCCTAGGCGCCTCTGCAAATCCCTGTCACCAGGGCGTTTCTCTGTCCTTGTGCCCCCTTCCACTCCCCTCTCTGCACCCACACGCCGGCCAGAAAAGGGGTTGGTTGTTACATGGTGGCAGCCCCTGAGTGTCACAATGTGTCGCTCCAAGCACAGTAATACACCGCTGCGCCTGCCACCCTCACTCTGTGCAGGGCCAGCGCGCTGGACTTTCTGTCTGGGGAGAGAACATAAGACCATAAGAACGTCCACACTGGCTCAGACCAAAGGTCCATCAAGCCCAGTATCCTGTTCTCTGACAGTGGCCAATGGCAGGTTCCCCAAAGGGAATGAACAGACAGGTTATCATCAAGTGATCCATGCCCTGTCACCCAATCCCAGCTTCTGGCAAACAGAGGCTAGGGACACCATCCCTGCCCATCCTGGCTAAAAGCCATTGATGGACTTATCCTCCATGAATCTATCTAGCTCCCTTTTCAACCCCATTATGGCACTGGCCTTCAAAACACCCTCCGGCAAGGAGTTCCAGAGGTTGACAGTGCGTTGCATGAAAAAAATACTTTCTTGTGTTTGTTTTAAACCTACTACCTATTACTTTCATTTGGTGGCCCCTTGTTCTTGTATTATGAGAAGGAGTAAATAACACTTATTTACTTTCTCTATACCACTCATGATTGTATAGACCTTTATCATATCCCCCTTTAGTCGCCTCTTTTCCAAGCTGAAAAGTCCCAGTCTTATTAATCTCTCCTCATACTGAAGCCATTCTATACCCCTAATCATTTTTGTTGCCCTTTTCTGAACCTTTTCCAATTCCAACAGATCTTTTTTGAGATGGGGCAACCACATCTGCATGCAGTATTCAAGATGTGAGAGTACCATGGATTTATATAGAGGCAATATGATATTTTCTGTCTTATCGATCCCTTTCTTAATGATTCCCAACATTCTGGTCACTTTTTTGACTGCCGCTGCACATTGAGTGGATGATTTCAGAGAACTATTCAGAATGACTCCAAGAGCTCTTTCTTGAGTGGTAACAGCTAATTTAGATGCCATCATTGTATATGTATAGTTGGGATTATGTTTTCCAATGTCCATTACTTTGCATTTATCAACATGAAATTTCATCTGCCATTTTGTTGCCCAGTCACCCAGTTTTGTGAAATCCTTTTGTAGCTTTTCGCAGTCTGCCTGGGACTTAATTATCTTGAGTAGTTTTGTATCACCTGCAAACTTTGCCACCTCACTGTTTACCCCTTTTTCCAGATTGTTTATGAATATGTTAAATAGGACTGGGCCCAGTACAGATCCCTAGGGGAAATCACTATTTACCTCTCTCCATTCTGAAAACTGACCATTTATTCCTACCCTTTGTTTCCTATCTTTTAACCAGTTACCGATCTATAAGAGAACCTTCCCTTTTATCCCATGACTGATTATTTTGCTTAAGAGCCTTTGGTGAGGGACCTTGTCAAAGGCTTTCTGAAAATCTAAATACACTATACCCACTGGATCTCCTTTGTCCACATGCTTGTTGGCCCCCTCAAAGAATTCTACTAGATTGGTGAGGCATGATTTCCCTTTACAAAAGACATATTGACTATTTCCCAACAAATTATGTTCATCTGTGTGTCTGACAATTCTGTTCTTTACGATAGCTTCAACCAATTTGCCCGGTACTGGAGTGGGGCTTACCGACCTGTAGTTGCCAGGGTCACCTCTGGAGCCCTTTTTAAAAATTGGCATCACATTAGCTACCCTCCAGTCATTTGGATACAGAAGCTGATTTAAATGATAGGTTACAGACTACAGTTAGTAGTTCTGCTATTTCACATTTGAGTTCCTTCATAACTCTTGGGTGAATACCATCTTGTCCTGGTGACTTATTACTGTTTAGTTCATCAATTTGTTCTAAAACCTACTCTAATGACACCTCAATTTAGGACTGTTCCTCAGGTCTGTCATCCAAAAAGAATAGCTCAGGTTTGGGAATCTCCCTCACATCCTCAACAGTGAAGACTGATGCACAGAATTCATTTAGTTTCTCCTCAATGGCCTTATCATCTTTGAGTGCTCCTTTAGCCTCTCGATTGTCCAGTGGCCCCACTGGTTGTTTAGCTGGCTTTCTGCTTCTGATGTATTTAGAAAAAAATTGCTATTATTTTTGGAGTCTTTGGCCAACTGTTCTTCAAATTCCTTTTTAGTCTTTCTAATTATATTTTCACACTTCATTTGCCAGAGTTTATGCTCTTTTCTATTTTCCTCATTAGGCTTTATCTTCCATTTTTTAAAGGATGCCTTTTTTGCCTCTCACTGCTTCTTTTACTTTGTTGTTTAACCACAGTGGCTCTTTTTTGGTTCTCTTACTAGGTTTTTTTAATTGGGGTATACATTTAAGTTGAGCTTCCATTATGGTGTCTTTAAAAAGTTTCCACGAAATTTGCAGGGATTTTACTTTTGGTACTGTACCTTTTAATTTCTGTTTCACTAACCTCCTCATTTTTGTGTAGTTCCCCTTTCTGAAATTAAATGCTACAGTGTTGGGCGGCTGTGGAGTTTTCCCCACCACAGGGATGTTAAATTTAATTATATTATGGTCACTATTACCAAGCGGTCCTGCTATATTCACCTCTTGGACCTGATCCTGTGCTCCATTTAGGACTAAATCAAGAATTGCCTCTCCCCTGGTGGGTTCCAGGACCAGCTGCTCCAAGAAGCAGCCATTTAAGGTGTCAAGAATCTTTATCTCAGCATCCCTTCCTGAGGTGATATGTACCCAGTCAATATGGAGGTAGTTGAAATCACCCATTATTATTATTGAATTTTTTTATTTTAATAGCCTCTCTAACCCCCCTGAGCATTTCAGAGTCACTAACACCATCCTGGTCAGGTGGTCTGTAATATATCCCTACTGCTATATTCTTATTTTTCAAGCATGGAATTACTATCCATAGAGATTCTATAGTACAATTTAGTTCATTTAAGATTTTTACTTCATTTGATTCTATGCTTTCTTTCACATATAGTGCCACTCCCTCATCAGCACGACCTGTTCTGTCCTTCTGATATATTTTGTATCCTGGTATTACTGTGTCCCATTGATTATCCTCATTGCACCAGGTTTCTGTGATGCCTATTATATCAATATCCTCATTTAATACTAGGCGCTCTAGTTCACCCATCTTATTATTTAGACTCCTAGCATTGGTATATAAGCATTTTAAAAACTTGTCATTTTTTGGCGGTCCCCTATTGCATGACGTACTTGAATGGGACTTTTTTCATTTGACTTTTTCTCATCAGATCCTCCCTGTATTTTATCATTTTCCATCCTCTCCTACATATTAGGACATAGGGAATCTCCATTTATAGATCCTCCCCTAAGGGATGTTCAAACCACATGCTCCTCCGCACCTGTCGGCTTTCCCCCAGCCCTTAGTTTAAAAACTGTTCTACGACCTTTTTAATTTTAAGTGCCAGCAATCTGGTTCCATTTTGGTTTAGGTGGAGCCCATCCTTCCTGTACAGGCTCCCCCTCTCCTAAAAGCTTCCCCAGTTCCTAATAAATCTAACCCCCTCCTCCCTACACCATCGTCTCATCCACGCATTGAGATCCTGCAGTTCTGCCTGTCTAACTGGCCCTGTGCGTGGAACCAGGAGCATTTCAGAGAATGCTACCATGGAGGTTTGGACGTGAATCTCTTACCTAGAAGCCTAACTTTGACCTCCAGGACCTCTCTCCTCTCCTTCCCTATGGTGTTGGTACGTACATGTACCATGACCACCGGCTTCTCCCCAGCACTGTACATACATCTATCTAGATGTATTGAGAGATCCACAACCTTCGCACCAGGCACCATGCGGTTCTCCTGGTCATCACAAACCTAGCTATCTATGTCTCTAATGACTGAATTGCCCACCTGTCTCTTCCCAATAACTGGAGTTCCCTCCTCGGAGAAGTATCCTCAGTGCGAGAGGATACCACAACATCATCTGAGAGGAGGGTCTCAACTATGGATCGTTTCCCTCTGCTCCAGCTGGATGTTCTCCTTCCCTGAGGCTTTCATCCTCCTCAACAACACAGAGGCTGTCAGACCGGGGGTGGGACCATTCTACTGTGTCCTGGAAAGTCTCATCTTGTACCTCTCTGTCTCCCTCAGCTCCTCCAGCTCGGCCACCCTGGTCTCCAAAGTCCATATGTGGTGTCTGAGGGCCAGGAGCTCCTTGCACCGAATGCATACATACGCCACCAGCCCACAGGGCAGGTAATCAGACATGCTGCAATAAACTGGGTAGCTCCTGCTCTGTTGCTGGACTTCTGCCTGCATTCTCTTTTTACTCCTGCAGCTGGTTCCCTTGTTGGTGCTTTGTTTTTATCAATCGGTGTTTTGACCTTTTAGTGCAAAGAATGTTAGATGTATCTAGCCCCTGCTCACACTCCCCCTGTAAACTCCCTTGCCAAATTCCCCTTTTTGCTAGCTCCTCTGGTCGCTTAGGAGCGGCTTTTTAAAGCCCTGTTCTGCCTGAGTATCCCCACCCCCTGGTTAAAGGTTGATTGGATGCCTCGTCAACAAGCTCCTAACTCACAGCCTCGCCTAGCAGACCTCTAGGCTCAGCACACACATGGTCAGCACATGGTCCCCCAAACAAACAGACCACACAGTATATTTCAGTCAAGCAGCAAGCATGCCACAAACACTGCAGACAACAAACTTATCCCAAGGGTCCTGCAATCACTCCTCCTTCACCTGGAGAACTCCCTTGCCAAACTCCCCTGTTAGCTGCTCCTGTTCACTGGCTCCATTTCAGAGTCCCCTCCAGGTCAGTGCTGGAAGCCAGGTCTATGAGTCTTTGAACTATAAACTCAGGCCTCTGGCTGGGGAATAACCAGAATATCCACTCCCTTGTCACAGAGGGGTGAGAGCAGGTGAGGTTCTACCCAGCTCCCTCCGAAGCACCTGCGGAGACTGGCTGCTGGATCTCTGCACTGCCTGGGCCACCTGGGAAAGAGATTTTCACACCAAATTCACCCTTTACAAGCCCTTAGGGGCCAATCAGTCCATTGCTCCCAAACCCCAACCCCTGTCCCAACCACTGACAGGATACTAATCTGAATCAGTGAACTGGGGCAGGAAACCTCACTCACTCACTCAGAGCAAACACTGGGAAGGCAGCTGTGATCCAATGTGACAGCATGGTGAGGTTTTCGGGGAGGCTGGGACACAAATGTACTGGACCCCAGACCCAGCTAGGATGACCTGGCAGGTGAAGAGAAAAATCTCCCACGTTAGGCCCTTAAAACAAAAAAAACCTTGTGTCTCTTGTGTCAAAGCTGCTGCCTGCCAGGATAACCCACAGAGCTGCAGAGTGGCCTGCACAGGCATGACTGTCTCTTCTCTGCAGGGAGGCAGCCAAGGATGGGCTGGTATGAAGGGCAGAGACTGGGGGTGTTCAAAGGAAGGGAGAGAGCGTGAGGCAGAAGAATATGGTCCTTTGTATTAGTTTTCTACTACAGCACTGCCCCTAAGTGGCAAAGTGCATGCATTGACAGTAAATATTGGCTGATAATAGGGCTCTCAAGAGATTTAAAAAAAAATTGAGATTAATTGTGTGATTAATTGTGCTTTTAAACAACAACAGACAGCCATGTATTTAAATATTTTTGGATGTTGTCTACATTTTCAAATATATTGTTTTCAATTTCAAACAGAATACAATGTCTGCAGTGCTCACTTTATATTTGTATTACAAATATTTGCAGTAAAAAAACAAAAGAAATAGTATGATGTGAACTGGAAAATACCGTTACTTTTGTTCAAAATTTTTACAGTGCAAATATTTGTAATAAAAATAATATAAAGTGAGCACTGTGCACTTTGTATTGTGTTGCCATTAAAATTAATATATTTGAAAATGTAGAAAAACATCCAAAAAATTTAATACATTTCAATTGGTATTCCACTGCTTAACAGTGTGATTAAAACAGTGAGTAATCGCAATTTTTAACCTCAATTATTTTTTTTACTTAATCATTAGAGTTAACTGCAATTAATTGACAGCCCTGCACATATATTATACCCCTTCCCCCACCCCGTGTCTGTCTTACCTGTTTAGACCAGTGGCTCTCAAACTTTTGTATTGCTGACCCTCTTTCACACAGCAGGCCTCTGAGTGTAACACCCACTTATAAATTAAAAGCACATTTTTATATTTAACACTATTATAAATGGTGGAAGCCAAGCGGGGTTTGGGGGTGCAGGCTGACAGCTTACAACCCCCACATAATAACCTTACGACCCCCTGAGGGGTCAGAACCCTCAGTACAAGAACCCCTGATTTAGGCACTATTGCTTCATGGTTTCCTTGTATGTCTCCACCTGTTGTTTCTTGCCTTGCACCTGGGGCAAGGAATCCGGGTTTTTTTCCGTCTTTGTACAGCACCTAGCACAATAGGATTCTAGTCAATGACTGGGGTCTTCTGGGTGCTAGCATAACACAAATAAATAATAATAATCAATATCTAGCTAGCTATTTGTGTACGGTTTGGTTTGGGGAGGAGTTACTTAATTTTTATTTCCTAGACAGATTACGCAGCTCCATTCATTCATTCCTGGTTTCCTGAGCTGATGGTGAATTTTGTTCTATGACCTGCCCAGTGCATCCTGCAATCCAAGGCGGGAGCAGAAAGAGGCGATGCAGGCTGGAGGATGGACTAGATGGGGGAGGAGGGCTTGTGTGCTGCTGGTTTGTGTGAGAGACAGAGATGTCTGTTCCAGGTCCAGGGCTTGCAGAATTCCTACCCTTCATCCCCGAGTCGCTCCCAGGAACCAGCGATTCCTGCCACAGCCCCCGGGGTTTTTTTGCTGAGCTCCCCTGCCGATCCGTGTCACTGTGTCTCTCACGGCACAGTAATAGGTCGCGGAGTCGCTCAGTTCGCTGGACGGTTTCCACAGGTGGAAGGATTTGAGCTTTTTATCGTGGGTGGCATTGAACCCTTTGGTGATCCCTTCATCCGAGTCCTCCCGTCCCAGGTCCCTCAGGAAGAGCCTGGGGGGCTGGCTGGGGAACTGCACGTACCAGAAGAGAGAGGGAGAAACAGCCTCATAGGTGCAGTTAACAACCACAGATTCTCCTCGGGAGATCAGGACGCTGCCTTTGGTTTGGGTGACTGAGTCTCCATTGCTCTGTCCTGCGGGGGGCAGGGGGGGGGGAAATAGCGTATTGCGTGCACTTAAATGTAATAGCAACAAAATAGATACACAGTATATACATAGAGACATAATAGCAACTCGATACACAAGTAAATGTACACATAACAGACACACATATAATGGAAACATGATAAATATAGAGAGATAAAATAGTTTCATTGAGATAGAATAGAAACATAATAGAAATAATAAGCACATTATGGATACATTCATATAAAATAGAAAGACAATAGATACAGATATAAACATATTAGATACATTCGGATGTAATAATAACACCAATATAAAGTAAGTAACAGAAAGAGTACATAGAAACATATTAGATACAGGGAGGCACAATAAACACATAATAAGTGCGCTCAGATAAAATAAATACCATTGATGGAGAGAGACGTGATACAAATATACTGTACATACATTCAGATATAATAGAAATTTAATAGGTAAGAGAAGACATAGAAATATCCAATTTAAAATCCCTTCTAATAGAAATACAGTAGGTACAGACATAACGTATACATAACAGATGCACCCAGATATAATGGAAATACAATACATGCATAACACAGACATACTACATAAGCACAGATATAATGTATTATAATTCAATGTATAATACAGACATATAAGCGCAGATATAATAAGCACCCACATGATTTTAGGCACTGTCAATATCGCATTACGCGGACAGGGTTAGCAGCTGGAAGAATACAATGGGAACAGGATGAGGAATGGAAGCACTCACTTAGAATAGACAGCATCAGGACAGCTGTGACCCAAGGTAAAGGCATCCTTGGGTCTTCCCAGAATATGGGACCGAGAGCGAGATGGTGTCACCAACAGCAAGAACGAGTTTCTCTTTGATCGTCGTTCTGCAGAGAAGAGAAGGGAAGAATAATAACTTTGCCCCTCAGATGATGCTTTAGAAGCGCCGATTGTGTCTCTTGGTGCAGCGCCTCACTTCCTGCGCCGGAGTGAATGCCGCGACTCCCTAAAGCGCCTCCGAACCGGTGCGGCCAGAGATGGAAGCTGTCTGAAAGGTTACCGGGGTGGTGGAGGGACCGTGGTGGGAGAGGAGGGAACTCACCGGCCAGAAAAATACCGTGTTGTTTGTTTTATTGTCCGAGGCAACATTGCCCCCAAGTGGCAAAAATAATTTCACTGTTAGAAAATTTTAGTAGCAGAAACGATTCGGGCTTGTCTATACTAGCAAATTTTGTCACCAAAAATTGCCTTTTGGCGAGAAAACAGGGACAGCCGTACACACTGCAACAGGACTTTTCTAGAAAAAAAGACCGAGTTTGGCAACAAAAAACTTCCATCCCTGTGACAGGTTTCAGAGTAGCAGCCCTGTTAGTCTGTATTCCCAAAAAGAAAAGGAGTACTTGTGGCACCTTAGAGACTAACCAATTTATTTGCGCATCAGCTTTCGTGAGCTACAGCTCACTTCATCGGATGCAATGTGAGAGACTTTTGTCTTTTCCCTCCCTTTATTGTCACCAAACAGCCAGTGTAGACACCATATCTGTTTTTTTCAATTTTATTGGCCTCCAGAAAGTGTCCCACAATTACCATGCTGCCGCTCTGGTCAGCGATTTTAACTCCGCTGCCCTGCCGCCAACCTGCCCCTCCCCCTTGCAAGCCCCGGGGATTTTAAATCCCATTTCCTGCTTGCTGGCTCAGAGAGGTGGAGAGGTGTCCTGGCGTCTTCGCAGGTGAGCATGGCTGGCTATCGCGCCTAACGCGCTCCCCCTGGGACCAAGGTGCTGGTGGAGCTGATCAGTGTATGGGGAGAGGAGTCTGTTCAGTCGCAGCTGGGAGAGACCCCTAGGAATCGGGACACATATGGGCAGGTTTCCCCAGGCTTGTGCGAAAAGGGCTATGATCGGGACACGCAGCAGTGCCCAGCGAAGACAAAGGAGCCGAGGCAGGCCTACCATAAGGGGAGGGAGGCAAACCATCGCTCTGGAGGGCACCTAAGAGTTGCTGCTTCTGTAAGGAGCTGAATGCCATCCTCGGTGGTGAATTTCCACAGAGATTAACTCTCTCTGAATCCTCTGAGACCGCCTCTCCCGGACATGCCGAGACAGTTTGGAGGCTCATTTAAAGAACACACAGAGAGAGACAGACCGACAGACAGAGAGAAGTAGTTTCCCTAGGAGTCGCTTACAGTCACAGGTACAGCGAAAGCATCACTGGATGGTTAATTTTCTTCACTCAGAAGATAACTCTCTCTTTTGGATTGCAGCTGTAGTTTAAGAGCTCCCCTCTCGCTGACTTTCACCTGCTCCAGACACAGAGGAAAAGCCTGATCCTTGCAGAGAAGCCAAGACACACAGGTTTTGGTGGAACTAGGAGGGTACCAACTCTGGGCTCAGCCATTGTGCTGATTGTTGTTTTACGTGAGTAAGATTTCACATTTTCCGGTATCTCTCTGTGCATCCTGTCCCCCTGCGTTGTCCCGTTTTCTCTCCCTGGCTCTTGCAAGCACAGAACAGAAGGTGGATTGTTGGCAAGAGGGAATTTATCCCTAAACTCCCTTCGAAGTTTCACGCCCACTGAATTAATTCTCTGGTTGGTCTTCTCTCCCAGTGGCCCCAGGCAGAGCCGACATCTAGCAGCCAAGCCCCGCAGAAGCTTTGGAGAGAGCCGAACTGAATCTCACCTGCCTCTATACCTCAATTTCGACCCCGAGAAGCCAAGAGGTAAAATAGACCCATGTGTTATCCGGACCACAGAGAGCATCCCTGCTTGTACTGCAGCGCCCTCTGGCGGCACAATCCGCGAACTGTAGTGAGAGGCAGCTCAGAAATCTTTTTACAGCGACTTTCCCAGGGGTGAGTTACTCCCTGAGCCCTGGTCTACACTAGGACTTTAGGTCGAATTTAGCAGCGTTAAATCAATATAAACCTGCACCCTTCCACATGATGAAGCCCTTTTTTTTTTACTTAAAGGGCTCTTAAAATGGATTTCCTTACTCCACCCCCGACAAGTGGATTAACGCTTAAATCGGCCTTGCTGGGTCGAATTTGCGGTACTGTGGACACAATTTGATGGTATTGGCCTCCAGGAGCTACCCCAGAGTGCTCCATTGTGACTGCTCTGGACAGCACTCTCAACTCGGATGCAGTGGCCAGGTAGACAGGAAAAGAACCGCGAACGTTTGAATCTCATTTCCTGTTTGGCCAGCATGGCAAGCTGCTAATGACCATGCAGAGCACATCAGCAGAGGTGACCAAGTTGGAGTCCCAGAATCGCAAAAGAGCTCCAGCATGGACTGAATGGGAGGTACAGGATCTGGTCGCTGTATGGGTAGAGGAATCCGTGCTATCAGAACTCCGTTCCAGTTTTCAAAATGCCAAAACCTTTGTCAAAATCTCCCAGGGCATGAAGGGACCCAAAGCAGTGCCGCGTGAAATGTAAGGAGCTGAGGCAAGCCTACCAGAAAACCAGAGAGGCAAACGGCCGCTCCAGGTCAGAGCCCCGAACATGCCGCTTCTATGATGAGCTGCATGCCATTTTAGGGGGTTCAGCCACCACTACCCCAGCCATGTTGTTTGACTCCTTCAATGGAGATGGAGGCAACAAGGAAACAGGTTTTGGGGACGAAGAAAATGATGAGGAGGAGGTTGTAGATAGCTCAGAGCAAGCAAGTGGAGAAACCGGTTTTCGCAACAGCCAGGAACTGTTTCTCACTCTGGACCTGGAGCCAGTACCCCCGAACCCACCCAAGGCTGCCTCCTGGACCTGGCAGGTGGAGAAGGGACCTCCGGTGAGTGTATCTTTTAAAATAGTATACATGGTTTAAAAGCAAGAGTGTGAAAGGATTAATTTGCCCTGGCATTCGCGGCTCTCCTGGATGTACTCCCAAAGCCTTTGCAAAAGGTTTCTGGGGAGGGCAGCCTTATTGCGTCCTCCTTGGACACTTTACCACTTTACCACTCCAGGACACTTTACCACTCCAGGCCAGTAGCACATACTCAGCAATCATTGTAGAACAAAAGCATTGCAGTGTATGTTTGCTGGCGTTCAAACAACATCCATTCTTTATCTCTCTGTGTTATCCTCAGGAGAGTGAGATATCAGTCATGGTCACCTAGTTGAAATAGGCTGCTTTTCTTCAGGGGACACTCAGAGGTGCCCGTTCCTGCTGGGCTGTTTGCCTGTGGCTGAACAGAAATGTTCCCCACTGTTAGCCACGGGGAGGGGGGAGGGTTGAGGGGGTAGCCACGTGGTGGGGGGAGGCAAAATGCGACCTTGTAATGAAAGCACATGTGCTATGTATGTAATGTTAACAGCAAGGTTTACCCTGAAAGAGTGTAGCCATTGTTTTATAAAATGTGTCTTTTTAAATACCGCTGTCCCTTCTTTTTTCCTCCACCAGCTGTATGTGTTTCAATGATCACAGGATCTTCTCCTTCCCAGAGGCTAGTGAATATTAGAAAGAAAGAAAAAAATGCCCTCAAGATGAAATGTTCTCTGAGGTCATGCTGTCCTCCGACACTGACAGAGCACAGATGAATGCATGGAGGCAAATAATGTCAGAGTGCAGGAAAGCACAAAATGACCGGGAGGAGAGGTGGCGGGCTGAAGAGACTAAGTGGTGGGCTGAAGAGAGTAAGTGGCGGGCTGAAGACAGGGCTGAAGCTCAAATGTGGCGGCAGCGTGATGAGAGGAGGCAGGATTCAATGCTGAGACTGCTGGAGGATCAAACCAATATGCTCCAGTGTATGGTTGAGCTGCAGCAAAGGCAGCTGGAGCACAGACTGCCACTACAGCCCTTGTGTAACCAACCACCCTCCTCTCCAAGTTCCATAGCCTCCTCACCCAGATGCCCAAGAACGCAGTGGGGGGGCCTCCGGCCAACCAGCCACTCCACCACAGAGGATTGCCCAAAAAACAGAAGGCTGGCTTTCAATAAATTTTAAAGTTGTAAACTTTTAAAGTGCTGTGTGGCATTTTTCTTCCCTCCTCCACCACCCCTCCTGGGCTACCTTGGTAGTCATCCTCCTATTTGTGTGATGAATGAATAAAGAATGCATGAATGTGAAGCAACAATGACTTTATTGCCTCTGCAAGTGGTGATCGAAGGGAGGAGAGGAGGGTGGTTAGCTTACAGAGAAGTAGAGTGAATGAATGGGAGGGGGTTTCATCAAGGAGAAACAAACAGAACTTTCACACCGTATCCTGTCCAGTCATGAAACTGGTTTTCAAAGCTTCTCTGATGCGCACCACGCCCTCCTGTGCTCTTCTAAGCGCCCTGGTGTCTGGCTGCGTGTAACCAGCAGCCAGATGATTTGCCTCAACCTCCCAGCCCGCCATAAACGTCTCCCCCTTACTCTCACAGATACTGTGGAGCGCACAGCAAGGAGTAATAACAGTGGGAATATTGGTTTCACTGAGGTCTAACCGAGTCAGTAAACTGCGCCAGCGTGCTTTTAAACATCCAAATGCACATTCTACCACCATTCTGCACTTGCTCAGCCTGTAGTTGAACAGCTCCTGACTACTGTCCAGGCTGCCTGTGTACAGCTTCATAAGCCATGGCATTAAGGGGTGGGCTGGGTCCCCAAGGATAACTATTGGCATTTCAACATCCCCAACAGTTATTTTCTGGTCTGGGAATAAAGTCCCTTCCTGCAGCTTTTGAAACAGACCAGAGTTCCTGAAGATGCGAGCGTCATGTACCTTTCCCGGCCATCCCATGTTGATGTTGGTGAAACGTCCCTTGTGATCCACCAGAGCTTGCAGCACTATTGAAAAGTACCCCTTGCGGTTTATGTACTTGCCGGCTTGGTGCTCTGGTGCCAAGATAGGGATATGAGTTCCATCTATGGCCCCACCACAGTTAGGGAATCCCATTGCAGCAAAGCCATCCACTATGACCTGCACATTTCCCAGGGACACTACCCTTGATATCAGCAGACCTTTGATTGCGTGGGCTACTTGCATCACAGCAGCCCCAACAGTAGATTTGCCCACTCCAAATTGACTTCCAACTGACCGGTAGCTGTCTGGCATTGCAAGCTTCCACAGGGCTATAGCCACTCGCTTCTCAACTGTGAGAGCTGTTCTCATCTTGGTATTCATGCGCTTCAGGTCAGGGGAAAGCAAGTCACAAAGTTTCATGAAAGTGCCCTTATGCATGCGAAAGTTTCGCAGTCACTGGGAATCATCCCAGACCTGCAACACTATGCGGTCCCACCAGTCTGTGCTTGTTTCACAAGCCCAGAGTCGGCGTTCCACCACATGAACCTGCCCCATTAGCACCATGATGCATGCATTGGCAGGGCCCATGCTTTCAGAGAAATCTGTGTCCATGTCCTGATCACTCACGTGACCACGCTGACGTTGCCTCCTCACCCGGTATCGCTCTGCCAGGTTCTGTTGCTGCATATACTGCTGGATAATGCATGTGGTGTTTAATGTGCTCCTAATTGCCAAAGTGAGCTGAGCGGGCTCCATGCTTGCCTTGGTATGGCGTCCGCACAGAAAAAAGGCGCGGAACAATTGTCTGCCATTGCTCTGATGGAGGGAGGGGTGACTGACGACATGGCTTACAGGGTTGGCTTACAGGGAATTAAAATCAGCAAAGGGGGTGGCTTTACACCAAGGAGTATTTCAGGCAGGACTTCACGGAGGGTTCCAATAAAAAATGGTGCACCTAAGTAATTGTTCTTATTGAAACAAGCAGGTTGGTCTGGCCTCTGATTGATACATGGCTAGATTTACCTCGCTGCACCTTCTCTGTGAGTGACTGCAGTGTGACCTAGAGGAATGAGTCCCCTAGACGTGGCGGGGGGGGGGGGGTGAGAAAATGAGTACAAAACAAATCTGGTCTATTTCTTCTTTTGATCCACTCCATCTATCTTTTACATCTTTGGCTGGCAGCAGACGGTGCAGAAGGACTGCAAGCCATCCACATCTTGTGGTTGCTCGGCAGAAGATGGTACAATAGGACTGCTAGCAATCCATATCACCTGCCTGCTCACTATAAGACGGTTCAATAGGACTGACTGCAGGACTAAAGAGAATGACCTGGTCAAGTCACTTCTAATGTAGTCCCTGCACCCATATCTGGCCAGGAGCACCTCAGACATGACAATGATGGCTACCAGTCCTACTGTACCATCTGCTGCCACAAGGCAATGGGTTGCTGCTGCTGTGTGGCAATGCAGTACCACGTCTGCCAGCACCCAGGAGACATATGGTGACGGTTACCTGAGTGTGCTCTATGCTTGCTGTGGCCTGGCGTCTGCACAGGTAACTCAAGAAAAAAGGTGCGAAACGGTTGTCTGCTGCTGCTTTCACGGAGGGAGGGAGGGAACGGGGGCCTGATGATATGTACCCAAAACCACCCGCAACAATGTTTTAGCCCCATCGGGCACTGGGATCTCAACCCAGAATTCCAATGGGCAGCAGAGACTGTGGGAACTGTGGGATAGCTACCCACAGTGTAATGCTCCCGAAGTCGATGCTAGCCTCGGTACTGTGGAAGCACTCCGCCGAGTTAATGCACTTAGAGCATTTTCTGTGGGGACACTCAAACTCGAATATATAAAAATGATTTCCAAAAAAATTACTTCTATAAATTCAACCTAATTTCATAGAGTAGACATACCCTTAGAAATTCCCTGACCAATTGGAAAAGGCAGGAACTACCAGGCTGTTTAGTGAAATTTTATTAATATTATACTCAATATGCCCTGTAAGGGGGAAATTCCTTTGCAGAATAGTATTTGTTAAACTTGACAGTCATTTTTTTCTAGTAATATTTGTGTCTTACAATTGTAATTCGAGGATGGTGTTATATCTGTCATCTATCTACCTCTCATCTCTCCCTCTCACTGTCTTTATCTAATCTAACCAGACAAGGTGGGTGTGGTAATCTCTTTTATTGGGGCAACTTCTGTGGGTCTCTCTCTCACCAGCAGAAGTTGGTCCTCTGAGTTGCACCCCCACAATGTTTTATGAAAATATGCTTATGAGTGTAAATATAACTGAAATATGCTTTATGCAAAAGGTCTCTTGGAAGCAATCATTACAAAGCTTATGATCTACTGAGTGTGTTCATCCCATTTGTTGGCGTGTGTTATTTCTATGTCTGGCATTAGGTGAATAAGACATAAACTTGTATCACTGATGTCAACATGTTAAGTGGAAGCCATTAAGGGTGCTTCAGAATCAAGCACCTGTCAATGGCTCTGTTTACTTGCAAACCTTCCGGGGTACATGGGGGCCAGCCCAGAAAGAATGGAGACTAGGGATCTCACAGGACATGTGACCATGTCACATAATACTGGAATCCATCTTAAATCTGGTACTTCTCCATTTAGAAGGAAGGTTGGGGACCCAGAGAGACAAAGGATTCCTGCCTTGTGCCAAAGCTATAAAAGGGGGTGGAGCAGAACAAGAGGGGTGGCCAGTCATGAGAAAGCCCCTGCTTTTCACCTAAAATGCCTGCTAAAGCTAACAAGGTCTGTACCAGGGGAAAGGATTGGGTCCAGACTAGGAAAGGAAGACTTTCACTAGTCTGTGAAAGAAGCTTGTTGGAACATCTCCAAGGGTGAGATTTTACCTGTAAACATTTTCTTAATGTATTAGGCTTAGACTTGCGTGTTTTTGCCTTATTTTGTTTGGTGACTTACTTTGTTCTGTCTTTTATTACTTTAAATCACTTAAATCCTACTTTTTATACTAAATAAAATCATTTTTATTTATTAATTAACCCAGAGTAAGCGATTAATACCTGGGGGAGCAAACAGCTGTGCATATCTCTCTATCAGTGTTATAGAGGGCAGGCAATTTATGAGTTTACCCTGTATAAGCTTTATACAGAGTAAAATGGATTTATTTGGGGTTTGGATCCCATTGGGAGCTGGGTGTCTGGGTGCTGGAGATAGGTGACCTGCTGAGCAGTTTTTGGTTAAAGTCTGCAGTTTTGGGGGTGTGGTTCAGACCCTGGGTCTGTGTTTGCAGCAGGCTGGCATGTCTGGCTCTGGAGTCCCAAGCTGTCATAAATAAAAAGGGAAGGGTAAACACCTTTAAAATCCCTCCTGGCCAGAGGAAAAACCCTTTCACCTGTAAAGAGCTAAGAAGCTAGGATAACCTTGCTGGCACCTGACCAAAATGACTAATGAGGAGACAAGATACTTTCAAAGCTGGAGGGGCGGGGGGAGAAACAAAGGTTCTCTGTGTGTGTGTGATGTTTTTGCCAGGAACAGAACAGGAATGGAGTCTTAGAACTTAGTAAATAATCTAGCTAGATATGCTTTTGATTCTGTTTTGTTTAAATGGCTGAGAAAATAAGCTGTGCTGAATGGAATGTATATTCCTGTTTTTGTATCTTTTTGTAACTTAAGGTTTTGCCTAGAGGGATTCTCTATGTTTTGAATCTGATTACCCTGTAAGGTATTTACCATCCTGATTTTACAGAGGTGATTCTTTTACTTTTTTTCTTTAATTAAAATTCTTCTTTTATGAACCTGATTGCTTTTTCATTATTCTTAAGATCCAAGGGTTTGGGTCTGTGTTCACCTATGCAACTTGGTGAGGATTTTTATCAAGCCTTCCCCAGGAAAGGGGGTGTAGGGTTTGGGGAGGATTTTGGGGGAAAAGAAGTTTCCAAGCGGGCTCTTTCCCTGTTATATATCTGTTAGATGCTTGGTGGTGGCAGCAATAAAGTCCAAGGACAAAAGGTAAAATAGTTTGTACCTTAGGGAAGTTTTAACCTAAGCTGGTAAAAATAAGCTTAGGGGGTTTTCATGCAGGTTCCCACATCTGTACCCTAGAGTTCAGAGTGGGGAAGGAACCTTGACACAAGCTGCTAGGGAAAATAGGCTCAAAGGTAAATTCAGCACATCAGGTGACAGCCTGAAGGGGGTCTCTGTGACCGAATCTATCACAGGTCCAGTAAAAGAGATTACCTCATCCACCTTGTCAGCCTAATAACCTCCAACCAACGCAACTGTAATGCTGAATGTATCTATCTGTCTATATCAAAATACCTCCCTTGCAGATGTAATGGGAAGGGTTTGTTTATTTATTTGCATTGTTTTATCTTTTACTGTGCTTCATAGATCTCTCTCCAGGGGATATTCTTAGACTTTTCCAGAGGATCAAATCTCACCAGTCACTTAGGTAAATAGGAGCACCGAGACCTTGGTACATTTGGCTCCAGTGTTTTATTAATCTCTTGTCTTTCCTCACAGCCCCTCTCCTCCCTCTCCCACATGGAATGACACCCAACATTCCTCTCCCCTCCCCTTCCCCCACGTACACACATAGTCCAGAAAAATGTGATATTTATTGTGGGGAGGGGGGGTGCCGCCCCTGGCTGTCACACTGTGTCTCTCAGAGCACAGTAATACACAGCTCCATCTACCAGCCTCACCCTGCGCTGGGCCAGGGTGCTGGATTTTCTGTCTCCATAAACATGCAAACTCGCTCCAGCTCAGGGCTAATAATGATTCCCAGGTATCCAGAAGCTATATATTGAGGCCCTCCATTCGGGAACTGCCAGTACCAAAATATCTATTCATTGGTCTTGACTGAGGCATGAGAGCAAGTGAGGTTCAATTTGGGTTCCTCCAAACCTTCTGCAGAGACTGTCTGCTGGATCTCGCCTCTGCCTGGGGCCACTAGAAGAGGAAATGAGAAAAGAATTAATTTACTGGGCATGAAACTTATTGGGAATGCTGTGGGTTCATTCCCTGTGACCAACGCACATCTGTTCTTCTTATGGCTGTCATGGGTGTTTACAAGAGCTAGGGAGAGAGGATGACAGAACACAGAGGCCTTGAAGGGTGGATGGTTAGGTGAGATTGAGAGAAAGTCGGAATGTGTGTTGGGGCAGATGGAGGTAGACAGAGAAAGAGAGACACGAAGAAAGAGAGAGTGGTGGGGAAACGGGAACCTAACTCACTCAAAACAAAAAGCAGCACAATCCCTAAGCCCAGGGTCATTCCCATCCTCACAGCGGAATGATGATGATGATGATTATGGGCGATAGTATGATCATCTTCCATGGAAATTATGGGTCCTCAGGTGAGTAATAAGACCAGTCCTTGAACCACAAGGTTGTTATTTCCCAAAAAAACCGGGAAGATGCCTGTGTGGGACTTCTTTTCAAGTGGGGAGCCTGGCGCACGACAGTGCACAGCGGAATAGCTGCGTCCCAGCCGCTGTTCTCGCAGCCTGGCCCCTGTGGGAATCAGGGAGAGGGAGGCTCCGCCCTCTCCCCGCAGCTACGAGCCAAAGTCCGCAGTGGGGCTACTGTGGGAACTCGAGCTGTGAGCGACACCTGGGTTAACCGCATAAACCTCCCTCTGTGTCTCTCCGCTATTGACTGCAACTGCCCTTGCTCTGAGGCTGCAAGACGGCTCCCGGTGTCTGTCGGGGGGCGGGCTCCGCGCTGGCGGGGGAGGGGGGGAGATGCCGCTCAGAAATCTTTTTACTGTGACAGGATTCAGAGGAGCAGCCCTGTTAGTCTGTATTCCCAAAAAAGAACAGGAGGACTTGTGGCACCTTAGAGGCTAACACGTTTATTTGAGCATGAGCTTTCCTGAGCTACAGCTCACTTCCACTGCATACATCCGATGAAGTGAGCTGTAGCTCACGAAAGCTGATGCTGAAATAAATGTGTTAACCTCTAAGGTGCCACAAGTCCTCCTGTTCTTTTTACTGTGACTTTCCCAAGTGAGGTGCCCCCTGAGAAATTCCCTGACCAACTGGAAAAGGCGGGTGTTACGGGGATGTTTAGTGACATTTTATTAATTTAGACTCCATGTGCTCTTATTTTCTGTATGGGGAAAATTCATTTGCAGAACAGTATTTGCTAAACTTACCAGTCCTTTTTTCCTAGTAATATTTGTGTCCATTTCACAAATGCAATGAGAGGATGGTGTTGTGTGTTATCTCTCTCCTGGATCTCTCGCTCTCTCTCTCTCTTCATCATCTCTCTGTCTCCTTCTCTCTGTCTCCTTCTCTCCTTCTCTAACCTTCCCAGACAAGGTGGCTGAGGTAATATATTTTATTGGACCAACTCCTGTACCTGTTTCTCTTACCAATATAAGTTGGTCCAATAAAATATATTCCCTCTCCCACCTTGACTGTCTAATATCCTACGTCCAACGGGGCTACAACAACGCTGTATCTATCTATTCCTCTCTTTGTATCAAAATAGCCTCCTTGCAGATGCAATGGGAAAGGTCTGTTTCTTTTCACTTACTGTGCTTCACAGTTCTCCCTGAAGCAGATTTTCTTAGGAGAGAAATGGGATTTGATCCTTTGGAAAAGTTCTCAGTAAATAGTTAGGCGCACCAAGACCTTGGAAAATGTGCCCCCAAATGTTTTATTCATCTCTTTTATCTCCCCTAATCGCCCCTCTTTCCTCCAGCTCATGGAAACGCACTCCACATTCACCCCTCCCACCGCCTACGCACACAACAGGCCGCAGTGCGATACTTCTTGTCCGGGACCAGCCCCTGGCTGTCACATTGTGTCTCTCAGAGCGCAGTAATACAGCGCAGCGTCTGCCAGCCACGCCCTGCTCAGGGTTAGGGCGCTGGACTTTCTGTCTCCAGAAACATGCAAAGCTCCCTCGGGGTCGGGGATATGAGTGATTTCCCGGTGTCCAGAAACTATAAATTCGGGTCCTCGGTTCGGGAACTGCCGGTACCAAACTACATTCTCATTCGTCTTGATTGAGGGGTGAGAGCAGGTGAAGTTCAGCTCGGCTCCCTCCACACCTTCTGCGGTACCCGGTTGCTGGATCTCGGCTCTGCCCGGGGACACTAGGAGAGAAAACCAGAAACAGAATTAAAGTAGCGGGCCTGAAACGTCTTGGGGACTCTGTGGGTTTACTCCCTGTCACCAACGCGCGCCCTGTTCTTGTGGCTGTCACGGGTGCTAACAAGAGCTAGGGAGAGAGGATGACGGACCACACAGAGGCGAGAATCAGAGAGAGAGAGAGAGTAGATGTGTGTGTCGGGACAGATGGAGCTAGAACGAGAGAGAGGTGGGGAAACGGGAACCTCACTCACGCAGAACAAAAATCAGCACAATCCCTGAGCCCGGGGTCGTTCCCATCTTCACGGCGGAACAGCAGCGTCTCTCAGTCCCTTTTCTGTCTCTCTGAGCCCTGCGGGAGTCAGCGACAGGGAGTCTCCCCCTTCTCCCGCAGCTACACGCCAAAGAGGGACTGATCCTGCGGCGTGGCGAGCAAGGAATAAACTGCAGCGCTGTTACCGCTGGAACTCCAGCTGTGAGTGACCCCTGGGGTTAACAGCATAAACCTCCCTCTGTGTCTCTCTCCTCTGCACCTGCCCTTCACCTGGGGCTCCGGGACGGCTCACGGTGCCTGTCGGGGGGCGGGCTCTGGGCGTGACAGACAGGAGGACTGGATTTAATGAAAAGCCGAGCGGTGGAATAGACCTTGGAGGCAGCTGACAGGGACCATTTTACTTCAACTGCAGCGCCCTCTGGAGGCCAAATGGGCGCACTGAGGTGAGAAACAGAGACAAAACTCTTTGCACGGTCACTTTCTCAGGAATCATAGAATCATAGAATATCAGGGTTGGAAGGGACCCCAGAAGGTCATCTAGTCCAACCCCCTGCTCGAAGCAGGACCAATTCCCAGTTAAATCATCCCAGCCAGGGCTTTGTCAAGCCTGACCTTAAAAACCTCTAAGGAAGGAGATTCTACCACCTCCCTAGGTAACACATTCCAGTGTTTCACTACCCTCATAGTGAAAAAGTTTTTCCTAATATCCAATCTAAACCTCCCCCACTGCAACTTGAGACCATTACTCCTTGTTCTGTCATCTGCTACCATTGAGAACAGTCTAGAGCCATCCTCTTTGGAACCCCCTTTCAGGTAGTTGAAAGCAACTATCAAATCCCCCCTCATTCTTCTCTTCTGCAGACTAAACAATCCCAGCTCCCTCAGCCTCTCCTCATAAGTCATGTGTTCCAGACCCCTAATCATTTTTGTTGCCCTTCGCTGGACTCTCTCCAATTTATCCACATCCTTCTTTTAGTGTGTGGCCCAAAACTGGACACAGTACTCCAGATGAGGCCTCACCAATGTCGAATAGAGGGAAACGATCACGTCCCTCGATCTGCTCACTATGCCCCTACTTATACATCCCAAAATGCCATTGGCCTTCTTGGCAACAAGGGCACACTGCTGACTCATATCCAGCTTCTCATCCACTGTCACCCCTAGGTCCTTTTCTGCAGAACTGCTGCCTAGCCATTCGGCCCCTAGTCTGTAGCGGTGCATTGGATTCTTCCATCCTAAGTGCAGGACCCTGCACTTATCCTTATTGAACCTCATTAGATTTCTTTTGGCCCAATCCTCCAATTTGTCTAGGTCCTTCTGTATCCTATCCCTCCCCTCCAGCGTATCTACCACTCCTCCCAGTTTAGTATCATCCGCAAATTTGCTGAGAGTGCAATCTACACCATCCTCCAGATCATTTATGAAGATATTGAACAAAACTGGCCCCAGGACCGACCCCTGGGGCACTCCACTTGACACCGGCTGCCAACTAGACATGGAGCCATTGATCACTACCCGTTGAGCCCGACAATCTAGCCAACTTTCTACCCACCTTATAGTGCATTCATCCAGCCCATACTTCCTTAACTTGCTGACAAGAATACTGTGAGAGACCCTGTCAAAAGCTTTGCTAAAGTCAAGAAACAATACATCCACTGCTTTCCCTTCATCCACAGAACCAGTAATCTCATCATAAAAGGCAATTAGATTAGTCAGGCATGACCTTCCCTTGGTGAATCCATGCTGGCTGTTCCTGATCACTTTCCTCTCATGCAAGTGCTTCAGGATTGATTCTTTGAGGACCTGCTCCATGATTTTTCCAGGGACTGAGGTGAGGCTGACTGGTCTGTAGTTCCCAGGATCCTCCTTCTTCCCTTTTTTAAAGATTGGCACTACATTAGCCTTTTTCCAGTCATCCGGGACTTCCCCCGTTCGCCACGAGTTTTCAAAGATAATGGCCAGAGACAGAGAGTTAATCCCTGCTGCAGAATCCATTATCAATTGCAAAAGGCGGGCGTTACCAGGCGTGAACTGAAATCTTGTTAATTTAGATTCAATGGGGGGAAATTCCGTTCTGCAGAATCTGATTTGTTACACTTAAGTTGCCAGTCATTTTTTTCCAGCAATATCTGTGGTCACTTCACAAATATAATTAGAAGCTGGTGATATAAGATTTAATCTGTTTGTGCATCTGTCTGTCTATCGACCCCTCATCACACGAACATCGAAATATCTGGGAATATTGTAATTACTTTCCTGGTTTCACCTTTAAACCTGCTTCATCTTTTTTTCCCGAATTTGATTGCCTTATAATACAGCCAAAGAGTCCAACTTTCTCACATTGAAGGAACAGCCAATCACTGAGTGGTGTGATAAGAAAGGAGAGATTAGTAGTTTCTTATTTTAAAAAAACTAGGCTATTTTAAATGGTTTGCCTACAGGATTTAGCTGCTAATATTCCACGAACATTATAAAAATGATAGATAGATAGATAGATAGATAGATAGATAGATAGATAGATAGATAGATAGATAGATAGATAGATAGATAGATAGATAGATAGATAGATAAAGCTGTCTCGGGCTCAGGCCCTACATTCGGATTTTCACAGGAGCCTGGGGGAGCTAGGCACACAAATGCCACTGAACTGGCTTCAACATCTCTCTATGCTTCTTTAGAACCCACCCCCACTCAAATGTTCTCTTTCTCCTTTCTGGCTTCTTAGTTTGCCCTTCCCTTCTTTCTTCCAGCACCCCCTTGTTTCCCACCCACATACACACACTAGCCCTCAGAACCACAGAATAGGGCCTTGTCCACATTTGCAAGTTGGAGCACATTAAATCAGCCCCAGATGTGAAGTGTTCACACTGGCAAGGCACTGAGAGTGGCTGGATTCTGCAGCTGGAGCACTCCTGGTAATCCACCTCCACAAGAGGCATAGAGCTAGCTGCTCCCAGGCCAAAGCACCACGGTGCCAGTGTGGATGCCCTGGTCTATTGCTGCACTCTGATTAGCCTCTGCAACGTGTCCCACAATGCCTGTTCTAGCCACTCTGGTCATCACTTTGAACTCTACTGCCCTGCCCTCAGGTGAGCAACCATCAGACCCGCCCTTTAAATTCTCTGGGAATTTTGAAAATCCCCTTCCTGTTTGCTCAGCAAGCCATGGAGTGCTCTCAGTGCATCTTTCCAGGTGACCATTCCTCCACGCGCCAGGTGATCCCCAGCATGGAGCAATGCCAAGGTGCTGGACCTCACGGGGGGAGGGATAGCTCAGTGGTTTGAGCATTGGCCTGCTAAACCCAGGGTTGTGAATTCAATCCTTGAGGGGGCCATTTAGGGATTTGTGGCATAAATTGGGGATTGGTCCTGCTTTGAGCAGGGGGTTGGACTAGATGACCTCCTGAGGTCCCTTCCAATCCTGATATTCTATGATTCTATGATTCTATCAGCGTTTAGGGAGAGGAGTCTGTCCAATCCCAGCTGTGCTCCAGCCATAGGAATTATGATACCTATGGGCAGATTTCAAGGGTCATGACTGAAAGGAGCCATGACCCAGACTCAGTACAGTGCAGGGTAAAAGTGAAGGAGCTGCAGAACACTGACCACAAGGCATGGGAGGCAAACTCCCGTTCCAGTGCTGACCCCATGACCTGCCAATTCTACAAAGAGCTGGACACAATACTAAGGGATGACCCCACCTCCATTGTGAAGACTACCATGGGCACTTCAGAGGCCATGCCAGACCAGAGTGCAATAAGACAGGAGGAGGAAAGTGGGAGCGAGGGTACTGAGAAGGAGGAGGGCCCAGAGCCAGAGGACGATTCACCATCCATAGATGCATGAAGCCAGGAGCTGTTTTCAAGCCTGGAGGAAGGTAGCCAGTCACAGCAGATGGAGCTTGGGGAAGAGCAAACAGCAGAGGAGGCGCCCAGTAAGCAGTTTAGATTTTGAGAAGGGAGTAGTTGGCTACGGGTTGTTGGGGTGAGGAGGGTTGCAGAAAGAAGGGTCAGGCCTGTGTGCATGCATAGATGCGGAATAGGGTGTTGACTTGCTCTCTCACATCATGGTAATCGGCCTCCATGATCTCATTGAAAGTCTCATGCAGAAGCTGGGCAATCTGCTTATGCAGATTCCTTGGCAGAGCTACTGTGCTCCTTGTCCCAGTAAGGGTAACATACCCACATCATTGTGCCATGAGTGGGGGGGACCATTGCTGCACACAGGCAAGCCGCATAAGGGCCAGGACTAAGCATTCTTGCAGAAGACCCTCCCGTGCTTCCCAGGTCACCCTCAGCAGTGAGATATCTTCCAGGATGAACCCAGCCTGTGGAAAATGTGTGGACAGTGTTCAGTATAGGGGGCCCCTGAAGCGGTTGGCTCTCCCCAAGGCACAGGACCCCAGGGGACAGTACAGCCCTGGAAAAATCAGTTCCCCTTGTCCCTGTGGTTACTCACCATTTCGGGGCTCTTGTGGGTTATGTGCACTCACCTGGGGACAGGCAGTTTGTGCTATTGTGTGAACTGTGCTTGTCTTTAAGATCGGCTGAATCATTGCTCTGTCTAGTGTTAACAGCGCTGCCTCTGTTAAATGTTGCATTTTGTCTTTACAGATACTACCTTGAGATCCCAGCCATCCTTGTTATCAACGGCATCCTTGTTATCCCAGCATCCTTGTTATCAGGCTGAAGGCTGAATGGCTGCGCAGACTCAGGAAGTGGCCATGAAGAAGCAAGAAATACCTTCTGCATGAAGTTATGCAGCAGCCCCTTGCTGAAAATCAAAAAGTGTGGAAGTGGTGGGAGAGTGAGAGGAGGGTCCACAAGGAGAACATGGATCACCAGAAAGAAATCATGGAGAAACTCCTAAGCATTATTGAGCACCAAGTGGACTCGATGCAGGTGCTCGTAACACTGCGTATGGAGCAGATCCATGCCAACCCCCACCCCCATGCAGCTCTTGTCCCAAAACTCTTTCCCTCGCACCACTATGTCACCACAAACACAGTTTGCTCAACATCCTGTTTCTTGTCACCACCAGCTGCCTCCAACACCTGCACCTTCGCCATCCAGCCCTGCAAACTCCAACCATTACCCACTGCATCCAACCCCCATCCCTATGCAATTTAGCCCGGATGAAGTGCAGCACTGTTTGCACGGCACTACAGATGGAAAGGCTGCATAAGACACCTGGACATATGCCAATCTGTAATGGTGCTGGGCCCCTACCACAACTTCCCTCCACTCTTCCGCCACTGTGCAGATGTGTGATCCCATTTGTGTCTCTGGAACTTGTCTTTTGTAAATCTTAATAATCAAATTTTGTTTTTGGTTTGAAAGCATTCTTTATTGCATTAATTAAAAGCAAACATAGCCCAGGAAAGCAACAGTCACTGCTAGTCAGTGCATCATACGTAGTGTGGAAGTAAAAAAACGGATAAAGGGGATTTGGATGCAGACATCTTAGTTTTCTTAGGAATAGAGCAAGAGTCAGGCTAACTCTAACTCTAATAACTCAAGACTTTAAGGCAGGGCCTCGGCGAGTGGGAAGCAAGTGGAAAAATTGTGAGATGCTGTTTTGACCTTGTGTTAGATAAGAATGGATCGCAGACTGTAGCAGGAACTGCTGAGAAAAAGTAAGATATCAGGAAGGAATATATATAAACAAGATGTGGCTGTTGATCATTATTGTATGCAACAAAAGGTATAAATGCTTGCCCCAATTGTTTATCGGGCGGAGACCTGCCTAGAAAGGGGGAATCCCTGTCCGTGCGCACTCTCCCCCTTGCAATTGCTTGAGAATAAATTGTCTCTGACTTGTTGCAAACAACCTAAGAGTGAAGACTGCATTTTTCTTCCACAGTAGCAATTATGCAATGCATTGGGACGCGACCCCTTCCGCATTCCCATAAGTCTTAGCGGCAAAAGAGAAAGAGGTGCTTTGTGGGACAGCTACCCAGAGTGCACCGCTCCGAATAGTGCCACAAGTGTGAACACGCTATTGCGCAGGCACCTGACAGTGTGAACACACAACAGCGGATTTCCTTCTGCGCTCTCTGAGTGGCGCTGTAACTGCCGGTGCTGTAAATTTCCCAGTGTAGACATGCTCTCAGTCTATATTTGCAGATGTAAAATGCCGGGAGTAAAAGCACACCTCAGAGAGCACAGAAGGGAAAGCGCTCCTGTGTGTTCACACTATCAGCTGCCAGCCCAACCGCATGGCCACACTTGCAGCACTTGCAGTGGCATTCAGAGCGGTGCACTGTGGGCAGCTGTCCCACAGATCACCTCTTCCCCTTCTGCAGCTGAGGCTTGTGGGAAGAGGGAGGTGGGGTGCTGGGCATCCTGGGTCCTGTTGCAATGCCCCGTCATGCATCGCTTCGCATTCCAGCAGCCTCTTTGCTTCCGTCCATGTTTGGCGCCATCTTTCATAGTTTTTTGTATTGAGCACTCTGTCTTCCCTTTCGGTCTGAGGGAATGGATCCCGAACTGATGAGGAATGTGCTGATGGGGCTCGCCAGCACATCACAAATGGCAGATGAGTTACTCCTTAAACTGCAACATGAGGATAAAGAGTCTGACAGTGACATTGACATACATAATGCATACGACATGAGATTGCTTGTGGCATTCACAGAGGTGCTGACCACAGTGGAACGCTGCTTTTGAGCTCTGGAAACAAGCACCGAGTGGTGGGATCACATTGTGATGCACGTCTGGGATAACGAGCAGTGGCTGTAGAAAAGGAAAGCCACATTCATGGGACTGTGTGATGAGCTTGCCCCAGCCCTGTGGCGCAAGGACAAGAGAATGAGAGCTGCCCTGTCTCTGGAGAAGTGCATGGCAATTGCACTGTGGAAGCTGGCTACTCCAGACTGCTACCGATTGGTTGCTAACCAGTTCGGAGTGGGAAAGTCGACCGTTGGATTCGTGTTGATTCAAGTGTGCAGGGCCTTAATCGCATCCTGCTCCGAAAGACAGTGACTCTGGGCAACGTGCTAGACATTGTGGATGGCTTTGCACAAATGAGCTTCCCTAACTGTGGATGGCACGCACATTCCTATTCTGGCACCAGAGCACCTAGCCACAGAGTACTTTACTCACAAGGGGTATTTCTCAATGGTTCTCCTCTCCAGGCGCTTGTGGATCACCGTGGGCATTTCACAGACATTAACGTAGGCTGGTCCAGAAAGGTGCATGACACACGCATCTTTTGGAACACTGGCCTGTTCAAGAAGCTGCAAGCGGGTTCTTTCTTCCCGGACCAGAAGATCACTGTAGGGGAAGTTGAAATGCCCACTGTGATACTTGGGAGACCCTGCCTACCCCTTAATGCCATGGTTCATGAACCATACACGGGGTAACTTGACAGCAGTAAGGAGTGGTTCAACAACAGGCTGAGCAAGTGCAGAATGACTGTGGAGTGTGCTTTTGGCCATTTAAAAGCCTGCTGGTGATGCCTGTATGGGAAGCTGGACATGGCCGATGACAATATTCCTATGCTTATAGCTGTATGGCACCATAATATTTGTGAAGGGAAGGGTGAAAGCTTCACTCAGGGCTGGACCGCAGAGGATCAGAGCCTGGAGGCAGAGTTTGAACAGTCAGAGACCAGGGCTATTAGAGGGGCACAGCTTGGGGCCATGAGGATCAGGGATGCCTTGAGGCAGCAGTTTGAAGCTGAAAGCCAGTAATATTTGTTGCTATGCTAGGGATTGCAGTGCTTGTAATGCTAGGCAGTGATTGGGGCACATGATGCAAGAAGGGACCTTAACATAACTGTATGTTGCTTTGCAGAGATCTCTGGTGCTTTCAGTTAATAGAATAAAGATTGCTTTCAAACAAACACAATTCTTTCATTAAAAGACAACAATAGGAGGAGAGAGTCAAATGAAAACATTCATCAGCTGGGAGTGGGAGGGGGGATTGGGGAAGGGAAGGTCTCAAGAGGAGAAGGTGTCCCGGGACAGCTACAGAGTTATGTATGTCCAGGGATCATACCTAGCCTTCTCCTTCGGAGTACGATGCAGCAGGTGCTGTACTTCAGCAGGGCCAAACTGCAGAGGGATGGGTGCTGAGTGCAGTGGGAGTCCACGGGGCTGGACTGTGAGGAGGGAGGAGTGGAATGCTGTGGGTAGAGAGTGGAGCCAGGAGGTTGATAAGAGTGTGTTGGTGGGGTGGGTGGGGTGGGGGGTGCACAGGAAAGAGTTTTGTGACACCGGCTGCAGGGGAGGGCGGGCATGGAGCTATTCTGTTTGAAGAGCTGGTATCGCCTGGAGCGTGTCCGCTTGGTGCTCCATAACTGTTAAGAGCTGCTCCGTGGCTTCTTTCTGGTGTGCCATGTTCTCCTTTCGTTCCCTCTTCGCGCTGTCCCGCCATTCCTTCAGTTCCTTTTTCTCAGTGGTGGAGTGCATCATAAACTCATGCAGAAAGTCGTCCTTAGTTCTTCTTGGACACTTCCTAATTCTTCCCAACCGTTCTGCCGCTGATAACAAAGAGGGCGGCTGTGCTCCCAAGGTCATCTCTGTGAAGTTTAATGCGACATTTTACAGAAGCAGTATTGTTTGCAACACAGACAACAGTGATGCAGTGCTTTAAAACACAGCCAGTACTCACACACCTGTCACTCACTCGCTGACCCCAGGCAAGCACACATGAGCCACAAGACCCCCAAAATGGTGAGTAGCTGCAGGGGCAGGGTAAATCACTGTTCCCAGACCCTGCTGTACACTGGGCACATTGCTCTTGGACACTTGGGGAGAGCCAGCACTGTAGGGTGGGCCTGATAATCATTCCTGTCCCCACACTTTCAACAGAAGGTGGTCATTATGGAAGATAATGCTGCTGAGGGTGAGCAGCGAATCAAGAGAGGGTCTTCTCCAAGCCTGTGGCTTCTTCCCTGGCCCCTATGTGGCTAGCCTGTGTGCAGCAATGGTCCCCCGCCCGCCCCCCGTGACAACACAGTGGCACGGGAAAGTTACCTTTAATGGGGCAAGAAACAAAACAGCTCTGCCAAGGAACCTGCGGGAGCGGATTGCCTGGTATCTCCATGAGAGTTTCCTGGAGATCTCTAAGGGAGATTCCCGTGAAGTGAGGGAGTGTATCAACATCCTGTTCTGCCGCTCAAACTAGGCATGAGCTGGGAGACAAGCCAGCTTTCTGCAACCCTCCTGCCAGCAACAGTTCGCTTCACCAATTCCCAAAATCAGATCCACTTACCAGGGACCTCCTCTCCTGTTTGCGCTTCACCAAGATCCGACTGCGGTGACTGACTAGGCTCCTCTGGGGTAGAAAAGAGCTCCTGTCTGCATGCATCTCTGGTCTCCGAGCTATCCTCTGCCTCTGGGTCTCCCTCCCCCTCTTCAAAGATTGCCTCCTCCTGGCTCGGTCCACTCTCGACTGGCACGCAAACCAACGAAGTATCCACGGGGGACTTCACAGTGGAGGTGAGGTTGCCACCGAGTATCGCGTCCAGCTTTTTGTAGAACCGGCAACTCGTGGGCACAGCACCAGAGTGGTGGTTTGCCTCGTGCATCTCGTGGTAGGCGTTCTGCAGCTACTTCCCTTTGACCCTGCACTGAAATGTGTCCCGGTCATGGCCCCTTTCTGTCATGCATCGTGAAATCTGTCCGTAGATGGCATAATTCCGACGGCTGGAGTGCAGCTGGATCTGGACAGCCTCCTCTCCCCAAATGCCGATGAGGACTAGCAGCTCGGCATTGCTCCAAGCCGGGGATCGCCTGGTGTGTGTATCAGGCTTGGCCACCTGGAAAGATGCGCTGAGACCACTGCATGCATCACTGAGCAAACAGGAAGGGGACTTTCAAATTTGCCAAGGAATGTATGGTACGGGGCTGACGGTTGGTCACCTGAGGGCAGAGCAGTAGAGTTCAAACCGATGACCAGAGAGGTGGGAACAGGCATTGTGGGACACCTCCTGGAGGCCAATCGCAGCGCTGTCATCGCCACGGTGTCTACACTGGCCCCGCAGCGCTATAGCCCAGGCGCAGAAAGCTCGACGCCTCTCAGCGAGATTTTTTTTAGAGCGCTACAACTGTGCAGTTTCCGCCCACTAAGTGGCTTGGCACTGTGTACACCTTGGGAGTTACAGTGCTCAGAGCTGCTTTACTGCAGAGAAACTTGCCAGTATAGATGGGGCCTATTGTATGGAGGCCGCCCCTGGCTGTCCCACTGTGCCTCTCCGAGCACAGTAATACACCACTGCGTCTGCCAGCCTCAGCCTGCGCAGGGCGAAGGTGCTGTTTTCTTTATCCTTGGAGAAGTGCAAGGTTCCCTCTGGGTCAGGGCTCTGAGCGGTTTCACTGAATCCAGTCACTATTAATTCGGGTCCTCGGTTCGGAAACTGCTGGTACCAGAATATATTATCATGGCTGGCTGAGGGGTGAGAGCAGGTGAGGTTCAGTTTGGCTCCCTCCAGAGCTTCTGCTGAGACCGGCTGCTGGATTTTAGCTCTGCGCTGGGAGACTGGGAAAGAAAAAGAGACAGAGAATTAAGTCATTGGGTATTAAATTTCTAAGCAACTTTAGGGGTAAATTCCATCTCCCTGAACCCCATCCTTCCTGGGACTGCCATGCCTGTTTAAAACAGCTAGTAAATAAGAACATAAGAATGGCCATACTGGTTCAGACCAATGGTCCATCCAGCCCAGTATCCCGTCTACTGACAGTGGCCAGTGCCAGGTGCCCTAGAGGAAATGAACCTAACAGGTAATGATCAGTGATCTCTCTCCTGCCATCAGGGGGTTGGACTAGATGACCTCCTGAGGTCCCGTACAAGTCTGATATTCTATGAATCTATGAATCCATCTCCACCCTCTGACAAAACAGAAGCTAGGGACACCAGTCCTTACCCATCCTAGCTAATAGCCATTACTGGACTTCACCTCCATGAATTTATCCAGTTCTCTTTTAAACCCTGTTATAGTCCTACCCTTCACAAGCTCCTCAGGCAAGGAGTTCCACAGATTGACAGTGCGCTGAGTGAAGAAGAACTTCCTTTTATTTGTTTTAAACCTGCTACCCATTAATTTCATTTGGTGGCCCCTAGTTCTTATATTATGGGAACAAGTAAATAACTTTTCCTTATTCACTTTCTCCACACCACTCATGATTTTATAGACCTCTATCGTATCCCCCCTTAGTCTCCTCTTTTCCAAGCTGAAAAGTCCTAGCCTCTTTAATCTCTCCTCATATGGGACCAGTTCCACACCCCTAATCATTTTAGTTGCCCTTTTCAGAACCTTTTCTAATGCCAGTATATCTTTTTTGAGATGAGGGGACCACACTGTGCACAGTATTCAAGATGTGGGTGTGCCATGGATTTATGTAAGGACAATAAGATATTCTCCATCTTATTCTCTATCCCTTTCTTAATGATTCCTAACATCCCGTTTGCTTTTTTGACTGCCACTGAGCACTGCTTGGACGCCGTCAGAGAACTATCCATGATGACTCCAAGATCTTTCTCCTGATTAGTTGTAGCTAAATTAACCCCCATCGCATTGTATGTAGAGCTGGGGTTATTTTTTCCAGTGTGCATTACTTTATATTTATCCACATTAAAATTCATTTGCCATTTTGTTGCCCAATCACTTAGTTTTGTGAGATCTTTTTGAAGTTCTTCACAGTCTGCTTTGGTCTTAAGTATCCTGAGCAGTTTAGTATCATCAGCAAACTTTGCCACCTCACTGTTTACCCCTTTCTCCAGATCATTTATGAATAAGTTGAATAGGATTGGTCCTAGGACTGACCCTTGAGGAACACCACTAGTTACCCCTCTGCATTCTGAAAATTTGCCATTTATTCCTACCCTTTGTTCCCTGTCTTTTAATCAGTTCTCAATCCATGAAAGGATCTAGTAGTCGGAAGAGAGAATGCAGCAGGGAAGGGGGCGGGACAGGGGTGTATCGGGTTAGATGGATGGATGTCGGAAACACGAAATCTTACTCAAAACAAGAAGCAGCACAGTCGCTGATCCCCAGATTTTTTCCATCTTCCCCAAAATCTGGGTGCCTGTGCTCTTCTGCAGGGATCAGCCCCTTGTCTCTCTCTCCAGCCCCGAAGACAGTCACTGGGACAGAGGTTCTGTCCTTTTTCCCTACAGCTGCAAACCCAGGAGAGAGAGGGAGAGAGACGCATGCAGTGATGCTGGTGCTGGATTTTGGGATAGGTCACTCCTGGTGCCAACCACATAAACCCCACCCTCCCCTCTTTGCCAACTGCCCTTCAGCTGAGCTGCCAAGCTGCAGAATGCCTCATTGTGTCCGACAGGAGAGTCTTCATGAAAAACCCAAGGGGTGAAATAGCTCCATAGGTCGCATACATGGATGATTTGCAAAAGGCGGGTGTTATCAGGCGGCCCCAGTGACTTACTTATTTACGCTGAATTCCCGCTAAATCGTGGGAGATTATTCAAGCAGAATGGGATTTGCTAACGAATTAGACAATAAATTATTTTCCCCAGTAATATTTGTGGCCAGGTGCAAGGACGGTGTTTTACTGTCTAGCTATCGAGCTTTCAAGATATTGTCCTTGCAGCTGGAGTGAGAAGGGTTTTTTGGTTTCTTTGGGCCATGCTTTATACTGGGCTTCTGATTTCTCTCCGAAGAGGATTTTTCTTAGGCCTTTTCCAAAGTTTCAAATCTCAACTAGTCGCCTAGGCAAATAGTTAGGTGCTCAGATACCTTAGTAAATTTTGCCCCAAATATTTTAGTGAACTTTACTCTTCCCTGCTCGTCCCTCTCCCCTCCTCCACATGGAAGCACATCCCACATTCCCCACCCCCACCCCCCACCAGCCTACACACACTGTCCCAAATACGATATTTATCGTACAGGGGCAGCCGCTGGTTGTCACAGTGTGTCTCTCAGAGCACAGTGGTACACCGCTGCGTCTGCCAGCCTCGCTCTGCGTAGGGCCAGGGTGCTGGACTTTCTGTCCCCAGAGATGTGCAAGGCTCCCTCGGGGTCGGGGCTATCAATGGTTCCTCGGAATCCAGAAACTATAAATTCGGGTCCTCTGTTCGGGAACTGCCGGTACCACAATATGTATTCACTCGCCGTGACTGAGGGGTGAGAGCAGGTGAGGTTCAGTTCCGCTCCCTCCAAACCTTCTGCGAAGCCCGGCTGCTGGATGTCGGCTCTTCCCGGGGCCACTAGGAGAGGAAACCAGAAAGAGAATTAAGTTAGCGGACATGAAGCGTCTTCGGGGCTCTGTGGGTTCATTCCCTGTCCCCTGCGCTCACCCTGTTCTTGTGACTGTCACGGGTGTTACAAGAGCTAGGGAGAGAGGATGAGGGAACACAGAGGCGAAGGGTGTACGGTCAGGTCAGAGTGAGAGAGAGAAAGTCGGGGTGTGTGTTGGGGCAGATGGAGCTAGACAGAGAAAGAGAGAGAGGTGGGGAAACGGGAACCTCACTCAGAACAAAAATCAGCACGATCCCTGAGCCCGGGATCGTTCCCATCTTCACCGCGGAATAGCTGCGTCCCAGCCCCTTCTCTCTGTCTGAGCCCTGTGGGAGTCAGCGGGAGGGAGGCTCCGCCCTTTGCCCGCAGCCACAAGCCAACGAGAGACGGAGTGGAGGGAGTGGGGGGCCCCGAACAACCCGCAGAGATGCTATTGTTGGAACTCGAGCTGTGCGTGACCCTTGGGGCCTGCCCCATAAACCAACCCCCACCCCCCACCCCCTCCGCGTGTCTCTCTGCTGTGCTCTGCATCTGCCCTTCACCTGGGGCTCCGGGACGGCTCACTGCGTCTGGCAGGGGGCGGGCTCCGGCGGGGACAGGACAACGTGGATTTGATGAAAAGCCGCGCGGTGAAAGAGACCTTCTCGAGGCTGCTTTGTACGGACGATTTGGCTTCCATGCAGCGCCCTCTGGCGACCAAACGGGCTCTGGTGCGACACAGAGAGAAAGCGGCCGGTACTGTCACGTGCCCAGAGAGTTCATCCCCGCGGCAGAGTTCACGATCAAGTGCAAGAGGCGGGCGTTGCCAGGCGGTGACCTGAAATCCTGTTACTTTTGACCGAATACTCGCTACATGGGGGCGGGGGTTGTTTTGCAGAATCTGATTTGTTACACTTTCCCCAGCAATATCTGTGGTCACTTCACAAATGCAATTAGAGTCAAGGTTTATCTGTCTGTGGGTCCGTCTATCAACCCCCCATCACACAAACATCGAAGTCCCTGGGCCTATGGTGGTTACTTTCCTGGATTCGCCTTTAAACCTGCTTCATCTTTTTTTCTGAATTGGCTTGTCGTACAAGTCTACCAAAACATCCAACTTTCTCACATTTACGGAGCAGCCAATCCCTGTAGGGTGTCGTAAGGAAGGAGAGATTAGTAGTACCTTATTTTAACAGACGAGGCTTTTTCACATGGTTTGCCTACAGGATTTAGTTGCTAATATACCAGGGTGCTGGGGGACATTATAAAAATGATGATGGATGGATGGATAGATAGATGAGTATATATGGAGAAGGATGGATGGATATGTATGGGGACGGATGCATAGATAGATGGGTATGTACGGGGCAGGATGGATGGGTATATATGGGGCATGATGGATGGGAATATATTGAGAGGGATGGCTAGATAGATGGGTATGTATGGGGCGGATGGATAGATAGATCGGTATGTATGGAGAAGAAGGATGGGTATGTATGGGGCGGATGCGTAGATAGATGGGTATGTATGGGGCAGGATGGATGGGTATATATGGGGAAGGATGAATAGATAACTGGGTAGAATAAACCAATGAAGGTTCCATATAACAGGGAAACTCCCAGCGTCCCCCAAAATACATTGACGTCAATATGAGTCTGTCCTTTGCCTTAAGCTGTTTCTGGCGCAGGCCCTAGATTCGGATTTCCCAAGGAGCCTGGGGGACTTAGGCGCCCAAATACCGCTGAACTTCATGTCTCTCGACTTCTTTGGAACCCACCCCGCTTAAATGTTCTCTTCCTCCTTTCTGGCTTCTTAGTTTGCCCTTCTCCTCTCTCTTGTCTCCCTCCCCACGGACACACACTTGCACCCAGCCCTGGAGTAGGGGATTTCTTGTAGGGGGGCCGCCCCTGGCTGTCCCACTGTGTCTCTCCGAGCGCAGTAATACACCGCTGCGTCTGCCAGCCTCAGCCTGCGCAGGGCGAAGGTGCTGTTTTCTTTATCCTTGGAGATGTGCAAAGTTCCCTCTGGGTCGGGGCTGTGAGCGGTTTCCCTGAATCCAGTCACTATAAATTCGGGTCCTCGGTTTGGAAACTGCCGGTACCAGGCTATATTATCACTGCTGGCTGAGGGGTGAGAGCAGGTGAGGTTCAGTTCAGCTCCCTCCAAAGCTTCTGCTGAGACCGGCTGCCGGATCTCGGCTCTGCCCGGGGCACCTGGGAAAGAAAACCAGACAGGAAATTAAGTTCGTGGGTATTAAATGTCTAAGGAACATTAGGGGTAAATTGCCTCTCCCCGAACCCCATCCTTCCTGGGACTGCCATGCCTGTTTAAAACAGCTAGGACGAGAGAATGCAGCAGGGGAGAGAGCGGGACAGGGATGTATCGGGTTAGGTGGATGGATATTGGGAACACGAGATCTTACTCAAAACAAGAAGCAGCACAACCGGTGATCCCCAGATTTTTCCCATCCTCCGAAAACTCTGGGTGTCTCTGCTCTTCTGCAAGGATCAGCCCCTTGTCTCTCTCTCCAGCCCCGAAGACAGTCACGGGGACAGAAGCTCGGTCCTTTTTTCCTACAGCTGCAAACCCAAGGGAGGGAAACGCATGCAATGATGATGCTGCTGGATGTTGGGATGGGTCACTCCTGGTACCAATCACTTAAACCTCTCTCTCAGTGTCTCTGCTTGGCAACTGTCCTGTGTCTGCCAGGGGCGGGCTCAGAGGGATGACATGGGTGCTAGACAGCATGAAAAAGCTGTGAAATAGATCCATGGGTCCGCGTGTCTACACGGATCGCTCCTGCTTGGACTGCAGCGCCCTCGACCGGGAAACTGTAGAAGTGTTCAACACAAAACCTCTCTCTCTCTCTCTCTCTCTCTCTCTCTCTCTCTCTCTCTCTCTCTCTCTCTCTCACACACACACACACACACACACACATATACACACACTCTTTCCCAAAAGAGTTCGTCTCTGCAGCATACACGGATGATTTGCAAAAAGTGGGTGTTGTCAGGTACTCCCAATGAAGTACTAATTTACCCTGAATTCCCGCTAAATTGTGGGAGATTATTAGAGCAGAATGGGATTGATTGATTAATTAATTAATTAGGCATTAAATTGGAGGGTTTTCCGGTAATATCTGTGGGCCCCGAAGCAAGAAAAAGACAGTGTTGTACTGTCTAGTTATCGGTCTTTCAAGATATTGTCCTTGCAGCTGCAGAAAGATCAGGTTTTGGGGTTTGTTTGTGCCAACCTTTGTTTGTTTAACCTTTTACTGTGCTTCAGATTTCTCTCCGAAGAGGATTTTCTTAGACCTTTACCAAAGTATCAGATCTTACCAGTCGCCTACGTGCACAGACGACTAGTGATGGGGTACTTTGGAAAACTTCTAAGACAGTCCCTTTCGGAGAGAATGAAGAAGAACGATAAAGGAAAGGATAAAGCCATGGAAGTAAATAAACCCTTTCAAGACACCTGTAAGCACGATAGATAGATAGATAGATAGATAGATAGATAGATAGATAGATAGATAGATAGATAGATAGATAGATAGATAGATGGATGCAGTGGATGGGGATGGATAGATGGAGGCGCTATATGGGGGTACACAGATATTATCGATCTATGTCACCATCCTTGTCTTGTAACTGTGGGGTGGCCACACAGGTTACTGGAAAAGACGATTTGCACACCCATTGGCTAGTAAAGCAGAATGTGATTTAATAATTTCCCACCACGTGGCGCGAATTCGGAATGAATTGGTAAGATTTCACTGCACAAAGAACTCCTGCCTTGTGCAAGTGGCCAATGAATTCTGCAGAGGCGGACTCTCTTGGGGAATGTTAACAGAGACACCGAGATTCCCCTGTGACCATGGCACCAATGCTGGGCTCAGTGGTTGGGCAGATTTTTGTTCCCAGTAAGATTACACGTTTTCCAGTCTCTCTCCCTCCCCCCTTCTGAATTCTCCCTTCTTAGCTCTTTTAAGCACACCTGGCAGTCACAAGGAAAGGGTGGGGGATGGCGACAGGAAGTTAACCCATTAATAAAACCCTTAGAAGCTTCACAGCCCACTAAATTAATTCTCTGCTGCGTTGTTTCTCCTTGGCGCCCGGGGCAGAGCCGAGATCCGGCAGTGGGTTTTCGCAGAAGCCTTGGAGGGAGCCGAACTGAACCTCCCCTGCTCTCTCGGTTCCGTCACCACTGAAGCTCTAGTTTGGCACCGGCAGCTCCCGAACCGAGGGCCCCAGTTTATAGTCTCCGGATACCAGGGGATCGTTAACAGCAGCGACCCAGAGGGAGCCTTGCTCACTCCCGCAGAGAGAAAATCCAGCACCTTCGCCCTGCGCAGGGCGCGGCTGGCAGACGCAGCGGTGGATTCCTGCGCTCTGGGACACACAGGGTGAGAGCCAGGGGCTGGTTCCGGACAAGAAGCTTCCCCCTCTGGAGCTGTGTGTGTGAGTGTGTGTGGTGGGAGAGGAATGTGGGTGTGCTTCCAAGGCTGGGGGGTGGGAAGCAAGACGGAAAAAAGAAATCAATAAAACAATTAGGGCCAAATCTATAAAGGTCTCTGTGCGCCTAATTAAATAGTTCGGCGCACATAGACGTTTTTGTAAATTTCGCCCTAAAGGTTTTATTTCTCTCATTTTGTTCCCCCGGTCACCCCTCTCCTCGGCATCTACTGAAGCCTACCCCACCTTCTGCTCACACCACCCAAACACACCCACACCGGGGAGTGAGATATTTAGTGAAGGGGCGCAGCCCCTGGCTGTCCCGAGCACAGAAATACACCGCAGCGTCTCCCAGCCTCACACGGCGCAGGGCCAGGGTGCTGGACACTCTCTGTCGGCGGAGATGTGCGGGGCTCCCGCCGGCTCGGGGGTCTTCGTGGTTTCCTTGTATCCGCTAACTACAAACTCGGGTCCCGGGTTCGGGAGCTGCCGGTACCAGACTGTGCTGTCAGTCGCCTTGATGGCGGGGTGGGAACAGGTGAGATTCAGCTCGGCTCCCTCCAAAGCTTGTGTGGAGCCCGTTTGCTGGATCTCGGCCCTGCCGGTGGCCACTAGGAGCGAAAGCCAGCAAGAGAATTGATTCAGTGGGCGTGAAACTTCTGGCGGACCCTAGGAGTAAATCGCCTTTCGCCAGCCCCCATCCAGTGACTGCCCCGGGAGTTTCGAAGGGCAGGGGGAGAATGCAGGGGGAAAGGAGAGAGAGGTGCGGCTGGACTGAAAGAGAGGACAAGCGGACGGAGTGTATGATAGAGAGGGTGCGTATCTGGTGAGATGCAGAGTGGGGTAGAGGAGAAGGGTGTCAGGGTGAGCTCGAGGGTGGGGTAGAGGGGGTGACATGGTGAAGTGGAGAGGGTGGGGTAGAGGAGACAGGGTATGTCGCGGTTGGATGGAGGGGGCGTGGGCTAGAAGATGGGGTGACGCATTCAGATGGGGGTGTGGGGTAGAGGGAGGCGTAACATGCTGAGATGGAGGCAGAGATGGGGACATCGAATTTTATTCACTGAAAACAACCACCAGCAGCACCGCCTCTAACCCCGGGCTCGCAGCCACCATCCTGTCAGCCATGTGGCCGAGGTGTCGAAAGCCACGCTGGCCTGCGGAAGCAGCTACAGCTCTGGGGGGGGGGGGGGGGCGAAGAGGTCGCTGCCCTTCTGCTCTGCCTCCAGCCCCCGGGAAAGCCAGAGAGAGAATATCCGGCCTTTCCTTTCAGCGGGCGGCAACCCAGACAGCGCGGGGGACCGCAAACCACAGGCCACGATGCCTTGTCTGTGACCCCCGGCTCCTCCCTTTCTCCCCCTCGCCCTGGACTTGGTAACCGCCAGCAGGGACACGGAGACTCCCGCCTCCGCGGTGCAACCCGGCCGAACAACGAAATCGCTCCCCCGTTTACTTCCAGCGCGCGCCAGACGGCGGGGAGCTGTTCACGCGGAATGAGATTTGCTGGTGACTCGGCCGATAAACCAGCTCCCCCAGCAGCCTGAGTGCCGACGTTGCTGTCTGCCTCCTCTGTGGAGTGTGTGTGTGTTTGTTTGACAGACTGTATCGGGGTAATGGTAATTTTGTTTCATGCTATTCCGTATAATGTCTAAAAAAGGTGACGCCCTGGACTGGATCAAGCCGGTGAAGCCCAGAGCTAGCCGGTGACCAGAGAGACCTGATCCAAGTTCTGTGGTTGCACCATTCCTCCCTTCCCCTGCCAGAACCCGGTGCCCTCCTTCCCGCTGCTCCGCACAGACCCTGCGCGGTTTTTGCTCATCTCCCTGCCGGTCCGAGTCACTGTGTCGCTCGCGGCGCAGTAATAGGTCGCGGAGTCGCTCACGTCGCTGGCCGGTTTCCACAGATCGAAGGATTTGTGCTTTTTCTCGTGGGTGGCATCGAACCCTTTTCTAATCCCTTCATCCGAGTCCTCGCTACCCGGGTCCCTCAGGAGGAGCCGGGGGGGCTGGCTGGGTAACTGCACGTACCAGAAGACGGCATACACTGCGGCATCATCATAGCTACAATTGAGGCGCAAACCTGCCCCCTCGGACACGGTCATGGGGTCTTGCGTCTGCATCACCGACACTCCAGTGGCCCCTTCTGGAGGGGAAAAAATAAATCCTCGTTGGCGTGAAGGATGTGACAGCTGAGATTTTTTCAAAGCCACCCAAGGGATTCCTGCGCATCGTGCGTAGATCCAAGTCAGGCGAATTTTAAAAATTTCAGACGCTCACTGAATGTAGGGGATTTAGGGCCGTAAAAGGAGAGAGAGAGCGAAGGAGAGATTGAGCGAGAGATATGCTGCCATGGGAAGGAAGACTGCATGGATGGCTGGATAGCGGAAATAGAGAGGAGTGGGTAGACAGAGAAAAAAGAGCGAAATTATTTTAACTGGCAATTTTGTATATTTAGAGGACAAGAGATCAGGGGGAGAAACATTCAGAAATAGGAAATCCGACTCACTGAATACTAAAGCCATCACAACCAGAGAGAACTGGATTGTTAACATCCTCTCGGGGTCTCTGCTCCTCCTCTGCCGGGAGCTTCCTCGCTCCTCTCTGACCACTCCCACGAGTTGTCCGCTTTCTCCTTTTCTTGCAGCTGCAAACCAACGCTGGCTCTCCTGAGGGCCGGAGATTTAAAAGCAGGGAAGCCGTGCTTCCGCGGGAGCTGGGGTGGTGAGCGCCTCCCGCTGCCAATTTACCCCCTCCCCCGTTTCTGTTTGGTCGTAGCTGCCTTCAGGATTTCCTCGCCGCCCCTGCGAGGAGGCAGGTGGCTTCACGAATGAAGAGCCAGGGGGGTGAAATAGCTCCGTGTGTCATCATGTCTACACAGGGGATATTCCTGCTGGTTCCGCAGTGCCCTCTGCCGGGAAACTCGGTGAACCGCAGAGACAGATACAGGGGAGCTGAAAAATTGCATTCCTGTAATTACAGGTTTCAGAGGAGCAGCCCTGTTAGTCTGTATCCGCAAAAAGAACAGGAGGACTTGTGGCACCTTAGAGACTAACCAATTTATTTGAGCATAAGCTTTCGTGAGCTACAGCTCACTTCATCGGATGCATGTAGCTCACGAAAGCTTATGCTCAAATAAATCTGTTAGTCTCTAAGGTGCCACAAGTCCTCCTTTTCTTATTACTGTAATTATTTCAGAAGATCTTTTCCAAGAGTTTCTTTGTGGTTGCTATAAAATGGGCTAATATATTTCATTGGGAATTATGTTTTTTTTTAAATTCAATTTCTTAAGCAATAGGCATTTATCCTCCTATAACATGTCTTTTAAAAAGAATTCTATCTCTGTATTTTAGGGGTTTATCTTGTTTCTGCTCACCAGCGTAGTATGGGAATGTCTTCCACACGTTATTGATAGCAGGAGCAAAGTCCTTAGCGGGCTTCAGGGAGTCTCTGGCTTTTGCCATGTTAAGTGTGAATGTTCTGCTTGGAGGGTTAGAGTTTTTGATTGTATTAATTTACTTTCTGTTTGTTTCGTATTCATTTGTTGTAGGGAAGTTGGTAATGATTAATAATAATATAATAGCAGAAGAAGAATTTTGGTTGGGTGGGTGGTGGGGCTGGATAGAAGAGGGTCACTCTTGTGTTATTCTTAAAGGCCCTTTTTGAGAGCCATAAACAGAATAAAGGGGTGAAACTGGTCCCTCACTCACATCAGTGTACTAGCTCCAGAGTCACTCATGCAGTTCCAGAGCTACTCTGGAATTACATCACTGAAGGTGGAACTACACTCTTGGAGATTTGGGGTTCAAGTTGCAAAAGTGCCTTCATGACTTAAAGGATTAAAGTACCATTTTCCAAAGAGACTTTGGACCAAATTTTTAAAGATGTCATTGTAAACTGTGTGAAACCTTGTTAGGCCCTGAGTAAAAACCTTGTTCAAATTGATGTGTGAAACTGTCCTTCACTTAAGGTAGTTGTAAGAAATGTTTCCAGGGGATCACACCTAAAACAAAGTCTAATAGAATCTGCCCAAGTTGGGAGTGGGGTTCCAATGAGTATTGGACTTTTCAGCTTGGAAAAGAGATGACTAAGGGGGATATGATAGAGGTCTATAAAATCATGACTGATGTAAAGAAAGTAGATGAGGAAGTGCTATTTACTCCTTCTCATAACACAAGAACTGAAATTAATAGGCAGCAGGTTTAAAACAAACAAAAGGAAGTCTTTCTTCACACAATGCACAGTCAACCCATGGAACTCTTTGCCAGAGGATGTTGTGAAGGCCAAGACTATAACAGGGTTCAAAAAAGAAATAGATAAATTCATGGAGGATAGGTCCATCAATGGCTATTAACCAGGATGGGCAGGGATGGTGTCCCTAGCCTCTGTTTGCCAGAAGCTGGGAATGGGCGACAGGGAATCGATCACTTGATGATTACCTGTTCTGTTCATTCCCTTGGGGCACCTGGCATTGGCCACTGTCAGAAGACAGGATACTGAGCTAGATGGACCTTTGGTCTGACCTAGTCTGGCCATTCTTATGTTCTTACCAAGCCTGCAAATCCTGCACCTGTGCAGGGGTTTAGACTAGAAGGCCCCTGCTAACCCTGTGAGACTAATTTCTCCTCCCAACAGGTACATCCACAGGGCCCCAGACTTTGACCAGATGCTCTGGTCAAAACAGTATTTGGGAACCTCAAGACTCAGACGTGGATGCCTCATGGGATTTCCAAATGCAGCTAGCCCCTAACTTCCAGGGAAGCCAATGGGACCTGGGGGCTTTTGAAAATCCTTCTAGGCACCTGCTGGTTCTCTGGGCACCTAAGTACCTCCGCAAATCTAGCTCCAGGTGCCTCTCTGTATCTTTAGGTCCCTAAATACCTTTGCAAATCTGACCCTTCATAGAATCATAAAACTGTGGGACTGGAAGGGACCTCAAGAGGTCATCTAGTCCAGTGCCCTCCACTCATGACAAGACTAAGCATTATCTAGACCATCCCTGACAGGTGTTTGTCTAACCTGCTCTCAGAAATCTCCAACGATGCAGATTCCACAACCTCCCTGGGAAATTTATTCCAGTGCTTAACCACCCTGACAGTTAGGAACTTTTTCCTAATGTCCAACCTAAACCTCCCTTGCTGCAATTTAAGCCCATTGCTCCTTGTCCTAGCCTCAGAGGTTAAGGAGAACAATTTTCTCCCTCCTCCTTGTAACAACCTTTTAGATACTTGAAAACCATTATCATGTCCCCTCTCAGCCTTCTGTTTTTCAAACTAAACAGCAACCCCCCCCCCCCTTTTTTTTCAATCTTCTCTCATAGGTCATATTTTCTAGACCTTTAATCACTTTTTGTTGCTCTTCTCTAGACATTTCATTGGAAGACAATAGCAATTAGGGTTCTAAGTGTCTGAGACTTTGGATACAGTCATGAACTTCTCCATGGTGTTTTTAAAAGCTGAGAATTTCAAAAGAGCCTAAGGGAGTTGGGCACTTATTTCTCCCTGGTGTTCCCTGGGTCGATTCTCCAGCCCCTTTGAGGATCCCAGGTTGTAAATGGATTGTCTGTGTGAGCTCCCTGCCCAGGACTCCCAGGGATTCTCTACACTACCAAGTTTTGTCGATGAAACTAATGTCGACATGAAAAAATCAACAAAAGCAAAGGCGCCAAAGCATGTCTACATTTGCTCCCTCTGTCAACAGATCATGTCCACATTCGGGGCACCATTGTCCGCAGTATGAGCAATGCACTGTGCATATGTATCCCACAGCGCCTGGTGACACCATCTGCCCCTAGGTGTTGTGGTAAAGCAGAAATGGAGAACGGCACATCCTGGGACGTGCAAAATGTCCCATCATGCACTGCTTTGTGTCCCAGCCCTCCAAGGGTTTCCAGCTTCCTTTTGCACCATTTATCCAACTGTCACAAGTCTTTCTAGTGCACGCCAGCATCTGCAGTGAGAGAGGCTGGATCCCGCACTTCTCTCCCTATGCGCTGTCAACTGCCATAAGGACATCGTGCATGGCAGCAGTTACTCGTTAAGTTAATGACAGAGGACAACTCGCAGGCACCCGAGTGCGATATGGATGGCAGCAACTTATCAGTGCTTTTGGCATTCACAGAGCAACTGCATACGGTAGACCATCGCTTTTTGGGCTAGGGAAACAAGCACTGATTGGTGGGATTGCATTGTCATGCAGGTGTGGGATGAAGACCAGTGGGTATAGAACTTTAGGATGCAGAAAGCAACCTTCCTGGAGCTATGTGCTGAGCTGTTCCCCAACCTGCAGTGCAAGGACACCAGACTGAGAGCTGCCCTTTCAGTAGAGAAGCGTGTTGCAATAGCTGTGTGGAAGCTGGCGAATTCAAACTGCTACCAGTCAGTTGCAAATCAATTTGGAGTGGGAAAGTCCACTGTTGGGGCTGTATTACTTCAAGTGTACAGGGCAACAAATCATATCCTGCTATGGAGGACCGTGACTCTGGGAAACGTGCATGAAATAGTGGATGGCTTTCCAGAGATGGGTTTCCCTAACTGTGGCGGGCAGACTGATGTCACATACATTCCAATTTTAGCCCCAGACCACCTTGCCTCAGAGTACATCAATAGGAAGGGATACTTCTCCATGGTGTTGCAGGTGCTTGTGGATCACCTTGGGCGTTTCACAGACATCAGTGAAGGCTGGTCTGGAAAGGTGCATGACGCACGCATCTTCAGGAACATTGGTCTGTACAGAAAGCTGCAGGCAGGGACTTTCTTTCCAGACTACAAGATCACAGTGGGGGATGTGGAAATGCCCATCGTAATCCTGGGAGTCCCACCTTACCCCTTACACCCCTGGCTCATGAAACCTTACACAGGACACCTGGACAGCAGCAAGGAGCATTGTAACAACAGTGCCGCATGGTAGTCGAATGTGCCTTTGGCTGTTTGAAAGCTCGCTGAAGGTGTCTCAATGGCAGGCTAGACCTTACCGAGGATAATATTTCCGTGGTCATAGCTGTGGACTGCACTTTGCATAATCTGTGTTACTCTAAGGGTGAAATGTTTGCTCAGGTGTGGAGCACTGAGGCAGAGTGCTTGGCTGCACAGTTTGAGCAGCCAGATGCTAGGGCTGTCGGAGGAGCCCAGGGGGCTGCTATGAACATTGGAGAGGCTCTGATGAACCACTTTGACAATGAGGGGCACTAACACAAGTCTGCTTTGGAGTTGCTTCCCTGGTGCATCCATGTACAGTTTTGGGGCCCAAGATCCATGCAACAAAATGCTTTAGAAGCCTGCTCCTGAGAGTGGATTGATTGCTATCGGCTTTTGTAGAACACAGAATAAAAACGCGGTACCATTAAAATCCTTAGCCTTTATTTATTGTTAAAAAGGGTAAAAACTCCCAAGTGTGTGTAGCTCCAGCGATCATGGTCCAAGCTGTGAGAGGGGGTGGAGCGACGGGGAAACCCAGGAGGGCTGTGGAGTGAAAAGGGATGTGCTGGCGTGTGGGTTGGCAAAGACTTGTGCATGTGCACATGCTGCAGTGGAGGTCGACCACGGACCTGCTCAGTCTGCAGCTGGATCAAAGACTTGAGCATCCCGGCCTGACCCTCTACCTCTTGTATCATTCGCTGAGTTGCTTCCCTAGCAAATGCTGTGTTTTCTTTTCTGTCCTGATGTCATAAACATACAGCTAAGGGTAGCATAAAATCCCTTCTTTACCTGTAAGTGGTTAAGAAGCTCAAATAACCTAATTGGCACCTGACCAGAAGGACCAATGAGGAAAGAAGATACTTTCAAATCTGGGGGAGAGGGGCATGGAAGGTTTTTGTTTGTGCTTTCTGTGTGTTCTCCCTTGAGACAAAGAGAGAGACCAAGCAAGTAGTCCAGCTTCTACTGAGATGATACATATACAATTACAGAAATTGTAAGTAATAACAAGGAAATGCTTTAGATTATCTTTTGTTTTAGCTTGTGAACTTTCCCTATGCTAAGAGGGAGTTTTATTCCTGTTTTTTGTAACTGTAAAGTTAAGTCCAGAGGGGAGTCCTCTGTGTTTTAAATATTTTATTACCCTGTAAATTTACCTTCCATCCTGATTTTGCAGGTGTGATGCTTTTACTTTTTCTTTATAATGCAGTTCTTCTTTTAAGAATCTGATTGATTTTTAGTGTCCTAAAACCCAGGAATTTGGTCTGTGCTCACTTTGTTAACCTACCAGTTGGTATATTATTCTCAAGTCTCCCCAGGAAAGCTGGTGAAAGGGTTGGGGAATATTTTTTTGGGGGGAGGGGGAGGAAATATGGCTCCAAATGGCCCCTCCCTGAATATTTGTTTAAATCACTTGGTGGTGGCAGCAAAACCATCCAAGGAAAGGAATTTGTGCCTTGGGGAAGTTTTTAACCTAAGCTGGTGGAATATAAATTTAGGGTGTCCTTCATGCGGGTCCCCACATCTGTACCCCAGAGTTCAGAGTGGGGAGGGAACCGTGACACCTGACTTTTGGCTTCCCAGCACTCTTTGCATTCCCTGGTCTGTCTCTCATCATGCTGCTGCATCTCTCTGAACATGTCTTCTTTGCTGTGCCGTCCCAACCCACATGCAAAGTACACAGCTGTGTAGGGCACCAGGAAATTTGGGGGACGAAATTTCCTGGTGCCCTATGCAGCTGCATGATGCTCCAGCCCCTACTCCACCACAGCCCTGCCCCCACTCCACCCCTTTCCCAAAGGCCCCACCTCAGTAGGATTGGAGGATAGTGGCCTGTAGAATGTGGTGTTGGAAAGTTGCCTGGCAGCCTCTTGTTCATAATCCAACCTGTTCATGATCACTACAGCACCTCCTTTGTCAGTCCCTTTGATTTTAATGTCAGAGTTGTTTCTGAGGCTGTGGATGGCATTGCGTTCTTTACGGCTGAGGTTATGGGACAAGTGATGCTGTTTGTTCACAATTTCAGCCTGTGCACATCTGCAGAAGCTCTCTATGTATCATAGAATCATAGAATATCAGGGTTGGAAGGTACCTCAGGAGGTCATCTAGTCCAACCCCCTGCTCAAAGCAGGATTAATCCCCAACTAAATCATCCCAGACAGGGCTTTGTCAAGCCTGACCTTAAGAACCTCTGTAGAAGTCCAATCTGTCATTTCAACCATCAGGAGGAATCCACGCAGAATTTTTCTTCTTGTGGTGTTGGTAGGAGGGTTCCTGTGGGCCAGTGTGCTGTTCAGTGGTGTGTTGAAAATATTCCTTGAGTTGGAGATGGAGACAGTAGGCTTCCAGATCACAGCAGAACTGTATCATGTGCGTGGTGGTGGTGGGGCAAAAAGGGAGTCCCCGAGATAGGACAGACTCTTCTGTTGGACTAAGTGTGTGGTTGGATAGATTAACAATATTGTTGGGTGAATTAAAGGTACCACTGTTGTAGCCCCTTGTGGCATGTAGGAGTTTAGATCGTTGACTGCCCTTTTTCCTGTGTAGAGAAGTAAAGTGTGCATTGTACATGGTTTGCCTAGATTTTGTAAAGTCCAGCCAGGTGGAAGTTTGTGTGGAAGGTTGGTTTTGTATGAGAGTCTCCAGTTTTGAGAGCTCATTCTTGATCTTCTCCTGCTTGCTGTAGAGGATGTTGATCAGGTGGTTCCTCAGTTTCTTTGAGAGTGTGTGGCACAGTCTCTCACCATAATCAGTGTAGTATGTCAGTTGCAATGGATTGTTTCAGTCGTTCGCTGGAATGTAACAGTCCCTCATCTGCGCATTGTCCACAGCAGCTGAGTCCTTGGGGAACACACCGCCCACCCCTGCCCACCGGCTTCGGAAGATCAGGAAGAATCTGAGATGCAGCAAAGAAGACAAGTTCATAGAGGTGCTGCAGCATGATGAGAGACAGACTAGGGAACGCAAAGAGTGCTGGGAAGCCGACAGTCAGGACAGAAAAGAGAATGCAGCGTTTGCTAGGCAAGCAACAGAGCAGATGATACAAGTGATGGAGGGTCAGGCCGGGATGCTCAAGTCTTTGATCCAGCTGCAGACTGAGCAGGTCCGTGGTCGACCTCCACTGCAGCACGTGCACAAGTCTTTGCCAACCCTCCCTCTCCCCCCGCCCCGCACGCCCGCACATCCCTTTTCACTCCACAGCCCCAATGGTGCCCCAAATGTGGACATGATCTGTCGACAGAGGGAGGAAATCTAGACACGCTTTGGTGCCTTTGCTTTTGTCGATTTTTTCATGATGACATCGACAAAACTTGGTAGTGTAGAGAAGCCCTCGCAGGGGTGGAAGTTTATTGTCACCAAAATTGAGTGGGTTTTTTTTCCGACAAAGTCCCGTTGCAGGGCAGTATGTACGCTCTCGCTATTGTGCTGCCAAAAGGCAGTTTTTGTGACAAAACTTGGCAGTGTAGACAAGCCCGCAGACTCGGGGAGGTTTTTGTTCAGCTCGCCCTGCATTTCCTCTCGCTGTGCCTCTCACGGCGCAGTAATACACCCCCGAGTCCTCCACGGCCACCTCGGTGATGCGCAGCGGGGCGGACCGGCCGGAGGGGTCAATGGACAGTTCAAACCGCTCCGACGTCTCCGCGGACTTGTAGCCAGAGATCACAGCTCGAGGGGCAGCTCCGGGGCGCTGAGAGTACCAACAAATTCTCTTGTAGCCAGTGACACTGTGGTTACAGGGGAGGTCAGCCCTGCCCCCCGCCAGGAAAAGCAGCGCAGCAGGCTGAGAAACCTTCCCGTCCACCGCTCTGCCTGGGAATAAAATAAAACCAGAGCATGAAAAATCCCCCAGACACAGACAGGGAAACTGGCAGCAGCAGAAGCAGCAGCGTGAAGTGTCGCCGAGAAGGACACCTGGACACAGGTGAAAATTAATAAATACGGGGGGAATAATGCCCAGAAATGCCACGTGGGAATCTGACTCACTGGAAACAAGGAGCAGCGCAGTCATGGAGGCCAGGGTTTTAAGCATCCTCTCAATGAAGATTCGGTGTCTCTACGCTTCTGCAAGAGGAGCAGCTCCGTTTTCTCTCCACTCGGGCACCCCCCGCCCCCAGCAATGTTAAAAGAAATTAATTAAGCTCTTCTCGCAGAGGGAAGCCGGCCTCTGTCTTCTGAGGGCTGAAGGAATCCGGGAACGCTGCTTCCGCATCGAATTAAATTGTGACTTTTGGTGTCAAGCACCAAACCGCTCTGTGCTTGGTTGGTAGCTGCCTTTGCACTGAGCTGCTAAAAAGTCTCGCAGGGTCCGGGATTGGAGGGGTTGGGGTGAGGCTTGACGGAGGAAGTGGAGAGAAAAAACTGTATTTATAGACCAACCAGAAAGTGGTCTCAGTTCTGGAGAACCCCCTCCCGGGTTCTCGTCTGAACTGCACAGGGATACGGGGGAGCAGAAAACTTTGTTCTGGCTTTCATGGGCAGGGGGGGGGGGGGTAGTTTTGTTTGTTTCTTGTTGCTAATGAAATGTGGATGACCTTATAGCTTTGAAGCCAGAGATATTTTGCATTCGGCTCCCTTAAGGGAAGGTGGTTTCCCACTGATTATGTTTAGAAATGAACTTTCCTTGAGAAAGTACCCCGTGGGAAGAAAAGAAAAAAAATGAATTCGTGTCTCGGATTTCTTGTAATCTAGTCAATACAATGAACTCATGTGGAGTGACTCCGGATTTACGCTGATCTTCACACAGCTGTCCCATAATCTGAAGGCCTGGGTTCCAGTCCCCTGGTCCTCACTATATGGCCCCGTTGATTCCACTAGAGCTGTTTTCATTTATAACAGGTCAGGATCTGTCCCTTTGGCTGCCATGGAATTACGTTGCTTTAAACCACCTGGGGAACTGCCCCTGCATCTCCTCCCCTAAGTTGCCTGTCAGAGGATGAGGGTTTTTGCCCTGAGCCCAGCTCTGCCTGTGTCACTGTGCATCCACCGCGCAGAGGTAGCTGCCTGAGTCCCCCAGATGGGAGTCGGTGATGTGCAGAGAGCTGCGTTTCCCACTTTCCAGGCGCTCGCCTATGAACCGCCCCACAGTGACATTGTCATTAGAGCTCGCGGTCAGCAGGTGGGTCGGCCCTTGCCCAGGCAGCTGCTGGTACCACTGGAAGGCTTGGTAAGCGCTGGTGAAAGAGCAGGACAGTGTGGAGACCTCCCCTTCCCCTGCAACCAGCCACTCGGGGCTCTGAACCACTTGGGCTTCACAGAGGGAGACTGCAGGGAAACAAAATAATAGCACGTAAAATAAAGAATATGAGAGTATTACGTTGTCTGTATATCTATGGATCTAACTATCTAGCCTTCCCTCTGAAGCCTACATCCATCATTCTATTGTTCCATGCCCAGTATCTATTTCTACATGTCTATATATCAATACAGATAGATATAGATCTTTCCATCTACATCTCTATATTTCTCTCTGTTCTCTTCCCGAATCTTAAAAAGCAGGACAAGAAATGCTAACAAATAACTCCAACGCAATATTACTGTTCAAATAGATCAGATGCTGAATTATGGCCCATTGGCAGACTCCTCTCTCCTGACTTGTGCAGTAGCTCTTTAGATAGATCGATAGATAGATGGATGGATAGATAGATAGAGGCGGTATATGGGGATGGATGGATAGATCGATAGATAGATCCCTACTGACAGAGCCATGAAGAAAGGCTAAGAGATCTTGTCCCTCACTGACTTCCAAGATTCTGCATCTTTTTGCTCTTTAGAACTACAAAATATTTGTTTCACTCACACAGAAAAACAAAGGTGAGGAGAAGGCTCCACAAAGCAGCTCCACTCTCTGAGGCCATGGTGAGCTCCGTTTCTTCTCTCCCTCGCAGATGCAGATACCGAAGCAGAATCAATCCAAGGAGGGTCTGCAGGAGACCAGTGGAAACGAGAATTTTCTGTCCTTTCAGGTTTTAGCCTTCTCAGGGGGAAGGATTCCCCGCCTATAGAGGCTGCTGTTTCATTGTGTGCCCCAGGGAGGAACGGCAGCTCTGTGAACTGGGCTGGGCTGGGTACATTGAGGACAGCCCGGACCTCAGGCTTTGGGAATTAACCAGAGTCTGCAGGGGAGGAGGGTGAGCCCTTCTAGCGCCATCTGCTGTCCGGTTAGAGAAAGGCGGGGGAGAAATTCTTTGATACAGGGGAATTCCAGCTTTTATCATGGAAATGATACGGAACCAGGCACAGCTGCACCATCCATTTTCTCCTGTGGATCTTGGCCGATTTACATCAGCTGGGGGCATGGCTCCATTGACTGCAATAGACCACTGCCAAGTTAGGAAAGCTGAGATCTAAGCCCTTGAAAACATAGACAATTGGTAAGTAAGAGCCTCTGGCAAGCAAGTCTATGGGGCGAAACAGAGCAGGAGAGTTTTCAGTTTTTTAGAGAGATATTAATAGGGGGAAAGCAAACTATCCCAACCAATAGGAAAGTTAGAAATTGTGGTAAGAGGCCACCTTGGCTTAACCAGGAGGTCTTCAATGACCTGAAAGTCAAAAAAAAAAAAAAGTCAGGCAAAAAGCAGAAACTAGATTAAATTACAAAGGACAAATACTTTTAAAAACCCACAAGCATGTAGGGACTAAATTAGAAAGACCAAGACACAAAATGAGATTAAACTAGATAGGATCGTAAAGGATATCAAGGCAGTATTTGACAAATAAATAAGAACAGAGAGAAAGACCAAGGACAGGATAGACTCATTACTCACTAAGGATGGAAAGACAAAAACAGAAAATGCAGCAATGGCTGAATTGTTCAATGCCCTTTTTGTTTCAGTTTCTACCCCCCCCCCCCCCAAAAAAAAAGTTAAGTAATCAGGCAGCTAACATAGTGAACATCAGTGTAAATGAGGCAGGATCTGAGCTAAAACAGGAAAAGAAAAAATTAATAATTACTTAGACAAGTTAAGTGTCTTCAAGACAGCAGGGCCTAATGAAATACATCCTAGAATACTGAAGGAACTGGCTGAATCCATTAGCGATTTATCTTTGATAACTTAGGGAGGACAGGACAGATACCAGAGAACTGGAGAAGGGCAAATATAGTACCTAGCTATAAAAAGGGCAATATGGAAAACGTGGGGAATTATAAACCAGTAGGCTTAATTTCAGTATCTGGAAAGATAATGGAGCAAATAATCAGTCAATCTATTTGTAACCTCCGAGATGAAAATAAGGTAATAAATAACAGTCAACATGGATTTGCCAAGAAAAAATCATGTCAAACCAAGGTAGTATCCTTCTTTGACAGAATAACAAGTTTTGTGGATGGGGGGAAGCTGTAGATGGGATATTTCTCAACATTAGTAAGACTTTTGATACTGTCTCACATAAACAAACTAAAGACCAGGGCTTCTCAAACCTGGTCCATGGCTTGTTCAGGGTAAGCCCCTGGCACGCTGCTAGATGCTTTGTTTACCTGAGCATCTGCAGGCACGGCAGCTCGCAGCTCCCAGTGGCTGCGGTGCACCGTTTCTGGCCAATGGGAGCTGCGGGAAGCGGCGCGGTGCAGGCCACCACTTCCTGCACCTCCCATTGGCTGGAAACAGTGAACCATGGTCACTGGGAGCTGCGAGCTGCCCTACCTGCAGATGCTCAGGTAAACAAAGCATCTTGCAGCGTGTCAGGGACTTACCCTAAACAAGCCATGGACCAGGTTTGAAAAGCCCTGGTCTCGATAATTCTTACTCCTTCTTCAGTGCATGGGATTGGACTCTACGACTGATCAGTGTCCCTTCCAGTTCTACATTTCTATGATTCTGTGATCGACTTCCATGGAGTAATGTTGCTTTGCAACACCTGGGAATATGTCCCTGCATCTCCTCCCCTAAGCTGTCTCTCAGAGACTGAGGGTTTTTGCCCTGAGCCCAGCTCTGCCTGTGTCACTGTGCATCCACCATACAGAGGTAGCTGCCTGAGTCCCCCAGCTGGGAATCAGTGATGTGCAGAGAGCTGTGTTTCCCATTTTCCAGGCGCTCGCCTATGAACCGCCCCACAGTGACATTGTCATTAGAGCTTGCGGTCAACAGATTTGCTGGCCCTTGCCTAGAGCGTTGCTGGTACCAGTAGAAGGTTTGGTAAGTGCTCGTGAAAGAGCAGGACATGGTGGTGACTTCCCCTTCGCCAGTAACCAGCCACTCGGGGCTGTGAACCACTTGGATTCACAGCAGGAGACTGGAGGGAAACAAATGGGTGCAGTAGGTCAGAGAGAGAGAGAGAGAGATCTTCATTCCTCTATCTATCTAAGAGATTTTAAACTCTCAGTGACATCTAAGAATCTGCATCCTTTTGCCCTTTAGAATGAGGAAATATTTGTTTCACTCACAGAGAAAAATAAAGGTGATGAGAAGGCCCCACAGAGTAGCTCCACTCTCTGAGGCCATGGTGAGCTCCGTTCTTCTCTCCCTTGCAGATGCAGATCGAAGCAGAGTCAATCCGAGAAAGGTCTGCAGGAGACCAGTGGAAATGAGAATTTTCTGTCCCTTCAGGTTACAGCCTCTCAAGGGGAAGGATGGCAATGATACAGAGCCATACACCTCTTCAACATGCATTTACTCCAATGGACCTACCCCGATTTAAAGCAGCTGGGGATATGGCTCCATTGACTCCAATGGACCACTGCCAATTCAAAAGAGCTGAGGATCTGTCCCCTTGAAAGCTCAGAGAATTGGTAGGTAAGATCCCCTGGGAAGCAAATCTATGGGGGGGAAAGAGTTCAGGAGAGTTGGCGGTTTTTAGAGAGATATTATGAAGGGCACAAAAGCAAACTATCCCAAGGTATGGGAAGGTTAGGAAGTATGGTAAGAGGCCACCTTGGCTCAACCAGGAGGTTTTCAATGACCTGAAACTCAAAAGAAAGAAAGAAAGAAAGAAAGAAAGAAAGAAAGAAAGAAAGAAAGAAAGAAAGAAAGAAAGAAAGAAAGAAAGAAAGAAAGAAAGAAAGAAAGAAAGAAAGAAAGAAAGAAAGAGGCAAACAGTAGAAACGAGAGCAAATATTTAAAAACAGCAGCACAAGTATGTCGGGAACAAATTAGAAAAGCCAAGGCACAAAATGAGATTAAACTAGCTAGGGTCATAAAGGATAACAAAGTATTTTACAAATATACAAGAAGCATGAGGAAGACCAAGAACAGGGTTGGCCCACTACTCATTAAGGATGGAAAGACAATAACAGAAAATGCAGCAGTGGCTGAATTGTTAAATGCCTATTTTGTTTCCGTTTTCACCAAAAAAAGTGATTGGGCAGCTAACATAGTGGACGTCAGTGTAAATGGGGGTAGGAACTGAGGCTAAAACAGGAAAAGAAAAAATTAAGAATTACTTAGACAAGTTAGATGTCTTCAAGTTGGCAGGATCTGATGAAATACATCCTAGTAACTGGATGAAGAGATCTCTGAGCATCAGTGGTTATCTTTGAGAACTTATGGAGGACGGGAGAGACACCAGAGGACTGGAGAAGGACAAATGTAGTGCCTGTCTTTAAAAAGGGGAAGATGGACAACCCTGGGAATTATAAACCAGTCAGCTTAATTTCAGGGTCTGCAAAGATAATGTAGCAAAAAATGATCAAACAATATATTTGTAATCTCCTAGAAGAAAATAAGATAATAAATAACAGCCAGCATGGATTTGTCAAGAACAAATCAAGTCAAACGAAGGTAGTTCCCTCTTTAACAAGTCTCATGGATAGGGGAGAAGTGGTAGATGGGATACATCTCAACTTTAGTAAGACTTTTGCTACTGTCTCACCTGACTTTCTCATAAACAAATTAGAGAAATATCACCCAGACAAACCTCATAGAAGATGGGTGCACAACTGCCTGGAAAAGTGTACACAGAGAATAGTTATCAATGGTTCACAGTTGAGTTACAAGGGCATATCGAATGGGGTCCCATGGGGAATCTGTCCCAGGTCTTGTTCTATGAAATATCTTCATGAATGGTTTATGGACAATGGCACAGAGAGTACACTTGTAAAGTCTGCAAAAGATACTAAGCTGGGAGGGGTTGCAAGTACTTTGGAGGACAGAATTAGAATTCAGAATGATCTTGACAAACTGGAGAAGTGGTCTGAGTTAAATGGGATGAAATTCAATAAGGACAAATACAAAGTACTCCCCTTAGGAATCAATTGCACAAACACAAAATGTGAAATGAGTGCCTAGGAAGGAGTACTGCAGAATAGGATCTGGGAGTTACAGTAGATCACAAACTAAATATTAGTCAGCAACATAATATGGTTGCCAAAAAAATGAACATCATTCTGGAATATGTTAACTGGACCGCTTTAAGCAAGAGAATGCATCCGACGAAGTGGGTATTCACCCATGAAAGCTTATACTCCAATAAGTCTGTTAGTCTATAAGGTGCCACAGGACTCTTTCCGGCTTAAGCAAGAGAAGTAATTCTTCCACTCCACTCAGCACTGATAAGGCCTCCAATGCAGTATTGTGACCAGTTCTGAGCACCACACTTCAGGAAAAGTGTGGACAAAGCCTAGGGAGCAGCCACAAAAATTATGAAAGGTCTAGAAAACATGATCTGTGAGGGAAAAGAGAAAAAACTGTGTATGTTTCATCTGGAGAAGAGAAGGAGGGGAGACATGATAACAGTCTTCAAATAGGTAAAAGGTTATTTTAAAGAACAAGATGATAAATTGTTCTTCTGAACCACTGAGGACAGGACAAGAAGTAATGAGCTTAAATTGCAGCAAGGAAGATTTAGGTTAGACGTTAGGAAAAGCTTTCTGACAGGGTGGATAAGCACTGGAACAAATTGCCTAGGGAGGTTGTGGAATCTCCATCACTGGAGGTTTTTAAGACAAACACCTGTCAGGGGTGGTCGAAATAATATTCACTCCTGCTTCAGTGCAGGGGACTGGACTCTAAGACTGATCAGTGTCCCTTCCAGTTCTACATTTCTATGATTCTGTGATCGACTTCCATGGACTACTGTTGCTTTGCAACATCTGGGAATATGTCCCTGCATTTCCTCCCCTAAGCTGCCTGTCAGAGACTGAGGGTTTTTGCCCTGAGCCCAGCTTTGCCTGTGTCACTGTGCATCCACGGCGCAGAGGTAGCTGCCTGAGTCCCCCAGATGGGAGTCGGTGATGTGCAGAGAGCTGCGTTTCCCACTTTCCAGGCGCTCGCCTATGAACCACCCCACAGTGACATTGTCATTAGAGCTCGTGGTCAACAGGTGGGTCGGCCCTTGCCCAGGCAGCTGCTGGTACCAGTAGAAGGTTCGGTAAGCGCTGGTGAAAGAGCAGGACATGGTGGTGACCTCCCCTTCGCCAGTAACCAGCCACTCGGGGCTCTGAACCACTTGGGCTTTGCAGCAGGAGACTGGAGGGGAAAAAAATAACAGCAGGTAAAATAAAGACTATGAGAGTGTTACATTGACTCTTTATCTATGGATCTATCTATCCAGCCTTCCCTCTGCAGACTCCATCCATCACTCTATTGTTCTATCCCCAGTATCTATATCTACTTGTCTATACAGTTAGATATAGATCTTGCCATCAGCATCTATTTATTCTTCTCTGTACACTCCCTGAATCTTAAAAAAGCAGGACAAGGAATGATAACAAAGAACTCCAAAGCAATATAACTGTTCAAATAGATCAGAGGCTGCGATATGTCCCATTGGCAGGCCCCTCTCTCCTGATGGGTGCAGTAGCTCATAGTTAGATAGCGTAATGGAGAGCTATCTATCTAACTATTTACCTATCCATCTATAAGATCTTGCCCCTCACTGACTTTTAAGAGTTTGCATCTTTTTACCCTTTAGAACGAGAAGATATTTGTTTCACTCACACAGAAAAACAAAGGTGAGGAGAAGGCTCCACAGAGCAGTTGCACTCCCTGAGGCCATGGTGAGCTCCGTTTCTTCTCTCCCTTGCAGAGGAATATACCGAGGCAGAGTCAATCCGTGGAAGGTTTTCAGGAGCCCAGTGGAAATGAGAATTCTCCCTCCCCTCAGGTTTCAGCCTTCTCAAGGGGAAGGATTCTCCGCCTACAGAGGCTGCCGTTTCATTGTGTGCCCCGGGGAGGAACAGCAGCTCTGTGAACTGGGCTGGGCTGGGGACATTGAGGACAGCCCGGACCTCAGGCTGTGGGAATTAACCAGGGTCTGCAGGGGAGGAGGGTGAGCCCTCTAGCGCCATCTGCTGCCCTGGGACAAGAGAGGGGGTGGGAAGAAGTTTTTTGCTTCAGAGGAATCCCAGTTGAAGGATCACGAGAATGATACAGAAGCAAACACAGTTTCATTCCCCATTTTCTACACTGATTTGCACCTGCTGGGGATATGGCTACATTGGCTCCAATGAACCACTGCCAATTTACAAGAGCTGAGGATCTGTCCCTTAAAAACTCAGAGAATTGGTAAGTAAGATCCCCTGGTAAGCAAGTCTATAGGGAAAAAGAGAGCAGGAGAGTTGGCAGTTTTTCTAGAGGAATATTATTATGGCCAGAAGAGCAACCTATCCTAATGTATAGGAAAGTTAGGAAGTATGGCCAGGAATCGTGGCCAATGGGAGCGGCGGGGGTGGAGGCTGCATGCCAGGGCAGCAGCATGGGCCGCGCAAAGCCACTTGTTCCCCTCCACACACACAACAAAGGGGAGCTGCCCCAGGTAAGTGACCCTCAACCCAACCCCCTAACCCAACCCTGAACCCTCTCCCACACCCTAATTCCCTCCCAGACCCCACACCCCAACCCTGAGCCCCTACTCTGAGCCCAAGCCCTGAGCCTGCTCGAGCACCCTAAATCCCTTCTAGATGGTAGACCCCCACAGCAAAACCCTGAGCCCCCTCCCAAACCCTAACTTTTGCCTAGAATCCATACCCCAGCCCTGAGCCCCCTCTCACACCCTAATTCCCTCCCAGACCCCGCATTCCCACCCCAACCTCCTGCCCTGAGCCCCCTCCCACACTCCAAACCCCTTGGCCCCAGCCTGGAGCCACCTCCTGCATCCCTAAGGCCTCATCCCCAGCCCCACCCTACAGCCTGCACCCCCAGTTGGATCCCTCACCCCTCCCACACCCACCCTCATGTCTCAGTCTTCTCCCACATACTGAACCCCTCATTTTTGGCCCTACCCTGGAGCCGAGGGGCCCCACAAAATCTAATAGCCCCAGGACCCCAGAAGAGTTAATCCAGCCCTCGAAGGAGTACTGCAGAAAAGGATCTAGGGGTTGTAGTGGATCGCAAACTAAATATTAGTCGGCATTGTAATATTGTTGCAAAAACAGTGAACATCATTCTGTGACTCAAGTATTGCGACCAGTTTAGGGCACCAGACTTCAGAAAAAATGTGGATAAAGCCCAGGGGGCAGGAACAAAAATTATTAAAGGTTTAGAACACATGATCTATGAGGGAAAAGAGGAAAAAACTACATGTTTCATCTGGAGAAGAGAAGGAAGAGGGACATGATAACAGTCTTCAAGTAGGTAAAAGGTTGTTTTAAAGAAGAAGGTGATAAATTGTTCTCCTTAACCGCTGAGGACAGGACAAGAAGTAATGAGCTTAAATTGCAACAAGGGAGATTTAGTTTAGACGTTAGGAAAAGCCCCCTGTCAGGGTGCTTAAGCACTGGAATAAATTGCCTATGGAAGTTGTGGAATCTCCATCACTGGGGATTTTTAAGACCAGGTTAGACAAACACCTGTCAGGGATGGTCTAGATAATACTCACTCCTGCTTCAGTGCAGAAGCCTGACCTATATAACCTATCAGTGTCCCTTCCAGTTCTACATTTCTATGATTCTGTGATTGACTTCCATGGAGTATTGTTGCTTTACACCGTCTGAGGATCTGTCCCTGCATTTCCTGCCCTAAGCTGTCTCTCAGAAGATGAGAGTTTTTGCCCTGAGCCCAGCTCTGCCTGTGTCACTGTGCTCTCACTGCACAGAGGTAGCTGCCTGAGTCCCCCAGCTGGGAGCCGGTGATGTGCAGAGAGCTGCGTTTCCCATCTTCCAGGGGCTGCCCCACGAACCGCTGCTCGGTAGCGTTGTCCTGAGGGCTCACGGCCAGCAGGTAGGTCAGGTCTCGCCCAGGGAGCTGCTGGTACCAGTGGAAGGTTTGGTACTTGGTGGTGAACGCGCAGGACATGGTGACAACCTCCCCTTCCCAAGTAGCCAGCGACTGGGGGCTCTGATCCACTTGGGCTTCGCAGCAGGAGACTGGAGAGAAACAAAATATCAGTTAAAATATTCAAGTGTAGGTGAGAGTGTGTTACTTTGCCTGTCTACCTATCTGACCATTCTTCCCTATGTGCTATCTCCCTATCCTTCCCTCTGAAGCACCTTTCCGTCCATCCATTGACCCATGCACCCTATCTCTCTCCACCTAGAATCTTCCCCAGTCTGAAAAGAGGCAAGAAATGCTAACAAAGAACCCCGGGACAAGATGACTCTGTAATTAGATCAGGCACGGAGTGTGTCCCATTGGCAGCCCCCTCTTTCCCATATATAGGTGGTGTAACTCTGAATCAAACAGAGCAGGGAACTGAATCACATACGTCTCCACTCATTTCTGCCTCAATGTCCGACAAGCGAAGCAGCTGCCTTGGAGGAGCCCAGAGTGTTCTGAGCAGAAACTTACAGTACAAAGGAAGAAAGACCCAGGGGATTTGCAGTCTCATGATTCCCAGGGCGGTGAGGTGAATTTCTGAGACCGGTAGCAGCCGGGCACTGAGGTGCAATGGTGCCTGGCTCATCTCGGCCTGATGTTTTCTTATGCTCAGACACATCATGTGACACCTCCCAGCCTAGGATCCTGTAACTGCCGCCGCTCGCTCCTGCACAAGCTCAGCTGCCTTCTCGGAGCTGTACAATCACAGCGTAGACAAAAGCACCCAGCACGAGGGGCTTCCTTGGCAGTATCTGAACAGCACCCGCTGCGATGTCCAGTGGCTATAATGTTAGCCAAGGCCTGGGTTCGAGTCCTTCCTCCACCACAGACATTCTGGATGGCTTTCAGCAAATCACTCAGGGCCACGTTTTTAAAGGGTGGCCCAGTGGGGTTTTCAAATACACCCAGGACCCCTGACACCCATTGATTTCAAAGGGTGTTTGGCACCGAGGCACTTGTGAAAAATCCCACCAGGTACTTAAAGCCCTTTAAAAATCTGTCCTTTTGTTCCTCAGATCCCCAGCCATAAAATGGGGGTAACTTTCCCACCTAACACGGGTATTGTGTGGACCAATAAAGTGATGATTGTGAGGTGGATAGACACTGTGATAATATGGCCAGAGAAATACCCAATGCAGGCAGTTTTAGGCTGCAATGGTCAAAGATTTGTGAGGGAGTTTGTAGCCCAATTTCCCTTGAATTCCACAGGGAGCTGAGCTCCTAATTCCCTTGGGCTCCTTTGAAAATATTTTAAAAGCGCTTTTGTCCCATCCCACCCCCCCCCCCGACCCAACCCCTGCAGTATCTCAGCACCAGACAGACATGAATGGATTTAGCCTGGGATTTTCAAAGGAACCAAAGGGATTTAGGAACCCATGTCCTGTTGCATTTCAGTGACATTTGGCCACCTAGCCTCACAATGGCACATTTCTTGAGTTTTTATGAAGTTAAGGAGTCTAGCAATAGTTATTCTCAGTCAGAGGAAACAAGGGGACAGATTTTCAAATATTTCTGATATCAAGAAGGCCAGAAATGACCAGGTTGCAGCAGACAAACAAATGTGTGTGTAAAAAGAAAAGGAGTACTTGTGGCACCTTAGAGACTAACCAATTTATTAGAGCGTAAGCTTTCGTGATCTACAGCTCACTGATGAAGTGAGCTGTAGCTCACGAAAGCGTATGCTCAAATAAATTGGTTAGTCTCTAAGGTGTCACAAGTACTCCTTTTCTTTTTGCGAATACAGACTAACACGGCTGTTACTCTGAAATGTGTGTGTGTGTATGAGAGAGAGAGAGAGAGAGAGAGAGAGAGAGAGAGAGAGAGAGAGAGAGAGAGTTGTGTGCAGGACTTTGAGAGAGTGCATTTATGTTTGATCTGCATGTGTGAGTGAGTTTGGGATGTGTGTGAGTGTGTGTGTCACTTTATGGTGTGTGAGTGAGAGAATTTGAAGGTTGTGTATGAGTGATTGTGTGGCTGTTTGTTGTATGTAAGAGAAAATTTGGTATATGTGTTATTCTGGGAGTGTGTGACTTGTTTGTGCATGTGAATTGTGAGTTCACTTATGTAGAAGTGTGTGTGTGTGTGTGAGAGAGAGACAAAGAAGAAAGAGAGTAACATCTGATGAAGTGAGCTGTAGCTCACGAAAGCTCATGCTCAAATAAATTGGTTAGTCTCTAAGGTGCCACAAGTACTCCTTTTCTTTTTGTGAGTGTGTGTGACAGAGATTTTGTGTTTGTGTCTGTGTCCGTGAAACACATAAGTAGTTATGTGTCTAAATGACATTTCAATGTCCAGGCTGAAATAAGGATGTGCCTTTATATTTGGTAGTAAAACAGTGGTGAAAACTCCTGCGCAAATTTTCATTAGTTCCTGCAGCTGTCAAAGTGCAACGCAATGGTCACCAGATGGCAGCACGTGACCACAAGCCTGTTTGTTTGCTTTCAGAACAGGGTTTGCCACATTTTTATTACATTTTCTTTTCAGATCAACCCAGCAGGGCCTGAGGGATTTCTGTTACTTCGCTCTCGGTTTTAGGTGATGGGGAACCGTGCACTTTCAATGCAGTTTGTAGTTCCTGTGATTTGAACATGCAGGCTGAGAGTTTGAAACTAGCCCAAGAGAAAAAGATGCCCGATTCCCATTAAAATTCATGCAGCTTGAGTATCCACATTTCCAAAGCAGCCTAAGGGATGCCCAAATACTTTTGAATTTGAATGGAAGTTGATCCTCTAAATCCTCTAGGGCTTTTTGAGAATGCCAGCCTCAGTATAAATCTGGGAGTTCTCTTTCCAGGAATAACTGAGCTCCTCTGACCATACCATGATGTTTGCCCCTGTGCAGAGCCCTAAGTGCCAGTTGAGTCCAGAAGTGAGGGTTAGGTGTCCCTTGGGTTAAATGTCAACCCGGGATGGAATTTCAACTAGGGTTTTCAAAGGAGCCTAGGGGAATTAAATGCCCAGCAACCATTAGTTTTGAATAGATCCACAAGGAACCCATCCCATACTTCGCCAGCCCACAGTGAGATATTAATAGATTGATTGATGGATAGATCCTAAAGTGAGAAGAGACCTTTGTGATCATCTAGTCTGACCTCCTGCTTTAACACAGGCCAGAGAAGGATACTCAGGGATACCCGCACCCAGCCCATATCTTGTGGCTGACCTAGAGGAAAGACACCCAGTCTTGATTTGAAGACTTCAAATGATGGAGAATCCACCATGTCCCTGGGTCAGTTGTTTCAGTGTTTAATTACCCTCACTGTTAAAAATGTGCACTTTCTTTCTAGTCTTAATTTGTTTCACTCCGGCTTCCAGCCATGGGATCTTATTCTGTTTTTGTCTTGTTCCATCTCCTCTTTGCGGCGAATTTCTGAGTACCATTGTGGTGCCCCCTTTTCCCAGAAATCAGGAAGAGGTTTTCATCTCCAGAAACCCAACCGTGGCAGGTCTCACCCCACTTCATAGCCCTCCCTCCACCCCCACACCCCTTTCCTGCCCGTGCTCGCCTCCTAACTTCACCTGCAGGAGTCAGTTTCTTACAGTAGTTGGAGAGGTGTCAAGCTTTTGTTCAGGGCTCCCTATGAATTTCAACACAGTGTCTCTCCTGAAAGTGCAGAAGTACATGGCCGCGTCCCCCAACTCCAGAGCTGTGATCCTCATACTGACAGAGCGTCTGGACTTCTCCAAATTAACAGAGAATCTCTCCCCGGCCTCATTCCTCTTTGTTCCTCCAGAATGTTGCCAAGAAAGGAAAAGAAGGCTTTCCCCAGGGGGCTGTTTGTACCAATACAAATAATAACTGCTAGCAGCTGTTTCATAAGTGCAGTCCAGGGAAACGGACTCGCGCTCCACCCCTGACACTGAAGGCTGGGTCTGAGTTACAGCATCTTCCATGCTGGAGCCTGGCACAAGGAGAGGGGGAAAGAGAGGTTAGTCGGAGGATGCTGTCACTGAGGGGAGTTCTTTGTTCAAGGAGTTTTTAAGGATCTGCAGGGATTTCATGGAATCATAGAAAAGTCAGGCTGACCTCAAGAGGTCGTGCAGTGCTCCCCCCCGACCATGAGACCACCCCTGACAGGTGTTTGTCTAACCTGATCTTCAAACCCTCCAACGATGGGGATTCCACAGCTTCCCTACTTAATCTGTCTGGAGCTCAACTCTCCTTATAGTTAGAAAGGTTTTCCTAACATCTAATCTAAATCTCCCTTCCTGCAAACTAAGCCAGTTATTTCTTGTCCCACACTGTGGACATGGAGAACAGATCACCCTCCCCTTTATTTAGATTCCCAGAATCCATTGAAATTCAATTCCAGTGGGATTTGGGCACCTAAATGCCTGCCTGAGAGCATCCCTTATTGCAGAAGAGGAGGGGGAAGGAAGAGGAAGAGGAGGAGGAGGAGGAGGAGGAGGAAGGTCTGTTTAATCTCTCGGCACCAGTAATGAAGTGGGAGGCATGTGGAGAATCTTTCAGAAATGGGATTTGGAATTGTACTCACTGAAAAGCCAAATCAGCACAATGGCTGAGCCCGGGATCGTGACCATCCCCCCAGCGTCTCGGCTCTTCTGCAGGGCGCCCCCGCTTTTCTCTCCAGCCAGCCTGGGAGAGAGTCACCCAGGTGGCAGCTCTTCTCCTCCACCCGCAGCCCTGGGCGGAGGGAGGCGAGAGAGCCGGTGTCTAAATGGTGAAGGTCAGACATCAGGCAGTGATGTCACAGCTGGAGGTGGGGCCAAGCATGAGCCTCCCCTCCCCTCAATACCTGCCCTGCCGCTGAGCCCACAGGTGCTGGAACTAAGGGTGCTGGGGGGAGAGCGGGGGCTGCTGCACCCCCTGGCTTGAAGTGGTTTCCATCAGATCCAGGGTTTACAGTTTGGTTCAATGGTTCTCAGCACTCCACTGTACACATTGTTCCAGCGCCCCTGGCTGAGCCCCCACATGCCTCACCGCGTATCAGGGGCTGGCAGGAGAACTCGGCCACGGGACACCAGAGGCTGGAATAAACTGGTGCGCCCTGTCTATGGAGAGCCACGCTGACTGTGCTGCGGTGCCTTCTGGAGGAGAACAGCCCGAACCGCAGCCGGACCCAGGGCCAGCCGGAAACTGACCCATCATCTCTGTCCCAAGGGAGCTGCGCTTCCCAAAAGCTGGGGGCATTTTTCCCTTCGCTGCCGGTGGATTTTTCCATGGCTGCAATGGTGGATGATGCCAGGTTGTCCAGAGAAGGGACAAATGGTAAAATTCCATTTCCTAAAGAAAAATTCCCCTCCAGGGTTTACCTGTTGTTTTTAATGTTTGTGGTCATATGTTTTAAGGAGTATCAAGTGGGAAAGAAAAGCACTAGGGACTCTAGGCCCTACATCTGGTTACATCAGTGTAAACCCACAGCAGTGCCAATAAAGTCACTGTAATTGATAAGCAGTGTGGTCTGGTGGATAACCAGCTGGAACGGGGTTCAGGGCTGCTAGGTTCTATCCCCAGCTGTCTGACCTTGAGAAACCCCCTTCCCTACTTTCAGTCTTTCTCTGTCTTGCCCATAGAGCTTGTGAACTCTTTCGGGGCAGAGACTTTCTCTGTGTTTATGTACAGCAGCTGGGGATTTGACCCCTTGACTCTAGCTAAGCTATGATTCATTCACACCAGCTGGGGATCTCTGCACCAGCATCTCCCCCACCAAGCTGCTTTGCAGAGAATGAGGGTTTTTACGCTAAGCCCAGCTTGGCTTGCTGTGCCTCCACCCCACACAAGTAGGGGCCTGAGTCCCCCAGCTGGGAGTCTGAGCTCTGCCAAGAGCTGCTTTTCAAATCCTCCAGGTGCTCACCCATGAACCACTCATCAGTGACTGTCTCCCTAGCATTGACAGTCACCAGGCAGCCAACCCTCTCCAGGGGAGCTGCTGGTACCATCGGAAGGTTTGGTAAGCGCTGGTGTAAGTCCAGGTCACGGTGGAGATGTCTCCTTCCCAAGCAGCCCATGACTCGGGTCCCTAAATCGACAAGGCCTCACAGCAGGACACTGCAGGGAAATACAATGATAGCATTAGAACGACGTATGTCAGAGTGTTACAGTACCTGTCTAACGTAATGTCTGTCTGTCTCCCAGAAGCTGGGAATGGGCAACAGGGGATCAGAATCACTTGCTGATTATCGGTTCGGTTCAGTCCCTCTGGGGCACCTGGCATTGGCTGCTGTCAGAAGACAGGATACTGGGCTAGATGGACCTTTGTTCTGACCTAGTACGGCTATTCTTATGTCTCTCTCCCAGTCTATCTGTGTATCTTTCTTTCTTCTGTTGCCTCTCTCTAATTTCTTAATTCTCCTATCTACCCATGTCCATCTGTCCTTCCTTCTGAACCATCTATCCATACATCAATCTGTTGTAAAATGCAATTTCCATATCTTTCCATCTCTCTCTCTCTCGCTTTCTCTTGATGCCCTTCTGAAGTCTTGAGAAAAGGAGGTAAAAATGCCAACAAATGTTCCAAATCATTACAAATAATGAAATAGGACAGTGACACGTCCAGCTGGCAGCCCCCTCTCTCTTTATGTGTGCAGTACCTCCTAATCATCCTAAACCCCGAGTGAAATGCTGCCTCAGCCATTTCCGGTTCAACATCCCACAAGCGAAGTAGCTGGGTTGGAAGAGGCCAGAGTTTTCTGAGCAGAAACTTACAGCAGAAGTGAAGAAAGACCCAAAGGCATTTTCAGCCTCATGGCTCTAACATGAGTGGTGTTACTTTACTAGTACCTGAGACATTCAAAGCACAGAGATACACTGGCTCCCTGTCTCATCTCTGCCTGAGTTTTTGCACCTCAGGCTCATCACCTGACACATAAACCAGGTTGAGGTTCCATATCTGCCTCTGCTTGCTAGGCACCAAGCTGAACTGGTTACCCATTGGACCAGCCTATCTAATGAGGTCCTTGGGTCACATTCTGCTTTGTCTCCTTCCAGCTCTCCCCTTTGTGGTGAATTTCTGAGCACAGTTGTGGTGCAGATTCCCAGAAATCAGTTAGAGGTTTTCATCTCCAGGAAGCCAGCTGCAGCAGTTCCCTTTCCCCCTACATACACACACACACACACCCCTTTCCTGTCTGTGGTCTCCTTCTAACTTTGCGTGAAGGAGTCAGTTTCTCAGGGAAGGAGAAAGCTGTAGGGGTTTTGTGCAGGGCTCCCTGTTAATCACATCACCGTGTGTCTCTATTGAAAGCACAGAAGTACATGGCTGAGTCCCTCAGCTCCAAACCCGTGATCCTCAAACTGATGGAGCTTTCGGATTTCTTGAAGTCCACAGAGACACTCTCCCCAGCCTCGTTCTTCTTTAATCCATCGGAATATTCCCAAAGTAGGAAAACAAGCTTTTCTGCTCCATGTTGTTTGTACCAATACAAAGAATAATAGCTAGCATCCATTTCATAAGCGCAGTCCAAGGTCACAGACCCACTCTCCACACCCGACGCCGCCGACTGGGTCTGTGTTACCGCATCTTCCATGCTGGAGCCTGTTACACAGAGTGGGTGAGGGAGAGGTCAGTCGTAGAATGTTGCCCCTGACTTGATTTATGGAGCGCATCCCTTATTGATTATCCTGATGATGATAATAATCTTCTTCGTCATCTTCATCTTGGATCAGGCACTGACACTTATTTTCTTGGCAGAGCACCTACCCCAAGGTAGAAATCATTGGCTGTTGCTGCTGATTAATTCTTGGCAAATATTTATTAATTATTAAATATTATTATATAGTATTATTATTTTATTACTAGTCCAACCCCACAATCAGTTTTACTCAGATTCCCAGTGATTTCCATTGGAACGTTTTACCCATGGGAAGAATGGCCCAAGGACTGGGCAGCATTGTGATATTTTCCCATTACATAAGAACGGCCATAGCGGGTCAGACCAAAGGTCCATCTAGCCCAGTATCCTGCCTTCCGACAGTGACCAACACCAGGGGCCCCAGAGGGAATGAACAGAATAGGTTATCATCAAGTGATCCACCCTCTTCATCCAAGGTTTACCAAACTTTCAGGCTGAAATTTTTCAAAGGAGCAGAAGAGAACTAGGTACCCAAAACCTCCCTTTGAAAATCCCTGCTCAGTTCACCGAGTCTCCCCAACCTTTACTTCTAGTCGAGTCTATTCTGGCTCTGAGTTAAGAAGATTCCAACTGTAGAGTCTCTATTTACCAAGTAATACCAAAGCGGTCACAGCCCAGTGTAGGTTTTGTTCCTTCATAATGAAAAGATTTTCCTCCTGCCTCAGTATCACACTTCTCTCTTCTTCTGCACCAGAAGTCGTGTTAGCTCTCAGGCTGCTGCATGGCCCTCGACATGACAACTGACATGTCTGTGACTTCTCTGCTGCAGAAAAGCAAAGAGTGTTTCCTGATTGATTGTAGATTGCCAGCAGACCCAAACTTCCTGGCAGAGTTAACCACTGATTGAGTGACACCACCACCCCACTGGCAGATTGCAATCAGAACTGGCTAAAAGGGCGGGAACTGGGTGTGCTTTGTTCCAGGTGAGCCTTAAGTGGGCCTGACTGCAGAAAAAGCCAGTCAGTTGAGAACCAGCTGAGCAGCGAACAGCAGAGCAGCTAACAAAAGGAGTTTGCCTGGGAGTTCACCTGGGGAGAGCCCACTGAGGCTTACATCTTGCCGGATTCTCTGAGTAATTACTACAATTCCTGAGGAAGCTCGTAGAAGGAAGGTAATATGGATGGGGGGTGTTCAGCTGTTGTGACCTGTACTGGATGTGCCATGTTTGTCTTTCTTCCACAGGACAGATGCGACTTTGTCTGTACAAAGTGCAAGCTGGTCTCCATACTGGAAGAGAAGGTTCAAGGTCTGGAGCAACAGGTATTGACCCTGCATTGCATAAGAGAAACTGAAGATTTCCTGGACAGACGTCAGGATAGGCTTCTACGGGCACAAGGTTCTGAAGATTCAGAGCAGGCTGCACTGCGGGGACAGAAGGATGGTGAAGAAATTTGGCAGCATGTGACCTCCAGAAGAAGAAAGGGGAGCGTCCATGTATCAGCAGGGCAGATACAGGTAAGTAACCATTTTCATGTTCTCTCCACAGGTACTAATGCGGAGAGTGGACCAGATGATACGTCTGAGGGAAGGGAGCAGAAAGAGACTCCGCCGATTGGAAGACATAAGATGCACTGTCGTAGGGTTCGGGGTTTCACGACCACCTCTCCCAAGAGAAGGAGGCGGGTGGTGGTGGTCGGGGACCCTCTCCTCAGGGGGACTGAGTCATCTATCTGCCGCCCCGACCGAGAAAACCGAGAAGTCTGCTGCTTGCCAGGAGCTAAGATTCATGATGTGATGGAGAGACTGCTGAGACTCATCAAGCCCTCAGATCACTACCCCTTCCTGCTTCTCCACATGGGCACCAATTATACTGCCAAGAATGACCTTGAGCGGATCACTGCAGACTACATGGCTCTGGGAAGAAGGATAAAGGAGTTTGAGGTGCAAGTGGTCTTCTCGTCCATCCTCCCCATGGAAGGAAAAGGCCCGGGTAGAGACCGTTGAATCATGGAAGTCAACGAATGGCTATGCAGGTGGTGTCGGAGAGAAGGCTTTGGATTCTTTGACCATGGGATGGTGTTCCAAGAAGGAGTGCTAGGCAGAGACGGGCTCCACCTAACGAAGAGAGGGAAGAGCATCTTCGCAAGCAGGCTGGCTAACCTAGTGAGGAGGGCTTTAAACTAGGTTCACTGGGGGAAGGAGACCAAAGCCCTGAGGTAAGTGGGGAAGTGGGATACTGGGAGGAGGCATGAGCAGGAGCGTGTAAGAGGGGAGGGCTCCTGACTCATACTGAGAAAGAGGGACAATCAGCAGGTTACCTCAAGTGCCTATATACAAATGCACGAAGCCTGGGAAACAAGCAGGGAGAACTGGAAGTCCTGGCACAGTCAAGGAATTATGATGTGATTGGAATAACAGAGACTTGATCGGATAACTCACATGTCTGGAGTACTGTAATGGATGGATATAAGCTGTTCAGGAAGGACAGGAAGGGTAGAAAAGATGTGGGAGTTGCACTGTATGTAAGAGAGCAGTATGACTGCACAGAGCTCAAGTATGAAACTGCAGAAAAACCTGAGAGTCTCTGGATTAAGTTTAGAAGTGTGAGCAACAAGGGTGATGTCGTAGTGGGAGTCTACTATAGACCACCAGACCAGGGGGATGAGGTGGATGAGGCTTTCTTCCAGCAACTCGCAGAAGTTACTAGATCGTAGGCCCTGGTTCTCATGGGAGACTTCAATCACTCTGATATCTGCTGGGAGAGCAATACAGCGGTGCACAGGCAATCCAGGAAATTTTTGGAAAATGTAGGGGACAATTTCCTGGTGCAAGTGCTGGAGGAACCAACTAGGGGCAGAGCTCTTCTTGACCTACTGCTCACAAACCGGGAAGAATTAGTAGGGGAAGCAAAAGTGGATGGGAACCTGGGAGGCAGTGACCATGAAATGGTCGAGTTCAGGATCCTAACACAAGGAAGAAAGGAGAGCAGCAGAATACAGACCCTGGACTTCAGAAAAGCAGACTTTGACTCCCTCAAGGAACTGATGGGCAAGATCCCCTGGGAGAATAACATGAGGGGGAAAGGAGTCCAGGAGAGCTGGCTGTATTTTAAAGAATCCTTATTGAGGTTACAGGGACAAACCATCCCGATGTGTAGAAAGAATAGTAAATATGGCAGGCGACCAGCTTGGCTTAACAGTGAAAACCTTGCTGCTCTTAAATATAAAAGAGAAGCTTACAAGAAGTGGAAGGTTGGACAAATGACCAGGGATGAATATAAAATATTGCTCGGGCTTGCAGGAGTGAAATCAGGAAGGCCAAATCACACCTGGAGTTGCAGCTAGCAAGAGATGTTAAGAGTAACAAGAAGGGTTTCTTCAGGTATGTTAGCAACAAGAAGAATGTCAAGGAAAGTGTGGGCCCCTTAATGAATGAGGGAGGCAACCTTGTGACAGAGGATGTGGAAAAAGCTAATGTACTCAATGCTTTTTTTGTCTCTGTCTTCGCGAACAAGGTCAGCTCCCAGACTGCTGCACTGGGCAGCACAGCATGGGGAGGAGGTGACCAGCCCTCTGTGGAGAAAGAAGTGGTTTGGGACTATTTAGAAAAGCTGGACAAGCACAAGACCATGGGGCCGGATGCGTTGCATCCAAGAGTGCTAAAGGAGTTGGTGGATGTGATTGCAGAGCCATTGGCCATTATCTTTGAAAACTCATGGTGATTGGGGGAGGTCCCGGATGACTGGAAAAAGGCTAATGTAGTGCCCATCTTTAAAAAGGGAAGAAGAAGGAAGGGAATGCTGACAGCCCAAGGCTCCCCAGTCAAGTACGGGCCCCAAATCCTCCGGCTCCTAAAAGCTGTACAACTCCCCTCGGAAGTGGCAGTGGTACACTGTAAAGCCCATCAAAAAAAAAACCAAAATGTGGCCAAAGGTAACGCCCGGGCAAATAAAAAGGCTAAGCATGCTGCCACCCTGCCATCCCCGCAGGCTGAGAACGCCCATATGCATGCCCTTATCCCATCAGTAGGGGAGCTTCCAACCCCTCAGTACTCTGGGGAGAAAAAACAGCTAACTGACAAACTCAATCTCCGGGAAAAGGAGGGATGGCTCCATTCCCCGAAAGAAAAGGTCCTCTTACCAAAGGGCCTAATCCGGCCAGTGCTGCAAAAACTACATCAAACCACTCATGCTGGCAGGAAAACACTTATCCAGCTAATGGAAAAATACTTTATCACTTCCGGACTCCGACCCCTGGCTGCCCAGGTACAAGCAGACTGCTTAGTCTGCCAAAAGAATAACCCCCGACCGGGACATCCTGTGCCACCAGCTGCCCTGGAACCCACTCCGGGCCCCGGACAAGTGTGGCAAATAAACTTTACTGAGTTTCCCCGGACTCAAGGGTTCAAATATCTCCCTGTTATAGTGGATCGGTTCAGCGAATGGCCAAAAGCCTTCCCATGCCGTAACTGCACTGCCAGGACAGTGGCCCTCAAGTTTGTTAAGGAGATCATTCCTCGCTTTGGACTCCCCCTGTAGATGGAATCTGACAACGGGACACAATTCACGTCAAAAATCATTCAAAGCATCTCACATGCCTTACAGATCCCCTGGAAACTCCATACGCCCTGGAGACCGCAAGCCAGTGGTGTAGTAAAGCGTACCAATCAGACCCTTAAACAGCATCTCTCAAAAGTGTGCCAAGAAGCCTCACTGCGATGGCCTGATGCTTTGCCCCTCGTCCTACTCCATATCCACGTTCTCCCAAAGGGTAGATTAGGGCTCAGTCCCTTTAAAATTATGTTTAAAAGGGCATGGCCCATGAATGGCACCCCGGTTCTGTCAGGGGAATAAAAGTTGGGTAATGGTTTTTTGTCACAGTATATGTGTTCCCTGTCTGCTGTTCTCTTGTCTCTTCACAGGTATACCAAGGATTCCCAGCCTCTTCCCTTGGACTCTCCCGTTCACTCCTTACAGCCCGGTAACTCTGTGCTTGTTCGCACCTGGAAAGACGAGCCTCTCCAGGAAAAGTGGAAAGGACCCTATACCGTCCTGCTGATCTCCCATACAGCAGCAAAAATCAAAAAACACAAGAACTAAATCCATCACTCTCGTCTGAAGGCAGTACCTGCCCCCTCGTCAGCAGAACAGTGGACCGTCCAACCTGCTGACTCCTCATCTAGTGACGATCTCGGGCTAAAGCTACTGTTTAAAAAACACAAATAGCGGGCACCTTAATGCTAAAATGGGCCCACCCAGGTACTAAAGACCCTGGGTTAAAAAAACTCTGGTAATAATTAATTGGGTAACATTGTTATTCTTTGTATTGGTATTTCCAAATTGTGCATATCGGAAGCATAACTCCTTTGTTTTGCTTGCGCACCATGTTGCTACTTTAACAAACCAGACTAATTGCTGGGTGTGTGCTCCAACTCCACTATCCCCCAAAACGGGAATGCCCCTTGACATGCTGCCCTTGACCCTAGCAGAATTAGCCACCACCAAAAAGCAAAAAAAAACAAACTCACCATTCTAAAACAAAACCTCTTTACAGCAAGCCACCTATCAGAACCAAAAATATTCAGTTGCAGTACTCACTAAAAAAGTGTTATGTTTTACCCAAAATCAATCTAATCACTATAAGCATCCTATAAAAAAAAGCTCCTGTGTTATTACACAATAAGCTAATAAATATTAAATAAAAACCAAAAGGGAAGGCCAACGGTGTAAGTGTAATGGTTCCTCCCCTTTTAAAAAAACACTTACAAATAATCTTACCACAAAAAAGGGGTTTAAAAATGTAACTTGCCGTCCAGTTAATATCTCCAATGTAGCAAGCCCAAGTGAGAAAACTCAGAGCCAAGGCTGTTGAGTGTTCTCAAAGGGGGGAGTTGTTGGGAACACTGGGGCATGGCCACTAGGTATCTCGAGGGGATGAAAAACCACGAGTGTCGATAAAGCCCCCTCGCACTAGGCCCCGGTGTCCTTGCCCCCCCCACCCTCCTGCCTGGAGGCACTCGCAGCAGCTCTGTGTGCTAGGCCCAAGTGTCCTTGGCCCCCCCACCTGGAGGCACACACAGCAGTTATGCTAAAAATCTGCAACAGTATGTTGCAGAGTCAGACTGCCTGAAACTAAGCAAGGCCAAACAGGGGAGATATAAAAAAACAATGCTGAATAAAGCAGCTTTATGTATAGTTTAACAAATAATACAAAGAATCAGGGAACTAGCTGGAAACTGAATTGGCTGGCTATATGGATACTTAAAGCAGCTTGCTATTAAATAAGTATGCTAAAAAAAAAATGTATAAAAGCCTGTGTAACTTCCTGCTCTGTTGTGCAGGATTTGAGATTTTATTCTCCCTGTACCTTTTTGCAGCTGCAAATAAACTTTTCTGCTTCTCCACCCCGTTGTAATTATTGGGTGTAGCACACCGGGTAACCAACCACTCAAGCTGTTGTTCAGCCTCTCGGCACTGGGTGCCGGCAACACTTAGACTGTAGGGTAGGTTCCTGTGGGGAGGGGGGGTCCCTGAGATAGGGCCTGCAACAGGAGACAGAGACCCAGGCTGCTCCTGAGGGGGATCCCTGAGATTGGGCCCGAAAGAAGAGAGGAGTTCCTCGGAGCTTAACTGCTGGAGTCCCTGGGGAAGGGAAGCGGCAGGACATTATGCTGGGCAAGAAGAGAGAGAAGAGGAAGCAGGGCCAAGAAGCAGAGGACTTCAGTGGGCCCAGAGGAGGCAGGGGCAGAAAAGCTGTTTGGACAGTTGCTGAGGACGTTAATTTGCCCCATTTGTTAGCCCAGAAAGGGGAGTGAACTGCTGAATGACTTGGCTGGAGCCCAGAGAAAACACAGCCGGGAATGGACCCGGCGGCCAAGGAAGTAGCCAGGCAAAGTCCCCTGCCACGTCAGACCCGGACACGAGAGGTGAAGTCTCCGGCATAGAAGCATCGACCGCTCCCTGGGGCTCCTGGGGAAATGCTGCCTTCATGGCCAAGGTCAAAGCGCCTCCGGTAGAGCTGGGAGCCGAAACCACGTTTCCTCGGTCCCCCCCCCCCCCCACGCCCTAACCAGGGAGCCTCCCCCTCAGCAGGGCTATAAACTCCTGTCCCCGTCTGCCCACGGGCCTCTGTCCCACACCGCCCGGCGCGCCCCCAGCGCCCCGCAGCCCCCTCCCGGGTCACACCCACAGTTACTGTACAGGCTACGCTGCCCCCTGTGTCACTGGGTCTCCACGGCGCAGAGGTAGCGGGCGGTGTCCCCCAGCCGGCAGCCGCGGATGTGCAGGGAGCTCCGCTTCTGCCCCGGATCGTGATCCGCAGTGAAATTCGGTTCTTGTGTCTGGTTCCCCTTGCCGAACAGCATCAGCAGGAAAAGGGGCCGCTCCCCGGGAGCCTGCCGGAACCAGTGTAAACTTTGGATAGCGCTGGAGTAAGTGCAGGTCACGGTGCCATTCTGCCTCTCGGAGACATCCAGCCACTCCGGGCTCTGCTCCACAGAGAGCTGCCCGCTGGCCACTGGGAATAACGGAGACAAGGGGGAAGCAAGTCAGAAGCTGCCATGAGCCACCTGCCCCCGGGAACCGCGGGGTGGGGTGGGAAGAGAGACAGGCTGCGGACCGACCGATCTCTCCATTTCACTCCCTTGTTCCCCACCACACAGTCAATGAAATCCAGCCCCAGCTCCCTGCTAGTAACCAGGGGTTCTGTCTCCCCAGCCCTTACCCCACAGGTGCATTAGCTGGATCACCCACGACAGCCCCCGCGGCCTCCCCATCCCTGCGCTCACTGACACCCCAGGGCGCAGGGACGCTGCTGGGTTGTCCCTGGGGCCGGCACGTGTGTTGGGGTCTCCTGTGCTGGAGGGATCGGACACGTCCTTCTCCCCCCTCCTGTGCCCAGCCAATCAGCGACCAGCCCCTTATCTCCCGTCACAGCCGTGCGTCCCTGTGCGCAACCTTAGTGTGTTGGTTACACTGCTAAACGCTGACCCCTAGTGGCCAAATCCGTACCTCAGGTCGCAGTAGAGCATCCTCTTGGACCCTCCCCCAGCGTGACAGAAAATCCTTTCAGTTGGGTGATTTCCCCTCACAAAGGAATTGAGTGCAGATCCCAGTGGAAATATATCACTTGCTTCACAGTTCTCAAACGATCCTAAGGGAGTTAGGCACCTAGATATCATATTATTTGGGCACCTAATTCTCATAAGATGTTCTGAAAATCACTTCCTCTTTTCCTGGCTCTGCCACTGTCTTCCTCTGCTACCTTGTCTGTACAGTGAGACTGAACCTGGCCGTGGCTTTATCAGCCACCACCGTATAAATTTGAACTAAGAGGTCGATTTCGTAGTGGGCTGGGGGAACCCGACTTCCTTAAGCTCCCTGGGGAAAGCTCGTCTCAGTAGCTTGCCCAAGGTCACGCAGAGTTAAGAAAGATTGTATTGAAAGATGCCCAGGCGGATAGAAAGAAAATCCCGTGGGTGAAGGGATAGATACATCTATAGCCCGAGAGCTGGGAATGGGGGATACAGAGCGGGAAACTGACCCCTGGGTTCAGGAGATCTACCCCATCCCTTAACCACCAGACCAACCCTCCTCTCCCCAGAGCTGTAAATCCTTTCCCCCAGCTCTATGAGGCTAGTCCCACACCGCCCGGCGCGCCCCCAGCGCCCCGCAGCCCCCTCCCGGGTCACACCCACAGTTACTGTACAGGCTACGCTGCCCCCTGTGTCACTGGGTCTCCACGGCGCAGAGGTAGCGGGCGGTGTCCCCCAGCCGGCAGCCGCGGATGTGCAGGGAGCCCCGCTTCTGCCCCGGATCGTGATCCGCAGTGAAATTCGGTTCTTGTGTCTGGTTCCCCTTGCCGAACAGCATCAGCAGGAAAAGGGGCCGCTCCCCGGGAGCCTGCCGGTACCAGTGTAAACTGTTGATGGTTTCCGAGTAAGTGCAGGTCACGGTGCCATTCTGCCCCTCAGAGACATCCAGCCATTCCGGGCTCTGCTCCACAGAGAGCTGCTCGCTGGCCACTGGGAATAACGGAGACAAGGGGGAACCAAGTCAGACGCTGCCCCGAGCCACCTGCCCCCGGCAATCGCAGGACAGGGTGGGAAGAAAGACAGGATGCACTGAATGCATCCGATGAAGTGAGCTGTAGCTCAGGAAAGCTTATGCTCAAATAAATTTGTTAGTCTCTAAGGTGCCACAAGGACTCCTTTTCTTTTTAGGCTGTGGGTGGATAGACTGACCGATCTCTCCATTTCACTCCCTTCTTCCCCACCACACAGTCAATAAAATACAGCCCCAGCTCCCTGCTAGTAACCAGGGGTTCTGTCTCCCCAGCCCTTACCCCACAGGTGCATTAGCTGGATCACCCACGACAGCCCCCGCGGCCTCCCCATCCCTGCGCTCACTGACACCCCAGGGCGCGGGGACGCTGCTGAGTTCTCCTTGGGGCTGGCAGGTGTGTTGGGGTCTCCTCTGCTGTAGGGATCGGACACGTCCTTCTCCCCCCTCGTGTGCCCAGCCAATCAGCGACCAGCCCCTTCTCTCCCATCACAGCCGTGCGTCCCTGCGGAGAACTCCTTCGCTCAGGGCCCTTCACCTTGTGAGGGCTGCCCCCTTGTGGCCAAGTGCATAAGCGGGTGCAGAAATATTTAGTTCTTTTCAAAGGGGAGTCAGGTGCCCAACTCCCATTGACCTCTACCAGAACTGGGTGTTCAAATCCCCTAGGCAGCCATCCTGATTTTACAGAAGTGATTCTTTTTTTACTTCTATTAAAAGTCTTCTTGTAAGGACACTGAATGCTTTTTCATTGTTCTAAGATCCAAGAGTTTGGGTCTGTGGTCACCTATGCAAATTGGTAAGGATTTTTACCAAACCTTCCCCAGGAAGTGGGGTGCAAGGGTTGGGAGAATTTGGGGGGAAAGACGTTTCCAAACTACGTTTTTTCAGGAACCCAGATAAAGTTTGGTGGTGGCAGTGGAAGTCCAAGGGCAAAGGGTAAAATAGTTTGTACCTTGGGGAAGTTTTAACCTAAGCTGGGAAAAGTAAGCTTAGGAGGTTTTCATGCAGGTCCCCACATCTGTACCCTAGAGTTCAGAGTGGGGAAGGAACCTTGACAGGCTGCTACTCTTAAAAATGACTAAGGGACTGGAACACATGAGTTATGAGGAGAGGCTGAGGGAACTGGGGATGTTTAGTCTGCAGAAGAGAAGAATGAGGGGAGATTTGATAGCTGCTTTCAACTACCTGAAAGGGGGTTCCAAAGAGGATGGTTCTAGACTATTCTCAGTGGTGGAAGAGGACAGAACAAGGAGTAATGGTCTCAAGTTGCAGTGGGGGAGGTTTAGGTTGGATATTAGGAAAAACTTTTTCACTAGGAGTGTGGGGAAGCACTGGAATGGGTTACCTAGGGAGGTGGTGGAATCTCCTTCCTTAGAGGTTTTTAAGGCCTGGCTTGACAGAGCTCTGGCTGGGATGATTTAGTTGGGGATTGGTCCTGCTTTGAGCAGGGGGTTGGACTAGATAACTTCCTGAGGTCCCTTCCAATTCTGATATTCAATGATTTTATGACAGCGGGCTCTGTGCCATATTAACCTGGCAACTTACACCTAGTGGGAAAGGTAATTTAGATTTATAAACAGAATAATCAATTAATCAGGTCCCTCCATCATCCCTAAATCCCAGAACAGAAGAATGCAACATTTTCACATTGTTCTGGCAGTCATCACCTCCCCTGGGTTAAGATTCACAAAAGTGACTCGTGATTCTTGGGTGCCCAGCATAAGACACAGTAAAGAGTCTAATTACCAGAGGCAGTGTCCCCAGCCAGCCAGAAAAGAGCTACAGGAATGATTTGAGGTGACTTTAAGACTCTGATCCCAAGAATGACGTGGGCATGGAATTCAGTGTGATCTGTAGCCTAGGCTAATTAGCCTGTAAGGTCTTTGGGACAGGGAATCTCTTGTCCCGTGTTTGGGCAGCGCCTTGCTCAATGGGCTCCTTGTTCATGACTCGGGCTCCCTGGCACTAGGGTAATACAAAAACAACAAGGAGTCCTTGTAGCACTTTAGACACTTGCAAATTTATTTGGGCATAAGCTTTCATGGGCTAAAACCCACTTCATCAGATGCGTGGAGTGCACCCTACAGTAGGGAGTTATAAATACACAGCATATGAAAAGATGAGAGTTGCCTTACCAAGTGGGGGGTCAGTGCTAATGAGCCGATTCAATTTAAGTTGGAATTAGGCAATTCTCAACAGTTGACAAGAAGGTGTGGAAATCACTTTTATAGTGTTAATGAGGCCAGTGTAAACAAGGTGGCTCATTTCAAACAGTTGACAAGAAGGTGTGAGTATTTATCAAGGTGAAATTGGCTTTTGTAAAAACAACAGGGAGTACTTGTGGCACCTTAGAGACTAAAAAATTGATTTAGTTTCTGTAGTGATCCATCCATTCCCAGTCTCTATTCAAGCCTAATTTGATGGTGTCCAGTTTGCAAATTAATTCCAGTTCTGCAGTTTCTCATTGGAGTCTGTTTTTGAAGGTTTTTTTTTTCTTTTTTTGTTGAAGAACTGCCACTTTTAAATCTCAAGTATCAGAGGGGTAGCCATGTTAGTCTGGATCTGTAAAAGCAGCAAAGAGTCCAGTGGCACCTGGGTGGCATTTAAAGAAGTGGATATTCACCCACAAAAGCTCATGCTCCAATACGTCTGTTAGGCTATAAGGTGCCACAGGACGCTTTGCCACTTTTAAATCTGTTATTGAGTGACCAGGGAGATTGAAGTGTTCTCCAACTGGTTTTTGAATGTTGAGCTCAGGAACATCAGTTATAGGGCAATGCTCTAGTTTGTGATTACAAGAATGATTTAAGCCATTCTTGTAATAATTCTTAAAAGGTAACTTTGTCCCAGTCTCTCTGCATCTATCTGGGAAGGAGATTTATGAGTAGATGGCTCTTTAATCTGCCGGACAAAGACATGTAAGACCCAATGGCAGGAGCTGAAACTAGAGAAATTCAGGCTAGAGATAAGGTTCCAGCTCTGTAATGGTGATTAGCCATCGGAGCAACTTTCTTAAGGAAGTGGGTAGATTCTCCAGCTAGGAGTCTTTAAATCAAGACTGGATGTCTTTCTCCAGATCCACACAGAGCATGGGTCCAATGCGGGAATCACTGGTGACATTGTCTGGGGTGCAGGGAGTCAGACTAAATGATCACAGTATTCCCTTCTGCCTTAAAATCTATGAAACAGAGGCACCCAGAATCACTCATCACTTCTGAGAATCTTGGCTCCTGTTATAATCAAAGGGTTTAAAAAGCGGCAGGACTTACAGTAAAGATGAACGACCAGGATCACTAGTAAGGCCCCAGGACACCTCTTCTTTGTGCTCCCTCTCATTTCTGTGACCCATGTCCTAGAAGGGTTCCTGGCCCCTCATGTATTTATCACCTGCAGGCTTCTCCGTCCTCTCCTGGAGCTTTTTAAATCTACTTGCATTTCTCCTGCTTGAGAGGCAAGACACGTCCCCTCTTGCCCTACCAACAGCAAGGCCCGTCCCTCCCAGACAAAACACAAACTCACTGCAGAGACCTATGCAATTAACTTCCTCTCCAATGCACTTCTTTCAAGACGCAACACTGCCCCCAGCAGTTAAAGTCTTTGTACAGGAGGATGGCCACTTTGTTTCACTGGGTCTCCACAGCACAGAAATAGCCAGCTGAGTCGGCAAGCTGAGAACCGTCGATGTGACATGGCTCTGTCTCTCCCTTTCCAAGACCTCAGCTATGAAATCTGGTCCCTGGGTAACGTTCCCATCCTCATACAGGCTCAGCAGCAAGGCAGGACTTTCCCCAGGCAACTGTCTGTACCACCATAAGCAGGACGCTGCGCCTGAGTAGCTGCAGGTCAGAGTGGAGATCTCCCCTTCAGATCTGGTCAGAGATGGAGGATTCTGATCCACTTTAATTTGGCAGCTCACCCCTGTAGACAAAGGCAAATGGAGAAGCAACAGATGAGCTTGTTCGGTTCTCATCACCCCCTCATCTTCTCCAGCAGTTGCTCCTTATCGCTGTTCTTCATCAGCCAAAATAAATCAGAATCTCTTAATATTCTGGACAATGGTGTAAATCTGTGTGGCTCCATCAAAGTCAGCAAACCTCCCCTGATAAGCACCAGCTGAGTGCCTGCTCCGTTCTTGTGATATTCAGCCCAGCATCTCCTGGAGAATGCAGAGGCCTCTTGGGTCATCAGGGACTAGAACTGCTCTGAGGAACTGAGGCACCAAGAGACAGGGGAGGGGGTTTCCAAAGGAGCCAGGCACTCAATGCATATTGCAGTTTCAAAGGGATTCAGACACCTGACGCTGTTGGCCTCCTTCCAAAATCCAAGCCTAAGTCACTTGCCTAAGACCACAGAGTCTGTGGCAGAGCCGGGAAATGAGTTCACGTCTCCTGAGTCCCAGTCTAATGGCTAAAGCACCAGACCTTCCTCATCCCCACATTATAATTATCTCAGTATTGGAGTAACTCAGTGCAACTCCATGGCCTGTTCATTGCCCAGGAGAACAGGCTAGGTCCTTACTGGCATTAAACTCTATGAATTATTATTATAGCACCTGGAGACCCAGCTGAGATCAGAGCCCCTTGTGCCAGGCGCTGTAGAGACACAGAATACAAGACAATTCCTGTCCCCCAGAGCTCAATAGACAAAATCTCCACAAACATACAATGGAACTGAACTGAGCTGGGGGGTGAGGCATTGTGACGGATGCTGCAGAGACCCCCAGGAACTGAGATCTGGGCCCTGTTTCGCCAGGCACTGCACAGACACAGTGTGGAAAAGCCCGCGCCATGATGAGCTCACAGTCTAGACAGACAAACTCCCCCTAGAACTGAATGGACAGTATCACTGACAAGGATGCCAGCTGCCTTTCCATTGCTGCTCCGGGTTACCCCTCAGCGCACTGAGGCCAGGGGATGGAGCTTTTTCCCTGCCTCCAGGACAGTGATGCAAAATCTGTCTGCAGCCTTCTTTGCTGGAGGAATCACACACTTTATTCTCACACTGTGAGCCCAGACAATCAGGGACAAGCCCTTCGTCTCACTAAAATAGAACCATGCCCTGGCATAACCCTTTGCCTCTGTTTCAGAGTAGCAGCCATGTCAGTCTGTCGCTGCAAAAAGAAAAGGAGGACTTGTGGCGCCTTAGAAACTAACAAATTTGAGCATAAGCTGTAGCTCACGAAAGCTTATACTCAAATAAATTCGTTAGCCTTTAAGGTGCCACAAGTCCTCCTTCCCTTTGCCTCTGGTGTCTTAGGGGAAAAGCTGCTCTTTGCCTGGCAAAGAGACAAGAGACGGGTGCAACTTGATTAACCTCAGGTTTCAGAGTAACAGCCGTGTTAGCCCGTAGTCGCAAAAAGAAAAGGAGTGCTTGTGGCACCTTAGAGACTAACCAATTTATTTGAGCATGAGCTTTCATGAGCTACAGCTCACTTCATCGGATGCATACTGTGGAAAGTATAGAAGATCTTTTTATACGCACAAAGCATGAAAAAATGGGTGTTTACCACTACAAAAAGTTTTCTCTCCCCCCCCCCACCCCACTCTCCTGCTGGTAATAGCTTATCTAAAGTGATCACTCTCCTTACAATGTGTATGATAATCAAGTTGGACCATTTCCAGCACCACTTTAGATAAGCTATTACCAGCAGGAGAGTGGGGTGGGAGGAGGTATTTTTTCATGCTTTGTGTGTATATAATAAGATCTTCTAAACTTTCCACAGTATGCGTCCGATGAAGTGAGCTGTAGCTCAGGAAAGCTTATGCTCAAATAAATTGGTTAGTCTCTAAGGTGCCACAAGTACTCCTGTTCTTTTTGATTAATCTCAATCTCCTTCCTCTTCGTTACAAATGCTTCCCCCTCCTGGCAAGAGACACACATATTGAAGTGAATCCCCCTGTCGTTGTCACTGTTAGTATGTGCTTATATACGAATGCACAAAGCCTTGGAAACAAGCAGGGAGAACTGGAGGTCCTGGTGATGTCCAGGAATTATGACGTGATTGGAATAACAGAGACTTGGTGGGATAACTCACATGACTGGAGCACTGTCATGGATGGTTATAAACTGTTCAGGAAGGACAGGCAGGGCAGAGGAGGTGGGGGAGTAGCACTGTATGTAAGGGAGCAGTATGACTGCTCAGAGCTCCGGTACGATACTGCAGAAAAACCTGAGAGACTCTGGATTAAGTTTAGAAGTGTGAGCAACAGGAGTGATGTAGTGGTGGGAGTCTGCTATAGACCACCGGACCTATGAGGTGGATGAGGCTTTCTTCCAGCATCTTGCGGAAGCTACTAGATCGCATGCCCTGGTTCTCATGGGTGACTTTAATTTTCCTGTTATCTGCTGGGAGAGCAATACAGCAGTGCATAGACAATCCAGGAAGTTTTTGGAAAGCATAGGGGACAATTTCCTGGTGCAAGTGCTAGAGGAGCCAACTAGGGGGGGAGCTTTTCTTGACCTGCTGCTCACAAACCGGGAAGAATTAGTAGGGGAAACAAAAGTGGATGGGAATCTGGGAGGCAGTGACCATGAGTTGGTTGAGTTCAAGATTCTGACACAGGGAAGAAAGGTAAGCAGCAGGATACGGACCCTGGACTTCAGGAAAGCAGACTTTGACTCCCTCAGGGAACGGATGGGTAGGATCCCCTGGGCGACTAACATGAAGGGGAAAGGAGTCCAGGAGAGCTGGCTGTATTTCAAGGAATCCCTGTTGAGGTTACAGGGACAAACCATCCCGATGTGTCAAAAGAATAGTAAGTATGGCAGGCGACCAACTTGGCTTAATGGTGAAATCCTAGCAGATCTTAAGCATAAAAAAGAAGCTTACAAGAAGTGGAAGGTTGGACATATGACCAGGGAAGAGTATAAAAATATTGCTTGGGCATGTAAGAATGAAATCAGGAGGGCCAAATCGCACCTGGAGCTGCAGCTAGCGAGAGATGTTAAGAGTAACAAGAAGGGTTTCTTCAGGTATGTTGGCAACAAGAAGAAAGCCAAGGAAAGTGTGGGCCCCTTACTGAATGAGGGAGGCAACCTAGTGATGGAGGATGTGGAAAAAGCTAATGTACTCAATGCTTTTTTTGCCTCTGTTTTCACTAACAAGGTCAGCTCCCAGACTGCTGTGCTGGGCATCACAACATGGGGAATAGATGGCCAGCCCTCTGTGGAGAAAGAGGTGGTTAGGGACTATTTAGAAAAACTGGAGGTGCACAAGTCCATGGGGCCGGATGAGTTGCATCCGAGAGTCCTAAAGGAACTGGCGGCTGTGATTGCAGAGCCATTGGCCATTATCTTTGAAAACTCATGGAGAACGGGGGAAGTCCCGGATGACTGGAAAAAGGATAATGTAGTGCCAATCTTTAAAAAAGTGAAGAAGGAGGATCCTAGGAACTACAGGCCAGTAAGCCTCACTTCAGTCCCCAGAAAAATCATGGAGCAGGTCCTCAAAGAATCAATTCTGAAGCACTTACATGAGAGGAAAGTGATCAGGAACAGTCAGCATGGATTCACCAAGGGAAGATCATGCCTGACTAATCTAATTGCCTTCTATGATGAGATTACTGGTTCTGTGGATGAAGGGAAAGCAGTGGATGTATTGTATCTTGACTTTAGCAAAGCTTTTGACACCGTCTCCCACAGTATTTTTGCCAGCAAGTTAAAGAAGTATGGGCTGGATGAATGCACTATAAGGTGGGTAGAAAGTTGACCAGATTGTCGGGCTCAACAGGTAGTGATCAATGGCTCCATGTCTAGTTGGCAGCCGGTGTCAAGTGGAGTGCCCCAGGGGTCGGTCCTAGGGCCGGTTTTGTTCAATATCTTCATAAATGATCTGGAGGATGGTGTGGATTGCACTCTCAGCAAATTTGCGGATGACACTAAACTGGGAGGAGTGGTAGATACGCTGGAGGGGAGGGATAGGATACAGGGGGACCTAGACAAATTGGAGGATTGGGCCAAAACAAATCTGATGAGGTTCAATAAGGATAAGTGCAGGGTCCTGCACTTAGGATGGAAGAATCCAATGCACCGCTACAGACTAGCGAATGGCTAGGCAGCAGTTCTGCGGAAAAGGGGTGACAGTGGACGAGAAGCTGGATATGAGCCAGCAGTGTGCCCTTGTTGCCAAGAAGGCCAATGGCATTTTGGGATGTATAAGTAGGGGCATAGCGAGCAGATTGAGGGACGTGATCGTTCTCCTCTATTCGACATTGGTGAGGCCTCATCTGGAGTACTGTGTCCAGTTTTGGGCCCCACACTACAAGAAGGATGTGGATAAATTGGAAAGAGTCCAGCGAAGAGCAACAAAAATGATTAGGGGTCTGGAACACATGACTTATGAGGAGAGGCTGAGGGAACTGGGATTGTTTAGTCTGCAGAAGAGAAGGATGAGGGGGGATTTGATAGCTGCTTTCAACTACCTGAGAGGTAGTTCCAGAGAGGATGGTTCTAGACTATTCTCAGTGGTGGAAGAGGACAGGACAAGGAGTAATGGTCTCAAGTTGCAGTGGAGGAGGTTTAGGTTGGATATTAGGAAAAACTTTTTCACTAGGAGGGTGGTGAAACACTGGAATGCGTTGCCTAGGGAGGTGGTGGAATCTCCTTCCTTAGAAGTTTTTAAGGTCAGGCTTGACAAAGCCCTGGCTGGGATGATTTAATTGGGTCTGGGTCCTGCTTTTGAGCAGGGGGTTGGACTAGATGACCTCCTGAGGTCCCTTCCAACCCTGATATTCTATGATTCTATGATTCTATGTTTTGTGTCTGTGTTAAATAGTTCCCTTTCCCCTGGGTTTAACTCTCTGACATGCCTCCCCCTGGGCGAAGGGGGGATCCCCAGAGCTGGGCTTCATGGGAATGGGCAGAGCCAGTTCTGCACAAACACTTTTAATTTCCTTCCTCCCTCCAAACCTCCAGGCTCCTTCGGTCAGTGGTTCTCAACCAGGGGTACATGTACCCCGGGGGGTAAACAGAGATCTTCCAGGGTGTGCATCAACTCATCTAGAGATTTGCCTAGTTTTACAGCAGGCTACAGAAAAAGCGCTGGCGAAGTCAGTACAAACTAACACTTCATACAGACAATGACTCGTTTACACTGCTCTATATACTATGCACTGAAATGTAAGTAGAGTCGTTATATTTCAGTTGATTTATTTTATAATTATTTGGTACACAGGAGAAAGTCAACAATTGTTCAATAACAGTGTGGCCGGGGCATGTCTGTATTTTTAGGTCTGATTTTGTAAACAAGTAATTTTTAAGTGAGGTGAAACTTGGGGGTACACAAGACAAACCAGACCCTTGGAAAGGGCACAGTAGTCTGGAAAGGTTGAGAGCCGCTCCCTTGGGGGTCTTTCCCTAGGAGGTATTCCCCAAGTGCATTCCCTCCTCAGCCTCTCTGTCTCAGCTCCCGACCCATGCGACGGGGATCCTTGCACAGCCCTGCCTCACCAGGGGGGTGGGGGGCTGACCGTGTTAAGGAAGGTGATGCACGCTCAGAGATGCACTGTGTAAGAAGTAGGTGGTGGTGTTGTACCGCCAGCCAGCCTGACAGCTACCCTCCAGCTGGGGAGTTTTTGCACAGGCTGCCAGTGCTCCTGTGTCACTGTGTCTCCACGGCGCAGAAGTAGGTGGCTGCATCTCCCAGCTGTGATTCTCTGATGTGCAGGGAGCTCAGCTGCTTCCCCTTGTCGAGCTCCGCCGTGAGGTTGGGCTCCTTGGTTTGTTTCCCATCGGACACCAGAATCAGCAGGGAGACAGGCTGGCCTCCGGGAAGCTGCCTGAACCACCGCAAATTCCAGAAATTGCTCGTCGTGTAGTGGCAAGAGATGCTGCCGTTCTGCCCTTCCCGAGTGACCGCAGACAGGTTCTGGTGCACCTCGGCCTGGCAGCTCCCCCCTGCGGGCAGAAGGCAAAAGACACACCCCATAGATGACAGGGCACCTCTGCCCAGTTCACACACTGGCCGGATACAAAGCCCGGTGGAGTTTCTCTTCATTTCCAGGGGCGTTGAATCTGGCCCACGACTGCTCTTTTCCTAGATTGCTGTATTCCTAGATTGCTCTCATCTAGGGTTAGGGTTAGGGGGTTAGCCGTAGATTATTGCTGGCTGCGAGATTCACAAAGGCACAATAATAAGAGACAGCCCTTGCCCCAAAGAGTTTACAGATTAAATAGCCAAGCAAAGGGTGGGAGGGGAAACTGAGGCACACAAAAGGGAAGGAACTCCAGCAGGCCAGAGCTGGGAACTGAACCCAGGAGTCCTGTATCCCCATCCACTCCAGTACAGAGAATGGTGCGTGGCTAGCAAAGCAAAGGGAGAGTCAGAGAATTAGTTCTTGTCTCTTAAATCCACCATCACGTTCAGCATCATCTGTAGCGTTTCCTGCCCCCAGACTTACAGGGAATGTTCACCAGCAGTAGCAGCAGCCGTGGGAACAGCAGCCAGGGTCTCTCCATTGTCCCTCAGCAAAGGAGCTTTATAGCCGGGTGTTCCCCGTTCAGTACAGAAGGTTCCGCCCCCTCACAGGTAGATTTACTTCTCCCCCTGGGGCAAATTTACCAGCTCCTCCTCCTGAAGTAGGAGCCTCTTTGGTGCCTTCAGCAATTACGGGGTAGCCTAAGACAGCCAGGAAATGAGTCCCAGGAAGTCACTTTGTAGAACTGCTCTGAGCAAGTGGGTGATGTGAGTGGGCGGAGTTGTGACTGGATGTTGTGAGACTTGTGGCTGGAATAGCTATCTAGATTTCCTGCTGCAAATCGGTCTAGGCATCCATTTAGCCACCCTGCCCGCTGCTTTGTCCAGCCCTCCCTCTTGCTGCAATATCTGTCTATGCTGACATTCATCTCCCTGGTATGTGAGGGCTGAGAGTAAAATCATTCCCCACACAGGCCCGAGGGCTCTACAAGTCTTTGCATGCACATACCCACCTCCCTGACAGGCTGCCGTGGATTTTTTCCTCAAAGCACACTCGTACAAAGCACACTAGTAGACAGCTGAGGGCTCAGGCTGGCTGCTGGGGAAGCTGAGCGAGCTGCACCGGTTGGTGGTTTCCAAGGACCTGGTGAAGGAATCTCCCTGTTCCCAGCCACCTGTGATCCTTAATATCACGAACGGCAGGGAACCGCCCGGGACCTGCTGGCAGCAAGGGATGCTCCGCTTTCCCCGCCGGTAACTGCAGCTGAGCTGTGCGGACTGTCCCTCGCTGGAGACAGCGGATTTGTCCTGAGTGACGGCGTATGGGCCGCGGGCCCCTGTGGGGAAAACGGGGTGAGGGAGGCCAAAGGAGCTCAGGCTCAGGGAGGGGCGGGTGTTTGGCTGGAAGTCCCCTTACAGTGGAGGGCTAGAGATGAGCCACCAGGAGACAGACGGAGTTTTACAAACTGCAGGTGTCTCTGTTGTGCTCAGTAGAGCTGACCACAAAGAGACGGGATTGGCTTAAACGCAGTAATAAAATACCAAGTGACGCCAAGCTCTTAAATCCTGTATGAGTGTGAGAGGGAAGGTGTGTTAGTGTGTGTGAGAGAGAGAGAATAACAAAGCACAGAGAACGAAAGGGCGTAATACCTCGCAGCTGTGCAATGAGCAGAAGGAAGTTCATGGGTGCTGTGATGTCTGTCAGACCTTGCAATGAAGGGCAGGACTGGGTCCCTTTGCCTAGAGATCTGAGTCTGACACAGGACATTCTCTGGGTGTGGGCTGCATTCTGGGGGCAGGTTTATCTAGGAGTGTGCCGTGTTGTTGTAGCTGTGTGGGTCCCACTCTATTGGAGAGACAAGGTGGTGAGGTCATATCTTTTATTGGACCAACTTCTGTTGGTGGGAGAGACCGGCTTCCCAGCGGAGGAAGAGCTCTGTGTAGCTGGAAAACTTGTCTCCGCAATAGAAGTTGGTCCAATCGAGGATATTATCATCTAGGATCGTGCATGGATCTCTTTGCCTCTGAGAAGAAATGTGTGTGTGTGTGTGTGTGTGTGTGTGTGTGTGTGTGTGTGACGGAGGTAGGCATAGATATCTGTATTTCTGAGTGTGTGTGAAGGGGGGATAGATGTCAGAGAGTGTGCCTGTGTGTGTGATTTCAGTGTGTAGGTTTCCGGCTGTGTGTTAGAATCTGTCTATTTGTGTGTGTGAGTCTAGGTGAGGGAGTGTGTTTGTGTGGTTGTATGTGAGAATCCTTATGTGAGTGTGTATGTCTGTGGAAGAGTGTGTGTGTGTGTGTGTGAGAGAGAGAGAGAGAGAGAGAGAAACTGCTTGTGTGAGTGTGCCCTGTGTGTGACTCTGTGTGAGAATGTCTGTGTGCATGTTTCCGGTCTGAAACTGTCTGACCTGAAGAACAGGGAAAATCACATGGGAATTACTGAGTTACCAGATTGTCTCCCCAGAGAATGCTTCCCCATCTGCTAGTGTTGTGGGGCAAGGAAGCTATTTGTGATATAAAACCACCCGATCCAGGCAACTGGGGAAGGCGAAAAGGTGAAAATGTGACTGTCTATAATTTTCCAGGTGTTTCTTCAAGGTTCTTCCTTAAATTACTGACTTCTCTCCCCTTTGTTCTATTCACATAGCTTCTGTTCCGGTCCATTCCAATGTATTCTGTTCTGTTCCATTCTGTTCTTATTGCCTTTCACCTACTCTGATCTACTTTCCTTTCCTCTCTTCTGTGCTCATATCCTCTGTTCTATTCTAACTTCCTCTTGTCTCCTCTCTTCGGTCCTTGTGGCCTGCCCCACCCAGGGTTTTGTGACGGGCTGCCTGTGTTCATCTCGCACGGTGCTCCAGCGCGCACAGATACACCGCGGCGTCTTCCAGGCAGCTGCTGTTCAGGTACAAGAAGCTGCTTTTGGTTTCGGTGTCCAGGCTCATGGTGAAATTCTCTCGGGTGTCTCTGCCGCTAGAGGACAGGGAGGCCACGAACCGCGGCTGGCGCCCCTGGGGCTGGCGGTACCAATGCACGCTGTACTCGGTGCCCGTGTAGGAGCAGTTGAGCTGGATGGGTTCTCCTTCATGGGCAGGGGCCTGGGACCGGTCTTGGGTCACCGTGTATTGGGCCAAAGTACCTGGGGAGAGGAGGTTGGTTTTAGTCCAGGTTTTCTTGCTCAGCAATGACAGAAAAATACATGCACCTCTGTCTAGACAAGGGAGAAAACAAGCAAACGAAAATCCACCCTTCTGCCTGTCCATCTGCCTATCCTTCCACTGTCCGTCTGTCCATCCATCCACCTTCCCTCTGTGCTGTCTGCCTATCCATCCATCTACCCTTCCCTCTTGCTGTCTGTCCGTCCGTCCACCCTTCCCTCCCACTGCGCTGCCTGTCCATCTGCCCATCTTTCCCTCTGCACTGTCCTTCTGTCCTTCCATCCACCTTCCCTCTGTGCTGTCTCTCCCGACTCCATCTGTCTCTCTCTCACTCTGCACCATCTGTGCATCCTCCCCTCTGCACTGTCCGTCTGTCTACCCACGGGCTCCCATCCCCATGGTATCGGAGTGCCTTTCTTTCAGAAAAGCCTGGAAATCCCAACCCGTGGCGCCGTGCTCAGAGCAGAGCCTTGAATACCTGGAGCCAGCACCAGCAGCAAAGCGGGCAGGCTCATTGTCAGGGACCCAGCTGCAGAGTGAAGTGGCTGGACGAGGTGAAGCTCTGACACCGCTCAGCCTCCAGGGGTGGCCTTCAGGCTGGAAGGAAATCGGTACATTTACCCTGCTCAAGTGGGTGGGGGAGGGAAAGGGTTTTGCTTCTGAGTGCCCTGGGCCTGATCCTCCACTGGTGCAGATTAACTGGGTTCCATCAGAGTCACTGGGCCGGTTCCCCAGCTGGAGCAAGCTGGCCATAGCTCCGCTGTGTAAATGGCTGATGTAAATCACTGGAGCTGCATTTAAATCGGGGGCAGCTGGTCCCGTTTCTGACAGTTAAGGCTCTGTCCCTATAATTCATGGATTTCCCTCTCTGTTGTGCTCTCCTGGGTTAAGCAATATTTATGTAGCGCGCACACACCACCATCAAGGAAGCAAAAAAAATGGTTAAAAGCCACTGGCCGAAGAGGGTAACAAGGCGAAGGGCCAGCCTGTCTCCCTATCAGGCACCGAAAATTGTATCGGGAATTAAAAAAAAAAAAAGATGAGGGGAGGGGAAGCGAGTGAAAACAGGATGTCAATGAAAAGCGGAAGGATGCTTTTGTAGGTGGGTGGAGCGGAATAGCCACTAGGGGGCAGCAGAGGGTACGGCACATGGGGCACTGGCCTGGTTCTACCCTCAGGTGTATCCCGGGAATGGCTGGGCCGATCCGTTTGGCCTGGTGTCCCATCTCCAAAACAGGCTGGTGCCGCACTGTGATTATTTCAGCAAGAGCCTAGGGCCCCCCCTCGGCAGCGTGATTGGTGCTTTAAAAACAGATCTCCACAAGGCTCCCTGCCCCTAAGAGATGACCTGGGCAGCAGGGAAAGGCAGACCAGGGGATGGGAGGGAAACATGCACAGAGAGTAGAACGGACTTGCCCAAGCTCATATAGCAGGTCAGTGGCAGAGACGGGTAGTCACCCTTAGACTGTAGGCTCTTTAGGGAAGAGACTGGGCTGGCGACTGTGCTTCTGCACCCCCTAGGGCAGGGGTAGGGTTTAGGGTTATGGTGAGAGTGAACTGTCAGGTTGTAGCATTCGTATTTTTGGTTACAGTCTTGCGGGACAGTTACAGTTCAGGGCAAGGGTTAAGTAGAGGGTTAGGTTTACGGTTCAATGGGAATTGAGTGTCTAGATTCCTGAGGCCTCTTTCAAATCTCAGCCCAGTTACCTAGGATAAATATCCAAATGCTGAGAATAAAACATGTTTCCATAGTATCTTCTATCTATACAGACCAAGTTTCAAACTACCAGCTACTGCCGCTGCCTCAGAGGAATATAAATTTCACGTCTGTAAGGGCAGCTAGAAACCGACGGAGAGGAAGAGGGAGGAGTTTGGGGGAACTGCCCGCAGATCCACGGAACAGAGTGGTTTCAGGTCAGCCTGCAGCTGACATATTAGTGTTGTTAAGGAGAGAGGGATGGGCTTGTGGACAAGGATCTGCTCTGGGATTCAGAGACCAGCTCTGCCGCAGTCTGTCTGTGTATGAGGATGTGTACTCCTCTATGCCTCAGTTTCCCTAGCTGTAAAAAAAGGAGAGTTTTTTTCTAACTCATATAGGGACTGTTCAGATTTCTTGACGGGCCCAGGAATCAGTGGGGCATGAATATGTTTACCGGCAGTAATGTCTGGGATTATCACAACAAATGTAATGGGATGAGGCACCCAACTCCGTTAACGTCATTTGAAATGCCCAGCCAGAACTCCTGAAAGAATGGTTTTAAATCATTTTCCTCTTTCCTCTGCGGCCTTTGCGGATAGCCCCAGTGAAACCGAAGATGCCGAGCGTCGAAGGGTTTCCAATGACAAGCTGTGTTTATCTGTTCAACCAGCAGAGGGCGCTGCTTTCTCACGGTTTTACCACGTACCACAGGACTTCAGAGTTCGCCGGCCTCCACACACATATTCTCGGGGAAAGTGTCTTGCAATTAAATAGTTTCCAAACAAATCTACCCAAAATGCAAATGTCTCTACAACAGGAGTGTTGATGTGACGCCCGTCTCTGGTCTCTCTCCAGGGCAGGGCCGGCGAAGGGGAAGGGAAGGGAGGGTTTGGCACAGATGCGCTGCGTGGCTCTGTCGCCGTGCGCGCTGCAGGGCGCAGAGATACACCGCGGTGTCCGCCGGCTCCGGGGCTGCGATGCTCAGAGCTGTGGAGCTGTCAGCGGCCTGGGAAGAAAACCTCCCCTGGGCGAAATCCGCATTTTCTCGATAAGCCTCATACAGCTTCGTCCCTCTCCACAGAATGTACTGCGGGGCTCGGTTAGGAGACTGTCGGTACCAGGAGAGAGAGACGCCAGAAGGACCGGTGGTTTTGTAGGAACAGCTGAATGTTACTGAGCCTCCTTCTACTCCAGACACTTGGGATTCCTTGGACTGGATCGAATCACCCAGCGCAGCACTAGGGACAAGAAATAAGTCAATAAAATGCACCAGTTACAGACAAGCGGAGTGCCCAACCGGGAGAGGAGAAGAGATTGTGGAAGAGAGAGAATAAAACTAGGTATGTAGGTAGGTAGACTGAAAAGGAGAAAGTGCTACAGAGAAATGGAGAAAGGTGGCGGATTGCTTCTGGTTTGGGGAGGAGAGAGAGGGTGTTTAATTAGCAGTGAGCCAGGCTGCATGAACAAATCTAACAGCTCAATGACCTGGATACAGAGTGAGTATAAAAAGGTCTAGAACAAAACACATTTCCATTGTTTAGCGGACTCTGCTCTGAGTCACAAAGAGGAGGCGAAAACACAACAGGGAAGCAACAGGATTGTTGGCTGAATGCTATAAACCAACCCACATGCCTCCCTGAAAAGTCCAGAGGGGCGGATCTGAACCCAGTGCAGTGCCCGAACCCAGAGGAAATGAGGGGAGGGGAGTGGTGTTTGCTTCTGATTTCTATGTGAAACGGTCTGTTTCCTGGCTCTCTCAGCCACCCCAGCTTTCAGAAAGGTTTGGTTCTTTGTAGCTGTCACTATCTCTATGAAATAGATAAAATGTTTAGACATGAAGTGCACTTCTTAGGCTCTCTGATTCCCTGGCGAGGCATGCGTGTATAAGAAGCTGGGCGAACAGAGAGACTGGCAGACACAAAGAGAGACCTGGGTGGATGGATGTCGATTTCAGAGGAGCTGAAACGCTTCACAGCAGCTAAGAACCTGGCCCGACAGAGTTAGACCAGAGTTGCGGTGATGGGACACAGATCAGAACCTCGCCCAGTGTCTTTTACCATGTTTCCAGCTGCAGGAAATCCTGGTACAATTTTCCAAGTTTTGTGGGTGATTTGTTTTATTGACAACAAATATTGTTACATAAAGGTTGTAAATTCATGCATATATTAATTCACATAAATATAACTGAGACGATAACGCATCGGGCTCGGTTTGCACAGCATGGTGGCTCTAACCCTGCACAGGGATAGAAACGGAAAGTTCCTCCCAGACATGGGAAGAGCAGAAGGAACTGAACTCGGCAGAGACGTGTTATAAAAAAGGGTCGGGTAGGAAAACAGTCTCTGCCACCCTCGGTGTGTGTGAGCCCCTCGCTCACTTCTTGTATCTCAGGAGCTGCAACTCTGCCCTACTGCGCACCTCAGAGCGCAGTGATACGCGGCTGTGCCTTGCAGGGACACAGCCTCAGTCTTCAAGGGAACCGTCTTATTATGGTCGAAAAAACTGATGAGAATGTTCCAGAGGTGACAGTGTTCTTCTCAGCAGGAGATTGATGCGCTGTCTATATGTGCTCAGTTCGGATACTGACGGAACCAGAAGAGATTTGGGCTGGTGAAAGCGGCGGTGAAATTACACTGCAAAGTGGCGGGTTGCCCCTCTGAGATTTTCATTGCTGCAGGAGACTGAAACACAAAATTACTTTGAACAAGACATGTTGAAAGACAAAAATACCCAGTAATTAAATTATATTTATTCATTCATATTTTTACACAAAAGTCTCGAATGATCTTATGTAGAAACTGGTTTCCATTTTAAAGCAAAGTATCTCGAAAGGAAAGCAAAGTTCTTTCCTTAAACCATACGATTCTCTGGTTCAGCGAATCCAGTTTTCTTTTAAAACTTTTAGGTGGGATTTTCAAAAGATCGTTAGGAATTTGGGTGCCTAAAACCCCCTAGGGTTTGAAAACCCTCGCCTGTAATAAGAGGACTCTTGTAGCTCTTAAACACAATAACTCACGTAAAAACTATCATTTCTCTCACCTGACTTCACAAGGAGAAGGCAGAAGGCAGAAGACCGTTTTGCAACTTGAAATTATCCTCCTTTTTGCGAGGCCCTTTACCCAATTATAAAAATAATTCTTCCTCCTGTTTCGTTTATTAAAAGAACGTACATGCTGTAAAAATGCTCTCTCTGTGACTCCCCCTCTTTCTTCTCTTCTTTTCTTTCTGACATGAGAAAGAAATGCTATCCAGGGGAGTGTAGGGTTCAATTACAACTTAAATACATAAAATACAGTGTAAAATGTAATTCCCAGAACGTCAGGCACGCCCCCTTGTGGACACAATAAATCATGCAAGTAATTTTGAAAAAACAGCTAGAAAACGTAAGAGTGGTCTAGCCCAGTATGGCCAAAGGTCCATCTAGCCCAGTGTCCTGTCTTCCAACAGTGGCCAGAGGTAGACGCTTCAGAGAGAATGAACAGAACAGGGCAAGTATCGAGTGATCCGTCCTCTGTCGTCCAGTCCCAGCATCTGGCAGTCAGAGGCTTAGAGATACTCAGAGTATGGGGTTGCATCTCTGACCATCTTGGCTACTCGCCATTTATGGACCTATCCTCCATGAACCAATCATATATTTCTCTGAAGGGGAAAAAGGCTTATTTTCACATGAAATTTCTCACGCTTCTCTAGGTCCATCATAATTTATGGGTCTGGTGCAGAAGTCATTGGGAGAAATTCTCTAGCCCTTGTTAAGCAGAAGGTCAAACTACATGGGCATAATTCTTCCTTTGGATATTAAAAATCTGTGTATCTCTGTGTTACTTATCTCCAAAAGAAATTATTTCAAAGACTGGATTATTCCTACAAGCCATTCCTTAGTTACAGGAGTTTGGGGAAAGTGTTTCATTGCTTCTTAAGAAAAAAAGATCTTCTCACTAGAGTTCGGCATTTAAAACCTGCTTAGTGTAAATTATTAGGAGTATTAGGGGTTGTAACTCTGCCATAACCAATCCCAATTCCGGTTGGAATAGCAGGAGAGTTGGCATCCGGCTGGCAGCCAGCTATAAAACTTTGCCAAATAAATCCATCAAATGAGTCCTTTATATGCCCTGTAAAGGCTTGGACTGATTAGATTTTTACCAGAATAATTCAACAAGTGTGGATTTCCCCCCACACCCACACCCACACAGGTACAAGTGTTTCCCTTGATAACCCTTTGCCTCCCTGTAAAGTTCAGTTAAGAAAAACTGCTTGAGAACTTATTTGGAGTTTGATTTATGGGCTATTTACTTTGCATGTGACATACAAATTGACAACATCATGTTTGAATGGTCACATAGCTTTAACTTTTTGGATCTCGGGTGTCTTTTCTCATTCATTGTGTAAATCACCCTAGTTCTGTGATGAGAGAGGGGCATGAGGAGGAGGAGGAGGAGGAGCACTGTGGGTAAGTTCATCCTCAGCTGACTTCGAGGCCCCATTGTGCTGGGTGCTGCCCAGACACTGGTAGAGACAGACCCCGCTGCGTTTAAACATTTGGGCTGGGATTTAAGAGCCCGAGGAAGGAAGGCCTCCATTCAATCACAGGTATTTGTGAATGCGTGTACCAATTTGTTTTGGTGGGTGGCATTTTCAGGAGAGGTGTGTGTGTGTGTGTGTACATTCTGTAATGTATCAGGGAGATGTCGAGAGGGAGGACAGCACCTGTGTGTCTGAGCTGTGGCCCAGCGCTGCATCCCTCACAGGGGGCGAATGCTGGGTCATGGGGACGTTCTCTCTGGTCCCTCTTCCATGCAGAGCCCCTGAAGGTGGAGGGAAGGGGAGGGTTTTTGTACAGCTCTGCTGTGAGGCTCTGTCACTGTGCCCGCTGCAGGGCGCAGAGATACACCGCCGTGTCTGCCTGCTCCAGGGCTGTGATGTTCAGAGCTGTGGAGTTGCCATCAGCCTGGGAAGAAAACCTCTCCTGGGCGAAGCCTGCGGTATCACTGACGGAGCTGACTTCCTTCGTCCCTCTCCGCAGGATGTACTGCGGGTCGCGGGTCGGATACTGACGGTACCAGTAGAGATAGACACCAGCAGGGTAGCTGGTTTCATACGAACAGCTGAGGGTCACGGAGCCGCCTTCAGCTCCAGACATCTGGGGTTCCCTGGGCTGGAGCGAGTCACGGTCACCCACCACAGCACCTGCAACAAGACATAAAATGTACTAGTTGTATGCAGTCTGAGCGCTCACGTCTATACCTTAGATAGAATGAGAGCGAGGAGGCAGCGGGACAGAGAGAGAGACTGCAAAGAGGGAGAGAGGGAAAGAGAGAAATGGGAACAGGGAAACCCTGGGGGGTGTATATACAGTGAGAGAGAGATTCCTTACAAATGAGGCAAATTCTACGACCAACTACCTGGATAAAGAGTGAAAACAAAAAGGCCGAACATCACACGTTTGCTCATGGTGTTTAGTGGCTCCGGTTTCAATTCCGCCCTGAACCCTTCAGCCCTGGAGAAACAGCCTCCTCAGCTGAATGTGATAAACTAGCCCCAATTTCTTCAGCCCCTGGCCTAATAAGGGGCGTATGTGGAACTCGGAGCCCTTCCTAGCCCACAGAAAACGGAGTGTGGTTGGTTTCGCTTCTGAACGGCGTCCTTGCCTTCCTCAGACCTCCCTTGTCGTGGTCTTGATTTGCTAGTAAGTGCGACTCTCTTTGCAAGCGGCTACATTAAGTAGGAAGTACAGTGACGGGTTGTACATAGAGTAAATTACATGTCGGAGAAATCTAGGACCCCACCTCCCTGCGACCAATATCTCAAGGGTGCTTGTTTACTGGTGCACGGTGAGTAAGAGGTGCGCTTCAGGGTTGGCTGCCTTGGAAAATCCCCGCTTCTACAACGATCACAATTAAATGTTCAAGTTGAATCGCTCGCGAGAGACCTCCCGGACGGCAAAATTACACCCGAGTGCGCCCCTGGAGCTCATTCAAGAAAAGTCGGGGTTGATGCACACAGGTTTCAAAGGATTTCCTGAATATCCGGGTATTTGAGCTTTGCAGGATCAGAGGGGCAAAGGAATTCCCGTTCTGACAGTTCTCTACTGAGAACCGGGCACCCGCCCCCCAGCTGTAAATTTTAGGGTTGCTACAAACAATGGGATCTGTTTTCAACTGAGACTGGGCAGAGAAGGAGAGAGAGATGCATGGAAGTGGGAAATAATAGCGCAACTTTCCCCCATTCATTTAAAATGTAATGGGCCTCAGTCTTGCTGAGAAAACGCTCCATTTTCATTTGTTTGAATTGCGTTGAGTTGGATTCGACTGGGTTGAGGCTCTCTGAGATTGTTTGTCGCTTGGAATGAATTGAGTTAAACCGGGTTTCTTTGGGTTTGTAGTAGGTTGGGTTGGGCTGTAATCCCCTGAGTTGGGTTTGGGATTGAGTTACGTTGCACTGCTTTGGGTTGGGTTTGATTGGATTGTATTGGGATCGGTTCAGATGGATATAGGGTTCAGCCAGGCTGGAATGATTTAGGCAGGGTTGGCTTGCATTACACTGGGCTCGGGTGGATAGGATTTCATGGGGTGGAGGGAGGAGGAATGAACGCATGCCCACGCGTCTTGTTGCCACGTAAGATGCTGTAAACACAGACAAATTTTAGCGTATCCATTACACGTTTATTGATAGAGTCCTCCTCTTCTCTAGAAGGGTCAGACTTGTTTTGGTAAACTTGTTATCCGATACTTAGCATAACACTGGGAGGGAGTTCCTGAATCTCACTTTCACATGAAATTATAGTCGTGACAAAATGTTATTAAAAGTTTGTACCCTTGCTCTAACACTTGTCCTTTGTGGCTTACCTTTCTTATCGAAAAGACTATTTTAGTCCAAAACATCTTCACTGATAATAATAAAAAAAAGAGGAATATACTGTAGGGCAAAATGAAGGAACTAAATTGTGTTCGAGAGGACTGACAGAATATCAGATTGGACAATCTGTTTAAAAAACAACAACGTTTTTTTTTTCCCCTAAGACATGTCAAGGATGATCCAAGTACATTTGGTCCTGCCTCCTCACAGGGAGCTGGACTAGATGACCTCTTGAGGTCCCTTCCAGCCCTGTGTTTATATGATTCTGTCCTATTACCGTAAACAAACCCCCGCTGGCTTCTTGTACGAGTGGAGGTGCAGTTCTCCCTCACTGTGGGTCTCAGAGCACAGTAATACACAGCGCTCTCCTGGTGAGAAACATCCTCAATCTTGAAGGGAACCGTCTTATTACCCATGTACAAAGATGCTGAGAATTTTCCCTGGACAAGCGTCTGATCCGGAGCATCAAACTTCGCTTTAGTCAGTATATGCTGGGGAGGCTGGTTCGGATACTGCCGGTACCAAAACAGATACGGGCTTGGGTCACGTGTGGTGAAATTACACTGTAAAGTTACACTTTGTCCCTCTGAGATTCTCACTTCTGAAGGAGACTGGTGCAAGGAGTCAGTTTGTGCAAGACCTGTGGAGGGAAAGGAAAGCTTTAAACGTCTACCTATGTGTGGCTGGAACTTTTAAACTCGATGGCACCTGGATCCTTCACTCGCTTGTGCTCCTGTGAAAATTTCAGCCTGTGTATGTATAGGTCTGAGTCACACCTTTAAAAAAAATCCCTCTCTATTCCCAGCACGCTGATGACTTGGTTTGTGATGCTAACCTGGCTGTCTCTTTGCAAAGGAAAACAAAATTCCTCCTACGACTTATTTGTTCAGAGACCTGTATTTTTCTTTTTCTTTGCAAATGCTTTTATTTCAAACGAAATTTTTTAGTCTCACCTGACTGCGGAAGCAGAAGACAGAGCTGTACAGCCACGTGCAAGAGCATTTTGAAGCTTGTGTTATTACTACGATCGGCAGCTAGTTAGAGAATATCTCCTCCTCATTTGTGTTTTTGAGAATGACCATTCATGTCCTAAAGATGAAACCTGTTTCCTCCGCGACCTTTGTCTCCTTCCTCTCCGCTTGTGACGCCACACAACGAGGCAGACTCATCCAGCTTCTGATTCCAAATTACTTTAATACACACAGGCAAAACCTAATATGGATGTGAAGGTGTGGCGCGCCCTCTAGTGGATGTCAGATAAAACAACAAGAAAACCAAGCGCTCATCTCTTGCGACAATCCGCCGTCTCCCATGGGACGCGGCGCCCGGGGTCTCTCTCCAGAGGAGTTTTGGCAATGAGGCCATTGTCCGGATTACGGGACGGTTACCAGTTTTTGAAAGTTACCCTCAAAAGATACAAAATAATTCGGCTTTGATTCCTTGCTCTGCCACAAATTTCCTGGGTGACTTTTTGGGCAAGTCATTTAGGGTCTGATTATTATAGGCACTAAAAAGAAAAGGAGTACTTGTGGCACCTTAGAGACTAACCAATTTATTAGAGCATAAGCTTTCGTGAGCTACAGCTCACTTCATCAGATGCATATCGTGGAAACTGCAGCAGTTAAGTCTGCAAACTTAAGTCTGCTGCAGTTTCCACGATATGCATCTGATGAAGTGAGCTGTAGCTCACGAAAGCTTATGCTCTAATAAATTGGTTAGTCTCTAAGGTGCCACAAGTCCTCCTTTTCTTTTTGCGAATACAGACTAACAGGGCTGTTACTCTGAAACCTGTCATATAGGCACTAAGGTGACCAATGAGGCAATATAGAGGCTTTGTGGTATTTTAAAAGCTCCTAGATGCCTAACTCTCATTGAACCCCTCTAGGCGCCTAATCTCCATCGTAACACATTTAAGGGCTAGATTCACAAAGGGACTTTGCCACCTAAAGTGGCAAGTAGGTGCCTAAATCCCAGAATCAGGCCTTTTTAGGATTCACAAAACCCCGGTTCAGCTGCTCCCAAGCCCTGTAGTTGCCTAAAATCTCACCGTGCCTAAATTTTTTTTGAGTAAAAGTCCCCTTAGGTGCCTGCGGTGGTTTTTCCTGTCAGGATGCACACTGCCATGACAGGAAAGTGGAGGCCTAAACCCTAGAGTGATTCACAAGCTGGAGGACTATGGGTGATCCTGCACCAAACTCTGCCGCTGGGCCAAGTGTAGCCATGCCCTCAGTAAGTGGGTTTTTTGTGCAGCTCCCCTGGCGGCTTTGCTCACTGTGTCTCTCAAGGCGCAGTGATAGACAGCGGAGTCGCTCATTTCGCTGGACTTTTTCTCCAGGTGGAAAGATTTGGAGTCTTTCTCCAGCTTAGCAGAGAACCCTCGCCTGCGTCTCTTCTCCTCCTCATCCGAGGCTTCATATTGTGTCAGCAACAGGCGAGGGGCTTCATGGGGATACTGCTCGTACCAGTAGAGTACAGGAGACCCAGAATAATCATAGGTGCAATAAAGAAGCACAGATTTTCCTTCATGGATGGTAACGGTGCTTTCGGGCTGAGTTACTGAGTCTGCATGTGTCGTTTCTGCAAAAGAGAAAATAAAATTGCTAATTGATCAGGGCTGGAATTTTCATAGTATCTTAAGGCATTTGGGGTCCCAAACTGAGTTGTAGATCGGATCCTCGCTTTCTTAAAATCCATCCGAAATCTCAGCCAAACATAACATGAAACATCCTCTCAAGTTTACCTCTCTTCCAAAGATCTCCTTCAATTTACTCCTACAATTACCTATCTTCCCTCTCTTAAAAATGGTGTCCAGATTCCTTCTATTCTTAAGCCATTTACATCAGAAATAAAGAACCATTTACACAAAAGGAAGGAATCCATCTCTTTTTCACACGAATAATTGTATATGTCCTTCTGTTGTGTCTCTCTCAGCTATCCGTTTCATATTTAGGCACTGAAATGTTGGAAGGTAAGAAAAATAGACTAGAATGTCTTGGCCACTGCAAAAATACAATTCATAAAATGAAAACAATAAAATAGTTCAAAACAAATTATACTCACTTGAACAAAACATTATCAAAATCATGAAGGAGAAAGAGAGCGTCATGACCGTTTTAACAATTTGTTGTTTAATAGTCCTGCAAAATCTGCCCTTTCCCACATCCACAGCTGTGTCCTTTTCTTTTCCCTCATGCACAGAAGAGCAAAGACAAAAGTTTGCTTTGGAAGGGATGCCTTTAGAAATATTTCTGCTTTTGCAATAGCTTGGCAGCTGTGTTAGTTGTATGCTTGTGTCTCTTTTCTGCCTGCAAGAGCCCTTGAACTTTTTCTGGCAATGCCTGAGGAGAAGAGTTACAGGAAACTGCAGATGAAAGGAAAGACGCTTTGTGTCTCAGACAAATGGACTAGGTCTCACAGGTGTAACAGCGACCCCCTGTGTGCTAATCTGTTAAGCAATGGGGAATATATCGCAGAACAGCTGGAATGCGTTAGTCTGTCTGGACTCCACATTGGACGTAGTGGGGGCGGGGAGGGGGGTTTAGGGTCACTTAGTTTTACCCAAAATAAAAACTGAGGGGTCAATTAAAATATTATCTGAGTGAGTAAAGGAAATAAACTTCCTGCTCTAGGGTGTAAAATAATGTCTTATGAGTGGGGTGGGGTGGGGTGTAGAAAGAAATTTTCCCTAAGGGTAGGTTCCCCCATATCGATCCAGCAAAGGGTCCCTTGGACCTTCCTCTGAAGCAGCTTTGTACTGGCTACTTCTGGAGACAGAATTCTGGACTAGGTGAAGCCTGATCCACTATGATCCTGCATTTCCTGGTTTCCTTTAGAATTGTGAGCAATTTTAGTGTTCTACCCTAACTGTAATCTTAAACCCTAACTCAAAATTCTAACGCTAAACCTATCCCCCAGCCCTGCTATGAACTCTGAACCTTTATCCTAAACCCTTTCCCTAATTCCAGCAGAGCCATAACCAAATGCTGAAATCCTAACCCTAAACAGAACACCAACCTTAACCCTAACCTAAAAATTGCCAAAACCCTCACCCTAACCTAATCCTAATTTATCTGTACCACTACCCTTACCTAACCCTAATACCAACTCTAATCCTACTTTCCCTTAATCCTATCCCCAACCCTAATCAAAAATTTAACTCTGACCCTAACACTAAATGGAAATCCAATCCTAATTCTAATCCTACTCCTAGCCCTCGCTTTAACCCTAAATCCTAACCTAACACAGCAATGTCTCTAACCATAACCCTAAGAAAAATGGTAACTAGAAACATAATCCTACCCCAACCTAGTGCTAGCACTAACTGCTTAGGACTAATCCTAAACCCATATTTAAAACCCTAACCCTAAAAGAGGCCTAACCCCAATTTCCACCCTTTAGCTTCTAGCCATGTTCCAATCCTAAAGCTTTAACCCCAATCTTAACCGTAACCTTAAAATAGCCATAACCCTAATCCCTAACCCTTACCAATAACAATAAATGTAACCCTAAATTCTAACTTATTGCCATACAGGCAACACCCCAGTCCCTTACCCCTAACCTTTGACCTACCCCTAACCTGGACTAGACTAAAGAATGGGGATTAGAGCATGACAGAGTTTTTGAAAGTGTTAAAGAGAGAGGATCTGCTCTCTCTGTACCCGGTTATGAACATTCAAACACCTCTGAGCTCTTGAGACACCCACAGACTCAGCTATTTCAGTCCTTTGTGTTTCTCAGCCAGCGGGGGTTTTGTACAGTTTCCCCTGGCGGCTTTGCTCACTGTGTCTCTCAAGGCGCAGTAATAGACAGCAGAGTCGCTCATTTCGCTGGACTTTTTCTCCAGGTGGAAGGATTTGGAGTCTTTCTCCAGCTTAGCAGAGAACCCTCGCCTGCGTCTCTTCTCCTCCTCATCCGAGGCTTCGTATTGTGTCAGCAACAGGCGAGGGGCTTCATGGGGATACTGCCCGTACCAGTAGAGATCTGGAACCCCAGCATAGTCGAAAGTGCAGTTGAGAAGCACGGGTTTTCCTTCGTGGATGGGAACGGCGCCTTCTGGCTGAGTTACTGGGTCTGCATAGGACCTTCCTGCAAAAGAAAACAAAATTGCTAACTGATTCGGGCTGGAGTTTTCATAGCTTCCTGAGGCAGGTGCGATCCTGAACGTAATTGTAGACGGGTTCCTCACTCCTTTACTTCTCAATGTAACCCTTCTGCCATCAGAGTTGGCAGCAACAAGAGCCGGGTTCAATATCTAGGGGATCCATTCCAATAACACAATGCAAACTGGCTCGAGCCCCCACCCAGTGACCTGGGACAAATATATACCACCCCCGCTGGGCGCCTCCAAGAGGCAATACTTCCCCTGTGGCAAGCACATAGTCTGAGTGTAGCAAAAAGCCTTTTAATAACAGAGAGAAACAATGTGGCATCATGTTGGGGAAACACCACCAACAGGATTCATAACACAACCCATGAGCAAAAAAAACCCACCCCAAGCAAATTGGGGCATGCCTTTTCCCTTTGGTTCTTGAGTCCAGCAACCCCAAATCACCCAAAGTCCCAAAAGTCCAATGACCCAAAAGTCTCTGTCCCTGGTCAGGGCAGCCCCAGAGTTCGAAAGTTTATCTGCGGAGCTTTACCTCCCAACCTGGGTGGAGATGGGATGGGGGTAAGAGGCACCTTACATGATCTGAAGCTGACCGCCCCATAGCTCCATAACTTCACTCCGCCAGCTGACCCACGAACTCCTTCGCTCAGCTCCGGGGCCCACAAGCAGCTCCTGCCATCCACAAACTGCTCCACGTCCAACTGCTTCACCAGCCGGTCTACAAGGCACTCCAGCCGTCCAGCAAACTGCTCCACAATATATCTTCAGGCTCCCCCACTACTTAACACAACACTCAGTGATTTCAGCTCTTAGGTGAATTCAGCTTGTAGTAGGGGAGCTCCACTGCTGGTGCACTGTCAGCCCAAGGTGAGCTCAACAGCCTATAACTAGACTTCTAATGAAATCAAAATTAGCTCTGATATTCCACAGTGGAGAGAGGAGGAAGTGCAATTAGCATGTAAGGCCCTCACCAAGGGGCCCATGCCACCAAGTATTAATATTTGTCCCCAGCCTCTCTCCATTCACACAGTTTTGGAACCCATGACCCTTGCCTAGCGAGTGCTACTTAGTTGATGGTGAATCCCTCCATCATAACAAAAGGCCACGCACAGTTCCAAGCACAGTTCCCATAATCAGGGTAATAACAATTTATTCTTCCTGCCCCAATAACAGAGACACTGGGGATCCCACAGCAGCCAAAGTGACCATTTGGAGAGCTATGGTCTCATTCTAGGCGTGGTGGGTGTGCCTATGCAAATGAGATCAGCCCCTGAAGTTCTTTTCCACAACTTGCCACACCTCACCACCAGATGTCAGGGTGGAGCTCATCCTGACACTGCTTACATCAAGTTTACATAATTTCAAAACTTCTCATTCAATTTACTCCCACAAGTACCTATCTTATCCTGTCCCCCAGAAAACGTGTCCTTTTTCCTTTTATAGCTGAAAAATATTTACATCGGAGATAAAGAACCACTTTTACAAAAGGAAGGGAAGCCCACCTCTTTTTCATTTTCCCACATTAATACTTTTCTATGTCCCTCATATTGGATCTTTCTCAACAATCGAGTTTCACATTTGGGCGTTGAGATGTATGGGGAATGGAATAGAGTATAGGATATGAGATTAGAACTACAGATTAAATGAAAAATTCTATAATATTTAAAGTGGCAGAATTGAATCACACTCTCTTAAAACAAAAACCATTACAACCCATAAAGCAAAAATCAGAGGCATTTTCATTGTAATAATTGTTAACGTTACACCTCTGCTTGTCCCCTGATCGTATGCGCAAAGAGGAAGCTGTGTCCTCTTTCTTTGCCAAATTTAAAAAAAAAAAAAAAAAAGCGCAAAGCGAAAATACTGTCTTGGCGGTGATGCCTTTAAAATCTATATTGCATCTCTTGGACTTCTCCTGTCTCCTAGCCTTATGCAGCTTATCCTAGCCTCTTTCTTTTGTGCTCTGCCCTTGCTCAAGAATTCTTTCTGAGTCTCTCCGAAAGGAAGGAGGAGGTGGGGACTGCAGAAGGCAGAGTTCCAGAGCACACAGGGTTTTAGAAGCTGTCATTGATAGATGGGATATATACTGCAAATGCAACACTGCCACCACGTGGGAGTTTTCTCTTCTCTATCACTGATTATAAGGGTGTTTCCCAGTTAAAATTGCACCACCAAAATGAGGAGAGTATTGGTATGGAGTTATCTTTTTCTTTCGTGTTTTTGTGGGTTTGTTATTTATCTGTTTTGGAATGAACCAAACTCTTCTATTTCAGGGCATGAGCCAAATTCTAGCTGACCAGAGTTCAGGGAAGGGAAAAAACCTGTGGACAGGTTGTTCAATGAGGGGGTGTCAAGGTTCCTTCCACACTCTGAACTCTAGGGTACAGATGTGTGGACCTACATGAAAGACCCCTTAAGCTTATTTTAACCAGCTTAGGTTAAAACTTCCCCAAGGTACAAACTATTTTACCTTTTGTCCTTGAACCTTTATGCTGCCACCACCAAAGTGTCGAACAAAAATAACATGGGAAGTGCCCACTTGGAAACGTCTCCCCCCCAAAAAAAAATATCCCCCCAACCACTACACCCCCTTTCCTGGGGAAGGCTTGATAAAAATCCTCACCAATTTGCATAGGTGACCACAGACCCAAACCCTTGGTCTTAAGAACAATGAAAAATCAACCAGGTTCTTAAAAGAAGAATTTTAATTAAAGAAAAAGTAAAAAAAAAACCTCTGTAAAATCAGGATGGTAAATACCTTACAGGGTAATCAGATTCAAAACATAGAGAATCCCTCTAGGCAAAATCTTAAGTTACAAAAAGACACAAAAACAGGAATATCCATTCCATTCAGCACAGCTTATTTTATCAGCCATTTAAACAAAACAGAATCTAACGCATATCTAACTAGATTGCTTGCTTGCTTACTCTTTACAGGAGTTCTGACCTGCATTCCTGCTCTGGTCCCAGCAAAAGCAACACAGACAGACAGACCCTTTGTTCTCCCCTTCCCCCAGCTTTGAAAGTATCTTGTCTCCTCATTGGTCATTCTGGCCAGGTGCCAGTGAAGTTATCTTAGCTTCTTAACCCTTTACAGGTGAAAGGGTTTTTCCTCTGGCCAGGAGGGATTTAAAGGTAGTTAGCCTTCCCTTTGTATTTATGACAGGGGAAAAAGATAATAACATAAAATGTGGAAATGGCAGACGTGCTTAATGACTTCTTTGTTTCAGTTTTCACCAAGAAGGTTGGTGGTGATTGGACATCTAGCATAGTGAATGCCAGTGAAAGAGCTAGGATCAGAGTCTAAAATAGGGAAAGAACAAGTCCATAATTACTTAGACAAGTTAGATGTCTTCAGATCACCAGGACCTGATGAAATGCGTCCTAGAACACTCAAGGAGCTGACTGAGGAGATATCTGAGCCATTAGCAATTATCTTTGAAAATTCATGGAAGATGAGAGAGAATCCAGAAGACTGGAAAAGGGCGAATACAGTGCCCATCTTGTCAAGGTTTCTTCCCCACGCTGAAATCTAGGGTACAGATGTAGGGACCTGCATGAAAGACCCTCTAAGCTTATTTCTACCAGCTTAGGTTAAAACTTCCCCAAGGCACAAAGTCTTTGCCCTTGGATTAGGTAAAAAGCTGCCACCACCAAGTGTTTTAGACAAAAAAACAGGGAAAGGACCACTTGGAGTTCCTATTTCCCCAAAATATCCTCCCATGCCCTTACACCCCCTTTCCTGGGGAGACTTGAGAATAAACAAGATGAGCACAAACCCCTTGGATTTTTAAGACCCAAAAAAACCAATCAGATTCTTAAAAGTCAGAACTTTATTAGAAGAACAAAAAAAAGAGAGAGAGAGAGAGAGAGAGAGAGAGAGCAACTCTGTAAGATCAGAATGGAAGATAATCTTACAGGCAGTCAGATTCAAAACAGAGAGAATCCCTCTAGGCAAAACCTTAAGTTACAAAAAGACACAAAACCAGGAATACACATTTCCTCCAGCACAGCGAATTTACAAGCCAAAACAAAGAAAAACCTAATACATTTTCCAGCTAGATTACTTTACAGGAGTTGAAGGACTTGCATCCTTGATCTGTTCCCAGCAAAGGAGACAGACAGACAGACAAAAAACTTCCCCCCCTCCAGATTTGAAAGTGTCTTGTCCCCTCATTGGTCATTTTGGGTCAGGTGCCAGTGAGGTTACCTTAGCTTCTTAACCCTTTACAAGTGAAAGGATTTTGCCTCTGGCCAGGAGGGATTTTATAGCACTGTATACAGAAAGGTGGTAACCCTTCCCTTTATATTTATGACACATCTGTAAAAAGAGAAATAAGGACCATTTGGGGAATTACAGACCACTCAGCTTAACATCTGTACCCAGAAAGATAATGAAGAAAATAATTAAGCAGCCAATTTGCAAACAGCTAAAAAATAATATGCTGATAAATAAGTCAGCATGGATTTGTCAAGAACAAATCCTGTCAAACCAACCTGATAGCTTTCCTTAACAAGGCTTGTGGATGGGGGGGGGAGTGGTAGATGTGGTATATCTTGACTTTAGTAAGGCTTTTGATATTGTCTCACATGACCTTCTCATAAACAAACTAGGGAAATACAACCTAGATGGAGCTACTATAAGGTGGGTGCCTAACTGGTTGGAAATCATTCCCAGAGAGTAGTTATCAATGGTTCAGAGTCATGCTAGAAGAGCCTAACGAGTGGGATCCCTCAGGGACTGGTTCTGGGTCCGGTTCTGTTCAATAACTTCATCAATAATTTAGATAATGGCATAGAGAGTACACTTATAAAATTTGTGGATGATACCAAACTGGGAGGGGTTGTAAGTGCTTTGGCAGATAGGATTAAAATTCAAAATGATTTGGACAAACTGGAGAAATGGTCTGAAGTAAGTAGGATGAACTTCAATAAGGACAAATGCAAAGTACTCCACTTAGGAAAGAACAATCAGTTACACACATACAAAATGGGAAATGACTGCCTAGGAAGGAGTACTCCAGAAAGGGATCTGGGGGTCATAGTGGATCACAAGCTAAATATGAGTCAACAGTGTAACACTGTTGCAAAAAAAGCAATCATTCTGGGATGTATTAGCAGGAGTATTGTGAGCAAGACACAAGAAGAATTACTTCCGCTCTACTCCACGCTAATTAGGCCTCAACTGGAGTATTGTGTCCAGTTCTGGGAGCCACATTTCAGGAAAGATGTGGACAAATTGGAGAAAGTCCAGAGAAGAGTGACACAAATGATTAAAGGTCTAGAAAACGTGACCTATGAGGGAAGATTGGAAAAAAATAGATTTGTTTAGTCTGGAGAAGAGAAGACTAAGAGGGGACATAACAGTTTTCAAGTACATAAAAGGTCATTACAAGGAGGGGGGAGAAAAATTGTTTGTCTTAACTCCTGAGGATAGGACAAGAAGCAATGGACTTAAATTGCAGCAAGGGAGGTTTAGGCTGGATGTTAGGAAAAACTTCCTAACTGTCAGGGTGGTTAAGCACTGGAATAAATTGCCTAGGGAGGTTGTGGAATCTCCATTGTTGGGGATTTTTAAGAGCAGGTTGGACAAACACCAGTCAGGGATGGTCTAGCTAATACTTTGTCCTGCCTTGAGTGCAGGGAACTGGACTAGATGACCTCTCAAGATCCCTTCCAGTTCTATTATTCTATAACTGCTCATTGCAAGGTTTCCTGCAACTTCTTCTGTATCACTCTTGGAGACAGGAGACTGTGGTATATTAAACAGCTGATATAGTATGGTCCTGTGTCTCTTGACTTAATTAAAATTTGTGTACAAAAATAGTTAATTCTTAACCCTAATCCCAATCACTAATGCTTTTTTGCCCAAACTTTACCCCCAAAACACCAACATTGGACAGTAACCTTCAGCACTAAGCCTGACCTAACCATAACACTAATGCTAAACCAGAACCATAAGCCTTAATGTTAACCTTAGCCATACATTTGAACCATTACCCCTGATCTTGATGCTAACTCTAATGATACATATGCCTGTAATCCTAACCACAACTATCAGCACTAACCTTAATGATAACCCCAATTATAACCCTATACCTCACCCTAATCTAAAACCTTGACTCCTTAAATGTTTACCCTAATGCTAACCTTCAGCCTTAACACTAACCTGGCCAAGGATAAATGAGGGAATTAGAGCATGACAGAATTATTGAAAACATTAAAGAAAAGGGAATTTTATTTTGCCTGTGCCCTGTTACAAATTTGTTACATGCTGAGTTCTTGAGTGACCCAGACTTCAGATGCATCAGTCCTTTGTGTTCCTATACACTGGGGATGGCATGGAAAAGCCTGTGTATTCTTAGTGCAGGGCTAAATCTGCTGTGGGATCCTTTATTAGATACAATGAGAGACTGTTAATCTTTAGGTTTCAGAGTAACAGCCGTGTTAGTCTGTATTCGCAAAAAGAAAAGGAGTACTTGTGGCACCTTAGAGACTAACCAATTTATTTGAGCATGAGCTTTCGTGAGCTCACGAAAGCTCATGCTCAAATAAATTGGTTAGTCTCTAAGGTGCCACAAGTACTCCTTTTCTTTTTGTTAATCTTTAGGTAGCTCAGGGCGCTTTCTCTCGCTCTCTCTCCAGAGACTCTGTATAGACCAAGGAACGCTGGGGTGAAATGAGGCCTTGGGTACAGAGCGAGGGGCTAATTTAGCCTGTTGTTTTGGGGTGAATGAAGGCAGAAGGAGCCCCTGGGTGACTGAGGAGGGTTTTTTTTCATTCTGGAAGGCCCTGTGGCTCAGTGTGGGGCTCACGGCACATAATACACAGCAGAGTCACTGAGCAGTCTGAAATTTTTGAGCAGAGGGTAGGAGTTTTTCTCGTGTTTGGCTTTGAATCCTTTCCTCTCTCCCTCCTCGGCCTGCTCTTCAGAGTCTCTCAGGGAGAGCTGGAGCACCTCTGTGGGATATTGGATGTACCAGAAGGTACGAGCAGGCACAGAGCTCTCATACGTACAGTCCAGAAGCAAAGATGCCCCTTCAGAGAGAGGGATGCTGCCTTGAGTCTGTGTCACCGATTGTCTGTGTGTCTCCCCTGGGTGGAAAAATAAATGTGTATGTGTTGTGATAAATATGGTAGGTAGGTGGTAAATTCTTAATTTCTTTGAATCGCTGAGTGAAATACATAATCCACATTACTTTGGATAATTTTTTTCCCCAAAAGTTACACAAGGTAGAGCCATGAACATAAACCATGGAAGGGTTTACTTAGTGCAAGGAAGGAAAATTATCTTCCTCCCCTGGCCTTCCTCTTCCCCCCTCCTCCCCCATAGCAAAATTAGAGAAGACCAAGGATTACCCTGCTCTGGGTCACCATCCTGAAAGCAATGAACAATAGAGACATTTAAAATGAATCACAACATTTTAGGACATTTGGGGATATTTTATCTCCACTTCAGGAAAGGAAAAAGGAAGAATGCAGTGCTTGAAATGCAAAAGGCTGGGCTTTTCCCCCCACAAACCCTATGAGACACTAATAATTTCCACGCAGGACAAAATAAAAATTGTATTTCCACAGGAATATTCCCAAAGTGGCTAGTATGCCTCATTGCATGGTTTGAAGGCTTCCTTGATCAAAAAGATAAGTAGCTATTTTTAACAAAACTGAAATATGGTTCTGTAGTTCCTTGTTAAATGAGAGGAGGAAAAATATTGGAAGCCCCGATACAATGGTTAACTTTATCATCTGCTCTTGGAATTCCCAAAGTGGATCAGATCAGAAATCCAACTAGTGTCTAGCTGTGGCCAGAACAAGTTGCTTCAAAGGAAGACAGATGCCAAACACCCTGCAAAAGCCAGTTATGGGTGAAACTTCCCTCAGTTAGATCTCTCTTTCTACAAGGTATTTTATAGCTCAACCAGAAATTCTGGGATTATTGCAGGAAAGACTGGTAAAATTCTCTGGCCTTTATTACACAGGTGGTCAGACTAGATGATAGTGGTCCCTCCTGTATAAAAATCTAAGAATCTATTAATCACTTTGAGGTAGGTTTATGCCCCAAAGCAGGGGTATTTCTGACCTTTCCAAACTTTCACCATCTATGCTAAATTAGAGGGATAAAAAGAAATTGAGTTCAAATTCTCAGTTGGCGGAACCTGATTTAACTCGAGTGAAGTCTGAGAATCTGGCTCAATAGTTCTGACACATTTCTGAGTTCATACGCACCGAGAATGGAAAGGATCACAGTAACTGAGATCCAGGTGACGAAAACATAGTCCCGCTTCCAACTGGGAGAGAACCTTCTTCCCAACACCCATGAATGAATCTTCCTCCTTTTTCTTTCCCCAGAGATGAAGAGGGGATGGGAAGAGAGGTCTTATTCTGAGCAATGCCTTATATATATATATAGCTTCAGTGGTGAGAAACTCTCTGATCTGTAGAATGACGGTGATTCTAACCACACAGAAATCTGATCTCGCCCTTGAATGAGACTGCCTGGCTTCTCCACAGTGTCTGAGAGGGGGTGGGAGGGGAAATTGTGGGGGTAAGGGAGACCACATTAAAGACCAGGCTCTGAAATGACAGCCCTGCCTGAAAGGTGTGTTGTTGATAAAACATCGCCTCCATGTGTTAAAAAGGAGGAAGTTATTTTTCCAAAGCAGCTTAAAGTGTTTCTCTTCTAACTATTCCCATGTGTAATAGCTGCAAAACCTGACGCATGTTATGCAAAGGGAATTTTGAGGCCAGAGGCAGTGGCCTCTGTTGTTAAATGCCTCAATTTTCCCCCTCTTAAGTGGTGTTCAAAAGAGGAGTTATTTTGTCCAGCTCCTTTTACATGTTCCTCCATGCATGCTCCGGCTTCATTTCACTCATGTCCCAGATATTTCCATCCTTTCTGGGTATCTTGGGAGATAAGAACTTGTTCAGCTTCCTTACCAATCTCACCGTTTATTATAAATCGTTCCATTTAGTACCCAGTAACTCCCCGAGGAATAGCCTTTTGAAGGCACCTAGATATCTGTCTAACTGTGGTGGATTTTCAGCTTTCACGTTGACATGTTAAGGTGGAAATAACATTTGAGTAGAAATTTCATAGTTTGGTCCTTAAATTGTAGATTTCCAATGAATAAATCCTTGTTTAAACTGTAAAAGAGGCAAAGAGTCCTGTGACACCTTATAAACTAACCGACGTATTGGAGCATAAGCTTTCCTGGGTAAATACCCACTTCGTAGGATGCATTGTTTAAACTGGTGAATGGTTCATGGAAATTCATGATCACGTTAGCCATTGACCCTTTGGAACTCATTGGTACAAGACTATATATGTGATGTCAACAGTTTACCAGGATTTTTTTGTAAGGATGATTATATGGCTAAACAAATCCCAGATTGTCCCTGATGAGGGCTCTACAATTGGAAGGTGGATGAAATTTTCCAATCTCAAACAAACTGATATTTGTCCAGGGTTAGGGGAGAAACTCCCCTATCCGAGATTATCCCATAACTACCCAGAGCAAGGTGTCCTCTCCTGCCCCTTCCTCTGGATGATCCTCTGTTCTGATCCAGTCTGGTCAGTCCAATGTTCCTGTCGTCCCAATGTCTATTTCATTCCATTTCTGAAACCTTCACGCAAGAGACAGCTGGGGAGTTACAGGAGCAACGAATTGTGTAAAAATTAATGACAGAATTTGCATTTTTAGGTATCCTGTTGGGAAAAAGTAACACGGTGAATTTTTAGTTTCACAATGCCATATATATTTAATGTTTCAGATCCTCTGCTGTTGTAAACTGGAGTAGTTCAACTGATTCCTAGGAAGCTCACTGCTTCAAAACAAAAGGGGAACTGGACCGGTTTTTAGCGGAGCTATGACCAGTTAGCACCGAGGTGGGATCTGCCCCAGTGACTCCACGGGACATAGGCAGATTGACACCATCTGGAATCTGGCCCATTCACGCCATAGCTGCTACGCAGATTAAAACCATTTGGGGAGCTAAACCACAAAATCTTTGTCTCTCGTCATCTTCCCGCAGTGGGCTTTTGTACAGCGCCTCTGCTGGTTGCATTCACTGTGTCTCTCTCGGCGCAGTAATAGATGCAGAATCGCGCAGTTCACTTGAGTTTTTCTTCAGGTGGAAAGTCTTCCCCTGTTTGTCGGGTGTGGCGGAGAACCCTCGCCGGCTCCTGCTCTCCTCCTCATCCGATGCTTCATTATATTCTGCCGGCAAGAGAGGAGGGGCTTCATTCGCGTAGGGCTGGTACCACCGGAGCGCAGGCATATAGGAAGTGTCATAGGTGCATTTCAGCAGCGCTGGTTCCCCTTGGGATACTGTCACTCTGTCCTCAGGCTGTGTCACCGACTCTCCATTAGCCCCTTCTGGAAAACAATAATAGACGGCTCTTGGCTTGAACCTGAAATGTTTATCTAGCTCCCAAGCTTACAGAGACTGGGCAGAGGGTTCCAGTCTCTGGAAGCTTGGGAGTAACAGTAGGGAAATTAGTATGGGGAAAATTAGGCTTAGGTTTTGTAATGACCCAGCCACTCCCAGTCTATTCAGGGGACACCATCATGGGACCTAACCACATCAGCCACACAATCAGGGGCTCCTTCACCTGCACGTCTACCAATGTGATCTATGCCATCGTGTGCCAGCAATGCCCCTCTGCCGTGTATGTTGGCCAAACCGGACAGTCTCCACACAAAAGAATAAATGGACACAAATCTGACATCAGGAATTGTAACATTCAAAAACCAGTAAGAGAACACTTCAGTCTCCCTGGTCACTCAATAACAGACCTAAAAGTAGCAATAGTTCAACAACAAAAACTTCAAAAACAGACTGCAGTGTGAAACTGCAGAACTGGAATTAATTTGCAAACTGGACACCATCAAATTAGGCCTGAATAAAGACTGGGAGTGGTTGGGTCATTACAAAACCTAAACCTAATTTCCCCCATACTAATTTCCCCCTATTGTTACTCACACCTTCTTGTCAACTGTTTGAAATGGGCCACTCTCATTACCACTACAAAAGTTATTTTTCCTCCCTTGGCATCCCGCTGTTAATTGAATTCTCTCGTTAGAATGACCTCACACTTGGTAAGGCAACTCCCATCTTTTCATGTATTTATACCTGCTCCTGTATTTTCCACTCCATGCATCTGACGAAGTGGGTTCTAGTCCAGGAAAACTTATGCCCAAATAAATTTGTTAGTCTCTAAGGTGCCACAAGGGCTCCTCGTTGTTTTAACATTTGAATGTCTTTAGAGATCCCCAATGTCCTACTACAATGGCTCAGTTCCACAGCAGATAGGAACCAGTGCAGCTCAGCTGATTCCTATGCACTTTCTCACGGATTTAGAACATTTGAGGAACTGGATCATTTACTCCCATGGAGCTGCACCCAGTTCCAAGAGTTTGGGATCTGGCCCATTGACTCCAGTAAAGCTACACGCATTTACACCCTGGGGATGGAATTCAGTGACTCCAATGGAGCTGTGCAAAGTCTGTTCTTCTGCGGCTCGAACCCACACATCTTAAGTGCCGCCGCCTCTTCTCCTAGCGGGTTTTTGTGCAGCGACCCTGCTGGGTGCGATCACTGTGTCGCTCATGGCGCAGTAGTAGACGGCGGAGTCCCGAAGTTCACTGGAGTTTTTCTTCAGGTGGAAAGTCTTCCCCTGTTTGTCGGGTGTGGCCGAGAACCCTCTCCGGCTCCTTCTCTCCTCCTCATCCGATGCTTCATAGTCTCCCAGTAAGAGGCGAGGGGCTTCATCTGAGTACTGCTCGTACCACCAGAGCCTTGGAGACTGGGTCGGGTCATAGGTGCATTTCAGCAGCACTGGTTCCCCTTGGGATACTGTCACTCGGTCATCAGGTTGGGTCACTGGCTCTCCATTAGCTCTTTCTGGGGGGAAAAAGTCACATGGATACAGACGGCTCTTGGTTTGAACCAGGGATGTTTATCTACCTTCCAAACTTCCAAAAACTGAGGGGAGGGGCTAAGATTTATAAAACTGGTGGTTTAATAACAAAAATCTGGAGCTAACTCCGCATCTCCTGCGACGTCTTTTTACCCCACTGCCTTCCACGGAGTTGTGACAATTCACAGCAGCTGAGGATCTGGCCCAGTAGACCTGAAATCTTACTCACCGAGAGTGGAAAATATTGCAACAACTGAGACCCAGGTGAGGAACATCTTCAGGGGATCAGGTGAGCTAGAACCTTGTCCCCAAGCTGCAGGGGGAAGCGTCTCCCTTGCCTTCCCCAGCCGTGAGGACAAGTGGGGAAAGAGGTCTTTAAAATATAGATCCACCCACTTTCTTTGCGGCGCAACTCTCCTCCGCTGTGTGCCTACGGCGCTAACTACACGGCAGCCTGCTACTGCCCGTGAACTAGGCTCCCTGGCTTCTGCGGGGTGTCTGAGAGCAAGGGCGGGGGAGAAATTGCTGGGGAATCCGAGACCACAGGAAGCAGCGGGCTGTGAAATGACAGCTCTGCACTTTGGTGAGGGGCTGGTAAAACAGGGCCCTCTTGTGGTACATCTGCAGGGGAACTTCCTCAGTCGCTAACACGGTTTCTTTTACAACACTCCGGCCATAGTAGCCAGCTGTAAAACCTGCCTGGTGTGATGCTGAGCCGGGTTAGGCAGCTGTTGTGCTGAGACCTCAGCCTGTCGTGTCACCCAAAGTCCTTTCAGTGTTTCCTTTGTATTCCTCCCTCTGTTTATCTGCACCCACCTGTTGTCTCCTCTTCCACTTGGATTGTAAGTGGATTCAGTGAGGAGGATGCCTCTTTTTGTTCTGTATTTGCCTAGAACAACAGGGGCTCCTACTTGTTATCATAATCACCGGTGACCACGGGTCCCTTCCAGAATTGCCACGTTTATGGGCTAAATCCTCAGCTACTGTGGATTGTTGCAGATCCGTTGACTCTACCATGAGCATTTAAACCAGCTGTTCCCATTCCCTAATTTTATTTAAAATTTGTGGAGGGAGGGGGTTGTGATGTTTAACATCAATTTATAAACCAGAGAAAACCCTGCATTAACGCAGACAGAGGGGAGAAATAATCAAAAATATGAACCACAAGGATTCGTATTTAATGTACCATATCCCCAAATGGTCTAAAGAGCCATAGCTTCATTGAGACAAATGGATCCACACAGATTTTCACCAGCTGAGGTTTCATACTGTTACATAAAATAGAGGTCTATGAAATCATGAATAGTGTGAAGAAAGTGAGTAAAGAATTATTAAGCCCTCACATAACTCAGAAACGTTTAAGGGACCACATCTAAAACAAAGCCTAATAGAGTCTGCCCAAGCTGGGAGCAGGGGTTCCACTGGGTATTAGACTTTTCAGCTTGGAAAAGAAAGGACTAAGGGGGGATATGATAGAGGTCTATAAAATCATGACTGGTGTAGAGAAAGTAAATAAGGAAGTGTTATTTACTCCTTCTCATAACAGAAGAATGAGAAAGTCACCTAATGAATTTAATAGGCAGAAGGTTTAAAACCAAGAAAAGGAAGTATTTATTCACACAACACACAGTCAACCTGTGGAACTCCTTGCCAGGGGATGTTGTGAAAGCCAAAAGAATGAATAAGTTGAAAAAAGAACTAGATAAGTTAATGGAGGATAGGTCAATCAATGGCAATTAACCAGGATGGTCAGGGATGCAACCCTGTGCTTCCTAAATCCTGGGCTGCTACAAACTGGGGCTGGATGACGGGGGATGGAGTACTCAATACATTGACTTGTTCTGTTCATTCCCTCTGAAGCATCTGGCACAGTGGCACAGGCCACTCTAGGAAAACAGGGCTTGGGGCTGGATGGATCATTGTTCTGACCCAGCCTGGCCATTCTTATGTACGTAGACTGGTAGAACCATAGTTTTTAATCCCTGAAGGGATGAGTAGATTATCTAGTCTGACCGCATGTGTACCAGAACCTGTAAGAATTTCACCCAGTTACTCCTGCATTGAGCACAATAACCTGTGTTTGACAAAAACACAGATTCCAGAAAAGCAGAGAGTCCTGATTTTTAAGACTTCAGGTGATAGAGAAGCCATCACTTCCCTTGGTGGTTTGTTCTCCCCCCTCCCCCATTTTTAACAGTATGCCTTATTTCTCATTGGAATTGGTCTGGGCTTATCTTCCAGCCATTGGTTCTTTTCATTCCCCTCTCCACTAGATTACAGCTCTTTCCTCTGCCTTCCCTGCGGGTACAGTACTTATACCACAATGAGGTCAAGTTATGAAAATATAACTTTTTTTTCAGAGACAGGAGTCTTGGACTTTCTGTGCGTCAGTGGATTTTTGTTCAGCTCCCCTGCTGGTTGCAATCTCTGTGTCTCTGAAGGCGCAGTAATAGACCGCAGAGTTGTTCATTTCACTGGAGCTTTTCTTCAAATGGACGGATTTCTTGTCTTGGACATGGTCAGCAAACAACCCCTGCTTGTCCCCTTCATCATGGCACCCCCTGACGTTTTATCTCTCAGCCATAACTTCGGTGCTTTATGGGTGTGTTGAATATACCAGAGGAGATAAGGGAATAGGATAGACTCATGGGTACACTCAGTAACCAAAGGTGCTCCTTCTTTGACAATAGCTGTGCCTTCAGTTTGTGTGACCGAGTCTCCGAACGTCCCTTGTGGAGGGGGGGGGAGAAGAGAACAGACATTTATTCTAAACACTGTCATTTAGGGTGAGAATATTTAAAGTTACCAAAGTGGTTTAGATGCCTATACCCCGTTATTTGGGGGTAACCCGAACCTTAAATGCATCCAGCCTCTTTTAAACATTTAACTCTTCCGAGCCTAGGCTTTTCAAGAGTGGTTGGGTTTTGCAAAATGGCAATAGAAAGTATTTCAAGCTGGACAAATGAAAATGCTGCTTACTTGAAATCACAACCAACAAAATAATTGATCCTGAGGTGAAGAACATGGTGGGAAGTCAATGGTTCTTGATCCGAACTGTTCTTATCACCCTCGGAGAAAAAAAAAAACAATTATGAGGAAAGGATCCGCCTTTTTATTTCCCACAGCTACCAGAAAACTGTCTGTTTCAGAGTAAAGCCCTAAAATCACGGGCTGGTTCTCTACTGTTTCTGTTCAGCTGTCTGTGTGGGTGCTAAGATCCTCCTGAGTGGGTGGGTCCTTCACACCTGACATTTTTCTTGAGCTGCAGTGACAGCGTTTTAAACAGGGCTCAAACACAAGGAGGAGGGGTTGGACTGCAAGAGGCCAAGAGTTCATAAGACACCAGGGGACAGAAGGGTGGGTCATGCAGAGATAAAATATCATTGTAAAGATGAAACAGACCCTCCTTGTGGTCAAAGGCATCTGCTGAACAGGGGTGTCCTGATGGAAAATAGGGGTATATTGATGGGATGGAGGGAGGTAGTCATGGGAATAGGGCTGCAGTGGCAAAGGAGCCAGCACACAGAGCTGTAAACAGGGGAGTTTGGGAGGAAGACTAGGAGAGCCAGGCAGAGGAACAGCCAGGCTAGTGAAGGGAGTGTGTGGTGGTCTGGCAGTGTTCTGGTGCTCACTGGGGGTTTGTTTTGCTGTGGGTGCTGGTGTTTTTTCGTGTGGTTTGTGTTTCCCGGACTAACAGGATTTAGGTGGGAAGGCTAGGACAGATACAGAGGCAGCAGTGGGAGTGACCCATGTCATGAAAGACACAATGAAGATGACGGGATGTGGAAGCTGCGGCATGTACGTGATCCTGGAGGGGGGACCTGACAAGAGTTTCGTCTGCATGAAATGCCGTCTGCTAGAGCTGATGGAAGAAAAGATCTGAGGACTGGAGATGCAGGTGGAGACTAGGGTTGAGTTTTGAAGGGGGTTCAAGTGGATGATGGAGCAAGGACATGAGGAGGCTGAAGGGAAAAGCTCAGACTTGCAGATGGAAGCAGGACCAGAGAATTCTGAGGGGAGACTGCTGGGTGAAGAAAATGGACAGTGGAAGTATGTGACTAAGAGAACCGGGCAGAGAAAAAGACGGGCTAGTGAAGGAGAAATAGAGCTCAGGAACAGGTTTGCGGAGTTGGAAAATGAAGAAGAGGCACAGCAGGTGGTCACTGAAGGTGGAGGGGCAAGGAAGAAGAGAAAAGCAGCTAGTCCTATAGGAAGAGGGGAAGGGTCAATGGAGATAACACCAAATATGATCCCCAGGAGGATACAGGATGGGTTGCAGAGGATTGCAAGGGACAATAGGAATCGAGAGGACTTGCAGCCAGAGACAAGAGGGGATAGACCAGAGAATCGCACCGTCACCAGGAAAAGGCAGATCTAGGTGTTTGGGGACTACTTACTGAGAAGAATAGACAGGCCTGTAACTAGAGCTGACCCAGGAATAGAAGGGTGTGCTGTCTACTGGGTGCTAAGATACGGGATGTGGACCTGAGGCTGAAGAGGATCCTAACGGGAGTAGGAAATCCACTGATTGTCCTTCATGTGGGAACAAATGATGCAGCTAGATTCTCACTGAAACGTATCAAGGGAGACTGCCAGGCTGGGGAAGACGCTTAAGGAAATTGAGGCTCAGGTGATCTTAAGTGGGATTCTGCCTTTTCTTAGAGAAGGGCAACAAAGGTGTGACAAGATTATGACTATCAACAGATGGCTCAGGCAGTGGTGCTAGAAGGAGGGCTTTGGGATGTATGGCCACTGGGAGGCATTCATGGACAGAGGACAGTTCTCTCGGGATGGACTTCATCTGAGTAGGGAGGGAAATAGACTTCTAGGATGGAGGCTGGCACAACGGATTAAGAGAGCTTTAAACTAGGAATTTGGGGGAGATGGTTGGGAGATGTCCAGGTAATCTCCACGCTGAATTTTAACATTGAGAGGGAAGAAAACTAAGTAAGAAAGGATACAGCCGTGGGTAGGAGAATGGACATAAGGAGGAAGGGTAGTGTACATACCAGTCTAATAGGTGATACTCACTGCAGAATGTCCGTGCCTAATCGGGTAAAAAATGTGAGCGAGGCCAAACAGCAAAAATGAAGATGTTTGTACACCAATGCGAGGAGCCGAGGTAACAAAATGGAGGAACTAGAGCTACTGGTGCAGGAACTGAAAGCAGATATTCTAGGGAGAACAGGAACAGGGTGGAATAGTCGTCACGACTGGACTACGGGTATGAAGGGTCTGTGCTGTTTAGGAAAGACAGAAATAAAGGCAAAGGTGGTGGAGTAGCATTGTCTATCAATGATGAGGTAGACTGTAAAGATTCATAGATTCATAGATATTTAGGTCAGAAGGGACCATTATGATCATCTAGTCTGACCTCCTGCACAATTTAGGCCACAGAATTTCACCCACCACTCCTAAAAAAGACCTCACACCTATATCTGTGCTATTGAAGTCCTCAAATTGTAGTTTGAAGACTTCAAGGAGCAGAGAATCCTCCAGCAAGTGACCCGTGCCCCATGCTACAGAGGAAGGCGAAAAACCTCCAGGGCCTTCCAATCTGCCCTGGAGGAAAATTCCTTCCTGACCCCAAATATGGCGATCAGCTAAACCCTGAGCATATGGGCAAGATTCATCAGCCAGATACTACAGAAAATTCTTTCCCGGGTAACTTGGATCTTACCCCATCTAAAAACCCATCACAGGCCATTGGGCCTATTTACCATGAATATTTAATTACCAAAACCATGTTATCCCATCATACCATCTCCTCCATAAACTTATCGAGTTTAATCTTAAAGCAAGATAGATCTTTTGCCCCCACTACTTCCCTCGGAAGGCTATTCCAAAACTTCACTCCTCTGATGGTTAGAAACCTTCGTCTAATTTCTAATCTAAATTTCCTAGTGGCCAGTTTATATCCATTTGTTCTTGTGTCCACATTGGTACTGAGTTTAAATAATTCCTCTCCCTCTCTGGTATTTATCCCTCTGATATATTTATAGAGAGCAATCATATCTCCCCTCAACCTTCTTTTAGTTAGGCTAAACAAGCCAAGCTCCCTGAGTCTACTTTCATAAGACAAGTTTTCCATTCCTCGGATCATCCTAGTAGCCCTTCTCTGTACCTGTTCCAGTTTGAATTCATCCTTCTTAAACATGGGAGACCAGAACTGCACACAGTATTCCAGGTGAGGTCTCACCAGTGCCTTATATAACGGTACTAAAACCTCCTTATCCCTACTGGAAATACCTCTCCTGATGCATCCCAAGATGACATTAGCTTTTTTCACAGCCATATCACATTGGCAGCTCATAGTCATCCTATGATCAACCAATACTCCAAGGTCCTTTTCCTCCTCCGTTACTTCTAGTTGATGCGTCCCTAGCTTATAACTAAAATTCTTGTTATTAATCCCTAAATGCATGACCTTACACTTCTCACTATTAAATTTCATCCTATTCCTATTACTCCAGTTTACAAGGTCATCCAGATCCTCCTGTAGGGTATCCCTGTCCTTCTCTAAATTAGCAATACCTCCCAGCTTTGTATCATCTGCAAACTTTATTAGCACACTCCCACTTTTTGTGCCCAGGTCAGTAATAAAAAGATTAAATAAGATTGGTCCCAAAACTGATCCTTGAGGAACTCCACTGGTAACCTCCCTCCAACTTGACAGTTCACCTTTCAGTAGGACCCGTTGTAGTCTCCCCTTTAACCAATTCCCTATCCACCTTTCAATTTTCCTATTGATGCCCATCTTATCCAATTTAACTAATAATTCCCCATGTGGCACAGTATCAAACGCCTTACTAAAATCTAAGTAAATTAGATCCACTGCGTTTCCTTTATCTAAAAAATCTGTTACTCTCTCAAAGAAGGAGATCAGGTTGGTTTGGCACGATCTACCTTTTGTAAAACCATGTTGTATTTTGTCCCATTTACCATTGACTTCAATGTCCTTAACTACCTTCTCCTTCAAAATTTTTTCCAAGACCTTGCATACTACAGATGTCAAACTAACAGGCCTATAATTACTTGGATCACTTTTTTTCCCTTTCTTAAAAATAGGAACTATGTTAGCAATTCTCCAATCATACGGTACAACCCCTGAGTTTACAGATTCATTAAAAATTCTTGCTAATGGGCTTGCAATTTCTTGTGCCAATTCTTTTAATATTCTTGGATGAAGATTATCTGGGCCCCCCGATTTAGTCCCATTAAGCTGTTCGAGTTTCGCTTCTACCTCAGATATGGTGATGTCTACCTCCATATCCTCATTCCCATTTATCATGCTACCATTATCCCTAAGATCCTCTTTAGTCTTATTAAAGACTGAGGCAAAGTATTTGTTTAGATATTGGGCCATGCCTAGATTATCCTTGACCTCCACTCCATCCTCAGTTTTTAGCGGTCCCACTTCTTCTTTCTTTGTTTTCTTCCTATTTATATGACTATAGAACCTTTTACTATTGGTTTTAATTCCCTTTGCAAGGTCCAACTCTACTTGACTTTTAGCCTGTCTCACTTTATCCCTACATATTCTGACCTCAATAAGGTAGCTTTCCTTACTGATCCCTCCCTTCTTCCACTCCCTATATGCTTTCTGCTTTTTCTTAATTACCTCTCTAAGATGCTTGCTCATCCAGCTTGGTCTACAACTCCTGCCTATGAATTTTTTCCCCTTTCTTGGGATGCAGGCTTCCGATAGCTTCTGCAGCTTTAATTTAAAATAATCCCAGGCCTCCTCTACCTTTAAACCCATAAATTCTTCAGTCCAATCCACTTCCCTAACTAATTTCCTTAATTTTTGAAAGTCAGCCCTTTTGAAATCAAAAACCCTAGTTGAAATAAGAAGTAATGGAATGGATAAGACAGAGTCTGTCTAGGCAAAAATCATATTGGGGACAAAAGCTGGATTTAGCACTGGATTTAGCAGGCCGTTGATTTCACAGAGGGAGGGAGGAGAAAATGAATACAAAACAAATCTGGTCTATTTCTTGTTTTGATACACTTCATCTATCTTTATACATGGTGCTGTCGGCAGACTGTGCAGTACGACTGCTAGCCATCATCATCTCCTGGGTGCTCATTAAAAAACAGTGCAGTATGGCTGCCGATAGGACTGAATCCCCATGAGATGAAACTTAAAAGGGTAATGACCTGGCTGAGTCACTCCCATGTTTGCCCAGGCGACCCTGACCTCATCAAGGTCAGTTAAAAGAGCACCCAGGAATACATCAAAGACCGCTACCAGTCATACTGCACTGTCTGCTGCCAAAAGGCAATAAGCTGCTGCAGTGTAGCAATGCAGTATCGCGTCTGCCAGCACCCAGGAGACATACGGTGATGGTTAGCTGAGCGGGCTCCATGTTTGCCGTGGTATGGTATCTGCACAGGTAACCCAGGAAAAAAGGTATGAAATGATTGTCTGCCATTGCTTTCACAGAGGGAGGGAGGGAAGGGGGGCCTGACAATAAGTACCCAGAACCACCTGCAACAATGTTTTAGCCCCATCAGGCATTGTGATTTCTACCCAGAATTCAAATGGGTGGCGGAGACTGCAGGAACTGTGGGATAGCCACCCACAGTGCAACACTCTGGAAGTCGACAGTTGCCTTGGTATTGTGGACGCACTCCACTGACTACATGCACTTAGAGCATTTGTGTGGGGACACACACAATTGATTGTATAAAACGCTTTCTACAAAACCGACTTCTATAAATTCGACCTAATTTCATAGTGTAGACAAGGCCTCAGATGCCTGTATATTGGCAAAGCTCCATTGAGGTCATTCTGGTACATTGTGTTAATTATCTTGCCAAAGGGGAGGGACAGAATCATAGGACATACTCAATATTTCCTCTCCCACTTTAAAATTTAAAAGCAAGAAGGGTGATCTTGTGCTTCCCACTCTGGACTGAAACTCATGGGACCTAAGAGGTCAGTTCCTGGCTTTACTGCAGTCTTTCTGTGTGATTTTAGTCTGGGAATCAAATTAGCCTACAAGTAAAATTTTCAGAAGGCACCTTAGTTACTTAAGAACCTAGGTCCTTAAGAGTGACTGAGTGCTGGATGTCTTGAGGACTGATTGGTCGTGCTTCACTTAATCCACTGGAAAATAAGAAAAGGAAATTTTAAAATATATGGTTTCAGAGTAGCAGCCGTGTTAGTCTGTATTCACAAAAAGAAAAGGAGTACTAGTGGCACCTTAGAGACTAACCAATTTATTTGAGCATAAGCTTTCGTGAGCTACAGTTCACTTCATCGGATATTCTTTTTAAAATATATGTAGATCTGGCTGTGTGTCCTGCTAGTTCCTAATGGCAGGATTTGGATGTCCAAGCCCCATTAAACAGTAAATCAGAAGAAGGCATCCAAATCCCTCAGGCAGCGTTGAAAAATCTCAGCCTTGATGTGAGATTCTGCTATCTGGAAGGGGGGGGGGTGTTTGTTTCTTTTTCTCTTCTATACAGGCTCCTCTGTCTCACTAATCACTGTAGACTCTCAGGCATAGCTAGGCAACCCTCAGCAATTAGGGGGGTTAACTTCTTTCCAACTTGGTGTTTTCAGGCACCCCATGAACAGTTTAGCTCTGTGGGGAAAGGGACAACATCTCTCTATATAAAAGGGAATTTACCTGACGGCTATGTCATTTGTTAATGTTGGGTTTATCCCTCCTGTCTTCCTTCTATGAACCTGACGGTCTATAACACGGTCTATAAACAATATCTTCAAGCTTTCTAGCATTCCATCGCTCACTCTTGGGAGGAGCTCCCCACAAATATTTCCACAAACAGCCTCATTGTTCTCTTTCAGATCCCTCCTTAAAACTCTCCTGTGCTCTGCTGCCTACACAAAACTTGGCAAGGGATAGGCTACTGCTTATCATGCTGAGCAAAGTGTCTCTATTTCCTGGTACTCCCGCTCTCTCTATCTGTATCCACTTGTCTCTTGGATTGTAAACTCTTTAGGGGCAGAGACTGTATTTTTGTTCTGTCTGTAGAAGGCCTGGCACACTGGGGATATGGTCCATGACTTGGGCTCTAAGGGGCTCTGGTAATTCAAATAACACGTTGTTGTTATTATTATTAACAATGATACCTTCCCCAAATGAGTCAAAATAGAACAGATCTGCTACAAGGATTTCTGCTGGTCAATCCATCTTGACTGAAAGATTGTGTCTCTCCCCAGCAGAAGTTGGTCCAATGAAAGATACGATCTCATCCACCCTGGGTCCATAATATCCTGTACCCAGAACTGCTACAACCTTGCGTGTGTGAAAAGCAGCGTCCCCTTACGGGCAAAACAACGAACTGAATGGGGAAATGTTTCATACATGACTAGGTCTCTCCTTCTTATAGATTTTTCCAACCAGTTTGCCTGATTTTAGCTACAGACAGAACCTCGCATGTCTGTATGGAGTTTGGCGTTAGTTTAAAGGGTTCCCACACTTTGCCTGGATCATTCAGAAGCTCCGATAAGATGGTGAGGGGAGGTCTTTAAAAAAAAACACTGCAGACAGAAAGTTGGCTGCGTGTGAAAGGGAGAAATTGCAGACAGCTGGTGCTTCACTTTGTTCACCGGCCCACAAAAGAAGTTCTAATCCCCACGTTTTAGACTCTGAAAGGGGTGGGTCCTTTTTCTTGCCTCCCGAGATGAGAGAAACTCTCTCTCCTTAGCTCGCCCAGCCAAGAGACGCTGCTGCCCCCCTGCTCGGGGCTGGTGTGAGATGTTGCCCCCCACCCCGGCTGTCACGCTGTGTCGCTCAGAGCCCAGTAATACACCGCTGAGTCACCCCAGCCGCACCCTGCGGAACTCAAAGAAGCTGGAAGCTTTGTCCTGAGCGATGTATAAAGTGCCGTCCGCTTCAGTGCTGGGAGTCTCTCCCCTGAATCCACCTGCCAAAAGCCTCGGTGCCTGGCTGGGGACATGGCGGTACCATGTTATGTTCTCGGTGGCCACTTTAGGGTGACTGCAAGACAGGTTCAATTTCTGTCCCTCCAACGCCTCTGCGGAGACGGGCTGCTGGGTCTCCGCTCTGCCCAGGGCACCTCGGAAAGAAAGGAAGAAAGAGAATTAATTTCATGGGCATGCGGACATCTCAAGTTCCTTAGGACTCAATTCCCTTCTCCCTGCCCGCCTCCTTTCTGCGTGAATCCCACTGGCGCTTTTAAAAAGAGCGAGAGAGAGAGAGAGAGAGAGAGACTTGTCTCAGGACAGCTGGGAGAGGGAGGACATTTAATTGCAGGAGCAATTTTAAAGTCCTTCAGTGATAAACACACATCTCAGCCATTTCCACCCCCTACGTTACGTTCCTTTGCGTTTCTAAATGGCCCGATCTGCTCACCACGCCGGCTACCAGGGGGAAAAGTACCTTCAGATCCGCCGATTCTAGTCTTCTGTATTTGCTCCCTGGTTCCGCTGTCAAGTCAGGGCTAGGGCCGGGGAACGACGCAACAACCTAGCAAGGGGGGGCAACATGAAATCTTCAAACTCGCTTCGCCCAGAGGCTGTTAACGCAGCTGCGATCCAACGTGAAAGCCACGAGGGGGGTTCAGCGGATCTGGGGCAGAACCCCGCTGGGTCTCCGCCTTCACAAGGATTAATTGCTCTTTGTCGCTGGCAGGGAAGGGAAGGAATTTTGCCTCCTGTGCCACGCCTTAGAAACGCGCCTGTTGTGGCTCCCAAGGGCCCGAAGAGCAGCGAAGGGGCTGACTCTGGGCTGCACTGGCTGGTGCGGTCAGAGACAGGAGATTTGGGGGAAGGCCGCACAGAGCAGGGCGCCCAGGCGTGCAAATACTCTGCCGAGACGGTATCATATCTTCAGGGACAACGCCGCCACCTTGTGGCGATGGATGGGCTCTGGTTGAGCGGGTTTGTAGCAGGTGCTTGTCGCGTCGATCTGTGCTTCTCGAAGAGGGGACCCCGGGCGGTTCCTCAGCTCACCTGGACGCTGGCCTGGTTGCACACCAGGCGCCACCAGAGCCACCAGCGAGGTCAGTAGAAGCTAAAATTTCATCCAGACAACTACTGGTTTATACCGCTTGATAGTTTATACAATGAAATGTGAGTACAATATTTATATTCCAATTGATTTATTTCATAATTATGTAGTACAAATGAGAAAATCAGCCATTTGTCACTAAGAGTGTGCTGTGACAATTTTGTGTTTTTATGTCTGGATTTTGTAAGCAAGTAGTTTTTAACTAAGGTGAAACTTGGGGGTACGCAAGACAAATCAGACTCCTGGAAGGGGTACAGTCGTGTGGAAAGGTGGAGAGCACAGCTCCAGGGGGCAGATCTTAAAGGTATTTAGACACCTAATGAAAATGATTAAAAGCAAATAGGTGTCTGGATCTCAGTGATTTCAATGGGTGTTAGGCACCTAGCTACGTCTGTTTTTGTTTGGGGGGATTTTTGTTTTTGTTTCCTTGCTTGTTTTATAGAATCTCTCTCCTGTTTGTGTCTTGCCAGAGTTTAGCTTAAATTCTGTTTCAAGACATTCATGGTAAATTTTGAGTTCATAAGACTTCGGCGTGCAGAAATGAGAGAGGATCAGGCCAGACTGCGGGGCTGGAGGCGGGGGTGGGGCGGAGGAGAGAGACAGAATTTGTGGAGGTGGCTAGGAAATTAACCCTTTAGTCCCCTTGTGGCTCCCAACTCGCCCCCCAGCTCTCTGCTCTTGCTCGGTTTTCGGGCAGCTTCCCCATTGGTTCATGTCTCTGTGATCCCTTCTGACGCAGTAATAGGTCCCGGAGTCGCTCAGTTCGCTGGACGGTTTCCACAGATGGCAGGTTTTTTTCTGATCATCGTGTGTAGCGTTGAATCCTGTCGCTATCTCCACATCCCCCTCTTCCCCTCCCGTGTCCCGCAGGAAGAGCCGGGGGCGGGGGGAGGCCTTGGGGTACCGCACGTACCAGAAGGGGAAAGCCGTGAAAGAAGACTCGTAGTTGCAATTCAGAAGCACCTTATCCCCTTGTGGGAGATGATACGGCTCCCTTCAGTCTGACTCACTGAGTCTCCGTAGGTCTTTTTCTGGTGGGGGGGGGGAGCGGGGCGAGGATAATAAACACAGACAGAGATAATGGGTACAACATATTGACTCCCAGAGATAATGGAAACACACACACACACACACACAGATGTAACAGCATAATTACCACAGTTGCAGTCAGATACACCCAAACCCCATCATATTTACAATCAGATTTAATAGAAATATGATAGATCCACACAGAGAAAATAGAAACAATGTAAATTTAGTATAAAAGAAAAATATTGGCACTAACATATAGGAGAAACGCCTATAGTAAAAACATAGCATGAACATTCAGATGGGAGACATCTGTCAGCTACATAGAGATTTAAGATAAACATATACACTAAGCTATAGTAGGGACTAGAGAGATAATGTGTAACATATTTTATCTATCTAGTCCCTACTCTAGCTGAGTATATATTATGAGTTCATTAAATCTATACGTATCATAATATATCTAACAATAATGCACACTGGGCAATAGTATAAATCTAATACATAAACATAATGCCTTCACTCCAGCATAATATAAACACAACAGGAACACAACGTGCATAAATATAACGTAGACACTCAGATATAATAAGAGCTCACTCGATCTTAGACCCTGCAGAATTTAAAGGATTAAAGAAAAACGATTCACTTAGAAGAGTCATGATTAAAATAGCTTCAGACCGAGGTTAAGGTGTCCTTGGGTTTAATGATTCTGCAACAAAGCAATGATAGTTCCTTGGACCAATAAAAACTGACTTGTCTTTGTGTCTGAAAGCTTAGAGAAGAGAAGAATTGGGACCCCGGGGTGGCACCTTAGGGCATGGCTACACTTGCAGATGTAGAGCGCTGTGAGTTAAACCAGCCCTCAGAGAGCACAGAAGGGAATGCGCGGCAGTGTGTTCACACTGTCAGCTGCAAGCGCACTGGTGTGGCCACATTTGCAGCACTTGCAGTGGCATTGGGAGCAGTGCATTATGGGCAGCTATCCCACAGAGCACCTCTCCCCATTCTGGCACTGTGGCTTGTGGGGCGGGGCATTCTGGGTTCTGTCCCAATGCCCTGTGATGCATCGGTTCGCATCCCAGCAATCCCTGTGCTTCCATCCACATTTGGTGCCATCTTTCAACGACTTTTGTACTGCGCACACTGTCTTCCCTTTTGGTCTGTGGGAATGGAACCCAAACTGCTCAGGAATATTCTGATGAGTCTTGCCAGCATGTCACGAATTGCAGTCGAGTTACTCCTTAAGCTACAAACTGACAGTGAGAAGTCCAATGATGAAGTCGACTTGCATAACACATGCAACACGAGATTGCTTGTGGCATTCATGGAGGTGCTCACAGCAGTGGAATGCCACTTTTGGGCTGGGAAATCAAGCACTGAGTGGTGGGATCACATCGTCATGCAAGTCTGGGATGATGAGCAGTGGCTGCAGAACTTTCGGATGAGAAAAGCCACTTTCATGGGACTGTGTGCTGAGCTCGCCTCCACCCTGCAGCACAAGGACATGAGGTTGAGAGCTGCCCTGCCAGTGGGGAAGCGGGTGGCTATTGCAATCTGGAAGCTGGCAACTCCAGACAGCTACCGATCGGTCACTAACCAGTTTGGAGTGGGAAAGTTGACCGCTGGAATCATGTTGATGCCAGTTTTCAGTGTCCATTAATCGCATCCTGCTCAGAAGAACCATGACTCCAGGAAACATGCATGACATTGTGGCTGGCTTTACACAAATGGGTTTCCCTAACTGTGGAGGGGTGATAGATGGGACGCATATTCCAATTCTGGCACCAGCCCACCTAGCCTCCGAGTACGTTAATCAGAAGGAGTATTTCTCTATGGTTCTTCAGATACTTGTGGATCACCGTGGGTGTTTCATTGACATGACACATGCATCTTTTGGAACACAGGCCTGTTCAGGAAGCTGCAAGCCGGGACTTTCTTCCCAGACCAGAAGATCACCGTAGGGGAAGTTGAAATGCCCATTGTGATCCTTGAAGACTGCGCTTACCCTTTAATGCCATGGCTCATGAAACCCTATACAGGGAGCCTTGACAACAGCAAGGAGCGGTTCAACAACAGGCTGAGTCAGTGCAGAATGACTGTGGAGTGTGCTTTTGGCCGTTTAAAGGGCCGCTGGCGCTGTCTGTATGGAAAGCTGGACCAGGCCAATGACAGCATCCCCGCGGTTATATCCACGTGCTGTACCCTTGTCATGAATATAAAGGGAAGGGTAAACCCCTTTAAAATCTCTCCTGTCCAGAGGAAAAATCCTCTCACCTATAAAGGGTTAAGAAGCTAAAGGTAACCTCGCTGGCACCTGACCAAAATGACCAATGAGGAGACAAGATACTTTCAAAAGCTGGGAGGAGGGAGAAAAACAAAGGGTCTGTGTCTGTCTGTATGCTGCTTTTGCCAGGGACAGAACAGGAATGGAGTCTTAGAACTTTTAGTAAGTAATCTAGCTAGGTATGTGTTAGATTATGATTTCTTTAAATGGCTGAGAAAAGAGCTGTGCTGAATAGAATGACTATTCCTGTCTGTGTGTCTTTTTTGTAACTTAAGGTTTTGCCTAGAGGGATTCTCTATGTTTTGAATCTAATTACCCTGTAAGGTATCTACCATCCTGATTTTACAGAGGTGATTCCTTTACTTCTATTAAAAGTCTTCTTGTAAGAAAACAGAATGCTTTTTCATTGTTCTAAGATCCAAGGGTTTGGATCTGTGGTCACCTATACAAATTGGTGAGGATTTTTACCAAACCTTCCCCAGGAAGTGGGGTGCAAGGGCTGGGAGGATTCTGGGGGGAAAGAGGTGTCCAAACTACGTTTCCCAGTAAACCCAGATAAAGTTTGGTGGTGGCAGTGGAAATCCAAGGGCAAAGGGAAAAATTAATTTGTACCTTGGGGAAGTTTTAACCTAAGCTGGTAAAAGTAAGCTTAGGAGGTTTTCATGGAGGTCCCCACATCTGTACCCTAGAGTTCAGAGTGGGGAAGGAACCTTGACAACCCTCTATAACATTTGTGAAGGGAAGGGTAAAAGCTTCACTCGGGCATGGAACTCGGAGGTTCAACACCTGGAGGCTGAATTTGAACAGCCAGAGAGCAGGGCTATTAGAGGGGCTCAGTGTGGGGCTGCAAGGATTAGGGATGCCTTGAGGGAGCAATTTCAGGATGAAAGCCACCAGGAATGTTTGGTGCCCTGCACGGAAGTGAAGTGCAGTGGTTCCAATCTTATTAGGAATCCGTGTTTGCTACACTGACTTGCAGTGCCTGTTACTTTCCTTGGCTACAGTATCTTTTACTTAATGCAATAATAAAGAACGTTTTCAAAGCCAAAAATTCATTTATTGAAAAGAAACACAACTGCTGGGGAAAAAGAAAGTGCATGACACATCTGTGCTGTTTGGGACGAGGGAAGGGGGTGGGGAGGGGAATGGGACTATCACAAATTTGCATATGTCCTGTTCTCATACTTGGCCTTCCTGGCTGGAGTACTGTGCAAAGAGTGCTGCACTTCAGGCTGGCTAAAATGCATGGTGATGGGGGTTGAGTGCAGTGGGTCAGGGTCGTAGTTTGCAGGGCTGCGTGGTGAAGTTACAGGTGTTAGAGGCAGCTGGTGGTGATAAGAGCCCAGATGTTGGGGAAAGTGGGTTGGCAGTGACATGGGAGCAAAAGGGAAAGAGTTTTGGGACCAGGGCTGCGGGCGGTGGGGGGCAGGCGCAGAAGTGCTCCGCTTGCATTGCTACGATCACCTGTATCGACTCTATTTGGTGCTCCATGATGCTTAGCAGCTGCTCCGTGCTTTGGTACCCATGATCCGCATTCTGCTGGTGGACCCTCCTTTCACTCTCCCTCCACTCCTGCACTTTTTGATTTTCATTAAGGGACTGCTGCATTACTTCATGCAGAAGATCCTCTTTGCTTCTACATGGCCACTTCCTGATTTTCTGGAGTCTTTCGGCTGTTCATAATAAGGACGGCTGGGATCTCAAGGTTGCATCTGTAAAGGCAAAATGCAACACTTAACAGAGGCAGCATTGTTCACACCAGACAGAGCAATGATTCGCCAGTACTTAAAGACAAGCACAGTCTACATAATAGCAGAAATTACCTGTCCCAAAGTGAGCACACATAACCCACGGGAGCCCCAAAATGGTGAGTAAGCACAAGGGCAAGTGGGGACTGATTGTTTCACGGCTGTACTGTCCTCTGGGGTTCTGTGCCTTGGGGAGAGCCAACTGCTGCAGGGAGTCCCTATACTGAACACTGTTCCCCCCATTTTCCACAGGATGATTTCGTCCCAGAAGATATCTCACTGCTGAGGGTGACCGTGGAAGCAAGGGAGGGTCTTCTACTACAATGCAGTTTCCACCCTGGCCCATATGCAGCTTGCCTGTGTGCAGCAATGGTTCCCCCGCCCCTCACGGCAGAGTGGTGCAGACATGCTAGCCTGACTGGGACAAGTAACACAGTAGCTCTGCCAAGGAACCTGCGCAATCGCATTGCCCAGCTTGTGCATGAGACGTTTGAAGAGATCACTGAGGCTGATTACCACAACGTGAGAGAGCACATCAATGCCCTATTCTGCATCTAGGCATGCACGCAGCCCTAACCATCCTCGCCCCAAGAGCCCGCACCAAATAACTTCCTTCCCAAAATAAAAGCTGCTTACCGGGAACCTCCTCTGGTGTTTGTCCTTCCCCAAGCACCGGCCGCTGCAACTGGCTACCTTCCTCCTGGCTTGAGAACAGCTCCTGGCTGCATGCATCTAGGGATGCCAGAGTGTCTCCCTCCTCCTCAGCACCCTCGCTCCTGCTTTCCTCCTTCTCCTGCCTTGTTGAACTCTGTGCTTCTACAGTCTCTGAAGTGTCCATGGTGGTCCTCAGCATGTAGGTGGGGTTGCCAGCTCTTTGTAGAAATGGCAGGTCACTGGGGCAGCATCACAGCGGCGGTTTGCCTCACGCACTTTGTGATATGCATTCCACAGCTCCTTCACTTTAATCCTGCGCTGCAGTGCATCCCAGTCATGGCCCCTTTCCCTCATGTCCCTTGATATCTGCTGGAAGGCATCATAATTCCTACGGCTGGAGCACAGCTGGGACTGGACAGCTTCCTCCCCCAAACACTGATGAGGTCCAGCACCTCAGCATTGCTCCTTGCTGGGGATCGCCTGGTGCATGGAGGCATGGTCACCTGGAAAGATGCACTGAGAGCATTTCACACTTGGCTGAGCAAACAGGAAGGGGACTTTCAAAATTCCCAGATAATTTAAAGGGCAGGTCTGACGGTTGGTCACCTGAAGGCAGGGCAGTAGAGTTCAAAGTGATGTGGCTAGAACAGGCATTATGGGACACTTCTGGAGGCCTATCAGTGCACATTAATAGACCAGGGCGTCCACACTGGTGCCGCAGCACTCTAGCTGGGGCACAGCAACCGTTATGCTGCTCATGGAGGTGGATCACCAGGAGCGCTCAAGCCGCGGAGTCAGGGCACTCTACATGCCTTGCCAGCATGGACGCATCCTGAGTTAGGGCTCCAGGTGCTGCTTTAATTAGCTCTAACTTGCAAGTGTAGCCATGCCCTTAGAAAGGGCTAATGAAACATGACAAATACAGGAAGATATAATAGACACACCGCGCGATGGCAGAAAGACAGCAGCTACGCTCAGATACACGGGAACCCGAACAGATGCAGGCAGTTATAATAACCACATATTCAGAGACAGCTCCAGCCAGAGAGACGGAGTTATCCCCTGGATCCATCACAAGTGATCAGGCTGAGGAAGGAAATCTCACTCTCTTAGAACAGACATGAAGAAAACAGTTGAGACCCAGGATGAACACATCCTTGGGATTCAACGGGTCTGGGACAAAAAGAACCGTAGTGCCAAGTGCCAACGCCAGAAAGAATTAATTTGCCTTTGTATCCAGCATCTTCAGGGAAGGGAAAGACCTTTTGTCTCCCTCTCGATCTGGAGCTCTCGCTGCTAGGAAAAGGTTTCTGAATCGGGGTCTCAGAGATAAGGGCATTGGAAGGGCAGAGATGGCTGGGTAGAGGTCAGGAAAGTTCAGAGTTATTCAGAGAAGGTTTCAGAGTAGCAGCCCTGTTAGTCTGTATCCGCAAAAAGAAAAGGAGGACTTGTGGCACCTTAGAGACTAACAAATTTATCTGAGCATAAGCTTTCCTGAGCTACAGCTCACTTCATCGGATGCAGCCCATGAAGTTAGCTGCAGCTCCCGAACGCTTATGCCCAGATAAATTTGTTGTTCAGAGAGAAGAAAACTGTTTCTGGTATTATTTCTCTGGCACAACACCGCCCCCACGTGGCAAAATACGTGCACAGATGGGAAACGGTTCCTGTAGATTTTCTTTGCTGGTTCCAATAGAGGTAGAATTTGTCTATTCCAATAAGTGGATGATCTTGTAAAGAGTCACGCTACCCATCCATGTATCCATTTATCTGGATGGGTGGATAATACCTGTCAGGGCTGGTCTAGATAATATTTAGTCCTGCCTTAAGTGCAGGGGACTGGACTAGATGGTCCCTTTCAGTTCTATGATTCTATGATAAATGGCTACATGGATGGATAACCAGATAATCCATCCATTTTATCTGATCTCTCCCTCCATTTATCCTGGTCAGGTAACAATTCCTGAACTGCTCAGTACCAGTTTTCCTATAGAACATGAATTTCTCCTCCATGATCATGACTGATTTCCTCTGCTGGTTAGCTTTGTCTCAGTGATATTTGATTGTCTGGTTGTACTTTCCTTCAAGAACAGGGCTAAAGGCAGCTTTCACCGGAGTTGTTTTGGATGTGTTCTGATCTTTCCTGATTTTACCTTAATGGGTGATTCATGGCATTCACCATCATTCACTAAGTGGTTCAACTCCGGTTTAGGGGAAAGAAAGAGAGAAAGATTTCTGTTCCAAGTTCAGTATTTGCAGACTTCCCCGCCCCTGAGTCGCCCCCAGACCCGGGTGCCCGTATCCCTGCTGTTCCGCACAGACCCTGCCCGGTTTTTGCGCAGCTCCCCTGCTGCTTAGTGTCAATGTGTTGCTCGCGGCGCAGTAATAGGTCGCGGAATCGCTCAGTTCGCTGGACGGTTTCCACAGGTGGAAGGATTTGTGCTTTTTATCGTGGGAGGCATTGAACCCTTTGGTGATCCCTTCATCCGAGTCCTCCCTTCCCAGGTCCCTCAGGAAGAGTCTGAGGGCCTGGTTGGGATATTGCACGTACCAGACGGGGTAAGGAAACCCAGAAACCTGATATGTGCAGTTAAGAAGCACCGGGTCCCCTTGGGAGAAGAAAACGCTGCCGTCAGTTTGGGTCACTGAGTCTGCTCCATAGGTGCCTTCTGTGGAAGAAACACACTCAGATATAACAGAACCGGAGCTGATCCACTCCCAGACAATATCCATATAACAGACACCAAGAATACAGCTAGGTACGTGCTAGATCAACACAGGTACAATAGAAAGGTGGTAGGTTCATTAAGACATAATAGAAGCACAATACATGCGCGAAGAGACCATGCAGGCATAAAAGGATGCAATCAAACACACCAGCAACATAATATTTAGATTCCGATTTTATAAAGAATATTGACACAACACAAACACGGCACATGCAATTACATATAAGAGAAACACTATATTTATGTTCAGATATATTAGAAAGAGAACACTGACCCTCATTGACAATACAAACATACCAGATACCATCGGATATAATAGAAACACTTCCTGATTTTAGGCACTGAAACAAACTAAAGTATGAAGACAGGATACAGAAGTGGTTCGATAGAATGTAACAAAGCTGAGACCGAGACTGGTACTCACCTAGAATAGCTACCGTGACTATAACACCGGAGAACCAAGTTGGAGCCATCCTTGGGTTGAATGATTCTTTGACTAAACCGAGCTAATTTCCTAAGCCCGGAGCAATTGATCTGCCTTCTTGTCTAGTAGCTACAATTTAGAGAAGGCAAGAATTCTGTCCTAGGTACATTAAATGTGCCTGAAAATGAATGTTGTATCTCTGAGCAGGAGCTGTCAGAATAACATAAACCCAGCTTCACACGAGTGAGCCTCTCTGCTCTGTAAATCCTCCTCAATGGTGCTGTCAGAAACAGGAGAGTCTGAAGGGCAAAAGGGGCTAGACTGGCGTCAGGGGCGGGCAGAGAGCAGGGGGCAGAAGAACGGGCTGTTCCTTGTATTGTTTATCTAGCACCACACTGCCCCCGCGTGGTAAAATGTGTTCACACATGGGGAATGGTTCCAGCAGATTTTCTTACACCTTTGCCCATAAACTAGCCTTTCTCACAGAGCTAGTGAGCATTTTTCTGACAGAACAGGTCAGGACGGTCTTCTAAAGTCTCTGTCTGTCTGTGTATACAGGGCGGGTGAAGATTCCTGAACTGCAAAATGCCAGTTCTCCTATAAAATGCGAACTTTTCCACCGTGATTATGGCAGATTTCGTGTGTTTATTGGTTTAGTTTCGATGACATTGAACTGTTCGATTGCACATTCCTTCGAGAACAGGGCTGGGGGCAGCTTTCACCAGAGTTGCTCATGAGAGGGTGGATGTGTTCTGGTCTTTCCTGATTTTACCTTACTGGGTGATTCACGACTTTCACCTTCATTTCTGAGATGGCAACACTCCGGATTAAAGCAAAGAAGGAAAACACAGAGACCGATACACAGAGAGAGAAATATTTCTGTTCCAAGTTCAGTGATTGCACATTTCCCCCCTTCCGGCCACCCAGTCGCCCCCAGACCCGAGTGCCCGCATCTCCACTGCTCCGCAGAGACCGTGTCCGGTTTTTGCGCAGCTCACGCGCTGCTCCGTGTCACTGTGTCGCTCGCGGCGCAGTAATAGGTCGCGGAGTCGCTCAGTTCGCTGGCCGGTTTCCACAGGTGGAAGGATTTGAGCTTTTTATCGTGGGTGGCATTGAACCCTTTTCTGATCCCTTCATCCGAGTCCTCCCGTCCCAGGTCCCTCAGGAGGAGCCTGAGGGCCTGGTTGGGGAAATGCACGTACCAGAAGGGATAAACAGTAACACTGGAAGAAAATTGATAGGTACAGTTCAGATGTACCCGATCCTCTTGGGAGATGGTAACGCTGCCTTCAGTTTGGGTCACTGAGTCTGCTCCATAGGTGCCCGCTGTGAAAAGAACAGAGCCGAACAGACACACTCAGGTAGAACAGAACCAACCGGAGCTGAGACACTCCGGGAGACAAAATGCATGTAACAGATACAAGCAACTCAGCCAAACATGATAAACACAGATACAATAGAAACGTGGTAGATTAACAAAAAGGTAAGAGAAACATAAAGTCTGCACTGAGAGACCATGCAAGCATAAAAGAGTGCAATCAGATACAACTGCAACATCATATTTACACTCGGCGATAATAGACAATATTGACTCTCAGTGATAATAAAAACACCCTACATGCAATCAGATACAATAGAAATATAATACTTATGCTCAGATACAACAGAGAGCATTGACGCTCTAGAGACAGTATAAGCATAATACATACATTCGGATATAAGCACTTTGTAATTTTAGGCACTGAAACAAAATAAAGTATGAAGACAGGATACAGACATGGTTCGATAGAATGTAACGAAGGTGAGAACGAGAATTTTACTCACTTAGAATAGTTATGACTGTAAGAGCGGAGAGCCAAATTGGAGCCATCCTTGGGTTAATGATTCTTTGACTAAACAGAGCTAATTTCCCAATCCCGCAAGAATTGATTTGTCTTCATGTCTAATAGCTCCAGTTTAGGGCAGGCAAAAATTTTGTCCTGTAAAAGGTGTCTTAAAAATGTATGATGTAGCTCTGAGCAGGAGCTGTCGGAACTGCACGAGCCTAACTTCACAGGAGTGATTCTCTCTGCTCTGTAAATCCTTCTCAATACTACTGTCAGAAAGGCAAAGGAAGCTAGATTGGTCTCAGGGGAGGGTAGAGAATATAAGACACAAGAACGCTGTTGCTTGGATCATTTCTCTATCACCACAGTGCCCCCAAATGGCAAAATGTGATCACAAATGGATATTGCGGCAGATATTCTTACACCCTTGCCAGTAAATCAGCCTTTCTCACAGAGATGGGGAGTATTTTTCTGCTGTGCAAGAGGTGAGGATGGACTTTCAAACACTCGTCTGTCTGTCTGTCTATGTATATTGAGCAGATCAAGATCCCCCAAGTGAAGAGTACAAGTTTTTCCATAGAATATGAATTTCTGCACCGCGATCATGTCCGAGTTCCTGTGTTTGTTTAGTTTTATGACATTGAACTGTCTGGCTGCACTTTATTTCAAGAACGGGGCTCGGGGCAACTTTCACCAGAATTGCTCATGAGAGGGTGGATGTGTTATGGTCTTTCCAGATTTTAACTTAGGTGGTGATTCAAGATGATCCCCATCATTTCTAACACTCCGCGTTAGTGCAAAGGAAATCACAGAAAGAGAGAGAGAGAGAGAAGTTTCGGTTCCAAGTTCAGTGATTGCAGACTTCCCCCCCCCCGCTTTTTTTCTGCCCCCGAGTCACCCCCAGAGCCCGGTGTCAGCCTCCCTCCCGCTCCGCGCAGACCCTCCCTGGTTTTCTCTCAGCTCCCCTGTTTGTCCGTGTCACTGTGTCTCTCACGGCGCAGTAATAGGTCGCGGAGTCGCTCAGTTCGCTGGACGGTTTCCACAGGTGGAAGGATTTGAGCTTTTTATCGTGGGTGGCATCGAACCCTTTGGTGATCCCTTCATCCGAGTCCTCCCGTCCCAGGTCCCTCAGGAAGAGCCTGGGGGGCTGGCTGGGGAACTGCACGTACCAGAGGGGGTAAGTAAGGGTAGCAGTGAGAGAAAATTGATAGGTACAATTTAGACGCACCGGGTCCCCTTGGCGGATAATAACGCTGCCTTCAGTTTGGGTCACTGAGTCTGCTCCATAGGTGCCCGCTGTGGGAGGAACAGAGCAGAAGAGACACACTCAGAGATAGAACAGAACCAGAGAGGACAGTGGTGCTGGAACAGTTTCTACACAGTCGGGGTGCTTTAGGCGGAACGCATGTATTTGGGTTGGTATTACTACATCGAGACAGGGAGCAGAAGCACCCCTAATTCCAGCACCTTTGCTCCCAGATAACATGCACTTAATAGCTAGAAGCAACGTAATATTACATGATAGATATACAAATAGAAACGTAGTCGATTCCTTCAGTTATAAAGAAATGCACTCAGAGTCTGTGAACATAACGGATACACTAGAAACATGGTATGTTAATTCTGATATAATAGAAACAGAATATTGACACCACTGAGTCAATACAAACATCATAAACACAGATATAATAGAAAACAAATTTAAACTAGGATATAACAGAGAACAATGACCCTCAGAGATGATACAAACAATAGATACATTTAGACATAAGATAAGCAAGTTCGTGACCTTGGGCATTGAAACAAATTAAATGGCAAAGACAGGATAAAAACGTGGGTTCGTAAAATGTGAGAAAGCTCAAAGTTGAGAAATTGAATCTTACTCACTTAGAATGGACATGACTACAACCACGGAGAGCCAAGGTAGAGTCATGCTTGGACTGAAAGATTCTTCGACGAAACAGAGCTAATTCCTAAACAAATAAAATTTATTTATTCGTTTCTCGTTGCTTCAGTTTCGAAAAGGTGAGAATTTTGCACACTAGAATGTGTCTTTAGAAATGTACCCGGTATCTCTGTGCTGGAGTGCGACTTGGCTGAATGCCATGCACCCAACTTTCACTCTCTGCTCTGTAAATGCTTCTGGATGGGGTAATCAGAAGATGGGAGCGGTTGAGGGGCAGAGTTTAGGGGAGGGGGTTGCTGGCAGGAGACTACTCAGCGCAAGAACAGAATCGGGTCATCTCATTGGTGTGTTTTTCCAGATCAGCTCTGCCCCGGCGTGGCAAAACGCCTAAACTAGTGCGAGACAAGGTGGATGAGGTAACACCCTGTATTGAGAGAGAGACAAGCTTTCCAGACGCGCTCTCCCACCCACACAAGTTGGTCCAATACAAGATATTACCTCGTCCACCTTTGGCTCTCTGATATCCTGGGACTGACAGGGCTACAGCTATTCTGCATAAACTAGTGAGAAATGTTGTAGCAGAATCGGATTTCCTGGTCGTTTGCTGTCAGAATTTCCAGAGGAAAAATGGTGGTTATAACTGGCGCAAGGCAATGCCTGGTGTTATACAGCATTTGGCTGTCTGTGTAGGTATCTATGCAGTGTGTGACCTCACCCGCCTTGTTTCTGTGTACGTCTGTGTCCTTTTCACAGCAACGACCGTCCCCCTTTCTCTTTCGATATTTACCTGCCTTTTCAACACAGTATAATTTTCCGTCAGCTTTTATCAAAGAGAGTTTTGTGCTTCGGATTGTTTCATGCTTTGCATTGAAATGTGTGTTTCACTGCGTTCCCCATTATTGCCCCGTTGGGAAAATCCCGAATTAGAGCAAACAGTGGAACCATAGATCCCAGCAGAGACACCTAGATGGTCTCCTGTAGGGAGTAACCCCTTTAGCCCCCGACTCGTTTACACACACGCGTGCCCGCGGCCCCGCAGGCCCTGCACCATTTTCGCTCAGCTCCCCTGCTGGCCCGTGTCACTGTGTCGCTCACGGCGCAGTAATAGGTCCCGGAGTCGCTCAGTTCGCTGGATGGTTTCCACAGGTGGAAGGATGCTGTTTTCCTCTCGGCTTTAGCGTTGAATCCTCTCCTGGCACCCTCATCCGCTCCCCCGCTTCCCACATCCCTCAGGAAGAGCGTTAGGGGCTGGTTGGCGTCCTGCACATACCAGAAGGGGGAAGGGTACCCAGGAAACTCATAGGTGCAGTTCAGAAGCACGGGGTCCCCCTGGAATACCATGACGATTCCTTCCGTTTGGTTAACCGAGTCTCCATAGATCCCTTCTGTGGGGATGACAAAGCATAACATAAAGTCAGAGTACATATCCTCTCATATAATGAACACCTAATAAATGTATACAATAATGGGTTAAACTGAGAGCAGATTCAGGCAGATCTGATGTGCCCAGAAGTGATGCCCATGAATGAGTTCATATACAATAAACTCACAACACATTCGCTCATATACAATACTACACTCAGAGTCCTACATTATAGGGGTAGAAGGAACCCCTGTGATCGCCTGGTTTGACCTCCTCTATAGCACAAGCCACAGAATTTCCCCACATTAATTCCTGTTTGAGCCAGAGCAGATCTTTTAGAAAAAAAATATCCAGACTTGATTTTCAAATGGCCAGTGATGGAGAATCCACCAAGACACTTGGTAAATTGTTCCAATGGGAAATAATCCTGCCTGTTTTTTTAAAAATGCACTTTTATTTCTAGCTTCAAATCCCAGCCATTGGATCATGTTATACCTTGTCTGCTAGAGTGAGGAGATTTCTTTCCCCCATGTAGGTCTTGAACAGAATGATCGAGTCTCCCCTCATCTTTCTCTTTGTTAAGCTTAAACGGTTTGATCCTCCTGAATCTGTCCCCATGAGACATGTCCCCCAATACACCCATCCTCGAGACACACAGTGATGTAATAAACACACCAGGATCACGGGGATGGAAACAAACACAGCTACAAAAAACAAAAACCCAGGGAAGAATAAAATGGCAGGAGGCTGAGAGGTTGGATTTTACTCGCCTAGAACAAGCACCGTTAGAAGAGCCGAAACCCAAGATAAATGCATCCCTGGGATCCCAGGAGTCTGGGCCGAGAAGCTGTGTTAGGAGGACTCACAAGGATGAATTTCTCTTGATGTCTAGGCGCTCCAAAGAAGAGAAGGAGAGAGACGACAGCAAAGGTACCCCGGTGCCATTTAATGGCTGTGTTGCTGTATTTTCCACGGCATGCATCCGATGAAGTGGACTGTAGCTCACGAAAGTTTATGCTCAGATAAATTTGTTAGTCTGTAAGGTGCCACAAGTCCTCTTGTTCTTTTTGGTGTGGCTTTTGGAACGCACTGGCTCCCCCTTGTGGGCCATCTAGTCGCACTAGCGAACCAGCGAAAACTTTGGGAGGTGCAGAGGTGTGCAAATGCAGTCTGGTGCCCAGATCCTCTAACTCTCCTCCGCTCCTCTGAAAATCCCTGTCACCGGGGCGTTTCTCTGCCCGGGTTCCCCCTTCCACTCCGCCCCGCACCCACACACAGCCGGGACATGGGTCGGTTACCGCGGGGGCCGCCCCTGGCTGTCACACCGTGTCGCTCCGAGCACAGTAATACACCGCTGCTCCTGCCAGCAGCGCCCTGCCCAGGGCCCGCGCCCTGGGCTTTCTGTCTGGGGAGAAGAACAAAGTCCCCCAGGTCGGTGCTGGAAGCCGGGACTTTGAGTCCTTCAACGATGATGACGTCGGGCCCCCGGCTGGGGAGCTGGCGGCACCAGAATATCCATTCGCTTGTCACGGAGGGGTGAGAGCAGGTGAGGTTCCGCCCAGCTCCCTCCGAAGCCCCTGCGGAGACCGGCTGCAGGATTTCCGCACAGCCCGGGGCACCTGGAAGAGAGAAGTTGGCACCGAATTCACCCACATACAACCCTTAGGGGCCAATTGCATTCTTCCCCTCCCCCCCTCCCAGTCGCATTGTAAGGAGACAAGATTCTAATCCGCATTAGTGAATTGGGACCGGGCTGGGGCAGGAAACCTCACTCACTTAGAGCAAACACCATTAAGGCAGCTGCTGTCCAGCGTGACAGCATGGTGAGGTTTTCAGGGAGGCGGGGACACCACTGGGCTGGGCCCCAGACCAAGCTTGGGCTAACGGGGCTGTGTCTCTATACGGCAGCTCCAGAGAACAGAAAAACTTTAAACAAAAAACCCTTGTGTCTTTTGTCTTGAAGCTGCCACTCGCGGGGATCACCCTCAGAGAGGACTGCACAGCCGTGACTGTCTTTCTCTGTAGGAGGCTGCCCGAGGGTGGTCTGGTGTGAAGGGCAGAGACTGGGGTGGCTGGCCGTTCAGAGGAAGGCAGAGAGCATGAGACGGAAAAATATGGCTTTGTCCTATTTTTCTACCTCAACACCGCCCTCACGTGGCAAAGTGAGCGCACAGAAGGCAAATCTTAGTGTATATATATGATACCTCTCCCCCACCCTGTGTCTGTCTTGTCTATTTAGACACTATTGCTCCATGGTTTCCTTGTATGCCCTCCTCTGTCTATCTGTCTGTCTGCACCTGTTTTCTCTTGTCTTGCACTTGGAGGCAAGGACTGTCTTTTTGTTCTTTCTTTGTATAGCACCTAGCACAATAGGATCTAGTCAATGACTGGGGCTGCTGGGTGCTAGGATAACACCAGTAAATAATAATATCGGTAGGTTTCAGAGTAACAGCCCTGTTAGTCTGTATTGGCAAAAAGAAAAGGAGGACTTGTGGCACCTTAGAGACTAACCAATTTATTTGAGCATGAGCTTTCCTGAGCTACAGCTCACTTCATCGGATGCATAGGTGGAAACTGCAGCAGACATTATATACACACAGAGATCATGAAGCAATACCTCCTCCCACGACCACTGTCCTGCTGGTAATAGCTTATCTAAAGTGATTATCAAGTTGGGCCATTTCCAGCACAAATATGTGTCTGTCCTAGAATCATATAATATCAGGGTTGGAAGGGACCTCAGGAGCTCATCTAGTCCAACCCCCTGCTCTAAGCAGGACCAATCCCCAATTTTTGCCCCAGATCTCTAAATGGCCCCCTCAGGGATTGAACTCGCAACCCTGGGTTTAGCAGGCCAATGCTCAAACCACTGAGCTATCCCTCCCCCCATGAGCTAGTGTGCTCTTTGGTTTGGTTTTGGGAGGGGTTGGAGAGGGTTTACTATTTTTCATTTCCCAGGCAGATTATGTAGGTTCGTTCATTCGTTTCCTGTTTCCTGAGTGGATGCTTAGTTTTGCTGTTACTCTGAAACCTAGTTTTGTTCTATGACCTGCCCCGTGCATCCTGCAATCCTAAAATCCTGGACAGTCTGCAGCAGAAAGAGGCGATGCAGACTTAAGGAACGGCTAAAGAGGGCCCGTGACATCGTGTGCGCTCGTTTTGTGAGAGACAGAGATGTCTGTTCCTACTCCAGTAAGTGCAGAATTCCTCCCCTTCCACCCCAGCTCTCTCCCAGGAGCCTGCGGTTCCTGCCATAGCTCCTGGGAGGTTTTCGCTGAGCTCCCTGCCGGTCCGTGTCACTGTGTCTCTCACGGCGCAGTAATAGGTCGCGGAGTCGCTCGAGTCGCTGGCCGGTTTCCAGAGGTGGAAGGATTTCTGCTTTTTATCGTGGGTGGCATCGAACCCTTTTCTGATCCCGTCATCCAAGTCCTCCCTTCCCAGGTCCCTCAGGAAGAGCCTGAGGGCCTGGTTGGGGAAATGCACGTACCAGAAGGGATAAACAGTAACACTGGAAGAAAATTGATAGGTACAGTTCAGATGTACCCGATCCTCTTGGGAGATGGTAACGCTGCCTTCAGTTTGGGTCACTGAGTCTGCTCCATAGGTGCCCGCTGTGAAAAGAACAGAGCCGAACAGACACACTCAGGTAGAATCAAGTTGGGCTATTTCCTGCACAAATCCAGGTTTTCTCACATCCCCCCCCACCCCCATACACACACAAACTCACTCTCCTGCTGGTAATAGCTCATTCAAACTGAGCCCAACTTGATTATCATGCACATTGTGTAAAGAGTTGTCACTTTGGATGGGCTATCACCAGCAGGAGAGTGAATTTGTGTGGGGGGTGGAGGGTGAGAAAACCTGGATTTGTGCTGGAAATGGCCCACCTGATGATCACTTTAGATAAGCTATTACCAGCAGGACAGTGGGGTGGGAGGAGGTATTGTTTCATATTCTCTGTGTATATATAAAGTCTGCTGCAGTTTCCACGGTATGCATCCGATGAAGTGAGCTGTAGCTCACGAAAGCTCATGCTCAAATAAATTGGTTAGTCTCTAAGGTGCCACAAGTACTCCTTTTCTTTTTGCGAATACAGACTAACACGGCTGTTACTCTGAAAGATATAACAGAAACATAAAAGACATAGACATAATATACAGATAATAGATACATCCATATATAATCGATACATAATACCTGCATTCAGCTATATAGAAACATAAGATACACTCAGATATGAGATACATAATATTTGCATTCCAATATATTATAAACTTGACACTCAGATATAACAGATACATAGTAGAGACACAGAAAGAATAGAAACATAATAGATGCATTCATAGGTGATGGAAACGTTAAATAGATAAAGATACAATCAAAACATAATAGTTATACTCAGACATTATAGAAACATTCAGGTGTAATGTACACATAATAGATACAGATCTATTAGATACATAATAGAGACACTCATATTTCACAGAAACATAATAGATACATACTTAGATACTGGAAACATTCTAGCTAGACAAAGACAGAATAAAACACCATAGATGTACTCACAGACAATGTAAACATAACAGATACATGCAGATATAATACACACGTCTTGGATACACACAGAGATATTGGAAACACGATAGATAAACTCAGAGATAATGAACACAGGCCAGAATTTAGGCTTTGGGACAAATGCAGTGATAGAAACAGGGTTATCATCTGGAAGAAAAGACTTTCCCCAGGTTGACAAATGGAATCTTACTCTGCACAGAGAGAGTCAAAACATCCAAGACCCACGTTAAATGCATTGTGGGGTTTCAGTGAGTCCAGGGAAACCACTGTGCTAGATCCTCACACCAAAAAGAACAGATTTGCCTTTGTGTCCAGCAGTCACTGTGCAGGGAATAGAATGGTTTCACCCCCTAGGTAAAGCCTTAGAAGTCTCTGAAGCCTATGCAGTCCCTGAGCTAGGGACCCCACCTCCATGAATCCCATTGAGCTGACTGTGTAGAGGTGACTGTCTCTGCTATAGCAAATGCTTCTGTGGGAAGCTGTGTTGGCCAAAGCCCCTGCCGTCCTGTTGGGCCATGGAAAGGGGGAACGCCCAGTGTGTTTGTGCCCTGGTCTGCCAGAGTGGGGCAGTGGGAGAGGGTGATTGGGTGGGGCTGGCCCAGGGCCCTGCTGGATTGCGGCTCATGCGTACGGGGTCCCAGTGCTACAGGGCTGTGTGCCAGGGGCCATGCTTTGTGGGAGTTTCATGGCTCATCACTCCAGGGCCTGTGTGGCAGCAGCTGTGCAGAGAATCCCAGGCCCAATTCCCCCCATGCTGGGTCTCCTGAATGTCCCCTGCCCTGGGGGGTCCATTCCTCACCCAGTGGTTCCTGCTAGCAGAGATGTTCTGAAAGACATCTATGCTCTGGGTCTCTAGGCTTCCTGGGCTGGGAGGCAAGCATTGCTGTCTCCAGGCAGTTCTGCAGACTCTCCCGCAGCTGCACATCAAGCGTGCTAATGCAGCCCTAGCCCTCTCCAGAGCTCAGGGAGGACCCTGCATTGACAGGGCAAAGGGACCAGCACCGGACTGTCCTGGTAAATAGAACAATGGCTCCTGGCCAGCCGAGAATGCCTGTTCCCCCGGCAACCTCAGTGCCATTCCCTATGGAAGTGATGGTGTCAGCAAAGGTGATGGAGGTGGTCAGGTCTAGTGTTTGGAGCTGGACTCAGGAGGCCAGAGCGTGGGTGGAGCGAGGCTGGAGTGAGACCAGGACTGGAGTAGGACTAGGAACAGGGCTGTAGCAGTCTAAGACTGTTGCCAATGTCAGGCAGGAGCGAGTTCCTGGCCCTGGAGTGATGTTGAGCAAACTGAGCTGCTGCTGTGAGACTGATATACCTGCTCTGTGAGTCACAGGGCCAGTTCCTGGCTTGTGGATTGGCTGGAGCCCAGCACAGGAGGGACTTAGCACCTTACAGATGGCTCCAGTGGGTGCTTGGCTCCCGGCCCCCACTGGGTACTGACATGTCAGGTGCCCCAGGGCTTTATCCCCAGCTCGTTCCCAGGCTTGGCATGGCAGTACATTTCCTTCCCAGTCACCGTCCCCTGGCATTAAGCCAGGGACTCCGCACTGGGACGTGCACCTGGCAGCACACAGACAGGCCAGGCTGCAGGGCGAGGGCTCCCAGAGAGAAACAGCAGGAGGGCAATGCTGGGAACTCCCAGGCTATCTTCAGCTAGAGCATGAGGGCGCCCTGGCATCCTAAGAGCATGAGTCTAGCTTCAGCTCAGTCTTTGTCCCCCCTCCCCCCGGTTCTCTGTGTTAGGTGGGTTGGTCTCCTGGAGCAACCTAGGTGTCGATCAGGAGTTCCTGGCTTATGTAATGCCAGTTTCCAGCTCTTGTAAACAAAAACCAGTGACTTCCCTGACCCAGGAGCTGGCGCTCTTCGGGCTGGGCTGTGCTTGTACATGTCTCACTGTCGGGGCGTGCACCCAGGGCCCGCGAGTCGCAGACGTTTGCCAGCAGCACCATGGAGCAGTGCCTGCACCCCTGCTCTCCCTCTGCGCTCAGGCTTGGGCATCAAAAGAGCACGTCTGCCACCTCCCTCTCAAGTCCTTCTCACCTGCGTGCTGCCAGGGGAACATCCCCATTTCTACTGAGGCCTCAGGGACAAGGTTTATGACAAACTGGCTGGGGTTGAGTACCCTCCCCACAGTTTGGATCCCCTACAGCTAGCTGGGGATCCAAACTGACTCTCACTTATTTGAGCCCCTGCCTAGGCAGGCCCTGTTCCCTCCCCGCAGGCAGTTGCTGGCCCTGAACCCCGCAGGCAGCCATGAGACACAGGCAGGGCCAATCTGGGGGAGCAGGGCAGGAGGGCCATTTGCCCTGGGCGTCAGGCTCAAAGGGGGTCTCAGATTTAGACACTTGTTAATTTTTTGGCATTTGATAAGTTTCACAACTTGTTTTTATGTGCATCCTGTCACGGAGTCCCTGGGCAATGCTCTGGAACTGCTCCCTACGAAGCCAGGCAGGACTCTGGGGAAGTCTCCTCTCTGTGAGCATACTGCCTGCAGGACACACAGCTCACACAGCTTCCACCTTCCTGGGTCTGACCTCGGAGCATTCAGCATCCTCTGTCCCTCCGTGCACTTCCCCCAGTGAGTACACCCAGCCAGTCTCCTGGGGAAGCCAGAGGGTCCTGCACCCCAACTCCACAGTCAGACGTGACTCTCAGCCAGCCAGTACAACGGAAGGTTTATTAGATGACAGGGACATGGTCTAACAGAGAGCTTGTAGGTGCAGAGAACAGGATCCCTCAGCTGGGTCCATTTGGGAGGGCAGTGAGCCAGACAACCACGTCTGGACTTCACTCCATGTCCCCAACCAGCCTCAAACTGAAAAACTCTCCAGCCCCTCCTCCTCCTCTGGGCTTTGTCCCTTTCCCAGGCCACGAGGTCACCGGATTCCTTTGTTCTCCAACCCCTTTAGCTCTCACCTTCCAGGGGGGAAGGGCCCAGGCCATCAGTTGCCAGGAAACAGGGTGTCAGCCATTCTCTGTGTTCAGACTCCTGCACACCTGCCCTCTAGGGCTCTGCAATGATCATACACCCTTACCCCACCACCTAGATACTTAAGAACTGCATAGGGGAAACTGAGACACCCCCACACTATTCAGAGGAAACATTAAGAACAGTCCCACTTCGTCACATCTCTCTCCCCTTCGAGATCAAACTGAGCAGGGTCACTTTAGCTGGTGACCTGGGGAAGTTTGAAGCTGTTGGGGTCCCAGGGCATGGCCACTAATTAAGTCGAGGGGATGGAAGACCATGAGTGTCGAGGAAGTCTCTTTGCTCTAGGCCCAGGTGCCCTTCTCAACCCCCCTTCACAGAATTCAGTCCTGGCTGGCCTGAGAAAGCCCTTGCACTCCCAACATAATGCTGCAGCTGCAGATAGAGCTGTTTTGTGTAGGTTTTGCTGGCGCCACGTTAGGATAATGGCAGGAACCAGCTACAAGGCCATAACTGCTTATTTGCCTCATTAATCACAAGGCTAAGCAGGCTGTGCTGTTGTTTTGAATTGCTAAAATGCTCGTTAAAGGTTGCCAGAAAAAGTACTGTTGTAACCCATATAAGGCAAAGCAGTTTTACTTGGCTGATGTGTAATGCAATAGAGATAAGGGGTATAAAGGTATGTGACTCTGCCTGCTCAGCGCGCAGGATTTGAGATTCCTTTCTCCCTGTACCTTCTTTGGAGCTCCAAATAAACTTTTCTGCTTCTCCACCCCGTTGTGTTTATTGGGTGATGCATACCGGGCAACAAACCCCTGCTGTTGCTTGCCTCTGGCAGTGGGTGCTGGCAACAGCTTTTGACACCCAACGTGGGGTACGAGGCCGCTATTTAGCCTTGCCCGGACCCCTCCTGGAGGTCGAGGATTGCGGCGAGAACTGACGCCCAGCGCGCACTGGTGAGTTCATCGGGGGCCTCGGAGGAGATGCGATTTGATCGACCCCAGAGGGCACAACGGTGCAACGCACCCCTTATAGTGGAGAAGCAGCTGCGAGGCAGCGGTGGGGAACCGGTGCTTCAGACAAGGTAGGAACCTCTTGAAATCCGGACAGTGCTCTCTGTTAAGACCTGGGGACACCCAGAGTTGCCCTGTAGGTATGGGACAGGGACAGAGCTTGGGAGGTAGGGCACAGTGTACGCCCCTAGAATGCATTCTAGCAAACTGGAAAGTGTTTGAATCAAATCCAATGACAAAAAGCAAATTGAAAAGGTTTTGTACAGTAGACTGGCCACAGTATCAATTAAAGGACCAGGAACGGTGGTCACACGGGGGGGTCAATTAATTACAACACAATCCTCCAGTTACTCCTGTTCTGTGAGCGAACGGGAAAGTGGACTGAACATCTGTATGTGCATTTGTTTATGGTTTTAAGAAATAGAACAGATATTTTACAGCGCTGTAATTTGACTCCGGCTGATCTGGTAGCGGTAGCGGCTGCTGTTAGTCCCCAGACCCCCACCCCAGCTGTAATGGCAGAGCCGGTGTCCCCTTCGGCCCCCACACCCACACATAGCGAGGCCCAGGTCCCAGCTGCTGGACTATACCCATTGCTTACTGGAACTAAAATTGCCCGTACTGCAACGGAAGGGCGGCCGGCCATGACTGTGCAGGTCTATACTCATGTGCCTTTTAATCCTGTGGACCTGGCTGCTTTCAAAGCACAGGCAGGAGAGTTCTCTACCAACCCCAGCAAGTTTATTTCGGTTTTTGAGGGATGTCTTAGCAGTCAGAAGCCAGATTGGGAAGATTGTAATATTCTTCTGCAAACGCTACTGTCCGAGGTTGAGTGACAACAGGTCCCAACCAAGGCAAGGGAGGAAGAGCAAAGGCGATATGACCAGAACCGTGACCATGTCCCGACCCCAGATGACCAGGTTCCCTTAGTGGATCCTAGGTGGGACCCAAATGATAGTCAAGATATGACCCGCCTTACCTCCTATAAGGAGCTGTTGCTGTATGGACTCCGTCACGCAGCTGTCCGGCAGAATAATTGGGCCAAACCATATGAAGTAGTGCAGGACTTAAAGGAAAGCCCAGGGGCCTTTCTACAGCATATTCGGGACACGATCCGGCAGAATACCAATGCAGACCCTGATGATCAGCAAACCAAGGCAATCATAAAAGGGGTATTTACAAGCAGGGCAGCCCCAGATATTAGAAGAAAGCTACAGAAAAAGGAGGATTTGATGGGTATGACCATGGCACAGATTTTAGAAGCAGCAAATCGAGTGTATAGTTTAAGAGAGATGGAGAAGAAGCAAGTGAGACTGATGGTAGCGGCAGTGCAGGCTGGTATGAGGGGAAGTGGACGGGAAGGAAGGAGCTGCGGACATCCAGGCCCACAGGAGAGACGATTGGGAGGCAATCAGTGTGCCCTGCGTCAGCAGGAGGGACACTGGAAGAATGAGTGCCCAAACAGGAAGGAGATAGTAGGTGCCTCTATGATGGCTGTGGAGGAGCAAGAATAGGGGTGTCAGGGGAGACGGCCCGTCCTACCCATGGAACCCCGAGTAAAAATGCGGGTGGGAAGTGCAGAAATGGACTTTTTAGTAGACTCTGGAGCAGCACGAACTGCCGTAAATCGACCCCTTCAGCTGCCAGTAGCAGATTCCCTTACTGTGGTGGGCACCACAGGTAGGGACACCAAGTGCCCAGTGTATGCCCAGCGAAATGCACTTTGGGGGACAGGACTATCTCCCATAAGCTGGTATATCTCCCCAACTGCCCAAGCCCGTTGCTGGGACGAGATCTGCTGTGTTACCTAGGCGCCACCCTGCATTTTACTCAAGATGAAATAACCCTTACCTTACCCCCTGAAAATGCATGGATCATGACCCTTACATGACCTTCAGCTATGCAAGCTCCAGAATGGAGCCAATGGGAAGCTCAAGTGTATCCCCTTGTGTGGGCATCAGGGATCCCTGGGAAAGCTACTCACCAGGCCCCCATTCATGTCCAGCTCATACCAGGGAAAGGCCCGGTGCAAGTAAAACAATATCCAATCAAGAAGAAAGCCAGAGAGGGGTTGCAGGAAGCCATAGATCGATTCCTAACATACGGTATTCTCCGGGAATGTCAGTCTGCCTGGAAAACTCCCACTTTACCTGTACAGAAGCCTGACGGCACTTATCAGCTGGTACAAGACCTAAAGGCAGTAAATGAACAGGTTAAGACTCTGCACCCTCTCGTCCCTAACCCGTACACCCTATTGGCTTCTATAGGGGGACAGCATACCCATTTTTCAGTTCTCGATCTAAAAGATGCTTTCTTTGCCATCCCAGTTGCCCCCTCATGACAGGAAATTTTCTCCTTTGAATGGGAGGACCAGAACAGAGTTAAAAGACAACTTTGCTGGACAGTGTTGGCCCAGGGATTTAAAAATTCCCCCACCCTCTTCGGCCAGGCTCTGGCCAGGGATCTAGAGGAGTGGACCAATGAGGAAGCCCTCCTTCTGCAGTATGTAGATGATTTGTTAATTGCCACTGTGGGCTTAACTCCCTGCCTTAAATCCACTGTGAGCCTCCTGAATTTTATTGGACTCAGAGGATATCAGGTAGCATGGAGTAAGGCTCAGATCACCCTCCCACATACAACAAGGGGAGCGCCAGCTTCCAAATGAAAGGAAGGAAGCTATATGCCAAGTTCCTACCCCAAGTAATTGTAAGCGGCTCAGGGCATTTCTGGGTATGGCAGGCTTTTGCAGGATATGGATCCCAGAGTTTGAACTATGGACCAGACCCCTGTACGACTGTGTAAAAGGAGCAGACCACGACCCCTTCTATTGGACCCCAGAGGCTGACCGGGCGTTTAAGATCTTGAAAAGAAAGTTAATGGAAGCCCCAGCTCTGGGCCTGCCGGATCTTTCTAAGCTGTTTCAGTTGTATGTACATGAACGAAAGGGAGTGGCCCTGGGAGTACTCACACAGCTGCTAGGAGTGTGGAAACACCCGGTGGCATATTTTTCTAAACAACTGGACCAAGTAGCCAAGGGCTGTCCAGCATGCCTGCGGGCAGTGGCAGCCACCGCCCTGACCCTGGCAGAAGCAGAAAAACTAACTTTGGGAGGTACAGTACAAATATATACCCCCCATATGGTCCGAGCCTTATTGGATGCAAAAGGAGGCCTTTGGCTCACTCAGGCTCGGATGGCTAGATATCAGGCCAAACTACTAGAGAACTCTGAAGTCACCTTACAGCCTTGCCCCTCCCTTAACCCTGCCACTCTCTTGCCAGAGACAGAGGAACGGGAACATGACTGTCTAGAGATCATAGATGCCCAATACTCCAGCCGCCCAGACTTAAAGGATGTACCCCTCCCAAATGCAGATCATGAGTGGTACACCGATGGCAGCAGTACTGTGATAGATGGGCAAAGGAGGGCGGGCTATGCTGTCGTGACCCTCCATGATACCGTGGAGGCCGAGAGGTTGCCTGCTGGGACCTCTGCCCAGCTTGCCGAACTGGTAGCCCTGACCCGTGCACTTGAACTGTCAAAAGGGAAGCGAGTCTGTTGCGGTCCAAATACAAGACAGAGCAAGGCTTTAAGCAAGCAAGCAGGCTGGTCTGCCGACGGGCTGGTCTGCCTGTCAGCTTTCCACCCTCTCTTTTATTTCTCTCCCTCCTCCTGTGCATTACATACTCCAACAGATAAAAGGAATACACTGGCTTTGTTTAATATTCTTATTTACCAATATCTATCTACCGCATTCCTTGCTCTCGGGCCTTGAGCCCAGTCCTGGTAGGCTTCCCACTGTTCATGTCATCTGGGCGAGTTTCCAAGATTCATGCCCTTGAGAGGAGCCATGTGTGCACTGCTCCTACACAACACTCAGGGTGTGCCCTGAATGTTGCCAAGTGCATGAACCCTGCATGAATCCTACACGAGTCAATATTTTTACTGATTCAAAATATGCTTTTGGTGTGCTGCATGCTCATGCTGGCCTGTGGAAGCAGAGGGGAACGCTGACAGCCCAAGGCTCTCCAGTAAAGTACGGGCCCCAAGTTCTCCGGCTTCTAGAAGCCGTACAACTTCCCTCAGAAGTGGCGGTGATACACTGTAAAGCCCATCAGAGGGAGGATCAAGATGTGGCCAGAGTAATGCTAGGGCAGATAGAGAGGCTAAGCATGCTGCCACCCTGACGTCCCCCCAGACTGAGAACGCCCATATGCATGCCCTTATCCCATCAGTGGGGGAGCTTCCGACTCCTCAGTACTCTAGTGAAGAAAAAAAACTAGCTGACAAACTCGGTCTTCAGGAAAAGAAGGGATGACTCCATTCCAGAAGGGAAGGTCCTTCTACCAAAGGGACTGATCCGGCCAGTATTGCAGAAACTGCACCAGACCACTCACGCTGGCAGGGAAGCACTTATCCAACTGATGGGAAAATACTTTCTAACTTCTGGACTGCGACCCCTGGCTGCCCAGGTACAAGCTGACTGTTTAGTCTGCCAAAAGAATAACCCCCGACCAGGACATCCAGTGCCACTAGCTGCCCTGGAACCCACTCCGGGCCTCGGACGGGTGTGGCAAATAGACTTTACCGAGTTTCCCCGGACCCAAGGGCTCAAATATCTCCTTGTCATAGTGGATCGGTTCGGCGGATGGCCGGAAGCCTTCCCCTGCCGTAATTGTACTGCCAGAACAGTGGCCCTCAAGTTTGTTAGGGAAATCATTCCCTGCTTTGGACTCCCCCAGTGGATGAAATCTGACAACAGGACACACTTCACATCAAAAATCATTCAAAGCATCTCACATGCCTTACAGATCCCCTGGAAACGCCATATGCCCTGGAGACCGCAAGCCAGTGGGGTAGTGGAGCGTACCAATCAGACCCTTAAACGGCATCTCTCAAAAGTGTGCCTAGAAGCCTCACTGCGATGCTTTGCCCCTCGTCCTGCTCCGCATCCTCGCTCTCCCTAAGGGTAGATTAGGGCTTAGCCCTTTTGAAATTATGTTTGGAAAGGCATGGCCTATGAATGGTACACCAATTGTGTCAGGATGGGAGTGGGAACTGGGAGGTGGATTCCTGTCTCAGTATATGCGCTCCCTGTCTGCTGTTCTTTTGTCTCTTCACAAGTATACTAAGGATTCTCAACCTCTCCCCTTGGACTCGCCCATCCACTCCTTGCAGCCTGGCGATTCAGTGCTTGTTCGCACCCGGAAAGACGAGCCTCTCCAGGAAAAGTGGAAAGGACCCTATACCATCCTGCTGGTCTCCCATACGGCGTCAAAGGTCGAGGGACACAAGAATTGGATCCATCGTACCCGACTGAAGGTCGTGTCGACTCCCTCAGCTGAAAGGTGGACCGTGCAGTCTCCAGCCCCCTCCACTGACGATCTTGGACTAAAACTGTTATTTAAACGACAGCCCGCCGGGCAGGTGGGAAAATAGATGGGGGGCATCTTCTGTTCCCCTCTTGGCCGTGTGCCTAGCCAGTGCTGCTGTCTCTGACACTGCACCCGTAAATACCTGGCTCAGAGTGTAGTGAACGCAACATCGTTCTGTTTGCCACATACGTTTTCAGTGGGTGCAATCATGGAAACTTGTTTTATTGGCGTTTGTGGGGCCCCAACCCTGGTCCAGTATTATTCCCTGTTGAAAGACATAAACAAAACATTTGTTTATACTGATTTGTATGCCCTCGGACCTGCCCAGTATAGACTAGATGCCTCTATGTATTCCTTTTGGCTGGCCAATATAACCCTTGCCCCCTCTTGTCTGAGGTTTGTAAATGCTACTCACGTTGGGGAAAACCTCACCAGTGGAGAACTTAAATGTAATGACAGTGTGGAAATCTCCTTTGCTTATGGGCACATGAAACTACTGACGGGGTGGTTCCTCATATGTGGGAGATGTGCATATTCCTATGTCCTGGCCAATAGTTCTGGAGGCCCCTGCTCTCTCGGCCGCGTGGCCCCCCTGATTTTTCCATATCCCCCGCAGCTGCCTGCCCAACATAAAAGGGATGCCATTCCCCTCGATTCCACCTGTAAGTCAGAGGTAACCTTCTTCTCAGAGGCTGAAGCGGCGGCTCTGGCCTTTTCCTTCTTTGGCATCCCTGGGCTAGCGGTGCGTAATTATCATGCAGTAGAGCACCTTGCCTGCACGGTGGCAAAAGCTATCAATTTAACCTCCACTGTCCTAGCCCACCTCTCACATGAGTTAGGGGAGGTACGTCAGGGGATGCTACAGAACAGCCTGGCAGTGGATGATTTGCTTCTACGTCATGGTCACGTATGCCGGGAGTTTGCAGGCATGTGTTGCTTTAACATAACAGATGCAGGACCCTCCATAGAGGCTGATTTACAACGCCTGCAGCAACTGGCAAGAGATATCCATCAGCAAACTGGGGAGGATTGGCTAGGCTCTTTATTTTCTGGCTGGGGCCTTTCCCCGTGGCTAAGTGGGTTGTTTAGTCTGTTGTTTAAACTTCTTTTTCCTGTATTAATAGTTTCAGAGTAACAGCCGTGTTATTCCTGCTGTGCTGTATGTGATCCTGTGTAAAGGCACTTGTTTTGCACAGCCTTGGGGATCTTAATTTTATGCGTAGCCCATTAGTGAGCAGATAAAGGTGAGAAAACTCAGGTATGGGAATGAGTATTCTCAAAGGAGGGAATTGTTGGGGTCCCAGGGCAAGGCCACTAGTTAAGTCGAGGGGATGGAAGACCATGAGTGTCGAGGAAGTCTCTTTGCTCTAGGCCCAGGTGCCCTTCTCAACCCCCCTTCACAGAATTCAGTCCTGGCTGGCCTGAGAAAGCCCTTGCACTCCCAACATAATGCTGCAGCTGCAGATAGAGCTGTTTTGTGTAGGTTTTGCTGGTGCCACGTTAGGATAACGGCAGGAATCAACTACAAGGCCATAACCGCCTTATTTGCCTCATTAATCACAAGGCTAAGCAGACTGTGCTGTTGATTTGAATTGCTAAAATGCTCGTTAAAGGTTGCCAGAAAAAGTACTGTTGTAACCCATATAAGGCAAAGCAGTTTTACTTGGCTGATGTGTAATGCAATAGAGATAAGGGGTATAAAGGTATGTGACTCTGCCTGCTCAGTGTGCAGGATTTGAGATTCTTTTCTCCCTGTACCTTCTTTGGAGCTCCAAATAAACTTTTCTGCTTCTCCACCCCATTGTGTTTATTGGGTGATGCATACCGGGCAACAAACCCCTGCTGTTGCTTGCCTCTAGCACTGGGTGCCGGCAACAAAGCCACCAACGTTCCCATAGATGCCCCAGCATCTCTCCCATTCCTTGGTGGGAGTACACCAGGCCCTTCCAGTTTCATGCCCTCCCTTTGGTCAGGGGTGATCGATAGCACTCGCAGGCTGCATGTGGGAAGGTTTATGTGGCCCGTGCCCTTTGGCCACCCCAAAACCCCAGGGGGTCAAACTGAGATTGGGTCTTCTCCCCAACAAGCTGGCCAAACACAGCCACTTGGTTAGAGGACCGTTTAACTTTCTTAACAGCTTTCACTCCATCTGAGACCTTCTCAAAGCTATCCACACTGGATCTTTCAACAGGAAAGTCAGCGGATCTATTCACAACAGAAAATTTCTGGCTGTTAGGAACTGAAACTTTCTTGATTAAATCACTTTCACACCCTTCAGTTGCAGTAAACTGCTTGCAAAGATTCCATGAGGATTCCTTTCTCTAGGGTTTTTCTATGCAACATTTCACCCCTCACAGAAATTCTGCTCTTACCCTCTTCACCGAGGGTTTGCTCTAGAGGAACACTTTCCTGAGCAACAACAGACTCTTTCTGGGTCTCCCTTACATCCAGAATTACCTCTGGCCCATCAGGCGGATTCCTACACAATCCCCTTTCAAGCAAACTTACAGACTTCCTAGATAAAAGATCAGAAGCATTCTCCTTCCCTTTGCCACACACAAGTTCAGGAATCTTTTCCTTCTTGCTACAGGTTTCCACACCCTCAGTAGGTAACACAATCACATCACCTTCATGCTCTCCTTGTGCCCTGGCTAGGATCTCACCCTGATTAGACAGAGTTGCAACACCCTTTCCAACAACACACTAGCAACAGGCAAAATACAAGCACCAGAATTGTCTGGTCTCTGGGATTTTGCATAGACACTAACTGGATGCGACCTAGTTACAGGGCCATTCTCCCGAGCAGACACAAACTTAGGACCCTTCCCTTCCTGGGCTTTAGCTGAATCCAGAACCAGCTCTGAGACAACTGCACAACCCTCAACCATCACAGGCTGAAAGGCCCCTTCTGTCTGCTCCACAGACAAAGAAGAGCCGGACACACTTTCTCCTTTACCAGACACACAGCTTGGGATCTGATCCCCCTTGTCCCAGCACACAAGGCTGGTCACAGACAACTGCTTGGAGACCAGGGTAGCTCCCTCCACGGGCAAGTCAATACCCCTGACAGACACAGGCACATTTCCTTCACTGTCACACTTCTCCATCCAGGTAATAGGTAAGGTCCAGGGACACTCATCTTCCACTCTCCTCGCCTTCCCACCCTGCTGACTAGACACAGCCATCAGCTCACAAGGCTGCCTAGGCTCATCCAGACTTTCCTTACCAAGCACCTTCCACTCCCAATGGATACCCTGCCCTGCCTGTGTCTCTCCCCACTCAGCTGGGGTCTCAGCTCCCACTGTGCTCAGCGCTGCCCTTGCTGTCCCAGTGGGGGTAGGCAGCGAGTTTGCTGCTTTCCTCACTGCATCAGAGCCAGCGTGAGCCCCCCTCTCTGGTGTACAGGAAGGCAGGGAGCATCTCTCTGCCCTACCCAGCCCCAGGAGGGCTGGTTACAGGAAGGCAGGTATCCTGAGCCTAGGAGCTCCTCCCTGCTGCCAGCCAGGTCATCTGCACCTTCACTGACCATTTCCCTCACCGCCGATTGGTTCCCTGGATTCATATTCAAACCCTTGGCAGTTACAGGAGCAGGGCCTGGATCCTGTCCCAAAGAGACCCAGTCACAACCCAACAGGGTCTCGTAGATGGTATCCTGGAGCACCCCAATGACCAGCCAGCCTGACCCCTCCTGTGTCTGCACAGGGATCTGGGCCATAGGCAGGGCGAGGGGCTTCATCCCTGGGACCCTCACCCAGCTCACACAGCCCCTCAGCATCTGAGGCTGCACCACCCAGGGCCTGACAACAGTTCTCTCCGTCCCAGGATCTCGCCACCCCAGGAATGTCTCCCCATTGAAAATCACCTTCTGCTCCCACTGGAGGTCCAAGGGTCCTGGCGCCAGGAAACTCCACACAGACATATAGGTTGGGGTCAGGAGTGGGAGCCTGTCCACCTCCCCACCCATCGGGCTGACAGAGTCTATGGCCTTGGGACCCAGCAAGGGAGCTAGACACCGGGGCTTTTCCACAGGGTCCCCTTGTTTCAAATCACCAGCCTGCTCAAAGGCAGTGAGGTGGGCATCCACATCCCCCCACTCCTTAACCAGGGGCAGCAATTTAGTCTCGAGGTTCCCTGCGGAACTGGCCCCCCGGGGTCTATCCCCACTCACCCCTGGGAGGTCCCCTAGGCCTCTCTGCTCCCCCACCGCCAGTTCATGCTGCTGCTGCTTCTGCAGCTCTTTCTCGGGCTCTCGCTGTCTCTCACAGTCCTCTTGCTCTCTCGGACTCAGCTCCAATCCCATCCATCTCCGATTCCCTGATGGGGAACCCGATCGTGAAGACCCTTGTCTGGTTGGGGACAGGAGTCTTGGGGATGCCTGGCTACTACTCCAGCTGCTGCCAGATCCTGCTATAGCCCCATTTGGGGTCAGGAATCTGTTCCTTAGAGTGGTCATCCTCCTCCAGCTGCACAATGAACTGTGCTTTGGTGAACTTTCCAATGCTCAACCCTCTCTTTCTGCACAGGGTTACAATGTCCTTCTTAAGGAGACGGTGACAGGCCATCACTCCGCTCTTCCCAAGTTGTTGTGGACTCACAGGCCCGTGTGTTCTCAGCTCCCCACGGTTTCCAGGGAGAACCCCTAGTGTGCCAGCCCTTCTCCAGGTCACCACCTCTTTGCCAGGGTCGAGCCGCAGACTCCTCTGCCCGTTAGACTGCTCGCTGCAATCCCCAGGGGAGCCCTGTTACTGCAAAAGTCCTTCTTTCTCCCAGGGCAGAGCTGCATGCTCCTCCACCCCTGAGACTGCTCACCACAGTCCCCAGAGGGACCCTATTACTGCACAGTCCTTCTCGCTGGTCACACACTCCCAGGGGTTAGCCGCCCCCCCGAAACCGCTCCTCTCTGAATCTTCAGCATGCCAGGTCCCTGTCAATCCCCCTTCGTTTTACTGCTCTCCAGTCACTTACTGCAGGAAGTGCCGTCCACGGGGTGCAGTACATCCCACTGCTACCACCAGTTGTCACGGAGTCCCTGGGTGATGCTCCGGAACTGCTCCCTACGAAGCCAGGCAGAACTCTGGGGAAGTCTCCTCTCTGTGAGCAGACTGTCTGCACGACACAGAGCTCACACAGTTCCACCTTCCTGGGTCTGATCTCGGAGCGTTCAGCATCCTCTGCCCCTCCGTGCACTTCCCCCAACGAGTACACCCAGCCAGTCTCCTGGGGAAGCCAGAGGGTCCTGCACCCCAACTCTGCAGTCAGACGTGACTCTCAGCCAGCCAGTAAAACAGAGGTTTATTAGATGACAGGAACATGGTCTAACACAGAGCTTGTAGGTGCAGAGAACAGAACCCCTCAGCTGGGTCCATTTTGGGGGGAGGTGAGCCAGACAACCACGTCTGTACTTCACTCCATATCCCAGCCAGCCTCAAACTGAAAAACTCTCCAGCCCCTCCTCCTCCTCTGGGCTTTGTCCCTTTCCCGGGCCACGAGGTCACCAGATTCCTTTGTTCTCCAACCCCTTTAGCTCTCACCTTGCAGGGGGGAAGGGCCCAGGCCATCAGTGGCCAGGAAACAGGGTGTTGGCCATTCTTTGAGTTCAGACCCCTGCACACACCTGCCCTCTAGGGCTCTGCAATGATCATACACCCTTATCCCACCACCTAGATATTTAAGAAATGCATAGATGAAACTGAGGCACTCCCACACTATTCAGAGGAAACATTAAGAACAGTCCCACTTTGTCACACATCCCTATTGGACCAAAATGTGACACACACTCTCAGCCTAGAGCTGCAAATTTAAGCAAATAAGAGGTGTGATTTGGTAAAAGACATATTTTTTTTGTTAACTGATATAGATTTTGTTATATTAAAGAGTTAAAAATGTTCATATATATTAATAAAAGTATATCGGTTCTGATGGCACAAGATTAGACTGTGGTGAACGTGTCCTCTCCGATCAGCTGATTATATAAACAAACCACTACTAGTGGCTGGTGCTGGATCAAGTGCATGTTGAAAGGCAGAGAATTGTTACATGTTAGTGTCTTTATAGTTTTAAGTCTAGTTGACTAAGGAATTCTTTATGTGTGAGGATTCCTGATTATTATCTTCATATGGTAGTTAAAAGAGGTGATTGGTTGGTTAGTCCCTAGCTTTTTATTTTTTTAATATGGAGATATACCTATCTCATAGAACTGGAAGGGACTTTGAAAGGTCATGAAGTCCAGTTCCCTGTCTTCACAGCAGGGCCAAGTACTGTCCCTTATTTTTGCCCCAGATCCCTAAATGGCCCCCTCAAGGATTGAACTCACAACCCTGGGTTTAGCAGCAGGTCAATGTTCAAACCACTGAGCTATCCCTCCCTCAAAGCTTGGTAGCTTGGCCATCATCATAGGCTTTCGTAGTCTATAGGCCTTGGGAGGCAGGGCAATCCTCACTTACAGACAGCCCCCATACCTGAAGCAAATACTCACCAGCAACTACACACCACACCACAGAAACACTAACCCAGGAACCAATCCATGTAACAACCCCGTTGCCTTCTCTGTCCCTATATCTACTCTAGCAACACCATCAGAGGACCCAACCACACCAGCCACACCATCAAAGGTTCATTCACCTGCACATCTACTAATGTGATATATGCCATCATGTGCCAGCAATGCCCCTCAGCCATGTACATTGGCCAAACTGGAAAGTCTCTATGTAAAAGGATAAATGGACATAAATCAGACATCAGGAACGGTAACATACAAAAGCAAGTAAGAGAACACTTCAATCTTCCTGGACACTCAATAACAGATTTAAAAGTAGCCATCCTTCAACAAAAAAACTTCAAAAACAGACTTCAAAGAGAAACTACAGAGCTACAATTCATTTGCAAACTTAACACCATTAATTTGGGCTTGAATAGGGACTGGGAGTGGCTGGCTCATTACAAAAGCAATTTTCCCTCTCTTGGTATTGACAGCTCCTCATCAATTATTGGGCGTGGACCACATCAACCCTGACTAAATTGGCCTTCAATACTGGTTCTCCACATGTAAGATAACTCCCTTCTCGTCATGTGCCAATATATAGTTATGCCTGTATCTGTAATTTTCACTCCATGCCTCTGAAGAAATGGGTTTTTTTACCCACAAAAGCTTATGCCTAAATAAATCTGTTAGTCTTTAATTATGAAATTAACTATGAAATTAGGTCGATCTTATGGAAGTTTATTTTTAGAAATCGATTTTATACAGTCGATTGCCTATGTCCACACTAAGCGCATTAAGTCGGTGGAGTGCATCCACAGTACCGAGGCTAGCGTCGACTTTCGGAGAGTTGCACTGTGGGTAGCTATCCCCAGTTCCCACAGTCTCTGCTGCCCATTGGAATTCTGAGTTGAGCTCCCAGTGCCTGATGGGGCAAACACATTGTTGCGGGTGGTTTTGGGTACATGTCGTCAATCACCCCTCCCTCTGTGAAAACAACATCAGGCAGTCATTTCGCGTCTTTTTTCCTTGCAGATGCCATACTGCTGGCAGCAAGACAGAGCAGTAGGACTGCTAACCGTCATCGTCCTCCACTGCTTCCGCTGCAACTCTGCTCTGCTGCTCTTGTCTCAATAGCGAATTTCTCCATGTTGTCTGTCATGGGCTCCCCGTACTTGTGTTCTTCCTCGGGAAATGTGCTCGGTGCTAACTGTCCTCCACCACTTCCGCTGCAACTCTGCTCTTCTGCTCTCCTGGTGCCATGAATCCACCTTGCAGGTCCTCTCATCATTCTGTATAAATATCTATTCTCATGGCATCCGTCATCATCCATCGCTTCTGCTGCAACTCTGCTCTCCTGCAGATGCCATACCACGGCAAGCATGGAGCCCGCTCAGCTCACCGCTGCTGTTGTGAGCATTGCAAACACCTCACACATTATCCTGCTGTATGTGCAGAACCTGCAAAAGCAGGCGGGGAGGTGACGACAGCGCGATCACGATAGTCTTGAGGACATGGACACAGACTTCTCTCAAAGCACGGGCCCTGGCAATTTGGACATCATGGTGGTAATGGGGCAGGTTCATACCAGGGAACGGCTATTCTGGGCCTGGGAAACAAGCACAGACTGGTGGGACCGCATAGTGTTGCAGGTCTGGGATGATTCCCAGTGGCTGTGAAACTTTTGCATGCGTAAGGGCACTTTCATGGAACTTTGTGACTTGCTTTCCCCTGCCGTGAAGTGCAAGAATACCAAGATGAAAACAGCCCTCACAGTTGAGAAGCGAGTGGTGATAGCCCTCTGGAAGCTTGCAAAGCCAGACAGTTACCGGTCAGTCGGGAATCAATTTGGAGTGGGCAAATCTACTGTGGGGGCTGCTGTGATCCAAGTAGCCAACGCAATCACTGAGCTGCTGCTATCAAGAGTAGTGACTCTGGGAAATGTGTAGGTCATAGTGGATGGCTTTGCTGCAATGGGATTCCCTAACTGTGGTGGGGCCATAGATGGAACCCATATCCCTATCTTGGCACCGGAGCACCAAGGCAGCGAGTACATAAACCACAAGGGGTACTTTTCAATAGTGCTGCAAGCACAGGTGGATCACAGGGGTATTTCACCAACATCAACGTGGGATGGCCGGGAAAGGTACATGATGCTGGCATCTTCAGGAACTCTGGTCTGTTTGAACAGCTGCAGGAAGGGATTTAATTCGCAGACCAGAAAATAACCATTGGGGATGTTGAAATGCCTATAGTTATCCTTGGGGACCCAGCCTACCCCTTAATGCCCTGGCTCATGAAGCCGTATACAGGCACCTGGACAGTAGTAAGGAGCAGTTCAACTATAGGCTGAGCAAGTGCAGAATGGTGGTAGCATGTGCATTTGGACGTTTAAAAGCGCGCTGGTGCAGCTTACTGACTAGGTTAGACCTCAGCGAAACCAATATTCCCATTGTTATTGCTGCTTACTGTGTGCTCCACAATATCTGTGAAAGTAAGGGGGAGACTTTATGGAGGGGTGGGAGGTTGAGGCAAATCGCCTAGCAGCTGATTATGTGCAGCCAGACACCAGGGAGATTAGAAGAGCACAGCTGGACACCCTATGCATCAGAGAAGCTTTGAAAACCAGTTTCATGACTGGCCAGGCTACGGTGTGACAGTTCTGTTTGTTTCTCCTTGATGAAAACCCGCCCCCTTGGTTGACTCTACTTCCCAGTAAGCCAACCAACCTCCCACCTTCAATCACCACTTTCAGAGGCTATAAAGTCATTATTGTTTCAGAATCATGCATTCTTTATTAATTCATCACACAAATAGGGGGAAAACTCACAAGGTAGCCCGGGAGGGGTGGGTGAGGAGGGAAGCACCGGGTGGGGTGGTGGAGGAGGAGGGAAGGACAAGGCCATGCTACAGTTCAAAACTTATTGAATGCCAGTCTTCTGTTGGAGTGGCTGGGTGCCCATAGCCTCCCCCCACCTCTGCATTCTTGGGCATCTGAGTGAGGAGGGTAGGGAACTTGAGGAGGAGGTTATACATGTGGTTATACAGGGGCTGCAGCAGTGGTCTGTGCTTCTGCTACCTTTCCTGCAGCTCCACCAGATGCCTGAGCGTGTCACTTTGCTCCCGCATTAGCCTCAGCATTGCATCCTGCCTCTTCTCAGTGTGCTCCTCCCTCCTGTCATCACGTTCATTTAATGCTTTCCTGGACTCTGCCATTGTTTGCCTCCATGCATTCTGCTGAGCTCTTTCAGTGCAGGAGGACTGCATGAGCTCTGAGAATATTTCATCACAACTGTGTTTTTTCCTCTTCTAATCTGCACTAGCTTCTGGGACGGAGATGATAGGGGGAGCATAGAAACATTTGCAGCTGCGGGAGGAAAAAAAGGGAGAGTAGTATTTAAAAAGATACATTTTAGAGAACAAAGAGAAGACTATTTCACACTGAATCAAGCGATTCACATTACATAGCACATGTGCTTTTGGTACAAGGTTGCATTTTGCCTCTTATATTGAGTGCCTGCCAGTTTGGTGTGAGACATCACACATGCTCGGCTGGGCAACAGAATTCAACTTGCAGGCAGCCATGGTAAGGCAAAGGGTTTCAGCTTCTTTAACCTTCATAACATGTGGGAACAGTTTCAAACAGCAGCACCCTCCTTTCCCATACCAAGCAAAGCCCATTGGGTTGGCCATTTAAAAGGAGGGGCTGTGGTTTTAGGGTGAATGTACAGCACAACCCAACCCCCCCACACCCCAATTCTCTGGGATGATCACTTCACACACACACCACATGGCTAGTATCAGGGAAGATCCCTGTCAGCCAAACACAAACAGCTCAGCATGAACGGGCCTCCCCCTACCACGTGGCTAAAACAGCAGGGATGATTTCTTTTCAGCCAAAGGCAAACAGCCCAGCAGGAACAGGCACCTCTGAATGTCCCCTTAAACAAATTTCCCATATTTGAATGAGGTGACCATGAATGATGTCACTCTCCTGAGGCTAACACAAAGAGATAAAGAACAGATGTTGCTTGAATGCCACCAGAGCCCAGGCCCATTTGCTGCAATGCTTTGTTCTACAACGATTCCAGACTACTTGCTACTGGCTTGGTGTGTCCTACCATGGAGGACTGAATAAGGCTTACCTCCCCAGAAACCTTCTGCAAAGGCTTTTGGAGTACCTCCAGGGGAGCTTCATGGAGATGTCCCTGGAGGATTTCTGCTCCATCCCCAGATACATTAACAGACTTTTCCAGTAGCTATACTGGCCACGAATGCATCCCAAGTCTTCAGGGCAAATTAATCATTAAACATGCTAGCTTTTAAACCCTGTATTATATTTACAAAGGTACACTCACCAGAGGTGCCTTCTCTGGCTTCATGGTCCTGGAGCCCGCCTTGGGAGGGTTGGGAGGGTTCATCCAGGGTGATGAACAGTTCCTGGCTGCCGGGGAGAAGGGATTCTCCACTTGCCTGCTGTGTGCTATCCTCAACCTCCTCCTCATCTTCCTCATCCGCAAAATCCTCATCCCTGTTGCGTGAGACTCCCCCCTTGCAGGTGTCCACAGACAGTAGTGGAGAAGTGGTAAGGATGCTCCCTAGAATTGCATACAGCTCATCATGGAAGCGGCAGGTATGGTGCTCTGACCTGGAGTGACTGTTTGCATCCTTTGTTTTTTGGTAGGCTTGCCTCAGCTCCTTAACTTTCACTCGGCACTGCTGTGTGTCCCTGTTGTAGCCTCTGTCCATCATGCCCATGGAGATTTTGGCAAATATATTGGCATTTCATCTTTTGGAACGGAGTTCTGATAGTGTGGATTAATCTCCCCATACAGTGATCAGATCCAGTGTCTCCCGTTTGGTCCATGCTGGAGCTCTTTTGCGATTCTGGGACTCCATGGTCACCTCTGCTGATCAGCTCGCCACGCTGGCCAAACAGGAAATTAAATTCAAAAGTTCCCAGGGCTTTTCCTGTCTACCTGGCCAGTACATCTGAGTTGAGAGTGCTGTCCAGAGCGGTCATCATGGAGCACTCTGGGATAGCTCCCCAAGGCCCATACCATCAAATTGCATCCACACTACCCCCAAATTCGACCTAGTGAGGTCAATTTTAGTGCTACTCCCCTCGCCCAGGAGGAGTACAGAAATTGATTTTAAGAGCCCTTTAAGTCAATAAAACAGGCTTAGTTGTGTGGATGGGTGCATGGTTAAATCGACCTAACACTGCTAAATTCTACCTAAACACAATCAGCACAATGGCTGTCCCCGGATTTGGTACCATCCTTCCACCAAAATCTGTCTCTCTCTACTCCTCTGCAAGGATCAGGCCCCTTTCTCTCTGCCTGGACCCAGTGAAAGTCAGCGAGTGGGAAGCTCTGCTCTTTAGCTACAGCTGGAATCCAAAAGAGGGTGTGACTGTGAGTGACTCCTAGAGCCAAGCAACATTAACTTGTCTCTCTGTCTCTGGGCATGGCTACACTTGCAGATGTAGAGTGCTTTGAGTTAAACCAGCCTTCAGAGAGTGCAGTAGGGAAAGCGCTGCAGTCTGTCCACACTGACAGCTACAGGCGCACTGGTGAGGCCACATCTGCGGCACTTGCCACAGTATTGGGAGCGGTGCATTATGGGAAGCTATCCCACAGAGCACCTCTTTCCATTCTGGCACTGTGGCTTGTGGGAAGGGGGTGGGGGTGTGGGGCATTCTGGGTCCTGTCCCAATGCCCCGTGATGCATTGGTTCATATCCCAGCAATCCCTGTGCTTCCATCCACATTTGGAACCATCTTTCAATGTGTTTTTGTACTGCATGCTCTGTCTTCCCTTTTGGTCTGCAGGAATGGAGCCCGAACTGCTGAGGAGTATGCTGACGAGTCTCGCCAGCACATCACGTTTGGCGGTCGGGTTACTCCTTAAGTTCCAGACTGACAGTGAGGACTCCGCCGATGAGATCGACTCAAGTAACACGTACAACACGAGATTGCTTGAGGTATTCAAGGACATGCTCACCACCGTGGAATGCTGCTTTGGGGCTTGGGAAACAAGCACTGAGTGGTGGGATCACATCGTCATGCAAGTCTGGGATGACAAGCAGTGGCTGCAGAACTTTCGGATGAGAAAAGCCACTTTCATGGGACTGTGTGATGAGCCTGCCCCCACCCTGCAGCACAAGGACACAAGATTGAGAGCAGCCCTGCCAGTGGGGAAGCGGGTGGCTATTGCAATCTGGAAGCTGGCAACTCCAGACAGCTACCGATCGGTCGCTAGCCAGTTTGGAGTGGGGAAGTCAACCGTTAGAATTGTGTTGATGCAAGTTTTCAGGGCCATTAATCGCATCCTGCTCAGAAGAACCATGACTCTGGGTAACGTGCAGGACATTGTGGCTGGCTTTGCACAAATGGGTTTCCCTAACTGCAGAGGGGCGATAGATGGGACGCATATTCCAATTCTGGCACCAGCCTACCTAGCCTCAAAGTACATTAATCGTAAGGGCTATTTCTCTATGGTTCCCCAGGCACTTGTGGATCAACAGGGGCATTTCATTGATATTAACACAGGCTGGCCCAGAACGGTGCATGACGCACACATCTTTCAGAACACTGGCCTGTTCAGGAAGCTGCAAGCTGGGACTTTTTTCCTAGACCAGAAGATCACCGTAGGGGAAGTTGAAATGCCCATTGTGATCCTTGAAGACCCTACTTACCCTTTAATGCCATGGCTCATGAAACCCTATACAGGGAGCCTTGACAGCAGCAAGGAGAGGTTCAACAACAGGCTGAGCCAGTGCAGAATGACTGTGGAGTGTGCTTTTGGCTGTTTAAAGGGCCGCTGGTGCTCTCTGTATGGGACGCTGGACCTGGTCGATGACAGCATCCCCGTGGTTATAGCCACATGCTGTACCCTCCATAACATTTGTGAAGGGAAGGGTGAGAGATTCACTCAGGCATGGAACTCGGAGGTTCAACACCTGGAGGCTGAATTTGAACAGCCAGAGAGCAGGGCTATTAGAGGGGCTCAGTGTGGGGCTGCAAGGATTAGGGATGCCTTGAGGGAGCAATTTCAGGATGAAAGCCACCAATAATGTCTGGTGCCCTGCATGGGAGTGAAGTGCAGTGGTTCCAATGTTACTAGGAATCTGTGTTTGCTACGCTGACTTGCAGTGCCTGTTGCTTTCCTGGGCTAAGGTATCTTTTACATTATGCAATAATAAAGAATGTTTTCAAAGCCAAAAAATCCATTTATTGAAAAGAAAATTCATTTATTGAAAAGAAACACAACTGCTTGGGAAACAGAAAGTGCAAGGGTGTGGGGTGGGGAATGGTACAATCACAGATTTGCGTATGGCCTGTCTGGAGTGCTGTACAATGCGAGCTGCACTTCAGGATGGCTATACTGCATGGTGATGGGGGTTGAGTGCAGTGGGTAAGGGTCGTAGTTTTCAGGGCTGGGTGGTGAAGTTACAGCTGCTGGAAGCAGCTGGTGGTGATAAGAACCCAAATGTTGGGGAAAGTTGGTTGGAGGCAGGGCTGAAAGTAAGTTAGAGGACTTACCGGTATGTCGGAGTCCTGAGCAGGGGGCGTGGCCTCAACCGGAAGAGGCAGGGCCTTAAATCCCCGGGCCCTTTAAATCTTGATTTAAAGAGCCAGGGCTCCAGCTGCGGTAGTGGCGGATGGGAGCCCGGGGCCCTTTAAATCACTCCCCGAGCTACCAGCTACAGAGGAGGCTGGGAACCCCGGGGCTCAGGGGCGATTGAAAGGGCCCCAGGCTCCAGCTGCCGCTACCGCAGCAGAGCCCCGGGCCCTTTAAATCACTGAGGAGCCCTGGGGGCTTCTGGCTGCCACCACTACCCCGGGTCTCTGGGCTCTGGCAGAGCTTTAAAGGGCCTGGGGCTCTGCTGTGGTAGCAGCTGCCGGAGCCCCGAGCCCTTTAAATCCCCGCCGGAGCCCTGCTGCCCAAGCCCTGGGGTAGCGGCAACCGGGCTCCGTCGGGGATTTAAAGGGCGCCAGGGCTCCAGCCGCCCCTACCGCCCCGGCCCTTTAAATCCCCTCCGGAGCTCCGCGGCCGCTACCCCAGGGCTTGGGCAGCAGGGCTCTGGCGGGGATTTAAAGGGCTCCGGGAGGGTAGCGGGGGCTGAAGCTCCAGGGCCCTTTAAATCCCCGCCAGAGCCCCGCCACCGCTACCCCAGGGCTTGGGCAACAGGGATCAGGCTGGGATTTAAAGGGCCCCAGGGCAGTAGCAGTGGCTAGACCTCCAGGGCCCTTTAAATCCCCGCCTGAGCCCTGCTGCCCGAGCCCCGGGGTAGTGGCGGCAGGGCTCTGGCGGGGATTTAAAGGGCTCCGGGGCAGTAGCAGCGGCTGGAGCTCCAGGGCCCTTTAAATCCCCGCCAGAGCCCCGCCACCGCTACCCCAGGGCTCAGGCAGCAGGGCTCAGGCTGGGATTTAAAGGGCCCCAGGGGCGGGGGTAGCAATGGCTGGAGCTCTGGGGCCCTTTAAATCCCCGCCGCAGCCCCGCCGCCACTACCCCGGGGCTTTAAATTGCCCTCTCGGAAAGCCGGTCCTGGTACAGTGCACCAGCTCTTACTGGTACGCCGTACCGGGGCGTACCGGCTTACTTTCACCTCTGGTTGGAGGTGACATGGGGGCACAAGTGAAAGAGTTTTGGGGCAAGGGCTGCAGGGAGGGAGAGAGAGGGTGGGCACAGTAGTGCTCCGCCTGCATGGCTACGACTGCCTGGATCAAGTCCGCTTGGTGCTTCATGATGCTTATCAGCTGATCTGGGCTTTGCTACCGGAGCTTCGTACTTTTGTGCCAGTGCCCCTCTTTCTGCTGGTGGATCCTCCTTTCACTCTCCCTCCACTCCTGAGCTTTTAGATTCTCATTAAGGCACTGCTGCATTACTTCATGCAGCATGTCTTCGTTGCTTCCATGTGGCCTCTTGTGAATTCCTTGGAGTCTTTTGGCCAGTGATAACACGAACAGCTGAGTTCTCAAGGTTGCATCTGTAAAGGCAAAATGCAACACTTACCAGAGGCAGCATTGTTCACACCAGACAGGGCAATGGTTCCCCCATACTCAAGGGCAAGCACAGTGTACACAATAGCATAATCTGCCCATCCCAAAGCAAGCACGCACAACCCATGGGAGCCCCAAAATGGTGAGTAAGCACAGGGTCAAGGGGAACTGATTGTTTCACGGCCGTACTGTCCTCTGGGTTTCTGTGCCTTGGGGAGAGCCAACAGCTGCAGGGGGCCCCTATGCTGAACACTGTCCCCACATTTTCCACAGAAGTTCGTCCTGGGAGAGATCTCGCTGTTGATGGTGACCTGGGAAGCAAGGGCGGGTCTTCTACTACAATGCAGCTTCCACCCTGGCCCATATGCACCTTGCCTGTGTGCAGCAATGGTCCCCCCACCACTAACAGCACAATGGTGTGGACATGTTAGCCTGACTGGGACAAGGACCACACTGGCTCTCCCGACAAACCTGAGCAAGAGCATTGCCCAGGTTCTGGATGAGACCTTTGAAGAGATCACTGAGGCCGATTACCGTGATGTGAGAGAGAACATCAATGCCCTATTCCGCATCAAGGCATGCATGCAGCCCTAATCCTCCTTGCCCCAAGACCCCACACTGAATAACTTCCTTCCCAAAATAAAAGCCACTTACCGGGCACCTCCTCTGTTTGTCCTTCCCCAAGCACCAGCCACCGTGACTGGCTACCTTCCTCCTGGCTGAAGAACAGCTCCTGGCTGCATGCATCTAGGGATGCCAGGGTGTCTCCTGCCTCCTCAGCACCCTCACTCCCACTTTCCTCCTCCTGCTCCTCCTGCCTTGTTGAACTGGGCTCTAAAGTGTCCATGGTAGTCCTTGGAGTGTAGATGGGGTCGCCCCCAAGTATTGCATCCAGCTCTTTGTAGAAATGGCAGGTAGCAGGGGCAGCACCAGAGCCGTTGTTTGCCTCGCAGGTTTTGCATTAGGCACTCTGCAGCTCCTTCACTTTAACCCTGCACTGCTGTGCATCCCGGTCATGGCCCCTTTCCATCATGTCCCCTGATATCTGCCCAAAGATATGGTAATTCCTATGGCTGGAGCACAGCTGGGGCTGGACAGCTTCCTCCCCCAAAACACTGATGAGGTCCAACACCTCACCATTGTTTCATACTGGGGATCGCCTGGCATGTGCAGGCATGGTCACCTGTAAAGATGCACTGAGAGCACTCCATGCCTGGCTGAGCCAACAGGAAGGGGACTTTCAAAATTCCCAGAAAATTTAAAGGGCAGGTCTGATGGTTGGTCACCTGAAGGCAGGGCAGTAGAGTTCAAAGTGATGACCAGAGTGGCTAGAACAGGCATTGCGGGACACTTCTGGAGGCCCATCAGAGCGCATTAATAGACCAGGGCGTCCACACTGGTGCCGCGGCACTCCAGCCGGGGCACAGCAAGCATTATACCATTCGCCGAGGTGGAGTACCAGAAGCGCCGTAGCCGCGAAGTCAGTGCACTCTAAGTGCCTGGCCAGTGTGGACGCGTTGTGAGTTAGGGTGCCCGGATCTGCTTTAATGCACTCTAACTCACAAGTGTAGCAAAGCCCTTACTCTGTTCTTTAACTGAGTCTCCAAACCGCCTCCCCATATCCGGGAGGAGGAAGTCCCAGAGGGGTCAGAGAGAGTTACTTGAGACGAGGTCCTCAAGGAATCCATTTTGAAGCACTTGGAGGAGGGGAAAATGATCAGGAACAGTCAACAAGGATTCACCATGCCTGTCCAACCTGATTGCCTTCTATGATAAGATAACTGGCTCTGTGGATATGGGGAAAGTGGAGGACGTTATATACCTTGACTTTAGCAAAGCTTTTGATACCGTCTTTCACAGTATTCTTGCCAGCAAGTTGAAGAAGTATGGGCTGGATGAATGCACTATAAGGTGGATGGAAAGCTGGCTAGATCATCGGGCTCAACAGGCAGTAATCAACAGCTCAATGTCTAGTTGGCAGCTGGTATCAAGCAGAGTGCCCCAGGGGTTGGTCCTGGGGCTAACTTTGTTCAACATCTTTATTAATGACTTGGAGGATGGTGTGGATTTCACCCTCAGCAAGTTCACAACTGACACTAAGCTGGGGGGAGAGGTAAATACACTGGAGGGTAGGGATAGAATCCCATGCATGGCTACAGGCTGAGGACCGACTATCTAAGCAGCAGTTCTGCAGAAAAGGACCTGGGGATTACAGTGGATGAGAAGCTGGATATGAGTCAGCAGTGTGCCCTTGTTGCCAAGAAGGCTAACAGCACATTGGGCTGCGTTAGTAGGGGCATTGCCAGCAGATCGAGGGACGTGATCGTCCCCCTCTATTCGGCACTGGTGAGGCCACATCTGGAGTACTGTGTCCAGTTTTGGGCCCCCCACTACAGAAGGGATGTGGACAAATTGGAAAGAGTCCAGCGGAGGGCAACGAAAATGGTGAGGGGGCTGGAGCACATGACTTACGAGGAGAGGCTGAGGGGACTGGGATTGTTTAGTCTGCAGAAGAGAAGAGTGAGGGGTGTGGCAAAATACCTTGTTCGCCTCAGTAGGCTCAGTCCTTTTTAGCCTTGGAGACTCAGGTTTGGGGCAAGGTGAATCCTATAGGTGGCACAGGGTCCTACTATTCCTCTCCTCAGTCAGTCCCTTGGGCTTGTTTTCCTTCCCTTCTGGGGAGCGAGCGCAGCCTCCCTACTGGGAAGGTCTGGTGTCTTGCTCCAAACAGCCTACTGCCAGCTTCCCTGCTCCTCTCACTCCCTCACTCTCCCCCTCCTACCACCCAGGGGAGGGTTTAAAAAGGTCCCAAGTAGTTGGAGTCAGCTGAACCTAATTGGTTCCCTAGCAACCCCTTTTCCAGCTGAACCTTACTGCCCTGTGGTTCTCTCTCCTCAGTGGGTAGGGAGGGGCCTTTTAATCCCCTGGGACTAATCACTACCCCTTCTTTTGTAGCTGTTTGTCCTGGGTTTACCACATATTCCACCCCCCGCTCAACACTACAGGGCTGAGCTACTTGGGTCGGCAAACAGTGCGCTCTCGACAGGCCATCCGCATTGCCATGTTGGATTCCAGTCCTATGTTGTACTCTGAAGTGGAAGGGTTGAAGCTACAGGAACCATCTCGTCACTCTGGCATTTTTGTCTTTATTTTGCTGCATCCACTGCAGAGGGGCACGGTGGGTGACAAGGGTAAACCTCCACCCCAGTAGATAGTAGCGGAGGCTTTCTACGGCCCATTTTACCACCAGGCATTCTTTTTCGACAATGGCGTATTTCCGTTCCCTAGGCAGGAGCTTCCTACTGAGGAAGAGGATGGGGTGTTCGTCGTCCCCAACCATTTGTGAAAGTACCGCCCCCAACCCTACATCAGAGGCATCAGTTTGTAGGATAAACTCCTTCCCCCAGTCTGGGGCCACGAGTATGGGCTCAGTGCAGAGGGCTGTCCGTAGATCCGAAAAAGCATCTTCAGCTGCGGTCATCCATCTTACTATATCTGGGCCCTGAGCTTTCATTAGGTCCGTTAATGGGCATGCCCTGGTGGCAAAGTGGGGAATGAACCATCTATAGTACCTCACTAGTCCCAGGAATGCCCTGACCTGTTTTTTTCAGAGTGGTCGGGGCCACTTCTGTATAGCTTCTAACTTGTTGAGTTGGGGCCTCACCGCACCCCTCCCCACTATATACCCGAGGTATTTGGCTTCAACTAGCCCGAGCGAACACTTGGAGGGGTTTGCCGTCAACCCCGCCTTCCTCAGGGTATCCAGCACTGCCTCCAACTTCTCCAAGTGTGTCTCCCAGTCGGGGCTATATATGATAATGTTGTCGAGATCAGCTGCCGCGTACTTGCCATGTGGTCGCAACAGTTTGTCCATGAGCCTTTGGAAAGTAGCGGGCGCCCCATACAACCCAAAGGGGAGGACTGTGTACTGATGTAGTCCCTCTGGAGTTGCAAAGGCCGTCTTCTCTTTGTCGGCCTTGCTAGGGGGATCTGCCAATAGCCCTTTGTCAGGTCAAGGGTAGACATAAACCGTGCTTTTCCCAATCAGTCAATTAGCTCATCTATCCGGGGTATAGTTTACGCATCAAACTGGGACACCTCATTCAGCTTTTGGAAGTCGTTGCAGAACCTCACGCTGCCATCCGGCTTAGGCACTGAAACCACTGGGCTTGACCATTGGCTGTGAGAGTCTTCAATGACTCCTAAGGCCGGCATTTTCCTGACCTCTGTCCTGATCTCCTCTCTTTTTGCCTCCGGGATCCGGTAGGGCTTGACGTTCACCTTCACTCCAGGCCCTGTGAGGATGTGATGGTGAACCTCAGTCGTCCTGCCTGGCTTTTCTGAGAACACATCCTGGTTGTGTTTAATCAGGCTGATCACTTCAGATCGTTGCTCCGGAGTCACCTCCGGGGATATTCCCACTCGGTCGGGCTGGTCGCTTTTAGGGGATGGTGCCCCTAGTGCAACCACATGCGCTTCTCTATCCTGCCATGGCTTCAGCAGGTTTATACAGTAGATCTGCTCCAGCTTCCGGCGACCCGGCTATCGGACCTTATAGTCGACTTCTCCTGTGGCTTCTATTATCTCATATGGCCCCTGCCACCTGGCCAGGAGCTTGCTCTCTGCCGTGGGTATGAGCACCATTACCCGGTCTCCCACTTGGTACTTCTGGGTCATTGCTTGGCAATCGTAGTATGCCTGTTGGGCCCCTGTGGCCTTCTCCAGGTGTTCGCGCACAAGGGGAGCGACTTGGGCTATCGTGTCTTTCATTTGCAATACATATTCAACGATGTTTCTTCCGGGGTTTGGCTGTTCGTCCCAGCCCTCCTTGGCCATGTCCAGTATGCCCCTGGGGTGGCGACCATATAACAGCTCGAATGGGGAGAATCATAGAATCATAGAATCATAGAATATCAGGGTTGGAAGGGACCCCTGAAGGTCATCTAGTCCAACCCCCTGCTCGAAGCAGGACCAATTCCCAGTTAAATCATCCCAGCCAGGGCTTTGTCAAGCCTGACCTTAAAAACCTCTAAGGAAGGAGATTCTACCACCTCCCTAGGTAACGCATTCCAGTGTTTCACCACCCTCTTAGTGAAAAAGTTTTTCCTAATATCCAATCTAAACCTCCCACACTGCAACTTGAGACCATTACTCCTCGTTCTGTCATCTGCTACCATTGAGAACAGTCTAGAGCCATCCTCTTTGGAACCCCCTTTCAGGTAGTTGAAAGCAGCTATCAAATCCCCCCTCATTCTTCTCTTCCGCAGACAAAATAATGCCAGTTCCCTCAGCCTCTCCTCATAAGTCATGTGTTCCAGTCCCCTAATCATTTTGTTGCCCTCCGCTGGACTCTCTCCAGTTTTTCCACATCCTTCTTGTAGTGTGGGGCCCAAAACTGGACACAGTACTCCAGATGAGGCCTCACCAATGTCGAATAGACGGGAATGATCGCATCCCTCAATCTGCCGGAAATACCCCTACTTATACATCCCAAAATGCCATTGGCCTTTGTCATAAATATAAAGGGAAGGGTAAACCCCTTTAAAATCCCTCCTGGCCAGAGGAAAAATCCTCTTACCTATAAAGGGTTAAGAAGCTAAAGGTAACCTCGCTGGCACCTGACCAAAATGACCAATGAGGAGACAAGATACTTTCAAAAGCTGGGAGGAGGGAGAAAAACAAAGGGTCTGTGTCTGTCTGGGTGATGCTTTTGCCAGGGACAGAACAGGAATGGAGTCTTAGAACTTTTAGTAAGTAATCTAGCTAGGTATGTGTTAGATTATGATTTCTTTAAATGGCTGAGAAAATAGCTGTGCTGAATAGAATGAATATTCCTGTCTGCGTGTCTTTTTTGTAACTTAAGGTTTTGCCTAGAGGGATTCTCTATGTTTTGAATCTAATTACCCTGTAAGGTATTTACCATCCTGATTTTACAGAGGTGATTCTTTTTTACTTCTATTAAAAGTCTTCTTGTAAGAAAACTGAATGCTTTTTCATTGTTCTCAGATCCAAGGGTTTGGGTCTGTGGTCACCTATTCAAATTGGTGAGGATTTTTACCAAATCTTCCCCAGGAAGTGGGGTACAAGGGTTGGGAGGATTTTTGGGGGAAAAACGTTTCCAAACTACGTTTTCTCAGGAACCCAGATAAAGTTTGGTGGTGGCAGTGGAAGTCCAAGGGCAAAGAGTAAAATAGTTTCTACCTTGGTGAAGTTTTAACCTAAACTGGTAAAAGTAAGCTTAGGAGGTTTTCATGCAGGTCCCCAAATCTGTACCCTAGAGTTCAGAATGGGAAAGGAACCTTGACAGCCTTCTTGGCAATGAGGGCACACTGTTGACTCATATCCAGCTTCTCGTCCACTGTAACCCCTAGGTCCTTTTCTGCAGAACTGCTGCCTAGCCATTCGGTCCCTAGTCTGGAGCGGTGCACGGGATTCTTCAGTCCTAAGTGCAGGACTCTGCACTTGTCCTTGTTGAACCTCCTCAGATTTCTTTTGGCCCAATCCTCTAATTTGTCTAGGGCCCTCTGTATCCTATCCCTAACCTCCAGCGTATCTACCACTCCTCCCAGTTTAGTGTCATCTGCAAACTTGCTGATACTGGCAAGAATTCTGTGGAAGACCGTGTCAAAAGGTTTGCTAAAGTCAAGGAGCAACACATCCACTGCTTTCCCCTCATCCACAGAGCCAGTTATCTCATCATAGAAGGCAATTAGATTAGTCAGGCATGACTTGCCCTGGTGAATCCATGCTGACTGTTCCTGATCACTTTCCTCTCCTGTAAGTGCTTCAGAATTGATTCCTTGAGGACCTGCTCCATGATTTTTCCAGGGACTGAGGTGAGGCTGACTGAGGTGAGGCCTGTAGTTCCCAGGATGCTCCTTCTTCCCTTTTTTAAAGATTGGCACTACATTAGCCTTTTTCCAGTCATCTGGGACCTCCCCCAATCACCATGAGTTTTCAAAGATAATGACCAATGGCTCTGCAATCACATCCGCCAACTCCTTTAGCACTCTCGGATGCAGCGCATCCGGCCCCATGGACTTGTGCTCATCCAGCTTTTCTAAATAGTCCCGAACCACTTCTTTCTCCACAGAGGGCTGGTCACGTCCTCCCCATGCTGTGCTGCCCAGTGCAGTAGTCTGGGAGCTGACCTTGTTCGTGAAGACAGAGGCAAAAAAAGCATTGAGTACATTAGCTTTTTCCACATCCTCTGTCACTAGGTTGCCTCCCTCATTCAGTAAGGGGCCCACACTTTACTTGACTTTCTTCTTGTTGCTAACATACCTGAAGAAACCCTTCTTGTTGCTCTTAACATCTCTTGCTACCTCCACCTCCAGGTGTGATTTGGCCTTCCTGATTTCACTCCTGTATGCCCGAGCAATATTTTTATACTCTTCCCTGGTCATTTGTCCAATCTTCAACTTCTTGTAAGCTTCTTTTTTGTGTTTAAGATCAGCAAGGATTTCACTGTTAAGCCAAGCTGGTCGCCTGCCATATATACTATTCTTTCTACACATTGGGATGATTTGTCCCTGTCAAGGTTCCTTCCCCACTCTGAACTCTAGGGTACAGATGTGGGGACCTGCATGAAAAAAAACCCTAAGCTTATTTTCACCAGCTTAGGTTAAAACTTCCCCAAGGTACAAACTATTTTTTCTTTTGTCCCTGGACTTTATTGCTCCCACCACCAAGCGTCTAACAAATATAACAGGAAAAGAGCCCACTTGGAAAAGTTTTCCCCCCCAAAATCTCCCCAAGCCCTACACCCCCTTTCCTGGGGAAGGCTTGATAAAAATCCTCACCAATTTGCATAGGTGAACACAGACCGAAACCCTTGGATATTAAGAACACGGAAAAAGCAATCAGGTTCTTAAAAGAAGAATTTTAATTGAAGAAAAAGTAAAAGAATCACTTCTGTAAAATCAGGATGGTAAATACCTTACAGGGTAATCAGATTCAAAACATAGAGAATCCCTCTAGGCAAAACCTTAAGTTACAAAAAGACACAAAAACAGGAATATGCATTCCATTCAGTACAGCTTATTTTATCAGCCATTTAAACAAAACAGAATCTAACGCATATCTAACTAGATTGCTTATTAACCCTTTACAGGAGTTCTGACCTGCATTCCTGCTCTGGTCCCGGCAAAAGCAACACACAAACAGACAGAGAGAACCCTTTGTTTCCCCCCACCCTGCCCTCCAGCTTTGAAAGTATCTTGTCTCCTCATTGGTCATTTTGGTCAGGTGCCAGCGAGGTTATCTTTAGCTTCTTAACCCTTTACAGGTGAAAGGGTTTTTCCTCTGGCCAGGAGAGATTTAAAGGTGGTTAGCCTTCCCTTTATATTTATGACAGTCCCTGTAACCTCAATAAGGATTCTTTAAAATACAGCCAGTTCTCCTGGACTCCTTTCCCCCTCATGTTATTCTCCCAGGGGATCCTGCCTGAGTCAGTCCACTGAGTCAGCAGTGTGCCCTTGTTGCCAAGAAGGCCAATGGCATTTTGGGATGTATAAGTAGGGGCATAGCGAGCAGATCGAGGGACGTGATCGTTCCCCTCTATTCGACATTGGTGAGGCCTCATCTGGAGTACTGTGTCCAGTTTTGGGCCCCACACTTCAAGAAGGATGTGGATAAATTGGAGAGAGTCCAGCGAAGGGCAACAAAAATGATTAAGGGACTGGAACACATGAGTTATGAGGAGAGGCTGAGGGAGCTGGGATTGTTTAGTCTGCAGAAGAGATGAATGAGGGGGGATTTGATAGCTGCTTTCAACTACCTGAAAGGGGGTTCCAAAGAGGATGGCTCTAGACTGTTCTCAATGGTAGCAGATGACAGAACGAGGAGTAATGGTCTCAAGTTGCAGTGGGGGAGGTTTAGACTGGATATTAGGAAAAACTTTTTCACTAAGAGGGTGGTGAAACACTGGAATGTGTTACCTAGGGAGGTGGTAGAATCTCCTTCCTTAGAGGTTTTTAAGGTCAGGCTTCACAAAGCCCTGGCTGGGATGATTTAACTGGGAATTGGTCCTGCTTTGAGCAGGGGGTTGGACTAGATGACCTTCTGGGGTCCCTTCCAACCCTGATATTCTATGATTCTATGATTCTATGATCAGTTCCCTGAGGGAGTCAAAGTCTGCTTTTCTGAAGTCCAGGGTCCGTATTCTGCTGCTCTCCTTTCTTCCTTGTGTCAGGATCCTGAACTCGACCGTCTCATGGTCACTGCCTCCCAGGTTCCCATCCACTTTTGCTTCCCCTACTAATTCTTCCTGGTTTGTGAGCAGCAGGTCAAGAAGAGCTCTGCCCCTAGTTGGTTCCTCCAGCACTTGCACCAGGAAATTGTCCCCTACGCTTTCCAAAAACTTCCTGGATTGTCTCTGCATCACTGTATTGCTCTCCCAGCAGATATCAGGATGATTGAAGTCTCCCATGAGAACCAGGACCTTTGATCTAGTAACTTCTGTGAGTTGCCAGAAGAAAGCCTCATCCACTTCATCCCCCTGGTCTGGTGGTGTATAGCAGACTCCCACCATGACAACTCCCTTGTTGCTCACACTTCTAAACTTAATCCAGAGTCTCTCAGGTTTTTCTGCAGTTTCATACTTGAGCTCTGAGCAAGAACACTGCTCCCTTACATACAGTGCAACTCCCCCACCTCCTCTGCCCTGCCTGTCCTTCCTGAATAGTTTATATCCATCCATGACAGTGCTCCAGTCATGTGAGTTATCCCACCAAGTCTCTGTTATTCCAATCACATCATAATTCCTTGACTGTGCCAGGACTTCCAGTTCTCCCTGCTTCTTTCCCAGGCTTCTTGCATTTGTGTATAGGCACTTGAGATAACTCGCTGATGGTCCCTCTTTCTCAGTATGAGGCAGGAGCCCTCCCCTCTCGCGCACTCCTGCTCATGCTTCCTCCCGGTATCCCACGTCCCCACTTACCTCAGGGCTTTGGTCTCCTTGCCCTGGTGAACCTAGTTTAAAGCCCTCCTCACTAAGTTAGCCAGCCTGCTTGTGAAGATGCTCTTCCCTCTCTTCATTAGGTGGAGCCCGTCTCTGCCTAGCACTCCTCCTTCTTGGAACACCATCCCATGGTCAAAGAATCCAAAGCCTTCTTTCTGACACCACCTGCGTAGCCATTCGTTGACTTCCACGATTCAACGGTCCCTACCCAGGCCTTTTCCTTCTACAGGGAAGATGGACGAAAACACCACTTGTGCCTCAAACTCCTGTATCCTTCTTCCCAGAGCCACGAAGTCTGCAGTGATCCGCTCAAGGTCATTCTTGGCAGTATCATTGGTGCCCACGTGAAGAAGCAGGAAGGGGCAGCGATCTGAGGGCTTGATGACTCTCGGCAGTCTCTCCGTCACATCATGAATCCTAGCTCCTGGCAAGCAGCAGACTTCTCAGTTTTCCCATTCGGGGCGTCAGATAGATGACTCAGTCCCCCTGAGGAGAGAGTCCCCAACCACCACCACCCGCCTCCTCCTCTTGGGAGCGGTGGTCGTGGAACCCCCAACCCTAGGACTGTGCATCTCATGCCTTCCAATCGGCGGTGTCTCCTTCTGCTCCCTTCCCTCAGATCTATCATCTAGTCCACTCTCCGCATTAGTACCTGTGGAGAGAACATGAAAATGGTTACTTACCTGTATCTGCCCTGCTGGTACATGGACGCTCCCATTTCTTCTTCTGGAGGTCACATGCTGCCAAATTTCTTCACCGTCCTCCTGTCCCTGTTGCGCAGCCTGCTCTGAATCTTCAGAACCTTGTGTCCGAAGAAGCATATCCTGACGTCTGGCCAGGAAATCTTCAGTTTCTCTTACGCAATGCAAGGTCGATACTTGTTTCTCCAGACCTTGAACCTTCTCTTCCAGTATGGAGACCAGCTTGCACTTTGTACAGACAAAGTCACTTCTGTCCTGTGGAAGAAAGACAAACATGGCACATCCAGTGCAGGTCATAACAGCTGAACACTCCCAATCCATATTACCTTCCTTCTACGAGCTTCCTCAGGAGTTGTAGAAACTACTCAGAGAAGCCGGCAAGATGTAAGCCTCAGTAGCCTCTCCCTGGGTGAACTCCCAGGCAAACTCCCTCTATTAGCCTCTCTACCGTTCGCCGCTCAGCTGACTGGCTTTTTATAACAGTCAGGCCCACTCAAGGCTCACCTGGAACAAAGCACTCCCAATTCACACTTTTCAAACAACCAATCAAGCACACGGTCAAACTGTCGGCACAACAGACACTCAGATACTCACCAACACAGCCTCCCTAATGCAGCCCTTAGCGTACCTCCTCTCAGGGATATCCAAGGCAAACTCCCTCTGTTAGCCTCTCTGCTGTTCGCCACAACCCCGCAGATCCAAGACAAGGATGGTGTTGACTTGATAGATAGATGGATGGAGAGATAGATAGATGGGTGCATATGGGGATGGATAGATAGATAAGAACATAAGAACAGCCACACTGGGTCAGACCGAAGGTCCATCTATTCTGTCTTCTGACAGTGGCCAATGCTAGGTGCTTCAGAGGAAATGAACAGAACAGGGCAATTATCCAGTGATCCATCCCCTGTCATTCAGTCCCTGGCAAACAGAGGCTAGGGACAACATCCCTGCCCATCCTGGCTGATAGCCATCGATGGACCTATCCTCCATGAATTTATCTAGTTCTTTTTTGAACCCTGTTATAGTCTTGGCCTTCACAACATCCTCTGGCAAAGGCTGATGGTGCGTTGTGTGAAGAAATACTTCCTTGTGTTTGTTTTGTCTGCTTCCTATTAATTAATAGATAGATAGATAGATAGATAGATAGATAGATAGATAGATAGATAGATAGATAGATAGATAGATAGATGGGTCCATAGGGGAGGAGGAGGGGGAGAGAGAAAGAGAGAGAGAGATGGCGGCATATGGTGATAGATAGTTGGCTAGATAGATAACTTATCTATCTATCTAGATAACGTGCTTGCGGATATCTTGGAAGGGTTTATTTACTTCCATGGTTTTACCCTTCCTTTACTGTTCTTCTTAATTCCCTCTTAAGGGGGACTTTCTTAGAAATTTTCCAAAGTATCAAATCTCACTAGTTGAATGTGTAAATAATTAGGCACATAGAGACATTTTTGTAAATTTGGCCCTAAGTGTTATTGTCACGGAGTCCCTGCGCGATGCTCTGGAACTGCTCCCTATGAAGCCAGGCAGGACTCTGGGGAAGTCTCCTCTCCCGGAGCAGCCTGTCTGCAGGACACACAGCTCACCCAGCTTCCACCTTCCTGGGTCTGACCTCGGCGCATTCAGCATCCTCTGCCCCTCCCTGCGCTTCCCCCAGCGAGTCCACTCAGGCGGGGCTCCTGGGGAAGCCAGAGGGTCCTGCCCCCAACTCCACAGTCAGACATGACTCTCAGCCAGCCAGTAAAACAGAAGGTTTATTAGATGACAGGAACATGGTCTAACACAGAGCTTGTAGGTGCAGAGAACAGGACCCCTCAGCTGGGTCCATTTTGGGGGGCAGTGAGCCAGACAATCACCTCTGCACTTCACTCCATGTCCCAGCCAGTCCCAAACTGAAACTCTCTCCAGCCCCTCCTCCTCTGGGCTTTGTCCCTTTCCCGGGCCAGGTCACCTAATTCCTTTGTTCTCCAACCCTTTAGCTCTCACCTTGCAGGGGGGAAGGGCCCAGGCCATCAGTTGCCAGGAAACAGGGTGTTGGCCATTCTCTGTGTCCAGACCCCTGCACACACCTGCCCTCTAGGGCTCTGCAGTGATCCTACACCCTTACCCCACCACCTAGATACTTAAGAACTGCATAGGGGAAACTGAGGCACCCCCACACTATTCAGAGGAAACATTAAGAACAGTCCCACTTCGTCACAGTTATATTCCTCTCTTTTTGTTCTCCCTGGTCGCCCCTCTCCCCTGCACCACGGAAGCCCCATGTTCTGTTCCTCTCCCCTCCCCAGCCCCAGAGTAGGGGTGGGATATTTATTGCACTAGGCCCCTCCCTGGCTATCACACCTTGTTGCTCCGAGCACAGAAATACACTGCAGCATCTGCCAGCCTCACCCTGTGCAGGGCCAGGGTGCCAGACTTTCTGTCAGCAAAGATATACAGAAGGGATTTCCCTACACCCCCCGTATGGGGGGTGTTTATTCCCTCCCCCCGAATTTCCCCAACACCCCCCCCAGTTTTATGAACTAGTTACATGCAGTGTTGCCAATTTAGTGATTGTTTGGAAATTTGAATTGAAATTGAAACATTAATACACACTTTAAAAGCATATGCAGTGTATGATAAAATACATGTAACTGAAAAAGTATAATAGATTTGAAAAGTATGAACATTGACTAGCTTCCTTACACAGCTGTTGGTTTTATTACCATCAGTGCATTCATTTTGGTGATGTTGGCCAACCTAATAATTTCAAATGATAATTTGTAAGCAAAGTCTAAATGAGCTCTCCCTGACAGCTAGTGATGAGCTGGGGGTGGAGGAAAAGGCTTCAGGACCAGATTGTATTTACAGTCACACCTAATCTACCTAGGTATCCAGCAAAGAGAGCTGTGTTGCCCAAGTGATAGATTTTGGCTGGGGTTGGGTTACAAATCCCTTGAATGCGGGGCGGGGGGGGGGAATGAAATGTTGTTATTCTTATTGTCTGAGTAAAGGGCAGTAGAACTGCCCTTAGCCTGTGCTGATTGAGGGCATGGCGAGGGGGGGGTACAGTTGTTTTCCTTGATGGTCTGCCTGAGTCACAAGTACTATTAGACCTGCCCCTCTCCACTCTTTAAAGACAGAGCTGATTAGGCTCCATAGATAGTCTTTGTTTTGTTAAGTGACCACTACAGCTGAAATCACTGAGAATCAGGTCTAAGCACGTAGACCTGCGGTGGGACAGGGTTTCTGTGGCAGAGACGGCCCAGCCTGCACCAGCAGCGAGGTTCCCGCACTGAGAGCTCAGCTGAAATCACGGAGAGCCGGTGGAACCTCAAGAGACCCACTCGCAGAGGTCACGGTGGAGGTGGCAGCCGAAGGTGACGGCTCAGGGCCATTGACAACAGAGCGAAGGAGTGAACGGTGGCACAGCGAACAACAGTGTCCAGAGCGAACCGTGAGCAGCTGGAGGAACAAGCAAGGTGCCTTCTTGCCCCCACCTGGGAGGTGAACTCATGTGAAAGCACCTCTGAACTGTTGTGGTTCAAATACAAGACAGCACAAAGCTTTTAGCAAGCAAACAGGTTGGTCTGCCAACGGACTTCTCCCTGTCAGCTTTCCACCCTCTCCATTATTCTTTCTCTCCCCATGCTCATTACATTCTCCAACAGATAAAAGGAATACACTGGCTTTGTTTAACATTCTTATTTACAAATTTCTATCTACCGCATTCCTTCCTTTCGGGCCTTGAGCCCAGTCCTGGGAGGCTTCCCACAGTTCGTGTCATCTGGGCGAGATTCCAAGGTTCATGCCCTTGAGAGGAGCCGTGTGTGCACAGCTCCTGCACAACACTCCGGGTGTGCCCTGAATGTTGCCGAGTGCCTGAACCTTGTATGAATCCTACATCCCCTCCTTTTTTGTTTATTTGTGCTCGGCCATCTCATGGTAGCCATCAATTTGCTTTTGCAAGCCAATTAACTCCCAGACAGACAAGGTCATAACTCGTGGAGCCTGCCAGGGCGGGTCTCGACAAAGCCTTAACAAAAAGGAAATACATTGCACACAGCAACAGCAAAAAATAAGCTTAAGAAGGTAAAGTGTAGTTGGCCGGGCCCCAATTAGCCATGCTAGAGTACTGGGAAGAGAGGTTCGCGTAAGCAGCGAGCATCATCTCATTCCCAATTTCCTCAGGGTGATGGCATACTGGAATAAGGCACATACCTAACAATTCTTCAGCTGCTACAAAATCAGATAAACAAAAGTGGGTAACATTTGCTATTGAAGCCAATCTTTCCCACAGGTTATATGTCATTCGGGCCCGTAACAGAGGAAGCACTCCCGAGCCAACCCCTACAGGGAATAGCAGGCACAAAAGGCATACAATCAATACAGAATTAGCAGTAATTTGGGTGAGAATTGCCACAAACAAAGTCTCAGGAGTCTCTGGCTGTTGATTTGCTGCCAGTCTTCGCTGAGCCGTGGCGACCAATGCTTTTACTTCTCCCCATGTCACGGGCTGGCTTGGGACGCTACGCCTCCTCCGTTTCCATCCCGCCATTGTCGACCCAGGAGGCACCGCGTTCTCCTCCAAGGTCAGCTGAAACTCCGGCATGGGGTTCAATATCCCCTGGTGCCACGCCATGCTGTTTCAGTGCCGGTCGCACACACCAGGCCGGAACCCACAACGGTCCTGCAGGGAGAAACACAGCAGCATATCCCTGACCCCAAGTGATTAAAGGCACTGGGCCCAGCCATTGTGGATCAGGCAGCTGACGGTAATAGACACGCGGTCTTTCCAGTACCTCGGACTTATGAAAATGCCAATCCGTGGGGGTCTGCTGATCTGCGTTCAGCGTTAAATTATTTAAAGTAAACAAAAGGATATGCATTTGTTGCTGAATGTCTCCTAAGGTTTGGAGACGCAGCTCCCCTTGTTTTAATTGTTTGTCGAGCAAGGTTTTTAGCGTGCAATTTGCACGTTCAACAATAGCTTGGCCTGTGGAATTATAAGGGAACCCGTGTTTGAGACGGACGTCCCATTGGGCACAAAAGGTGGAGAGGGCTGTGGAGCAATAGGCTGGGGTATTATCCGTTTTTATCTGGCTCGGGCGACCCATAACAGCAAAACAGGCTAGCAAATGGTGACTAACTTTGGGAGTGGCTTCCCCACGCTGTGGGGTCACCCAGAGGAATCCCGAATAGGTATCAATGGAAACATGTAAAAACGAATAGGGGCGGAATTGTGGCACGTGAGTGACATCCATTTGCCACAGCTGATTCGCTGCGGTACCTCTGGGGTTAACGGCATAAGAAAAGGTAGGGGCAGCAGCGGCACAGTGGGGGCAGGAACAAACAATAGAACGTGCATGATCAGCAGGAATGTAAAACTGTCGGGCCAAAACAGAGGCAGACTGAAAAAAGAAATGGCTTTCAGTGGAGTCAGAAAAAAGGGAATTTACCTGACCACGTAAAGCATGATCAGCGCGCGCATTGCCTTCAGTGAGTAGCCCAGGCAGACGGGTATGACTGCGAATATGAGCAACAAAATAAGGGAAATTACGAGTGGTGAGGAGATACTGTAAAGACAAAAACAGGCGAAGAAGGTCCGCATCAACCTGAGGAGTGATGAGGGCAAGGGGTAAATGATCAATTACCTGATAAACATAATGCGTGTCCACGATCAAATTAAAGGGACAGTCAGCAAAAAGTTGAAAGGCCAAAATAACAGCAGCTAGTTCCAAGGACTAGTGGAGCTCTCCAAGCGCTGTGCGTGCAAATCTTGTTGTACAAGTGAATGAAGCACTTTCAGCTTTTCTAGGGGGAGGGGCCACTGGTCAATCCATACGGGCTCTAAGGATTGCCATACCAATGGTAATGCGGATGGCAAGGTGGATGAGGGAGGATTTTGGGCCATTATATACTAATATCGAGGGTGGTGTCCAGCTTTACAAGTAAGTCGTGGCCCCAAATATTGAGGTGGACAGGGAGTACAAAAGGGCGGATTGTAGCAAGGGCACGGCCTCCTGGTTTAGAGACTGTGATTGTCAAGGTTCCTCCCCCACTCTGAACTCTAGGGTACAGATGTGGGGACCTGCATGAAAAACCTCCTAAGCTTATCTTTACCAGCTTAGGTCAAAACTTCCCCAAGGTACAAAATATTCCACCCTTTGTCCTTGGATTGGCCGCTACCACCACCAAACAAATACTGGTTACTGGGGAAGAGCTGTTTGGACACATCTTTCCCCCCAAAATACTTCCCAAAACCTTGCACCCCACTTCCTGGACAAGGTTTGGTAAAAAGCCTCACCAATTTGCCTAGGTGACTACAGACCCAGACCCTTGGATCTTAAGAACAATGAACAATCCTCCCAACACTTGCACCCCCCCCTTTCCTGGGAAATGTTGGATAAAAAGCCTCACCAATTTGCATAGGTGACCACAGACCCAAACCCTTGGATCTGAGAACAATGAAAAAGCATTCAGTTTTCTTACAAGAAGACTTTTAATAAAAATAGAAGTAAATAGAAATAAAGAAATCCCCCCTGTAAAATCAGGATGGTAGATACCTTACAGGGTAATTAGATTCAAAACATAGAGAACCCCTCTAGGCAAAACCTTAAGTTACAAAAAAGATACACAGACAGAAATAGTTATTCTATTCAGCACAGTTCTTTTCTCAGCCATTTAAAGAAATCATAATCTAACACGTACCTAGCTAGATTACTTACTAAAAGTTCTAAAACTCCATTCGTGGTCTATCCCCGGCAAAGACAGAATATAGACAGACACACAGACCCTTTGTTTCTCTCCCTCCTCCCAGCTTTTGAAAATATCTTGTCTCCTCATTGGTCATTTTGGTCAGGTGCCAGCAAGGTTACCTTTAGCTTCTTAACCCTTTACAGGTGAGAGGAGCTTTCCCCTGGCCAGGAGGGATTTCAAAGGGGTTTACCCTTCCCTTTATATTTATGACAGTGACCCAAGACAAACTTTGGCACCCGGGTTTGCTACCCACGATCCCCCACAACTCTTTAGAAGGAACTGTTGGCCAACCGACCGGCCACTCCGGATCACGAATCACCATAACGTCAGCTCCAGTGTCCACCAGCCCTGTAAAAGGAACATTATTTAAGAGAAGTGTTAACTGAGGTTTCTAGGGGCGGACCGACATTGTTAGAGCAACAAGTGGAGAGGACGTGTCGTGAGAAGGCAACTGAGACAGCGTTGATCCAAAGCCGTTCCTGCCCCGGGCTCGATCCTCTGCGGCTGGCACCTGATAGGGGACTAAAATCAATTGCGCAATTGACCATCCACGCGGGAGCGACTGCGGAAGATGGGTCCACACCTGAACCTTAATAACGCCGGTGTAATCGGCGTCAATGACCCCTGGGATAACAAAAAAACCCTGTTTCCCAGCGTGTGAGCGAGGGAGAACCAGACCCACAAATCCGGCAGGGAGAGGTCCCGTCACCTGTGTAGGTATGGTGCAAACCTCCCCCGGCAACTGAAAATCAGCGTCCTCCTGCATAATCAAATCAAGCTCTGCACTTCTGGCAGTCGCCGCCCTCATGGAATCTATGGATTTTAAGGCAGAGGAACAGTTGTCTGAGTGGGAAACACCCCCGTTTGGCCCTGGGTTCGGGGGAGACCCGTCGTGTGGTTTCCCGACCTGCTACGACACTGATTAGCCCAGTGATAGCCCTTCCGACACTTGGGGCACTTCTTTGAGGGGCGGGCGGGCGCCGTCGATGAGCGGCACTCCCGCTGAAAGTGACCCTCCTTACCACAGCGGTAACAACGCTTCCCCTCCTTCCCGCTTTTCCGCAGGGCGGCGGCCAGAACTCCAGCCTTATGGGCTTGGGTGCCGATGTTTTGGCACGCCCGCAGCATGTCCGACAGCTCTAGAACGCCAGTGGCTTGTGCCGCCTGGAGAGCACGGCGGCAATCGTCGTTCGCATTTTGAACCGCCATTTTTAACAGGATCTCCTGAGCTGCCGCAGGGTTATCCACCTGTTGGAGGATAGCCTCCTGCAATCTGTTGGTAAAATCCATAAAGGACTCTGACGCACCCTGACGGATACTGGCAAAGCTTTTGGTAGGCTTGCCTGAATCCGGGACCTTCCAGAAAGCATGCTGGGTGCAGGTGGAAATAATGGGGAAGACAGCCTGAGGGAGTTGAGACTGCATCTGAACGGTAGCAAACTGGCCCTCCCCTGCCAAGTGCTCATAAATGATACCTTGCTCGCTATATACCTGGGCTTGGTGTTTCGCCATCTGCCGATACTCACTAAGCCAAATAACATACTGACTGGGCGTCAGCATCATGCGCAACAGCGCCTTCCAGTCTTCAGTGACCAGGGTGTACCCAGTACCTAGCCCTTCAATGAGACCACGTACATACGTGCTAATCAGGCCGAACTCGCGAATCGCTTTCTTTACCTCTCGGATCACCGAGTAAGGCAAACTGACCCAGTTTGCAACCTGGTTGCCCTGGCCATCATCCTGCCAGGTCACCGGACAAACTGAGACCAGATCAGCTAGCTCCTCTGCTGTAAGATCTGAGCGAGTCTTCGCTGCGTGAACCATTTGTTGCATCAGCAAAAGTCCCTGAGCAGACACGGACGACCCCCTGGGGGGCCCCGGAGCATGGGGCCCCACGAGGAGATGGCGATCACACACCGGCTCCAGTGGGGAAGGCCAGGGAGGCGGTGGTAATAGAGGCACTGGGGGCGAAGCAGGGGGAGGGATGGTTGCAGGAGCGGACGGGGGTGGCGGGATCGGCAGCCCCTCTGTTGGCGCGGGAGAGGGTCTTTCCGAGGCGACACATTGTGTCGCATCGCCAGGAGGGGGGATGGCTGCAGGAGCGGACGGGAGTGGCGAGATCACCAGCCTCGCGAGGGAGGGTCTGTCCGAGGCGACAAGCTGTATTGCATCGCGGCAGAGGTGCCAGGCATGTAGAGCCTGCACGGGCGCCCAAGGCTCTTTGTGCAATGTCTGGCCCAACCACTCCCGGTCTGCTAGCTTAAGGGTTCCGGCTTCAGGGTACCACGGGCATTGGGCACTCACCTCCTGCAGCAGGAGAGTGATTTCTCAAGTGGGGCAGTCATGCTGAGCCTTACGCAGCAAATACTGTAGCTCATTACGGTGTTGCACTTGCAAAGCAGAGAGGGAGCTTCCCATACTTACCACAATGAAAAATACTCACCGGGATCCGCGAAGCGGATGAGTGACGCGTCTGAAACCCTTGCCAGGCGAGGTGAGTGCTGAGGGCCCCACGTTTGGGCTCCAGTTGTTGTGGTTCAAATACAAGACAGCACAAAGCTTTTAGCAAGCAAACAGGTTGGTCTGCCAACGGACTTCTCCCTGTCAGCTTTCCACCCTCTCCTTTATTCTTTCTCTCCCCCCGCGCATTACATTCTCCAACAGATAAAAGGAATACACTGGCTTTGTTTAACATTCTTATTTACCAATTTCTATCTACCGCATTCCTTGCTCTCAGGCCTTGAGCCCAGTCCTGGGAGGCTTCCCACAGTTCGTGTCATCTGGGCGAGATTCCAAGTTTCATGCCCTTGAGAGGAGCCGTGTGTGCACAGCTCCTGCACAACACTCTGGGTGTGCCCTGAATGTTGCCGAGTGCCTGAACCTTGTATGAATCCTACACTGAACTCTGAGTCTCCAGTCACCAAGGACAACACCGGTGAGTGTTAATGAGGCTGTTAAGAATGTTGGAGACACAACACAGTTCATGCGAACAAACATGGCTGTGGCATCCTACTTTCTATTTAAGCAAGAGATACCACACACTACAAACTGGAGGCCAATGTTAAGTGCATTGTCACTTGTTCATCCTGAAGTTGAACACTGTTTCTGAACAAGACCAGCAAATGCTCACTGTCTTTCTGCAAGAAACTCAAGTGACTGGCTAGACGCATGCGGTGCAACAGTGAAAGACTCAACAGTTGAAAAAGTGAAGAACTCTCTCATCACATTCAAAAAAATTGCATGCATGGCTGATGAACGCACCGATGCAAATGGTCATCAAGTATTAAGTCACTGTGTATGTTATCTTGATGTCAGTGGTAGGCCAATAGATGCATTTCTAGATGTTCAAGTTATAGAAGACACATCGGCTGCATCTGTGACAATCCACATCTTAGAAGAGTTAAATGCTTGTCAGTGGGACCCCAAACACATGGCTGCTTGTGCATTTGATGGAGCTGCAAACTTCTCTGGAAGACATGGTGGAGCACAAGCTTTGCTCAGAGAAAAGTGTAACCCAAGTCTCTCCTATACACACTGCAGAGGCCACCTACGCCAACTAGCGCTAGGACGAGCTGCAGAATCTTCAAAAGACATTCAAAAAGCGGTACATTTAATGTCTTCATTATATTCTTTTTTCAGCAAGAGTCCAAAAAGACTGAATATCCTGGAAAATAGACGATACGCTGGGACTGAAGCTCAAATTACTCCAACCTGGGAAAACCCTCTGGCTTTCTCACGAGCGATCCTTGGCTATTGTCTTAAAATTACTCCAGCCATTATTACTGGCTTTAGAAAATATCTACCAAGATGGGATGGATCTAAGTAGTGAGGCTTGTGGATTACTTTTGCTACTACATTTAGAGAAGACTATTGCCATTCTCTCTCTTGTAAGTCTACTGTTGAAACCACTTAGGTCATTAAACAATGTCATCCAGGCATCTGCTAGGACAGTAGTAGATCTTTGTCCAGCAATAGAGGCTACATTTGGATCAGAGAGCTATCCATTGAAAAAGTACTGGAAGAAGCAAAGACTTCAGTCCAGAAGTTGACTAACGAAGGCATTTATATAGAATCCTTAAGTGAAGAGGACAAGAAGTGTTTGTTAAGACAACTGAAAAAATACACAGCCTTGATTCTTAAAAATCTATAACAGAGACTTCTAGATTCTACTCAACCACCATGTAGCTTTTACAGATGCCTGTCTTATAAAACACTGGCAGTTGAGTGGAGTGAGGCACGACCAGCAATGGGGCTGCCATGTGCGCAGGACAGAATAGAGAATTTGAACACAGAGTGGAATATCATACGACAAATGAATGAAGATTTGACTTCAACTTCTTTTTTATCATCACTAATGGCTCGACTGGATCTTTGTGCTCTGTTTCCTGGGCTGAAAGAAGCAGGAATTCATCTCTTGCTACTCCCAGTCACAACAGCTACAGTTGAGCGTTCTTTTTCATCATTGAATAGAATTTTGTGTTTTGAAAGAAGTCGCCTTCTGCCTGATCCTGTGAATGAACTAATGAGCATATCAACTGAAGGAATGGAAGTACCAGACACCCGAGAAGCCACCAAAGATAAATGCATTGCATTCAAGAAGTTCATTAACAGAGTTGTGCAAAACTATAACAAGAAACCAAAAAGTGAACAAGGTTCAAAAAGTGCTTCATAGATGGCTTGAGTAGCCAACTTTAATTTGTGTGATGATTTTAAAATCTAATAAAATGGTCATGAAACATTTTTCAGTTTTTACTATGGTGCCATACAGCCCACCTTCACCCTCATGATCTCACCCCTCATAGGCCCTGACCCTCCCTCCCCCAAGTAAATTTGAACACCCCCCCCCTAATTTGAATTCCTGGGGAAAACACTGCGAGCTCCCTTTGGCTCAGGGCTCTTGGCAGTTTCTTTGTATCTGGTAACTATAAAACGGGGTCCCCTGGTTTGCAAGCTGCCAGTACCAGACTGTGCTGTCACTCGCCTTGGTGGCGGGGTGAGAGCAGGTGAGGTTCAGTTCATCTCCCTCCAAAACTTCTGTGGAGCCCAGCTGCTGGATCTTGGCTCTGCCCGGGGCCACTAGGAGTGAAAACCAGCAAGAGAATTGATTCAGTGAGCATGAAACTTCAGAGGGACCCTAGGGATAAATTGCCTTTCGCTGGCCCCCATCCACTGACTGCCCCCAGTGTTTGCAAGGGCCAGGGAGTGAAAGAATGTAGGGGGAAGGAGAAAGCGGTGCGGACAGATTGAGAGAGAAGAGGAGTGTCTGATAGAGATTGTGTGTATTTGTGAGATGGAGGGTGCGGAAGAGGAGAAGGGGTGTCAGGGTGAGATGGAAGGTAAGGAAGAGCAGTTGGGGGGTGTCAGGCTGAGATGGAAGGTAGGGAAGAGGAGAAGGGGTGTCAGGGTGAGATGCACGGTGGGGTAGAGGAGGGAGGTGTCAGGGTGAAATGGAAGGTAGGGAAGAGGAGAGGGGGGTGTCAGGGTGAGATGGAAGGTGGAGAAGAGGAGAAGGGGTGTCAGGGTGAGATGGAAGGTGGGGAAGAGGAGAAGGGGTGTCAGGGTGAGATGCACGGTGGGGTAGAGGAGGGAGGTGTCAGGGTGAAATGGAGGGTGGGGAAGAGGAGAAGGGGTGTCAGGGTGAGATGCACGGTGGGGTAGAGGAGGGAGGTGTCAGGGTGAAATGGAGGGTGGGGAAGAGGAGAAGGGGTGTCAGGGTGAGATGCACGGTGGGGTAGAGGAGGGAGGTGTCAGGGTGAGATGGAAGGTGGGAAAGAGGAGAAGGGGTGTCAGGGTGAGATGCAGGGGGTAGAGGATTAATAGTAACATCAAGGAAGAAGAATTCTGGTTGGGTGGGTGATGGTGCTGGATAGAAGAGGGTCACTCTAAGTTGTGTTATTCTTGTGATGGAAAGGCGCTTTCTGAGAGCCATTAACAGAAGGATGGGGTGAAACTGGGCCATCGCTCACAGCCATGTAGTATCTCCAGAGTCACTCCGATGCAGTAACAGACCTACATCACTGCAGGTGGAAGTACACCCTTGGGGATTTGGGGCACAATTTTCAACAGTGCCTTCATGACTTAAAGGCTCAGTACTTGTTCAAACTGATGTGTGAACATGCCCTTCACTTAAGAGAGTTGTAAGAAACGCTTAAGGGATCACACCTAAAATAAAGCCTAGTAGAGTCTGCTCAAGTTGGGGTGGGGTGGTTCCAGTGGGTATTGTAAATAGATGGGGATTCAGGGGGGGTCATTTGCTATGGGACAATTGTCCCCATAACCTTGGCTTGCCTCCTCCCAGACTTTTCCTAGGTGCTCCACTTCCTCCCCATTTCCCCAGTTGTTGCAGGATATAATATAATTACATCTAATGTTTTGTATGCTCACACAGCTTCCCCCTGCCCCCGATTTTTCTGAAATGATTCCTGAGGGGGAGAGGAAGGGGAGGCAAGAACACAGAGAAACTGAAAACAGACAGGAACAGAGAGGACGCCGAAAGCCAAGCAGCAGCCTGGATGGTGTGTGCATAGTGGGTCCCTGGGGAAAGCCAGCGAGAGCACTTCGGAACCTGGTGTTGGCTGAAGCAAGAGAAGCTGGTTCCTGCTGTTTTATTCCCTCTGCATTCAGAGCTACAGGCTGTAGCTTATTCCTTCACTCTCCCACTTCCCTGGTCCTTCTCACATGAACAGAGAGCAACAATACCCAAAGTCCGAAGGTGCAAACAATTCGATGTTTATTGGGGTGAACTCTCAGCAAGCTTAAATACAAGTTCCTTTTTCCTTATTTTTGAACCCCAACTTACTTCCTGTTTGCCCCTAATTTATATAGTAATATTCTTAGCTATACCTTAACCAATCATTCTACTAAAATTTAACTAACCAATCCTAACATATTGTAACATGATTATGTAACCAATTATATCCCACCACCTTAATTAGTTTACACCCAGCAAAATTAATTATACAGCAGACAGGAACAATCACAGAACCAGGCAGAGATTATACAGACAAACAATAGCAAAGTGGGAACTATAATGGCAAGACAATACAGAAGTGAGGATTTCACATCCCAGTATTGATAAGTGAGTTCTTGCCAGACAGGATGCTATCAAACTAAGTATTCTTTTACATCTTCTAGGCACTTCCCTTTCTCTGGAGCTGATAGGCACTATCAGGACAGGATTGTATTCCTAACAGCCCAATAGCACCTTCTTTCCATGTGACTACTTTGGAATGTGAGGATGTGACCAGTCGCTTCCCAGCTTATGGCTGCCTCTGTCGCTTAGCCAAAGGCCTTAGCCTAAGAACAGGGCCCCAGACTGTCACAGTAAGAGAAGGACCTTACATTGGCAGACAGTGATTTTGATTCTTTCTTTTATACCTCTAACTAGCCAAGTGATAAGAATACACCTAAATTCTTAAAGTACAGGCCTTTACAGACAGGCCTGAATATCTATATCCTAACACAGGCCTTTGCCAGTTCTTTGTAAAGCCGTAAAACCACAGCAAATAAATATCTATTACCAAGCCCCCCAACCCTGCACCTCGGCAGGTGGGAGAGTAGATGGCCTCTGCGACTCTAATTTCTGCTCCCAACAGGGACATCCACAGGGCCCCAGACTTTGACTATAAGCTCTGGTCAAAACAGTATTTGGGAGCCCAAAGACTCAGAGGCCAGGTGCCTAATGAGGTTTCCAAATGCAGCTAGGCCCCTAACTTCCAGGGAAGCCAATGGGAGTTAGGTGCTTTTCAAAATCCTACTAGGCACCAGCAGATTCTTTAGGCACCTAAGTACCTCTGCAAATCTGATCCCTGGTGCCTCTCTGTATCTTTAGGTCCCTAAATACCTTTGCAAATCTAACCCTTCGGAGGCTTATTTTCATTGCAAGACCATAACAATTAGGCTTCTAATTGCCTGAGTCACTTTGGATGTAGTCATGAATTTCTATATGGTGTTGTTCAAAGCTGAGATTTTCAAAAGAGCCCAAGGGCGTCAGGTGCTTATTGCTCACTGGGGTTCAGTGGGTTGAATCTCCTGGCTCCTCTGAGGATCCCAGCCCGCAATTTGATTATCTGTGTGGGAGTCCTGGGCAGGAAGAGAAGGAAGCTGAGACTCGGGGAGGTTTTTGTTCAGCTCGCCCTGCATTTCCTCTCGCTGTGCCTCTCACGGCGCAGTAATACACCCCCGAGTCCTCCACGGCCACCTTGGTGATGCGCAGCGGGGCGGACCGGCCAGAGGGGTCAATGGACAGTTCAAACCGCTCCGACGTCTCCGCGGACTTGTAGCCAGAGATCACAGCTCGAGGGGCAGCTCCGGGGCGCTGAGAGTACCAACAAATTCTCTCGTAGCCAGCGACACTGTGGTTACAGGGGAGGTCAGCCCTGCCCCCCGCCAGGAAAAGCAGCGCAGCAGGCTGAGAAACCTTCCCGTCCACCGCTCCGCCTGGGAATAAAATAAAACCAGAGCATGAAAAATCCCCCAGACACAGACAGGGAAACTGGCAGCAGCAGAAGCAGCAGCGTGAAGTGTCGCCGAGAAGGACACCTGGACACAGGTGAAAATTAATAAATACGGGGGAGGGGAATAATGCCCAGAAATGCCACGTGGGAATCTGACTCGCTGGAAACAAGGAGCAGCGCAGTCATGGAGGCCAGGGTTTTAAGCAACCTCTCAATGAAGATTCGGTGTCTCTGCGCTTCTGCAAGAGGAGCAGCTCCGTTTTCTCTCCACTCAGGCACCCCCCCGCCCCCAGCAATGTCAGAAGAAACGAATTAGGCCCTTTCCTCGCAGAGGGAAGCCGGCCTCTGTCTTCTGAGGGCTGAAGGAATCCGGGAACGCTGCGTCCGCTCCGAATTAAATCGTGACTCTTGGCGTCAAGCAGCAAACCGCTCCGAGCTTGGTTGGTAGCTGCCTTTGCGCTGAGCTGCTAGAAAGTCTCGCAGGGTCCGGGAGGGGGCGGGGGGGGGCGGCTGGGGGGGGCGGGGGGGGAGCGGGCGGCGGGTGGTGGCGGGGGGGGAGCGGGGGGGGGGGGGGAGAACTAGACGTCCAGAAACACCAGGGAGCGCGCTGGTTTCTGGAGCTCTCCGGTCGGCGCGGCAGCGCCCTCTGCCGGGCTCTTGTCTGAACTGCAGCGCGCTACGGGGGAGCAGAAAACTTTGTTCCGACTTTCCTAGAGGAGTCGCGGTTTCTGAGGGAAGGAGAGTGGGGGGACGGGCTAGGTTAGTTTTGTTTGTTTACTGTTGCTATTGAAACGCAGGTGATTTTACAGCTTTGAAGCCAGAGATTTTTTGCATTCGGCTCCCTTACGGGAATATGTTTTCCCACTGGAAATGTTTAGTAATGAACTTTCCTTTCGAAAGTGTCCCATAGGAAGAAAAGGGGAAAAAATGAACTCATGTATCGATTTTGTTGTAATCTACTCACCACAATCAACACATGTGGAGTGACTCCGGATTTACGCTGATGTTCATACAGCTGTCCCAGGATCTGCAGACCTGGGTTCCAGTCCCCGGGTACTTATGATATGGCCCCCTTGACTCCGCTGGAGCTTTACACCATCTGAGGATCCGTCCCTGCATCTCCTCCCCTAAGCTGCCTGTCAGAGGCTGAGGGTTTTTGCCCTGAGCCCAGCTCTGCCTGTGTCACTGTGCATCCACGGCGCAGAGGTAGCTGCCTGAGTCCCCCAGCTGGGAGTCGGTGATGTGCAGAGAGCTGCGTTTCCCACTTTCCAGGCGCTCGCCTATGAACCTCCCCACAGTGACATTGTCATTAGACCTCGCGGTCAGCAGGTGGGTCGGCCCTTGCCCAGGCAGCTGCTGGTACCAGTAAAAGGTTTGGTAAGCGCTGGTGAAAGAGCAGGACATGGTGGAGACCTTCCCTTCCCCAGTAACCAGCCACTCGGGGCTCTGAACCACTTGGGCTTCGCAGCAGGAGACTGGAGGGAAACAAAATAATAGCAGTTAACATGAAGAATATGAGAATGTCACATTGCCTGTTTTTCTATGGCTGTATCTATCCAGCCTTCTGTCTGCAGCCTCCGTCCATCCTTCTTTTGTTCCAGCCCCAGTATCTATATCTACATGTCTATATATAGATACAGATAGATATACAGATATAAATCCTTCCTTCAACATCTGTTTATGTAGTTCTGTTCTCTCCCTGAATCTTAAAATATCAGGACAAGAAAGTCTAACAAATAACTCCAAACCAAATTACTCTCCAAATAGATCAGAGGCTGAGATATGTCCCATTGGCATGGGTGCAGTAGCTCTTAGATAGATAGCTAAGATATAGAGAGAGAGAGAGGAATGAAGAGCTAAGAGATCTTGCCCCCCACTGACGTCTAAGAGTCTGCATCTTTTTACCCTTTAAAATGAGAAAATATTTGTTTCACTCACAGAGAAAAGCAAAGGTGAGGAGAAGGCTCCACAGAGCAGTTGCACTCCCTGAGGCCATGGTGAGCTCCGTTTCTTCTCTCCCTTGCAGAGGAATATACCGAGGCAGAGTCAATCCGTGGAAGGTTTTCAGGAGCCCAGTGGAAATGAGAATTCTCCCTCCCCTCAGGTTTCAGCCTTCTCAAGGGGAAGGATTCTCCGCCTACAGAGGCTGCCGTTTCATTGTGTGCCCCGGGGAGGAACAGCAGCTCTGTGAACTGGGCTGGGCTGGGGACATTGAGGACAGCCCGGACCTCAGGCTGCGGGAATTAACCAGGGTCTGCAGGGGAGGAGGGTGAGCCCTCTAGCGCCATCTGCTGTCCGGTTAGAGAAGGGAGCGCGGGGAAATTCTTGGCTTCAGGGGAATCCCAGCTCGAAGATGGTAGGAATGATACAGAACCACGCACCACTTCACCCCTTTACTCCAATGGAGTTACAGCTGATTTACACCCCCTGAGGACCTGCCCCATTAGCTGCAATTGAGAGCGTCTGAGTCGCACCAGATGAGGATCTGGCCCAGTTATGTGAATGAAGAGGTTGGGGACACTGGGCGCTACACTAGGTAACTCGGGAGGGTGGAAGACCACGAGTGTCGAGGAAGCCCTCCTGCTCTAGGCCCGGATAAACCAAGGCCCCTTTGCTCCTCGAACCCTCTTGTGATCCTGCATAACACTGAGGAAGCTAGCACACAAACTGACAGGTTTGCACACGGCTCGCCAGCCAAGGCCAGCTTCGGCCTGGGAAACAGATAGATAAGGCAGAAACATTTAGCAAAAACCAGTAACAAATAGGACCAAATAAGGCAAGGCTCGGGCAATGCTACTGAGCAAAAACACAACTGGCTGCTTTAGCTGATTGGCTACGGTATTGTACGGGGCAACAGGTAATTGGTTGCATAAGCTTGTGTAGTGAAGTAGGAAAAGGTATAAAATGTATACTGGAATCTGAATGCGGGGCTGCAGGATTTGAGACAGCTCAGTCTCCCTGCACCCTATTTGGAGCTCCAAATAAATCTCTCTGCTTCTCCACCCCGTTGTGGTCATTGGTGTGACGCACACCGGGCAACGAACCCAGCTGTTGCTTGCCTTGGGCACTCTGTGCCGGCAACAAAGATATTGCCGATTTGCACCAGCTGGGGGGGTCTGATTCAGTGACTCCAGTGGAGCAACAGCAGTTTACACCAGCTGGGGATCCGTCCCTGCAGCTCCTCGGCCCAGCTGCCTGTCAGAGGATGAGGGTTTTTGCCCTGAGCCCCGTTCTGCCTGTGTCACTGTGCTCTCACTGCACAGAGGTAGCTGCCTGAGTCCCCCACCTGGGAGTCGGTGATGTGCAGAGGGCTGCGTTTCCCATCTTCCAGGGGCTGCCCCACGAACCGCTGCTCGGTAGCGTTGTCCTGAGGGCTCACGGCCAGCGGGTAGGTCAGGCCTCGCCCAGGGAGCGGCTGGTACCAGTGGAAGGTTTGGTACTTGGTGGTGAACGCGCAGGACATGGTGACAACCTCCCCTTCCCAGTAACCAGCGACTGGGGGCTCCGATCCACTTGGGCTTCCCATCAGGAGACTGAAGGGAAACAAAAGAACAGTTGAAATGTAGCATTCAAGTGTAGGTGAGAGTGTGTTACTTTGCCTCTCTACCTATCTGACCATTCTTCCCTATGTGCTATCTCCCTATCCTTCCCTCTGAAGCACCTTTCCGTCCATCCATTGACCCATGCACCTTATCTCTCTCCACCTAGAATCTTCCCCAGTCTGAAAAGAGGCAAGAAATGCTAACAAAGAACCCCGGGACAAGATGACTCTGTAAGTAGATCAGACACGGAGTGTGTCCCATTGGCAGCCCCCTCTTTCCCATGTATAGGTGGTGTAACTCTGAATCAAACAGAGCAGGGAACTGAATCAAATACGTCTCCACTCATTTCTGCCTCAATGTCCGACAAGCGAAGCAGCTGCCGTGGAGGAGCCCAGAGTGTTCTGAGCAGAAACTTACAGTGCAAAGGAAGAAAGACCCAGGGGCTTTGCAGCCTCTTGATTCCCAGGGGGGTGAGGTGAATTTCTGGCACCGGTAGCAGCCGGGCACTGGGGTGCAATGGTGCCTGGCTCATCCCGGCCTGATTTTCCTTTTCTCCTCAGACACAGCATGTGACACTCCCAGCCTAGGGTCCTGTGACAGCCTCAGCTTGCTCCTGCACAAGCTCAGCTGCCCTCCCACAGCTGTACACCCCCAGCGCGGACAAAGGCACCCAGCACGAGGGGCTTCCTTGGGAATATCTCAACAGCACCCGCTGCGAGGAGGCAGGAGGGTCCAGGGGCTCTAATGTTAGCCAAGGCCTGGGTTCGAGTCCTTCCTCCACCCCAGGCATTCTGGGGGCTTTGGGAATTGGGAAAGTCACTCAGGGCCATGTTTTTAAAGGAATGGCTAGTGGGGTTTTCAGACACACCCAGGAACCCTAACCCCCACTGATTTCAAAGGGTGGTTCGCACCGAGGCACTTCTGAAAAATCCCACTGTTAGGATATAGATATTCAGGCCTGTCTGTAAAGGCCTGTACTCTAAGAATTTAGGTGTATTCTTATCACTTGGCTAGTGATAGAGGTATAAAAGAAAGAATCAAAACCACTGTCTACCAGTGTAAGGGCCTTCTCAGTGTAAGGGAGGGATAGCTCAGTGGTTTGAGCATTGGCCTGCTAAACCCAGGGTTGTGAGTTCAATCCTTGAGGGGGCCATTTGGGATCTGGGGCGAAAATTGGGGATTGGTCCTGCTTTGAGCAGGGGGTTGGACTAGATGACCTCCTGAGGTCCCTTCCAACCCTGATATTCTATGATTCTATGATTCTTACTGTGACAGTTTGTGGCCCTGTGCTTAGGCTCAGGCCTTTGGCTAAGCAGCAGAGGCAGCCATAAGCTGGGAAGCGACCGGTCACATCCTCACATTCCAAACTAGTCACATTGAAATAAGGTGCTATTGGGCTGTTAGGCACTATCAGGACAGGATTGTATTCCTATCACCTCCAGAGAAAGGGAAGTGCCTAGAAAATGTTAAAGGAAACTTAGTTTGATAGCATCCTGTCTGGCAAGAACTCACTTATCAATAGCTGGGATGTGAAATCCTCACTTCTGTATTGTTTTGTCATTATAGTTCCCACTTTGCTGTTGTTTGTCTGTATAATCTCTGTCTGGTTCTGTGATTGTTCCTGTCTGCTGTATAATTAATTTTGCTGGGTGTAAACCAGGTGGTGGGATATAATTGGTTACATAATCATGTTACAATATGTTAGGATTGGTTAGTGAAATTTCAGGAAAATGATTGGTTAAGGTATAGCTAAGCAGAACTCAAGTTTTACTATATAATCTGTAGTCAATGAGGAAGTGACTGGGGTGGGGGTGTGGGTGTGGGTGGGGGTGGGGGTGGGCGTGGGCATGTGGGTGTGTGAGATGGGAACAGGGAATGGGGGTAAGAAAATTGGAATCATGTTTTGCTAAAGGGGGAGATGGGAACAGGGAATGGGGATAAGAAAATTGGAATCATGTTTTGCTAAAGGGGGAAATGGGAACAGGGAATGGGAGTAAGGAAGTTGGAATCATGTTTGGCTAAGGGTAGGAATGGGAACAGTGACACAGGTGTAAGGCTTTGTGGTGTCAGAGCTGGGAAGGAGGATACTAAGGAAGGAAACTGGAATCATGCTTGCTGGAAGTTCACCCCAATAAACATCGAATTGTTTGCACCTTTGGACTTCGGGTATTGTTGCTCTCTGTTCATGCGAGAAGGACCAGGGAAGTAAGTGGGTGAAGGAATAAGCCCCCTAACACCCACCAGGTACCTAAAGACCTTTAAAAATCTGCCCTTCTCTTCCTCAGATCCCCAGCCATAAAATGGGGGTAACTTTCCCACCTCGCAGGGGTGTTGTATGGACAAATAAAGTGAAGATTGTAAGGTGGGTAGACACTGTAGTAATATGGTCAGAGAAATACCTAATGCAGGCAGTTTTAGGCTGGAATGGTCAAAGATTTCTGAGGGAATTCATAGCCCAATTTCCCTTGCATTCTACTGGGTTCTGAGCACCTAATTCCCTTAGGTTCATTTGAAAATACTTTAAAAGCTACCTGGGTGCTTTTGTCTCCCCCTTGACCCAACCCCTGCAGTATCTCAGCACCCCACAGATATGAATGGATTTGGCCTGGGATTTTCAAAGGAACCAAAGGGAGTTGGGAACCGATGTCCTGTTGAATTTCAGTGAAGTTTGGCTACCTAGATCCTATAGCTCTCTTTGGCAATCCCAACCTTGAATTCAACAGAACATGGGTTCCTAACCTGCTGGCTGTGAGCCCTCAGGAGAACGCTACCGAGCAGCGGTTCGTGGGGCAGCACCTGGAAGATGGGAAATGCAGCCCTCTGCACATCACCGACTCCCAGCTGGGGGACTCAGGCAGCTACCTCTGTGCAGTGAGAGCAGAGTGAGTTTGTTGTGTTTGAAACTTAGGGAGTGTGCATTTGTGTTTGATCTGCACGTGAGTGAGTTTGATATATGTGCTAGTTTGTGTGTGTGTGAGTGTCACCGTGAATGTATGAGTGAGAGAATTTGAGGTGTGTGTGTGTGTGTGAGTGACTGTGGGTGTCTGATGTATGTAAGAGCAACTTTGGTATATATGTGATTCTGGGTGTGAGTGGTTTTGTGTGTGTGTGAACTGTAAGTTCACATACATATGAATATGTGTGTGTGTGTGTGATAGAGAGAGAAGGCTAGAGAGAGAGTGGGACATGCATGTCTGTCTGTCTGTAAAACACATAAGTAGTTGTGTGTCTAAACAACATTTCAATGCCCAGGCTGTATCAAGGATGTGCCTTTATATTTAATAGTGAAACAGTGGTGGAAAACTCCTGCACCATTTTCCATTAATTCCTGCAGCTGTCAAATTGGAACGAAATGGCCGCCAGATGGCAGCACATGATCACAAGCCTGTTGTTTGCTTTCAGCCTGGGGTTTGCCCCATTTTTATCACATTTTCTTTTCAGATCAACCCAGCAGGGCCTGAGGCAGCTCGGTTATTTCGCTCTCGGTTTTAGGTGATGGAGAACTGTCCACTTTCAATGCATTCTATAGTTCCTTGTGACTTGAAAACACAGGCTGAGAGTTTGAAACCAGCCTAAGGGAATTAGATGCCCGATTCCCATTAAAATTCATGCAGATTGAGCATCCACATTTCCAAAGCAGCCTAAGGGAATTAGATGCCCAAATCCTATTGAATTTCAATGGAAGTTGATCCTCTAAATCGTCTAGGCCTTTTTGAGAATGCCAGCCTCAGTATAAATCTGGGAACTCTCTTTCCAGGAATAACTGAGCTCTTCTGACCATATGGTGATGTTTGCCCCAGTGCAGAGGGGCCAGTGCGAGCCCCAGGTCACAATTAAGTCCATAAATTGAAGGCAGAAGTGAGGATTAAGCGTCACTTGGGTTAAGTGTCAACCCAGGATGGAATTTCAGCTGGGATTTCCGAAGGAGCCTAAGGGAGTTAGATGCTCAGCACTCATTGGTTTTGAATAGAATCAGGGTCCCTAACTCCACAAGGAACCCATTCCAACCTTCACACCCCCCCCAGTGAGATATTAATAGATTGCTTGATGCATGGATCCTAAAGTGAGAAGAGACCTTTGTGATCATCTAATCTGACCTCCTGCATGAACACAGGCCAGATAATGATCCTCAAGGATTCCTGCACCCAGCCCATAGCCTGTGGTTGACATAGAGAAGAGACACCCAGTCATGATTTAAATATTTCAAATGATGGAGAGTCCACCATGTCCCTGGATCAGTTGTTTCAGTGTTTAATTACCCTCAGAGTTAAAAATGTGCACTTTGTTTCTAGTCTAAATTTGTCTCACTCCGGCTTCCAGCCCTGGGATCTTATTCTGCTTTTGTCTTGTTCCATCTCCTCTTTGAGGCGAATTTCTGAGTCCCATTGTGGTGCTCCCTTTTCCCAGAAATCAGGAAGGGTTTTCATCTCTAGGAACACAGCTGTGGTAGGTCTCACCCCACTTCATAACCCTCTCCCCACGCCCCACCCCCACCCATTTCCTGCCCATGCTCGCCTCCTAACTTCACTTGCAAGAGTCAGTTTCTTACAGTAGTTGGAGAGGTGTCAGGTTTTTGTTCAGGGCTCCCTATGAATTTCAACATTGTGTGTGTCCCTACTGAAAGCGCAGAAGTACATGGCCACGTCCCCCAACTCCAGCTCTGTGATCCTCATACTGACGGAGCTTTTGGATTTCTCCAAATTGAAAAAAAATCTCTCTCCTGCCTCATTTGTCTTTTCTCCTCCAGAATGTTGCCAAGAAAGGAAAATAACCTTTTTTTCTGGAGGGCTGTTTGTACCAATAAAAAATATAACTGCTTGCCACAGTTTCATAAGTGCAGTCCAGGGAAATGGACTCGCGCTCCGCCCCTGACACTGAAGGCTGGGTCTGAGTTACAGCATCTTCCATGCTGGAGCCTGGCACAAGAGGAGGGGGAAAGAGAGGTTAGTCGGAGGATGCTGTCACTGAGGGGAGTTCTTTGTTCTAGGATTTTTTAAGGATCTGCAGGGATTTCATGGAATCACAGAAATGTCAGGCTGACCTCAAGAGGTCATGCAGTGCTCCCCCCCGGCCATGAGACCACCCCTGACAGGTATTTGTCTAACCTGATCTTCAAACCCTCCAGCGATGGGGATCCCACAGCCCCCCTACTTAACGTGTCCGGAGCTCAACTCTGCTTATAGTTAGAAAGGTTTTCCTAACATCTAATCAAAATCTCCCTTCCTACAAACTAGGCCAGTTATTTCTTGCCCTGCCATAGAGAACAGATCACCCTCCTCTTTATTCAGGCCCCCAGATTCATTGAAATTCAATTCCTGTGGGATGAAGGGGGAGGCATGTGGAGAATCTTTCAGAAATGGGATTTGGAATTGTACTCACTGAAAAGCCAAATCAGCACAATGGCTGAGCCCGGGATCGTGACCATCCCCCCAGCGTCTCGGCTCTTCTGCAGGGAGCCTCCGCTTTTCTCTCCAGCCAGCCTGGGAGAGAGTCACCCAGGCGGCAGCTCTTCTCCACCCGCAGCCCTGGGCGGAGGGAGGCGAGAGAGCCGGTGTCTGAATGGTGAAGGTCAGACATCAGGCAGTGATGTCACAGCTGGAGGTGGGGCCAAGCATGAGCCTCCCCTCCCCTCAATACCTGCCCTGCCGCTGAGCCCACAGGTGCTGGAACTAAGGGTGCTGGGGGGAGAGTGGGGGCTGCTGCGCCCCCTGGCTTGAAGCGGTTTCCATCAGATCCAGGGTTTACAGTTTGGTTCAGTGGTTCTCAGCACCCCACTGTACACATTGTTCCAGCGCCCCTGGCTGAGCCCCCACATGCCTCACCGCGTATGAGGGGCTGGCAGGAGAACTCGGCCAGGGACACCAGAGGCTGGAATAAACTGGTGCGCCCTGTCTATGGAGAGCCACGCTGACTGTGCTGCGGTGCCGTCTGGAGGAGAACAGCCCGAACCGCAGCCGGACCCAGGGCCAGCCGGAAACTGACCCATCATCTCTGTCCCAAAAGCTGGGGGCGTTTTTCCCTTCGCTGCCGGTGGATTCTTCCATGGCTGCAAACGGTGGATGATGCCAGGTGGTCCAGAGAAGGGACTTTTCACTGTAAAATTCCATTTCCTAAAGAAAAGTTCCCCTCCAGGATTAACCCGTTGCTTTTAATGTGTGTGGCCATAGGTTTTAAGGAGTGTCAATTGGGAAAGAAAAGCACTAGGACTCCCAGCCCTATATCTGGTTACGTCAGTGAATGTAAACCCACAGTGGTGCCAATAAAGTCAGTGCATTTGATAAGCAGTGTGGTCTAGTGGATAACCAGCTGGAATGGGGTTCAGGGCTGCTTGGTTCTTTCCCTCCCCCTCCCTTTGACTCTCTTTCCACTTTCTGCCTTTCTCTCTCTAGCCCCTATAGCTTGTGAGATCTTGGGGGCAGGGACTTTCTCTGTGTCTATATACACCAGCTGGGGATCTGGCCCATTGACTCCAGCTGAGCTGTGATGCATTCACACCAGCTGGGGACCTCTGCGCCTGCATCTCCCCCACCAAGCTGCTTTGCAGAGGATGAGGGTTTTTATGCGGAGCCCAGCTTGGGTCACTGTGCCTCTGCCCCACACAAGTAGGGGCCTGAGTCCCGCAGCTGGGAGTCCGAGCTGTGACGAGAGCTGCTCTTCAAATCCTCCAGGTGCTCGCTCATGAACCACCCATCAGTGGCTGTCTCCCTAACATTGACAGTCACTGGGGGCCTAGCCCTCTCCGGGGGGAGCTGCTGGTACTACAAGAAGGTTTGGTAAGCACTGGTGTAAGTCCAGGTCACGGTGGAGATGTCGCCTTCCTAAACAACCAGTGACTCAGGTCTCTGAACCATCTGGGCCTCACAGCAGGAGGCTGCAGGGAAATACAATGATAGCAATTAAAACGATGTATATCGGAGTGTTACTGTACCTGTTTAACCTAATGTCTGTTTGTCTGCCAGAAGCTGCAACTGGGCGACAGGCAATGGATCACTTGATGTTTACCTGTTCCATTCATTCCCTCTGAAGCATGCTAACAAATCCTCCAAATCACTACAAATACTGAAATACAACAGTGACATGTCCAGTTGGCAGCCCCCTCTCTCTTTGTGTGCAGTACCTCTTACTCAAACAGAGCTATAAATGGAATCAAATGCTGCTTCAACCATTTCTGATTCAACGACCCACAAGCAAAGCCGCTGGATTGGAAGAGGCCAGAGTATTCTGAGCAGAAACTTACAGTAGAAGAAACCAAGGGGGGTTTCAGCCTCATGGCTCTCAATTGAGTAGTGTTAATTTCTTGACACCTGAGACATTCAAGGCACCGAGATACACTGGCTGCCTGTCTCATCTCTGCCTCTGCTTGCTAGGCACCTAGATAAACCGCCTTCATACAGCTCTGCAACCCCGGCATAGACACCTAACTTAAAGCAGATCCACAGGGACTATTCCAGAAGCCTCAGCTGAGATAGAATGTCTTCAGGCCAGGATGGTGAACATTGTGGAGGCTGGAATGTGGGTGTTTGTGAATGACTGTGTGAGTACGTGAGAGTAAATTTGATGTGTTTAAGTTTGATTGTATGAGTGAATTTTATGTGGATGAGTGGATGTATCCAGAATATACTGGGTTATATTTCTAAATTACAGGTCACATGTCCTGGATGACATGAGGATGTACACTGATGTTTGACATCAGTCTAGTAGAACAGTGGTGGAAAACTTCAGGACAATTTTATACCATTTTTCTGTAGATGTGAACACTGGATGAAATGGCCATTAGGTGGCAGCACTTGAACACAAACCTGCTATTTCCTTCCAGACAAGGGCAGGTCACACTTTTATTAAATTTTCTGTATAAATAAACACACTGGGCCTTCAAACAGTTCTATTCTTTCTCTTTTGGTTTTGAGTTATGGGGACTCTTCTACTTTCAATCCATCTTATATTTCCTTGTGAGTTGAAAATGCAGGCTGCAACTGTGAAGACTGCCTAAGGGTAGGCAGGTTAATTAATATCTAAAATTAATGGGGATTGGGCATGCAGGATGGGATTTCCAAAGCAGACTAAGAGAATTAGGTGCCCAAATCCCTTTTAATTTCAATGGGATTTGACCATCCTTTGAAAATTCCAGAATCAATATAACTCTGGGATGTACTTTTTTCAGTTCTGCCTAAACACCTCTTTTGATACAGTGGTGTTTGCCCCTGTTCAGAAAGGCCAGCACACATTACATTATGCACTGAGGGTTGAACTAAGATTTAAGTGGTGCATAGGCCTTTTTGCTGATCAACTGCACAATTTCATCTGTGGGAAGTTAGCACTTAAATCCCCCTTGAGTTTCAATAGAATGTGGGTGCCTCACACCATGAGGAGCCTGTGACAGTTCCAGCCTTCACAACCAAGCATTTATTCAGCAGGTTGATGGATTTGTAAGGCCAGAAAGGACCATTATGATCATGTGATCTGCTCCCCTGTATTACACAAGACAGAGAATTTCAGCCAGTGCTCCCTATGGCTGAGCTATAGTATGTCTTTTAAAAAGAGAAATCCATTCTGGGTTTGAACCATACAAGTGATGAAGAACCCAGCACCCCAGTTGTTAAGTTGATGCAATGGGTAACTGAAACGCTCTGGAAATTTTTTGCCTTATTTCTAGCCTGAGTTTGTTCAGTTTCCTGACATTGGATCTCATTCTGACTTGCTCTACTAAATTAAAGACCCTATGTAACCATGCCTTTGTGGGTCACAACTGAGGATGCCAAATTCAGGACAAACTGCTGAGAAACAGGACAAACACAACCCAAAACTGGTGGTTATTCTTTTATAAAATATACCAAACCAGCCACAAAAGTAAACTCCTGTTTCATCATACTGGCTAACAAGAAAACATAAAGGCAGTTTCCTCAGGCATTCCAGTTCTTATATCACCACCAAAACCACTGGATTCAGAGATGAGTGGTTCTTTACAACCAGTCTCATCAAATAATAGGTTCTTCTGATCCCAAGGGACCAGCCACACACCCAGGTCAATATGTAACTTAGATCTTACCCAAAAATCACACTGATGCCAATCCTTTAGTATCTAAAATCTAAAGGCTTATTTATAAAAAGAAAGAAAGAAAGAAAGAAAGAAAGAAAGAAAGAAAGAAAGAAAGAAAGAAAGAAAGAAAGAAAGAAAGAAAGAAAGAAAGAAAGAAAGAGGAGAGTTAAAAATGGTTAAAGGAATCAATTACATACAGTAATGACAAAGTTCTTGGTTCAGGCTTGTAGCAGTGATGGAATAAACTGCTGGCTTAAGTCAAGTCTCTGAAGCACATCCACAGCTGGGATGGGTCATTCAGTCCTTTGTTCAGAGCTTCAGTTTGTAGCAAAGTTTCTCCAGAGGTAAGAAGCAGGATTGAAGACCAAATGGAGAAGATGCAGCTGCTTTTTATAGTCTCTTGCCATGCGGCCTGTGCTTCCTTTGTTTCAAACACAAGCTGCCCAGCACATGGCTTGGAGGCCTTAGAGTTCTGTCCATGGGCATGTCCCTGCATCCCTTGCTGAGTCATAATGTGTACCTGCCTTCTCTCAATGGTCAGTTGTGTAGCTGTTCGTCCTTATGGGCCATCAAGCAGGCTAGGCAGTGCTGATGCCACACTGTCTGACAGTGTCACCCAGAAGCATAGCACAAGTTTGAAATACAGATATACATAATACAAAGGTGATACAAACATATAAACAAGATTATCATATCTGGAAAATTATAACATTTTTGCAGAAATCTGGCTGTGACTGGTGTCCCCAGCAGGGGATAGCTATGGTCATTCAATTAGGGTTAACTGCAAAGAATGGGGTAAACAATCCCCATAGAGCTAGTGGATATTCCAATACTTATAACTTCACATACAAAAATGATACACACATACAGATAGCATAATCATAACCAGCAAATCATAACCTTTTCATAGACACCTCACTCGACAACATTTGTGCAAGATTTGCTGCAAATATATAACAGTGGTTGCAACAATGATTTATATGGTTATATTGTAATCAGATAATGTCACACCCTCTGCTACCAGAAATCTTCTCCCAATAAAGGTCCCTCCAGTCCTTGGGTTTAATTCTGCTGTGTTTCTTTCCAGCTCTCCCCTTTGTGGTGAATTTCTGACCACAACTGTGGTGCTGATTCCCAGAAATCGGTTAGAGGTTTTCGTCTCCAGGAAGCCAGCTGCAGCAGTACCCCCTCTCCTCCCATCTCCCCACCACCACCACCACATACACACACACACCCCTTTCCTGTCTGTGGTCTACTTCTAACTTCGCGTGTAGGAGTTAGTTTCTCAGAGAAGGAGAAAGCTGTAGGAGTTTTGTGCCAGGTTCCCTGTTAATCACATCACTGTGTGTCTCTATTGAAAGCACAGAAGTACATGGCTGAGTCCCTCAGCTACAAACCCATGATCCTCAAACTGATGGAGCTTTCAGATTTCTTGAAGTCCACAGAGCCTCTTTCCCCAGCCTCATTGTTCTTTAATCTTCTGGAATATTCCCAATGTAGGAAAACACACTTTTCCGCTTTATGTTGTTTGTACCAATTGTGATGGGGCAAGGCCAGATGGCTATAGAAAAGTAGTGGGAGATAGATATATTAGCTCCAGGCTAAACAAATCCCTGGTACCAGGTAAGTGAAATGGAAGATGCTCTAGGTCAATTAAGACACCTGGGGCCAATTAAGAACTTTCCAGAAGGCATGGAGAATGCTAGGTTGATTGGGACACCTGAAGCCAATCAGGGGCTGGCTGAAACTAGTTAAAAGCCTCCCAGTCAGTCAGGTGGGTGTGCATGTCAGGAGCTGTGGGAGGAAGTTGCACTGTTGGAGAGACTGAGCAGTACGCACCATATCAGGCACAAGGAAGGAGGCCCTGAGGTAAGGGTGAAGTGGAGCTTGAGGAAGTGAGGGCTGCTGTGGGGGAAGTAGCCCAGGGAATTGTACATGTCATGTTTCTAAAAGGTCAGCTACCATAGCTGATACTATTAGGGTCCCTGGGCTGGAGCCTGGAGTAGAGGGTGGGCCCAGGCTCCCCACCACTACCTTTGCTCCCCTGATTAATCGCTGAGACTGGGAGACAACAGAGACTGTGCAAGGAAGGATAACTTTTCCTCACCTCCCTCGCTGGCTTATGATGAAAATGGCTCAGTTGACTGTGACCCTTGTCTCCAGAGAAAGAAGTCTTACGAGGAGGGTCACAGTGAGCCTCTGAGGCTAGCAAACTCCTCCAGGAAACGCGGGACCCACGGAGGCAAGGACAGAGCTTTGTCACACAATACAAAGAATAATAGCTAGCGTCCGTTTCGTAAGCCCAGTCCAAGGTCACAGACCCACTCTCCACGCCTGACGCCGCCAGCTGGGTCTGCGTTACCGCATCTTCCATGCTGGAGCCAGTTACGCAGAGCGGGTGAGGGAGAGGTTAGTCATAGAATGTTGCCACTGAATTGATTTATGGAGCGTATCCCTCACAGATTATCCTGATGATGATAATCTTCTTTGTCATCGTCATCTTGGATCAGGCACTGACACTTATTTTCTTTGCACAGCACCTACCCTGAGGTGGAAATCATTGGCTGTTGCAGATTAATTATTGGCAAATATATATATATATATATATATATATATATATATATATATATGTTGTTATTATTTATTTATTTATTTATTTTTCCAATCCACCATCAGTTTTACTCGGATTCCCAATGATTTCCATTGCAACTTTTTACCCATAGGAAGACTGGCCCAAGGACTGGGCAGCATTGTGATATTTTCCCATTACATAAGAACGGCCAGACTGGGTCAGACCAAAGGTCCATCTAGCCCAGCATCCTGCCTTCTGACAGTGACCGATGCCAGGTGCCCCAGAGGGAATGAACAGAACAGGTTATCAAGTGATCCATCCCCTTCATCCAAGGTTTTACAAAGCTTCAGGCTGAGATTTTTCAAAGGAGCAGAAGAGAACTAGGTACCCAAAACCTCCCTTTGAAAATCCCTGCCCAGTTCACCGAGTCCCCCCAACCCTCACTTCTAGTCAAGTCTATTCTGGCTCTGAGTTAAGAAGATTCCAATTGTAGAGTCTCTATTTACCAAAAAAAAAAAAGGAATACTTGTGGCACCTTCGAGACTAACCAATTTATTTGAGCATAAGCTTTCGTGAGCTACAGCTCACTTCATCGGATGCATACTGTGGAAAATACAGAAGATGTTTTTATACACACAAACCATGAAAAAATAGGTGTTTATCACTACAAAAGGTTTTCTCTCCCCCCACCCTACTCTCCTGCTGGTAATAGCTTATCTAAAGTGATCACTCTCCTTACAATGTGTATGATAATCAAGGTGGGCCATTTCCAGCACGAATCCAGGGTTTAACAAGAACGTCTCAGGAACAGTGGCGGGGAAGGAATAAACAACGGGAAATAGGTTACTTTTTGAAGGAATAAACAAGGAGAAATAGGTTACTTTTTATAATTATAAAAAGTAACCAATTTCCCCTTGTTTATTCCTTCCTCTCCCCCCCCCCCCCCCAAACTGTTCCTCAGACGTTCTTGTTAAACCCTTGATTTGTGCTGGAAATGGCCCACCTTGATTATCATCCACATTGTAAATAGGGCAGGGAGCTCATTAATGGAGAGACGGTCCTGGAGAGAGGTGTGAGGGGAGGCCCTCTGTGGGATGAACATGTGGTTGTCAGGTTGAGTTACCCATAGAAAGTAGGGTAGGTTCCTGTGGCCGGGGGGGCGGGGGGGTGTCCCTGAGATAGGGCCTGCAACAGGAGACAGAGACCCAGGCTGCTCCTGAGGGGGGTCCCTGAGATTGGGCCCGAAAGAAGCGAGGAGTTCCTCAGAGCTTAACTGCTGGAGTCACTGGCGAAGGGAAACAGCAGGGCATTACTCTGGGCAAGAAGAGAGAGAAGAGGAAGCAGGGCCAAGAAGCAGAGGACTTCAGTGGGCCCAGGCAGGGGCAGAAAAGCTGTTTGGACAGTTGCTGAGGACGTTAAGTTGCCCAGTTTGTTAGCCCAGAAAGGGGAGTGAACTGCTGAATGACTTGGCTGGAGCCTGGAGCCCAGAGAAAACACAGCCGGAAATGGACCCGGCAGCCAAGGAAGTAGCCAGGCAAAGTCCCCTGCCACGTCAGACCCGGACACGAGCGGTGAGGCCTCGGGCATAGAAGCATCGACCGCTCCCTGGGGCTCCTGGGGAAATGCTGCCTTCATGGCCAAGGTCAAAGCGCCTCCGGTAGAGCCGGGAGCCGAAACCACGTTTCCTCGGTCCCCCCACACCGCCCTAACCAGGGAGCCTCCCCCTCAGCAGGGCTATAAACTCCTGCCCCCGTCTGCCCACGGGCCTCTGTCCCACACCGCCCGGCGCGCCCCCAGTGCCCCGCAGCCCCCTCCCGGGTCACACCCACAGTTACTGTACAGGCTACGCTGCCCCCTGTGTCACTGTGCCCCGGTCTACACTAGGAGTTGAGGTCGAATTTAGCAACATTAAATCGATTTAACCCTGCACCCGTCCACACGACGAAGCCCTTTTTTTCGACTTAAAGGGCTCTTAAAATCGATTCCCTTACTCCACCCCCAACAAGGGGATTTGCACTGAAATCGGCCTTGCCGGGTCGAATTTGGGGTACTGTGGACACAATTAGACAGTATTGGCCTCTGGGAGCTATCCCAGAGTGCTCCATTGTGACCACTCTGGATAGCACTCTCAACTCAGATGCACTGGCCAGGTAGACAGGAAAAGGCCCACGAACTTTTGAATTTCAATTTCCTGTTTGGCCAGCGTGGCAAGCTGCAGGTGAGTGCAGAGCTCATCAGCAGAGGTGACCATGATGGAGTCCCAGAATCGCAAAAGAGCTCCAGCATGGACCGAACAGGAGGTACGGGATCTGATCGCTGTATGGGGAGAGGAATCCGTGCTATCAGAACTCCGTTCCAGTTTTCGAAATGCCAAAACATTTGTCAAAATCTCCCAGGGCATGAAGGACAGAGGCCATAACAGGAACCTGAAGCAGTGCTGCGTGAAACTTAAGGAGCTGAGGCAAGCCTACCAGAAAACCAGAGAGGCAAACAGCCACTCCAGGTCAGAGCCCAAAACATGCCGCTTCTATGATGAGCTGCATGCCATTTTAGGGGGTTCAGGCACCACTACCCCAGCTGTGTTATTTGACTCCTTCAATGGACATTGAGGCAACACAGAAGCAGGTTTTGGGGACGAGGAAGATGTTGATGATGATGAGGTTGTAGATAGCTCAGAGCAAGCGAGCCGAGAAACCAGTTTTCCTGACAGCCAGGAATTGTTTCTCACCCTGGACCTGGAGCCAGTATCCCCGAACCCAACCAAGGCTGCCTCCCGGACCTGCCAGGTGGAGAAGGGACCTCTGGTGAGTGTACCTTTTAAAATAGTATACATATTTAAAAGCAAGCATGTTTAATGAAAAATTTGCCCTGGCATTCGCGGCTCTCCTGGATGTACTCCCAAAGCCTTTGCAAAAGGGGAATAGATGGGCCAGCCCTCTGTGGAGAAAGAGGTGGTTAGGGACTATTTAGAAAAGCTGGACGTGCACAAGTCCCTGGGATGGACGCGTTGCATCCGAGAGTGCTGAAGGAACTGGCGGCTGTGATTGCAGAGCCATTGGCCATTATCTTTGAAAACTCGTGGCGAACGGGGGAAGTCCCGGATAACTGGAAAAAGGCTAATGTAGTGCCAATCTTTAAAAAAGGGAAGAAGGAAGATCCTGGGAACTACAGGCCAGTCAGCCTCACTTCAGTCCCCGGAAAAATCATGGAGCAGGTCCTCAAAGAATGAATCCTGAAGCACTTACATGAGAGGAAAGTGATCAGGAAGAGTCAGCATGGATTCACCAAGGGAAGGTCATGCCTGACTAATCTAATCGCCTTCTATGATGAGATTAGTGGTTCTGTGGATGAAGGGAAAGCAGTGGATGTATTGTTTCTTGACTTTAGCAAAGCTTTTGACACGGTCTCCCACAGTATTCTTGTCAGCAAGTTAAAGAAGTATGGGCTGGATGAATGCACTATAAGGTGGGTAGAAAGTTGGCTAGATTGTCAGGCTCAACGGGTAGTGATCAATGGCTCCATGTCTAGTTGGCAGCCGGTGTCAAGTGGATTGCCCCAGTGGTCGGTCCTGGGGTCGGTTTTGTTCAATATCTTCATAAATGATCCGTAGGATGGCGTGGATTGCACTCTCAGCAAATTTGCGGATGATACTAAACTGGGAGGAGTGGTAGATATGCTGGATGGCAGGGATAGGATACAGAGGGACCTGGACAAATTGGAGGATTGGGCCAAACGAAATCTGGTGAGGTTCAATAAGGATAAGTGCAGGGTCCTGCACTTAGGACGGAAGAACCCAATGCACAGCTACAGACTAGGGACCGAATGGCTAGGCAGCAGTTCTGCAGAAAAGGACCTAGGGGTGAGAGTGGACGAGAAGCTGGATATGAGTCAGCAGTGTGCCCTTGTTGCCAAGAAGGCCAATGGCATTTTGGGATGTATAAGTAGGGGCATAGCGAGCAGATCGAGGGACGTGATCGTCCCCCTCTATTCGACATTGGTGAGGCCTCATCTGGAGTACTGTGTCCAGTTTTGGGCCCCACACTACAAGAAGGATGTGGATAAATTGGAAAGAGTCCAGCGAAGGGCAACAAAAATGATTAGGGGTCTGGAACACATGACTTATGAGGAGAGGCTGAGGGAACTGGGATTGTTTAGTCTGCGGAAGAGATGAATGAGGGGGGATTTGATAGCTGCTTTCAACTCCCTGAGAGGTGGTTCCAGAGAGGATGGTTCTAGACTGTTCTCAATGGTAGCAGATGACAGAACGAGGAGTAATGGTCTCAAGTTGCAGTGGGGGAGGTTTAGATTGGATATTAGGAAAAACTTTTTCACTAGGAGGGTGGTGAAACACTGGAATGCGTTGCTTAGGGAGGTGGTGGAATCTCCTTCCTTAGAAGTTTTTAAGGTCAGGCTTGACAAAGCCCTGGCTGGGATGATTTAATTGGGGATTGGTCCTGCTTTTGAGCAGGGGGTTGGACTAGATGACCTCCTGAGGTCCCTTTCAACCCTGATATTCTATGATTCTATGATTCTATGAAAAGGTTTCTGGGGAGGGCAGCCTTATTGCGTCCTTCATGGTTGGACACTTTACCACTCCAGGCCAGTAGCACGTACTCGGCAATCATTGTAGAACAAAGCATTGCCATGTATGTTTGCTGGCGTTCAAACAACATCCTTTCTTTATCTCTCTGTGTTATCCTCAGGAGAGTGATATCATTCATGGTCACCTGGTTAAAATAGGGTGCTTTTCTTAAGGGGACATTCAGAGGTGCCCGTTCCTGCTGGGCTGTTTGCCTGTGGCTGAACAGAAATGTTAGCCACGGGGAGGAGGGAGGGATGAGGGGCTAGCCATGCAGTGGGGAGAGGCAAAATGCGACCTTGGAATGAAAGCACATGTGCTATGTATGTAATGTTAACAGCAAGGTTTACCGTGAAAGAGTGTACCCATTGTTCTATAAAATGTGTCTTTTTAAATACCACTGTCCCATTTTTTTTCTCCACCAGCTGCATGTGTTTCAAGGATCACAGGATCTTCTCCTTCCAAGAGGCTAGTGAAGATTAGAAGGCAAAAAAAACGCACTCGCGATGAAATGTTCTCTGAGCTCATGCTGTCCTCCCACACTGACAGAACACAGACGAACGCGTGGAGGCAGACAATGTCAGAGTGCAGGAAAGCACAGAATGACTGGGAGGAGAGGTGGTGAGCTGAAGAGAGTAAGTGGCGGGCTGAAGACAGTAAGTGGCGGGCTGAAGACAGGGCTGAAGCTGAAAGGTGGCGGCAGCATGATCAGAGGAGGCAGGATTCAATGCTGAGGCTGCTGGAGGATCAAACTAACTTGCTCCAGCATATGGTTGAGCTGCAGGAAAGGCAGCTGGAGCACAGACCGCCACTACAGCCCCTGTGTAACCAACCGCCCTCCTCCCCAAGTTCCATAGCCTCCTCACCCAGACGCCCAAGAACACAGTGGGGGGGCCTCTGGCCACCCAGCCACTCCACCCCAGAGGATTGCCCAAGCAGAAGAAGGCTGGCATTCAATAAGTTTTAAACTTTTAAACTTTTAAAGTGGTGTGTGGCCTCCTCCACCACCCCTCCCGGTGCTTCTCTCCTCCATCACCCCTTCCGGGCTATCTTGGCAGTTATCCCCCTATTTGTGTGATGAATGAATAAAGAATGCATGAATGTGAAGCAACAATGACTTTATTGCCTCTACAAGCAGTGATCGAAGGGAGGAGGGGAAGGTGGTTAGCTTACAGGGAAGTAAGGGGTGAACCAAGGGGCGGAGGGTAAGGAGTGAACCAAGGGGCGGAGGGTTTCATCAAGGAGAAACAAACAGAACCTGCATACCGTAGCCTGGCCAGTCATGAAACTGGTTTTCAAAACTTCTCTGATGCACACCGCGCCCTCCTGTGCTCTTCTAACCGCCCTGGTGTTGGGCTGCACGTAACCAGCAGCCAGGCGATTTGCCTCAACCTCCCACCCTGCCATAAATATATCCCTCTTACTCTCACAGATATTGTGGAGCGCACAGCAAGCAGTAATAACAGTGGGGATATTTCAGAGTAACAGCCGTGTTAGTCTGTATTCGCAAAAAGAAAAGGAGTACTTGTGGCACCTTAGAGACTAACCAATTTATTTGAGCATAAGCTTTCGTGAGCTACAGCTCACTTCATCGGATGCATACTGTGGAAAATGTAGAAGAACTTCTACACTTCTACACTTTCCACAGTATGCACCGATGAAGTGAGCTGTAGCTCACGAAACACTTCTTCTACATTTTCCACAGTATGCATCCGATGAAGTGAGCTGTAGCTCACGAAAGCTTATGCTCAAATAAATTGGTTAGTCTCTAAGGTGCCACAAGTACTCCTTTTCTTTTAGTGGGAATATTGGTTTCGCTGAGGTCTAACCGAGTCAGTAAACTGCGCTAGCGTGCCTTTAAACGTCCAAATGCACATTCCACCATCATTCTGCACTTGCTCAGCCTGTAGTTGAACAGCTCCTGATTACTGATCAAGTTGCAGAGGGGGAGGTTTAGGTTGGATATTAGGAAAAACTTTTTCACTAAGAGGGTGGTGAAACACTGGAATGCGTTACCTAGGGAGGTGGTAGAATCTCCTTCCTTAGAGGTTTTTAAGGTCAGGCTTGACAAAGCCCTGGCTGGGATGATTTAACTGGTAATTGGTCCTGCTTCGAGCAGGGGGTTGGACTAGATGACCTTCTGGGGTCCCTTCCAACCCTGATATTCTATGATTCTATGATTCTATGATACTGTCCAGGCTGCCTGTGTATGGCTTCATGAACCATGGCATTAAGGGGTAGGCTGGGTCCCCAAGGATAACTATAGGCATTTCAACATCCCCAATGGTTATTTTCTGGTCTGGAAATAAAGTTCCTTCCTGCAGCTTTTGAAACAGACCAGAGTTCCTGAAGATGCGAACGTCATGTACCTTTCCTGGCCATCCCACATTGATGTTGGTGAAATGTCCCTTGTGGTCCACCAGTGCAGCACTATTGAAAAGTACCCCTTGTGGTTTATGTACTCGCCAGCTTGGTGCTCCGGTGCCAAGATAGGGATATGGGTTCCGTCTATGGCCCCACCACAGTTAGGGAATCCCATTGCAGCAAAGCCATCCACTATGACCTGCACATTTCCCAGGGTCACTACCCGTGATATCAGCAGATCTTTGATTGCGTTGGCTACTTGCATTACAGCAGCCCCCACAGTAGATTTGCCCACTCCAAATTGATTCCCGACAACTGGTAGCTGTCTGGCATTGCAAGCTTCCACAGGACTATTGCCACTTGCTTATCAGCTGTGAGGGCTGCTCTCATCTTGGTATTCATGCGCTTCAGGGCAGGGGAAAGCAAGTCACAAAGCTCCATGTAAGTACTCTTATGCATGGAAAAGTTTCGCAGCCACTGGGAATCGTCCCAGACCTGCAACACTATGCGGTCCCACCTATCTGTGCTTGTTTCCCGGGCCCAGAATCAGTGTTCCACCGCATGAACCTGCCCCATTGGCACCATGATGCCCACATTGCCAGGGCCCATGCTTTGAGAGAAGTCTGTGTCCATGTTCTCATCACTCTCCTCACTGCGCTGACATTGCCTACTCGCCCGGTTTCGCTTTGCCAGGTTCTGGTGCTGCATATACTGCTGGATAATGCGCGTGGTGTTTAATGTGCTTCTAATTGCCAAAGTGATCTGAGCAGGCTCCATGCTTGCCGTGGTATGGCGTCTGCACAGAAAAAAGGTGCGGAACGATTGTCTGCCGTTGCTCTGACGGAGGGAAGGGCAACTGACGACATGGCTTACAGGGTTGGCTTACAGGGAATTAAAATCAACAAAGGGGGTGGCTTTACATCAAGGAGAAACAAAAACAACTGTCACACAGAATGGCCACCTCAAGGATTGAACTTAAAGCCCTGGGTTTAGCAAGCCAATGCTCAACCCACTAAACTATCCCTTCCTCTGGTAGTTCAGGTAGGACTGAATCTCCATTAAAGTTTTCAAGGTGCCCCTGACAGACCTCACCGAAACGATTGTCGGCTGTTGATTTCACGGAGGGAGGGAGGGGGGAGCAAATGAGTACAAAACAAATCTGGTTTGTTTCTTGTTTTGATCCACTCCATCTATCTTTTACATCTTTGGCTGGCAGCAGACAGTGCAGTAGGACTGCAAGCCATCCACATCTCCTGGCTGCCCGGCAGAAGATGGTGCAATAGGACTGCCTGCAGGACTAAAGAGAATGACCTGGTCGAGTCACTCCTAATTTAGTCCCTGCGCCCATGTCTGCCCAGGCGCTCCTGACCGACCTTACCGAGGTGGCCAGGAGCACCTTGGACACGATGACGATGGTTTTCAGGCCTATTGCACCGTCTGCTGCCACAAGGCAATGGGTTGTTGCTGCTGTGTAGCAATGCATTACCGCGTCTGCCAGCACCCATGAGACATACGGTGACAGTGAGCTGAGCAGGCTCCATGTTTGAATGGTATGGCATCTGCCAGGAATAAAGGCACGAAACGATTGTCTGCCGTTGCTTTCATGGAGGGAGGGAGGGAGGGCCCGGCGACATGTACCCAAAACCACCCGCGACAATGTTTTTAGCCCCATCAGGCATTGGGATCTCAACCCAGAATTCCAATGGGTGGCGGAGACTGCAGGAACTGTGGGATCGCTACCCACAGTGCAACACTCCGGAATTTAACTCTAGCCTTGGTACTGTGGAAGCGCTCCGCCAAGTTAATGCACTTAATACACTTAGAGCATTTTGAGTGGGGACACACACAATCGACTATATAAAAACGATTTCTAAAAAAATGACTTCTATAAATTCAACCTAATTTCATAGTGTAGACATAGCCTGGGTCTGCACGGCACAGAGGTAGGGGGCGGTGTCCCACAGCTGGCAGCCGCGGATGTGCAGGGAGCTCCACTTCTGCCCCGGATCGTGATACGCAGTGAAATTCGGTTCTTGTGTCTCGCTCCCCTTGCCGAACAGCATCAGCAGGAAAAGGGGCCACTCCCCAGGAGCCTTCCGGTACCAGTGTAAACGGGTGAGTGCACTGGAGTAAGTGCAGGTCACGGTGCCATTCTGCCCCTCGGAGACATCCAGCCATTCCGGGCTGTGCTCCACAGAGAACTGCCCACTGGCCACTGGGAATAACGGAGACAAGGGGGAACCAAGTCAGACACTGCCCCAAGCCACCTGCCCCTGGGAACCGAGGAGTGGGGTGGGAAGAGAGACAGGCTGCGGGGGGACAGACCGACCAATCTCTCCATTTCACTCCCTTCTTCCCCACCACACAGTCAATGAAATCCAGCCCCGGCTCCCTGCTAGTAACCAGGGGTTCTGTCTCCCCAGCTCTTACCCCACAGGTGCATTAACTGGATCACCCAGGACACCCCCCGCGGCCTCCCCGTCCCTGCGCTCACTGACACCCCAGGGCGCGGGGATGCTGCTGAGTTCTCCCTGGGGCCGGCACGTGTGTTGGGGGTCTCCTGTGCTGGAGGGATCGGACACGTCCTTCTCCCCCCTCGTGTGCCCAGCCAATCAGCAACCAGCCCCTTCTCTCCCATCACAGCCGTGTGCCACTCTCACGGCACAGAACTCCTTCGCTCAGGGCCCTTCACCTTGTGAGGGCTGCCCCCTTGTGGACAAGTATATAAACGGGTGCAGAAATATTTAGTTCTTTTCAAAGGGAAGTCAGGCGCCCAGCTCCCATTGACTTCTACCAGAACTGGGTGTCCAAATCCCCTAGGCAACCTGCATGAAGAAAGCACTCCTCTCAATTACTAAGCTAAAGCTGTAGGGAGAGATTTCTCCAAATGACCTAGGGGATTCAGGAGTACAAATCCCCTTAAAAAACAATTGGGCAGTATTATTTTCATAGAGTTTGTCTATAAAGGTCCATTAGTCTGATCTCCTGTATATCTATATCACAGACCTTTAAATGTCATCCAATTACTCATGTATTGACCCTAATAACCTGTGTTTGCCTAAAGTGTCTTCAAAGGATCACAGAATCACAGACATGTGGGGCTGGAATTCATCTATGTCTCATCCATCCCCCTGTACTGTGGCAGGACAAACCTAGATCATCCCTGACTGGTGTATGTCCAACCTGGTCTTATAAACTTCCATTGATGGGGATTCCATAACCTCCCTTGGAAGCTTATTCCAGCCCTTAACTACCCTTAGCTTTTGAAAGTTTTCTCTACTATCTAATCTAAATCTCCCTTCCTGCATATTTAGCCCATTGTTTCTTGTCCTACTATCAGTGGACATGGACAACAATGATCACTGTCCTCTTTGTAACAGCCCCATATACCTGAAGACTGTTATCAAGTCCGTTTTCTTTCCTCCTCCCCCCTCCCCCCCCGCCCCTCGTGCAAGTCTTCTTTTCTTAAAACCAACCAGACCCAGTTTATTAGTTTTTCCTCATAGGTCAGGTTTTCTAAATCTTATCATTTTTGTTGCTCTCCTCTGGACTCTTTCCAATTTGTCCTCAGCTTTCTAAAAGAGCAGCACCCAGAACTGGACATAGTACTCCAGCTGAGGCCTCACCAATGCTGAGTAAAGTGGGAATCACTTCCCAGCTCTTACATACAACACTCTGTTAATGCACCCCAGAATTGTATTAGACTTTTTCACAACTGCATCACATTATTGGCTAATATTCAACTTGTGATCCCCAATGATCCCCAGATCTTTTTCAGCACTGCAGCCACCTAAGTAGATATTCCTCATTTTGTAGCTGTGCATTCAATTATTTTCCTTCCTAAATGAAGTACATTGGTGTCTTTACTGACTTTCATCTTGCTGATTTCAGACCAATCTCTAATTTGTCAAGGTCATTTTGAATTTTAAGCCTGTCCTCCAAAGCACTTACAAACTCTTTCAGCTTGGCGTCATCTGCAAATTTTATAAGCACACGCTCCATTCCATTATCCACATAATTAAATTGAATATTACTGGACCCAGGACTGACCCTCGTGGGACCCCACTAGATACACCCTCCCAGTCTGACAGAAAACTATTGATAACTACTCTTTGAATATAGTCTTTCAACCAGTTTTGCACCCACTTTATAGCACTTTCCTGTAGACCAGGTTTCCCTAGTTTGCTTATAAGAAAGAATCATAGAATCATAGAATATCAGGGTTGGAAGGGACCTCAGGAGGTCATCTAGTCCAACCCCCTGCTCAAAATCAGGACCCATCCCCAATTAAATCATCCCAGCCAGTGCTTTGTCAAGCCTGACCTTAAAAACTTCTAAGGAAGGAGATTCCACCACCTCCCTAAGCAACGCATTCCAGTGTTTCACCACCCTCCTAGTGAAAAAGGTTTTCCTAATATCCAACCTAAACCTCCCCCACTGCAACTTGAGACCATTACTCCTTGTCCTGTTCTCTTCCACCACTGAGAATAGTCTAGAACCATCCTCTCTGGAACCACCTCTCAGGGAGTTGAAAGCAGCTATCAAATCCCCCCTCATTCATCTCTTCCGCAGACTAAACAATCCCAGTTCCCTCAGCCTCTCCTCATAAGTCATGTGTTCCAGACCCCTAATCATTTTTGTTGCCCTTCGCTGGACTCTTTCCAATTTATCCACATCCTTCTTGTCGTGTGGGGCCCAAAACTGGACACAGTACTCCAGATGAGGACTCACCAATGTCGAATAGAGGGGGACGATCATTAGCAGTCCCTCCCGGCCATACTGTACGACCCCAGACAGGAATCATAGAATCATGAATCATAGAATCATAGAATATCAGGGTTGGAAGGGACCCCAGAAGGTCATCTAGTCCAACCCCCTGCTCAAAGCAGGACCAATTCCCAGTTAAATCATTCCCAGGAGATGCAGAGTTTTTCAAATATTGTGTGCAGTTTTTCTTTTTTTTTCTGCAGAATTTTAATTTTTTTTGCACAGAATTCCCCCAGGAGTAGATCATAGCACCATTGTTCTGGGTGCCACTCAGACAGAGTGACAGAGAATCAGCCTTCATTAACTAACCCAAGCAGCGGAAATGTTATCAATGCCAGCCCTCCTCTTGTCATTGGGATGAACATCGCTCTGCATCTTTCTGGGTCTTGGGCATGTTCTCTTACCCTCCCCTTTGCACAGTCAGGTTTCAGGAGAAAGGGTCTTTACAGCATTATGGCTGATTTAACTGAACCAAAGCTGCTCCGTCACTAGCTAGCTAAGCAGAATAGACTCAAGCCTCGTCTTGCATCTCTACTGTGCATCTACCCTAAGAGGCTGGCGGGGGTTAGCTACATCGCTGGGAAGCTCTGTAGTGTGGACAAATCCATAGACACCACACAGAGAGGGATATGAGAAAGACAGGGCTGGATTAGGGGGTTTCCAGCAATGATCTCATCAATCCATTTGCTGGTGTCCCGGCACCGCAGTTTTAATAAGGCTCCTTGCAATTTCTCTAGTCGCGATCATTTCCTGCTCTTCCTCTGGTAGGCGTCTTACTTGGGAGCCAGGATGAAGAGGCAGAAGCAGATGGTATAATTAATCTCTGTAGATCTGTTATCCCCAGCCCAGTCAGAGTATCCCACAGGGTGCAATGGCCACTAGGATTAATTAAAATGTCGATATTTCTAATGAGTACCTAGGCTGTTCCTTCTCATTGCACTGGGAGCCAGGCTCAGAAGTTACTCTTGACTGCTTTAGCTGAGTTCCATGTGTCATTACCATGAACACCAGAGCCAGAACTGCATTTGACTATTTTAATTTGTATTATCACTATTGTTATAGTAGAATTATGGTAGGACCTACAGTCTGGAACTGAGACATGGGTCCCTTTGTGCAACATGCAGCGCAGATACATAGACACAGTTCCCACCTGAATGCGATCCACATTTCATAGCTGAGAGTGACAGAGGATTTAATTATCCACGTGTAACGCCAAGAGACCTGGGTCACAGGCAGGATTGAACCTGGGAACCTTTGGAGCTAAAGGCATGAGCCTCTACCACATGAGCTAAAAGTCAACTGGCACTTAGCTAAGTCTGTAAAGCAGACTCACCAATCTCTCTCTCTCAGTGGTCTCAGTAGCTCTAGGTTACACATGTATAATGGATGGGGAAACTGAGGCACAAAGCAATGTAGTGAGTTACTTAAGGTCAAATACAGAATCTTCTATGGAGCCTGTACTGGAACCTAGATATCCTGTGTCCCAGGCCTTTGTCGTAACTGTAAGATAATGGTTTGCAAATAATTCCCATGGGCTCTTTAAATGTAGGTATGTTGAATTGATACAGTTTTCAATTACAAGATACTATAGCCACCGGCTCTCTTGGCGTCTCCCTCTATGGCCGCCCAGTGCCCATGGTTTGGAGGTCAATGGAGCTTTCCCATTATTCATCAGAAGCTACAGTGGTTTTAAAAATCAATGTACACATTTTGTGCACTGATCTCCCGTTCCAGGTTGTCTTTTCTCAGGCACCATAAGTCTGGATTTGTGGCATTTTAATGCAGCTAAACATATGCGTGTACATCTGGGAACAAAGAATCGAGGCTGTGCTTACAGGATGGGGGCCACTCTCCTGAGGAGCAGCAACTCTGAAAAAGATTTGGGGATCATGGTGAAGAATTAGCTGAATGTGAGCCCCCAGTGTGATGCTGTGGCCAGAAGACCTAATGTGACCCTGGGATATATAATGGAGCAATCTCTAGTATGAACAGAGAGGTGATTTTACCATTGGTGTGACCGCTGATGGTACACTCTGTCCAGTTCTAGTGTTCACAATTCCAGACAGGTGTTGACACATTGGAGAGGAATCAGAGAAGAGCCATGAGAATAATTGAAGGAGTAGAAAACCTGCTTTATAATGATGGACTTAAAGAGTTCGAGCTCTGTAGAGCTGTGTAATAAGGCCAAGATTTTCAACGTCCTCTTCAAGGTTTGAATCTCCAATTTCTACTAACTGTAGTGCAGACTGATTGTGCCTGTCGCTTAGGCAGCTTTGAAAATGTCAGCCTCACAGCATGTCAAAGACAGCTCGGTATTTCCAAGCAGACCCATATGCTATGCCTGCAGCTGCTGCATATCAACGTGCAGGCGTTTGACCCCCTCTCAGTTTTCTTAGAGCCGCTTTCACCTCCTTGTTCCTCAGCGTGTAGATGGCTGGGTTCAGCATGGGCGTGACCACGTTGCCGAAGATCTGCACAGGGGTCACCAGCACTTTGCTCAGCTGGGGCTGTGTGTAGACCAGGGCGCAGGGCCCGAAGAACAGCGTCACCACCGCCAGATGCGAGGCGCAAGTGGAGGCTGCTTTGCGCCGCCCTTCGGCCGAGTTTATCTTCAGGACGGAATAGACGATCCTGACGTAGGACGCGAGGATGAGGAGGAAGCAGGTCGTGGGCACCATGCCAGTGTTGGTAAAGGTCACGGTCTCGATGATGTATGTGTCTGCACAGGCCAGCTTGACCACCGGGAAGATGTCGCAGAAGAAATAGTCCACCACATTGGACCCGCAGTAGGGCAGCGTGAAGGTCAGGCTGGTGAGGATGGTGGCGTGGAAGGAGCTGGTGATCCAGGTGCCGGCGGCCAGGAGGGCGCACACCCTCCGGTTCATGATGAGCAGGTAGCGCAGGGGGTGGCAGATGGCCACGTACCGGTCGTAGGCCATGACGGTGTAGAGCAGGCACTCGGTGCTGCCCAGGAAGTGGTAGAAGAAGACCTGGGACATGCACCCGCCCAGAGAGATGGTTCTATTCTTGGCCCAGAGGTTGGCCAGGAATTTAGGGGTGCTGATGGAGGAAAAACCGATGTCCAGCACGGAGAGGTTGCAGAGGAAGAAATACATGGGGGTGTGCAGACGGGGGTCAGCGAGGATGGCTAATAAGATAAGCAGGTTGCCCAGCAGGGTGCAGAGGTAGAAGGCTAAGAAGGTGATGAAGAGGATGGTCTGGAGGCCATCGGTGTTGGGGATCCCTAAGAGGATGAAATGAGTCACCACAGTATGGTTGACCCGCCCCACGGAGGACTCATTCCTGGGGTAGGGGAGAGAAATAACGCCAGTGAGTTACTGAAACCAAAAGACCTGTCATCCTAGAGCTGCAATGCTCACCCTTCCTTCCACAGCCTCCATGACTCACAGTCATTCGGAGTGGTGTATATTTCTATCATTGTAATGCCACTTGCGGTCAGGGTCTCACTGTGCTGGTGCTGAACATGGAAAGAGCAAATGTCTGGCTTGAAGATCCTACAGTTCAGAGAGGAACAAAGGGGACGTATTTTCTATTCTATTCTAGTCCATTCCAGTTTCTTTTCCTCTTTCCTGTTGTCATAAATATAAAGGGAAGGATAAACCCCTTTAAAATCCCTCTGGCCAGAGAAAAAAAAATCCTTTCACCTGTAAAGGGTTAAGAAGCTAAAGGTAACCTCACATGCACCTGACCAAAATGACCAATGAGAAGACAAGATACTTTCAAAAGCTGGGAGGAGAGAGAGAAACAAAGGGTCTGTGTGTCTGTCTATATGCTGTTTCTGCCGGGGATAGACCAGGAATGGAGTCTTAGAACGTTTAGTAAGTAATCTAGCTAGGTATGTGTTAGATTATGATTTCTTTAAATGGCTGAGAAAAGAATTGTGCTGAATAGAATAACTATTTCTGTCTGTGTATCTTTTTTGTAACTTAAGGTTTTGCCTAGAGGGATTCTCTATGTTTTGAATCTAATTACCCTGTAAGTTATCTACCATCCTGATTTTACAGAGGTGATTTCTATTTACTTCTATTTCTATTAAAAGTCTTCTTGTAAGAAAACTGAATGCTTTTTCATTGTTCTCAAATCCAAGGGTTTGGGTCTGTGGTCACCTATGCAAATTGTTGAGGCTTTTTATCCAACGTTTCCCTGGAAAGGGGGGGTGCAAGTGTTGGGAGGATTGTTCATTGTTCTTAAGATCCAAGGGTCTGGGTCTGTAGTCACCTAGGCAAATTGGTGAGGCTTTTAACGAAACCTTGTCCAGGAAGTGGGGTGCAAAGTTTTGGGAAGTATTTTGGGGGGAAAGACGTGTCCAAACAGCTCTTCCCCAGTAACAATTTTTTGTTTGGTGGTGGTAGCGGCCAATCCAAGGACAAAGGGTGGAATATTTTGTACCTTGGGGAAGTTTTGACCTAAGCTGGTAAAGATAAGCTTAGGAGGTTTCTCATGCAGGTCCCCACATCTGTACCCTAGCGTTCAGAGTGGGGAAGGAACCTTGACACCTGTCCTATTCCAATGTCTTCAATTCTGTTCTGTCTAAGCCCTTTCCCCACCCCTGTCACCACAGTACCTTTGAGCCTTCCTTTTGAGGCTAGCATTTGTCATATATAGTTTGGTCTCTCCCTCATGCTCTCCGCAGAGGGATAGCCGTGTGTGCAGTGGAGTGATTGTTTTGGTAGGGTTTTGTTGTTATAAATGCACTGGCTGCTATGTGTTTGTGTTAAGGAAGAGGACGAGGATGGAAATTACAAACCAATGAATGTGGTGAAGAATTGCCTCAGCTTTGTTAATGATGTGAATTGTTGGGGAGGGTGTTATTGGGATTAGCGAGAGCAGGAAAAGGAAAGAAGAAGGGGAATAGTCATAGCCAGAGGTGCTGGAACTCGGGCTGCTGGGCGGGGGGCAGCTCCTCCCTTGACATGGTTACCATCATATCCAGGGTTCACAGTTTGGTTCAATTTCTCAGCACCCCCACTACACAAATTGTTCCTCAGCACCCATGGCCATAGCTTGTCTCTGCTCGGCCGTGATCAGCAGGCTCGGCTGTGTGGATAACATGCCAGAGGGATTTTTAAGGTGAGATTTAAAGGACAATAACAAAGAGCCTGTTTGGGTTTTGCCAGGGAGTTTTCCCTGTGCAGGAGAGGCAGAGCTGAAGGGGAAACGCTGGCAGGGTGGGGATATAACACATGGAGAGAGGGAGATAAAGGATAGATACACCATAGACAGACAGACAGGCAGGCAGGTACTGCACGGAGAAGGATGGATAAACGGTGGATCGATTTCTCTCTAAAGAAAATATTTGGCTGACGTCATCTCCCTCTGTGCGAGACAGAGACTGTCAGATTCAGAGACAGGCAGAGACCGAGGGACCGAGAGAGAAGAACTTTACCAAAGTAGGAGTCTTACACTGGCTGCATTGGGAAAGGCCGATCCAGCTGCCTGGAATTCTTCCTTTCTGTCCCCGGCCGTGATTCCTATGTAGCACCATCCAGCTTTCTTATCCCAAATGGCCCATCGCCCAGGAGAGGTGCACAGCCTGGGCTCTTGGTATCCAACCCGGAGACCTAATCCGCTCCGAAGCTAGGCAGGGCTGCCTGCAGCGTATCACCCCACACTGCCGCTGAGCCCCACAGCTTCCAGCCTCCTTATGGCTCTCCGTGGTCGTTAAATCCCCTTCGGGACCAGGGCCCTGAATCCCCACCAGGCTCCCAGACTGAGACCGCAACAGAGTCGCCAATTAATGGAGATTTTGCATCATTTGAGAGAACGTTCATAGACCCCTGGGACCAACCCTCCGCGGGCATCAGTAAGTGTAGCGCCATGGAACTGAAAAGGCCAGATCCCCAGCTCCACCAGGGTCCAGATTCTGCTCTCGCTCCCCCTGACCTGACTCCTGGGAAACTCCATTGGATTCCCTGGGGCTGTTTCCTCTCTCAGCCACACACCCTGGTGTAAATCAGGAGTAATGCCATTGGACTGAAGGGAGCTGCGTAGATTTCTACCAGCTGAGAATCTAACCCAGACATTGTGACGGGGGAGGGGATGTTCATGTTCGTCTAGGCTCTCCTGCGATGTGACACAAGGCAGAGAATTCCCCCCAGGGTGTGAAATAGGTGTAAACTGGGCCAGAGGTTCATCTGGAGGCCTCTGAAGCCAACAGAGCTTTGTCCTTGGTTTGTATCCCCTGCTGTTCCCCTGCCCCCTTCTCTGTGTCTCTGTGTGCACAAGATTGTATCCATGCACTGGTGAAATTCACCCCTGAAATTCATAGATAGCCACATACTGTATGAATACAACCCTGTGCAGACAGAGGGCAGCATACGTCCTGTGCACCAGTTCTCATCACTTTTTGCAGTACAGTAGAGACTCCAAGAGGAGCATTGAGTTATTTTTGGCAGCACAGTACAGCAGCCCCCAACTCCAGCAAGATCCTGGTACTGTTGTTCTGGGTGCAGCTCAGACACAGAGTGAGGCAGACCCTGCCTTTCAGGTTAATCTAAATTAACCCAAACATAGGAAGGATTATCTATGCCATCCCTCCTCTTCTCATTGGGTTGAATGTCACTCTGCATCTTTCTGGGCCTCGCGTGTGTTCTCTTACCCTCTGTAACAAGGCTGGTTCTGGCGGGACCGCACGGAGAGTGCCAATTCAGGACAAACTGCTTCAAGCAGGGCAGTTACAGCCCAAGACTGGGGTTTTTCCACCTCTAAGGCAAACCAAACCAGACAGACAGAGCAGACTTTGGTCTCACCCCAGTGGCTAACCACAAGTCACACAAGCAATTCCCTTCGACACTCCCGTTTCCCAGTATCACCACCAGTGCCACTTGTTATGGGGACAGATGGTTAGGAAAACCAATACCCCAGTAAAAGAAGAAAGGTTCTCTCAATCCCAAAGGACCAAGCCCCAGACCCAGGTCAATATACAAGTTAGATCTTACCCACAAATCACGCTGTTGCCAATCCTTTAGAATCTAAAATCTAAAGGTTTATCCATAAAAGGAAAAAGATAGAGATGAGAGCTAGAATGGGTTAAATGGAATCAATTACATACAGTCATGGCAAAGTTATTGGTTCAGGCTTGTCGCAGAGGTGGAATAGGCTGCAGGTTCAGATCAAGTCTCTGGAGAGCATCCCCAGCTGGGATGGGTCTTTCAGTCCTTGGTTCAAAGCTTCAGGGTAGCAAAGTCCCTCCAGAGGTAGGAAGCAGGACTGAAGACAAGATGGAGAAGCTGCAGCAGCTTTTTATATTCTCTTGCCGTGTGGTCTTTCTTCTTTTGTCCCAAGGACAAGCTGCCCATCACATGGCCTGGAAAACCCTCAGAGTTCTGTCCATAGACATGTCCCTGCATGCCTTGCTGAGTCGCAAGGCATATCTGCCTTCTCTCAATGGGTCAGTTGAATAGCTGATGGTCCTTAATGGGCCATCCAGCAGGCTAGGCAGAGCTGACGTCACATTGTCTGGGGTGTCCCCCAGAAGCACAGCACAAGTTTGAAATACAGACAGTACAGAGCCAATACTTACAACTTTAAATAGAAAAATGATACATGCATACAGATAGCATAATCATAATGACCAAACCATAACCTTGTCTTAGACACCTTATTTGACTCCCTTTATGCAAGATTTGGTGCCACTACAGGACCTTGGTTGCAACAATGTTCTATACGGTCCCAGTTCAAGTCAATAACATCAGACCCTCCCCTTTGCATAGTCCGGGTTCGGAGGAAGGGCCTTTAGAGGATTATGGCTGATTTAACGGAACCAAAGCTGCTCCTTCACTAGCCAGGTAAATGGAATAGACACAAGCCTCGTCTTGTACCTCTACTGTGCATCTACACTAAGGGGCTGGTGGGGGTTGGCTACATCGCTGGGAAGCTCTGTAGCGTGGACAAATCCACAGACCCCTGCACAGAGAGGGATGTGAGAGAGACAGGGCTGGATTAGGGGGGTTCCAGCAATTACCTCCTCCATCCATTTGCTATAGCCCAGCACTGCAGTTTTAATAAGGCCTCTTGTGATTCCTCTAGTCGCGATCATTTCCTGCTCCACCTCGGGTGGGCGTCTTACTTGGGAGCCAGGATGAAGAGGCAGAAGGCAGAGGGTATAATTATTCTCTGTAGAAGTGTTATCCCCAGCCCAGTCAGAGCATCCCACGGGGTGTAATGGCCGCTGGGATCAATTAAAATGTCGACATTTCTAATGAGCCCCCAGGCTGGGCCTTCTCACTGCGCTGGGAGCCAGGCTCAGAATTTACTCTTGACTGCATCAGCTGGGTTCTGTGTGTCTTTGCCACGTACCCCGGAGCTGGATCTGCATTTGACTATTTTAATTTCTATTATCAGTAGTATTATCATGGGTATTATGGTAGGACCTACATTTTGGAACTGAGGCGTAGGCTGCTTTGTGCCACACCCAGCAAAGACAGATAGAAACAGTCCCCAACTGAATGTGATACACATTTCATCGCTGCGAGTGACCAACGATTTAATTTTTCATGTATAACAGATGGGGAAACTGAGGCACGAAGAGATTTAGTGAATTACTTAAGGTCAAATACAGAGTCTACTATAGAGCCTGTACTGGAACGCAGATCTCCAGTGTCCCAAGCCTTTGTCTTGGCCACAAGATAATGGTTGGCAACTAATTCCCATGGACTCTTTAAATGTAAGTCTGTTGAATTGATACAGTTCTCAGTTACAAAATTTTATAGCCACCTGCTTTCCCTGCTTCTCCCTCTACGGCCATCCAGTTTTCGACCAGAACGCCCAGTCGAAAAGCGGTCCTGGCAGTTCCCGTGAGCACCCAGGGGGCTCCGGGCGAAGGCAGGCTCCCTGCTTGCCTGAGCTCTGCATGGCTGCTGGAAATGGCCACCAGGTCCTTGTGTAAGCTCCATGCACAGGGAAGCTCCATGCACAGCCCCCGCCCCTAGTGCCAGTTCCACAGCTCCCATTGGCCATGAACTGCAACCAATGGGAGCTGCAGGGGCAGTGCCTTTGGGTGTGAGGGCAGCACGCAGAGCCTCCCTCACTGTCCATGCACCTAGAGCCTGTGTCTTCCTCCTGGGATCCGTGGCAAGCGCTGCCGAGACCCCACACCCCAAACCCATCCTGCACCCCAACTTCCTGCCCCAAACTCCCCATCCCCAACTCCACCCCAGATCCCAGACACCCAGCCAGAGCCCTCACTCCCCCACACACACTCCAACCCCCTGTCCAAGCCTGGAGACCCCTCCTGCACCCCAAACCCCGCATCTCTGGTCCCACCTGAGTGTCCACACCCCCAGAGAGAGTCCTCATCCCCTGACAAGTTTCCTCCCCCACTCTGAACTCTAGGGTACAGATGTGAGGACCTGCATGAAAGACCCCCTAAGCTTATTCTTACCAGCTAGGTTAAAAACTTCCCCAAGGTACAAACTTTGCCTTGGCCTTGAACCGTATGCTGCCACCACCAAGCGTGTTAACAAAGAACAGGGAAAGAGCCCACTTGGAGATGTCTTCCCCCAAAATATCCCCCCCAAGCCCTACATCCCCTTTCCTGGGGAAGGCTTGATAATAATATCCTCACCAATTGGTACAGGTGA